>NC_086445.1:105276473-105876473 GCF_028390025.1 Pseudophryne corroboree | reverse complement strand
AGGTAATCATCCTTGATGTCCAGCGATACCATGAAATTCTCCAGGCTTGCAATAATCGCCCTGAGCGATTCCATTTTGAACTTGAACCTTCGTATATAAGTGTTCAAGGCTTTCAATTTTAGAATGGGTCTCACCGAACCGTCTGGTTTCGGTACCACAACATTTTGGGATAGTAACCCCGGCCTTGTTGAAGGAGGGGTACCTTGATTTCACCTGCTGGAAGTACAGCTTGTGAATTGCCGCCAGTACTACCTTTCTCCGAGGGCAGCAGGCAAGGCTGATGTGAGGTAACGGCGAGGGGGAGTCGCCTCGAACTCCAGCCTGTATCCCTGTGATACTATTTGCAGAACCTAGAGATCCACCTGTGGGCAAGCCCACTGGTCCCTGAAGTTCCCGAGACGCGCCCCTACCGCACCTGTCTACACCTGTGGAGCCCCAGCGTCATGCGGTGGACTCAGAGAAAGCAGGGGAAGATTTTTGATACTGGGAACTGGCTGCTGGTGCAGCTTTTTTCCTTCTTCCCTTGTCTCTGTGCAGAAAGGAAGCGCCTTTGACCCGCTTGCTTTTCTGAAGCCGAAAGGACTGTACCTGAAAATACGGTGCTTTCTTAGGCTGTGAGGAAACTTGAGGTAAAAATTTTTTTTTTCTTCCCAGCTGTTGCTGTGGATACGAGGTCCCAGAGACCATCCCCAAACAATTCCTCACCCTTATAAGGCAGAATCTCCATGTGCCTTTTACAGGCAGCATCACCTGTCCACTGCCGGGTTTCTAATACCCTCCTGGCAGAATGGACATTGCATTAATTCTGGATGCCAGCCGGCAAATATCCCTCTGTGCATCCTATATATAACATCCTATATATAAGACAACGTCTTAAATATGCTCAATGTTAGCAAAATATTATCCCTGTCTTAGCGTATTATATTATCTGACAGGATATCAGACCACGCTGCAGCAGCACTATTTATGCTGAGGCAAATGCAGGTTTCAGTATATAACCTGAGTGTGTAAATACAGACTTCGATCCTGCCTCCTGCTTTTTATCAGCAGGTTCCTTCAAGGTGGCCGTATCCTAAGACGGCAGTGCCACCTTTTGACTAACGTGTGAGCGCCTTATCCACCCTAAGGGATATCTCCCAACGTGACCTATCCTCTGGCGGGAAAGGGTACGCCATCAGTAACTTTTTAGAAATTACCAGTTTCTTATCGGGGGAAACCACACTTCTTTACACACTTCATTCATTCATCTGATGGGGGAACAAAACACTGGCTGCTTTTTCTCCCCAAACATAAAACCCCTTTTATGTGGTACTTGGGTTCATGTCAGAAAATGCGTAACACATTTTTCATTGCCGAGATCATGTAACGGATGTTCCTAGTGGATTGTGTATATGTCTCAACCTCGTCGACACTGGAGTCAGACTCTGTGTCGACATCTGTGTCTGCCATCTGAGGTAACGGGCGTTTTTTGAGCCCCTGATGGCCTTTGAGACGCCTGGGCAGGCGCGGGCTGAGAAGCCGGCTGTCCCACAGCTGTTACGTCATCCAGCCTTTTATGTAAGGAGTTGACACTGTCGGTTAATACCTTCCACCTATCCATCCACTCTGGTGTCGGCCCCACAGGGGGCGACATCCCATTTATCGGCCTCTGCTCCGCCTCCACGTAACCTTCCTCATCCAACATGTCGACACAGCCGTACCGACACACCGCACACATACAGAGAATGCTCTGACTGAGGACAGGACCCCACAAAGTCCTTTGGGGAGACCGAGAGAGAGTATGCCAGCACACACCAGAGCGCTATATAATGCAGGGATTAACACTATAACTGAGTGATTTTTCCCCAAATAGCTGCTTGTATACATATATTGCGCCTAAATTTAGTGCCCCCCCTCTCTTTTTAACCCTTTGAGCCTGAAAACTACAGGGGAGAGCCTGGGGAGCTGTCTTCCAGCTGCACTGTGAAGAGAAAATGGCGCCAGTGTGCTAAGGGAGAAGCCCCGCCCCTTTTTCGGCAGACTTTCTCCCGCTTTTTCTGGAATACTGGCAGGGGTAATTTTACATCTATATAGCCTCTAGGACTATATATGATGTAGATTTGCCAGCCAAGGTGTCATATATTGCCCTCAGGGCGCCCCCCCAGCGCCCTGCACCCATCAGTGACCGGAGTGTGAGGTGTACATGAGGAGCAATGGCGCACAGCTGCAGTGCTGTGCGCTACCTTGGTGAAGACCGAAGTCTTCTGCCGCCGATTTTCCGGACTCTTCATGCTTCTGGCTCTGTAAGGGGGACGGCGGCGCGCAGAGCCGGCCTTAGCTATAGGCAGGCTAGGCATTTGCCTAGGGCATTCAAGCATGTCTAGGGGCATCCAAGCATGTCCCTGCAGCATCTCATGCTGAGAGGGACAGTCCGCAAACTAACTGTTACTTTCCAAATATATTCAATCAGTACTTGTATACACTGCTGTTTACATTTGTCAAAAAAAATGCACACTGTGCCTTAAACTTCCTCTGACATGCTTGAATGCCCCTGACTTGTGAGACCTTAGACAGACAGCAGAAGCCCAGTAAATGCAATTCCTGGACCTGTGACATTTTTACTGACTATATAAGGTTATTACTGGATGGCTTCTTATGATAACACGTGTATTTTGGAAGACTGCTTCACAGAAACCTGACATCACCTATACTGCTTGTGCACATGGGGGAGGGGGACCCTGCCATCCTGTGTGTGTCCCTTATCCCTGTGCAAACCCCAGGTGTCTGCAGGGACATAACATGGGCAGTGTTCTCCCCACACTTTATTTCCTAGTCAGTCCATACCGTAAAATTCCCCTGCCATCTAGCACTGTAACGTGGTCAGTAAGTTGCGTTGTGCTATTTCCAGTGCTTAAAGTGGTCCTGGAGAGGTGGTGGAACTCACCCATCATCGCCAGCTTACACCCCCCCCCCCCCCCATGTCCTCCAAACCCCCTTCCCCATGTGCTAGGTGGGGAGCTACCCTGAAATGGTGTCTTGCCACTGCCGGATTTGCAACCAACTAGGGTTGGTGTGTAGAACACATATAAGAAATGTTGCACTTAATATCTTGAAAAAAATGTAGTTATATAGGTACTAAAATACACACTAGCAACACAAATAATTTCAGCATAAGAACATGGGGGGTAATTCCAAGTTGATCGCAGCAGGAAATTTTTTAGCAGTTGGGCAAAACCATGTGCACTGCAGGGGGGAGCAGATATAACATTTGCAGAGAGAGTTAGATTTGGGTGGGTTATTTTGTTTCTGTGCAGGGTAAATACTGGCTGCTTTATTTTCACACTGCAATTTAGATTTCAGTTTGAACACACCACACCCAAATCTATCTCTCTCTGCACATGTTATATCTGCCTCCCCTGCAGTGCACATGGTTTTGCCCAATTGCTATCAAAAATCCTGCTGCGATCAACTTGGAATTACCCCCATGGTGTTAAACATCAATACACATGGAATGAATACCATGTGCACATGTAAACACACTGTTGTGTATAGGAAATTGAAAGTGAATAGCCGGGGGCCTGGGGGCCGCTTAGGCCCCCAGAAGCTGTAGGGGCTATGATAGTGTGTTATACATTCTAGATGCTTTTTAACACCCCTTTCACCAGCTGCGATTACAATATTAGGTCTCTTAAAAAGAAAAAGAAAAATTCTATGCCACGCAATTATTTTTCTGCCACCCGTTTCTGTTTTTTTAATTGGGTATCCAAGTCTTCGTCACTTAATGTTTTTTTTTTTTGGCAACCCCTACTGTATGTATACCCTGTGTTTGGGTCTTTTCTTACCTGTTTGGTGGTTTCTTTGCATCGGGGGAGTCTCCCTGTGCAGACAATGTCTTGAGATGGTATTCAGTAAAGTATACATATAGGAGATGTGTCCCGGAAGCCACCTGTTTGCATAGGAATAGTATTGTCATCTTAATATAATAAAGGTTTAACTAAATATTGTTTGGGGCAGGGTAAAGGTGAACTTCCCTGAACAAACATGCTGGAGACACCATCCTCCTACAGCTTTCCCCTGCGTTTCCCCAGAGCCATCCCTGCGTCTCTCCAGCACTATCCCTCCGTGTATCTACCCCAGCGCCATCCCTGCCTCCCTGCGTTTCTCCAGCACTATCCCTCCCTGTATCTACCCCAGCGCCATCCCTGCGTCTCTCCAGCACCATCCCTCCCTACCCCAGAGCCATCCCTGCCTCCCTGCGTTTCTCCAGCACTATCCCTCCCTGTATCTACCCCAGCACCATCCCTGCCTCCCTGTGTCTCTTCAGCACCATCCCTCCCTGTATCTACCCAGCACCATCCCTGCCTCTCTCCAGCACCATCTCTCCCTGTATCTACCCAGCGCCATCCCTGCCTCCCTGCCTCTCTCCAGCACCATCTCTCCCTGTATCTACCCCAGCGCCATCCCTGCCTCCCTGCCTCTCTCCAGCACCATCTCTCCCTGTATCTACCCAGCGCCATCCCTGCCTCCCTGCCTCTCTCCAGCACCATCTCTCCCTGTATCTACCCAGCGCCATCCCTGCCTCCCTGCCTCTCTCCAGCACCATCTCTCCCTGTATCTACCCAGCGCCATCCCTGCCTCCCTGCCTCTCTCCAGCACCATCTCTCCCTGTATCTACCCAGCGCCATCCCTGCCTCCCTGTGTCTCTTCAGCACCATCCCTCCCTGTATCTACCCAGCGCCATCCCTGCCTCTCTCCAGCACCATCTCTCCCTGTATCTACCCAGCGCCATCCCTGCCTCCCTGCGTCTCTCCAGCACCATCTCTCCCTGTATCTACCCAGCGCCATCCCTGCCTCCCTGCCTCTCTCCAGCACCATCTCTCCCTGTATCTACCCAGCGCCATCCCTGCCTCCCTGTGTCTCTTCAGCACCATCCCTCCCTGTATCTACCCAGCGCCATCCCTGCCTCCCTGCCTCTCTCCAGCACCATCTCTCCCTGTATCTACCCAGCGCCATCCCTGCCTCCCTGCGTCTCTCCAGCACCATCTCTCCCTGTATCTACCCAGCGCCATCCCTGCCTCCCTGCGTCTCTCCAGCACCATCTCTCCTGTATCTACCCAGCGCCATCCCTGCCTCCCTGCGTCTCTCCAGCACCATCTCTCCCTGTATCTACCCAGCGCCATCCCTGCCTCCCTGCGTCTCTCCAGCACCATCTCTCCCTGTATCTACCCAGCGCCATCCCTGCCTCCCTGCGTCTCTCCAGCACCATCTCTCCCTTTGTCTCTTCAACGCCATCCCTCCCTGTATCTACCCAGCACCATCCCTGCTTCACTCCAGCACTTTCCCTCCCTCTGCCTATTCATCACCATCCCTCCCTGTATCTACCCAGCACCATCCCCGCCTCCCTGCGTCTCTCCAGCATCTTCCCTCCCTCTGTCTCTTCACCGCCATCCCTCCCTGTATCTACCGAGCGCCATCCCCGCGTCTCTCCAGCACCTTCCCTCCCTGTCTCTACAATACCATCCCTCCCTTTATCTACCTAGCGCCATCCCTGAGTCTCTCCAGCACCATCCCTCCCTCTGTCTCTTCACCGCCATCCCTCCCTGTATCTACCAAGCGCCATCCCCGCCTCCCTGCGTCTCTCCAGCACCTTCCCTCCCCCTGTCTCATTAATGCCATCCATTCCTGTATCTACCCAGCGCCATCCCTGCCTTCATCTCTCCAGCGCCATCCCATTAATTACACCCCAAAGCACCCACACCCTCATTTATTAATTACACCCCAAAGCACCCACATTCCACATTCATTAATAACACCCCAGAGCACCCACACCATCATTCATTAATAAAAAACCCAGAGCACCCACACCCACATTCACTAATTACACCCCTAGCAATTCTCAATGACTAGTAACAACAACCCCCCCCCAAAAAAAAAAAAACAACAACAACCCAAACCTCAATACTTTTTAGACATATGTGATATAAATAGCCCCCCCCCTCCACACACACACACCTCCTCCAGCATTCACCCACTGTTGCTAACCTGTGGGCTGCTGTGTGCACCTCCCACAGCCAACAACAGAGTGGGCTCAGCTGCATGTAAGGTAGGGCTGGCCGAGTACTCCTATCTGTGTGCCCGCTCCTAATCTGTGCAGCGACAGCATGCTTACCGCCTTGTAAGTCCAGCAACATGGATCCAGCTTCGACCCCAGCAGCAGCTCCTCTGCTGCTCTCTGTGCGGCGTGTGTGGCGCAGCGCAGGGAACGAGGCAGACGTCCCTCCATGATGTCACCGCGTCTCATTCCCAGCCTGCCATCGGATGGGGGAGGCGGGCCATGTCACTGTAGTGCCGCCCGCCTCCCTCGTCTATTTAAATATGCAGCGCGGCGCATCACCAGCAGTAGCTGTTCGGGTATAAGCAGGGGAAGGTGGGCTGGCGGAGGCGGAACGGTTCCGCCTCCAGAAGGAGGTGACGGAACGCAGTTCCGCCCCGTTCCGGCCCACTTTAACCCCTGGCTATTTCTATATGAAACATCAGTGCAGCGTGACTTTTGGACACATCAGACTGGAGGGCAGAGCATTTAGCTCCCACAGTATAAAGTAAAGTGCATGCAGTTAACGGGAGTAACAGACACCAGCAAACACACTGAATAGTGAAGAGAATGGACAGTTTCTACATGTTTGATACTGATCTTTTTGTATAACCAGCAAGTGTGGCAGTATCTGTGGCAGTATATGTGTATTATGGGCATTACTAATGTGGGGCATATGTGTAAGGTGCATTACTGTGTGGCATTATGTGTATTATGGGCATTACTAATGTGGGGCATATGTGTAAGGTTCCTTTACTGTGTGGAATTATATGTATTATGGTCATTACTGTGTGGCATTGTGCAGAGTTGAACTGGCCCACAGGGTAACCCCCCGGTGGGCCCCACTACCTGAGCGTTGCAGGTACAGATGCAGAACTAGCGGCGGAGCTAGGGGGCACCAGACAAAATTTTGCCTAGGGCATCAAATTGGCTAGGGCCGGCTCTGGCGGCGCGGCTCCGGGAACGAACACCAAGGTCGGGTCCTGCGGTCGATCCCTCTGGAGCTAATGGTGTCCAGTAGCCTAAGAAGCCCAAACTACCACCTGTTAGGTAGGTTCGCTTCTTCTCCCCTTAGTCCCTCGCTGCAGTGAGTCTGTTGCCAGCAGATCTCACTGTAAAATAAAAAACCTAAATATACTTTCTTTCTAGGAGCTCAGGAGAGCCCCTAGTGTGCATCCAGCTCAGCCGGGCACAAGAATCTAACTGAGGTCTGGAGGAGGGTCTTAGTGGGAGGAGCCAGTGCACACCAGGTAGTCCTAAAGCTTTCTTTAGTTGTGCCCAGTCTCCTGCGGATCCGCTAATCCCCATGGTCCTTACGGAGTCCCAGCATCCACTTAGGACGTCAGAGAAAAAGGACGGAAGAGATGTTCTGACTCCTGCCTAATTCGGGACACTTGGGAAATACCCCTAGAACTGCCTGACCAATATACTCAAGGCAAAACATGTTCCTGAGATATTTCTCTTTTTATTAACATTAGCCCAACTGGATGACTTCACAGTGTTCACAGTGTGTAGGTAAGGGTGTGGTTCATAGCATCGACAGGTTCTAGGTCGACAATGTTTCAGTCGACGACTATAGGTTGACAGGCACTAGGTCGACAGGGGTTCTAGGTCAACATGGACTAGGTCGACAGTTCAAAAGGTCGACAGGAGTTTTTCATATTTTTTTGGTGTCGTTTTCTCCGTACAGTGACCGGGAAGTCGAATTAGTGCACCGTGTCCCCTTGCATGGCGGCTTCGGGCAAGGTGCCTCGCTCCGCTACCGCTTCGCTCGGCACAGATTACCGTTCCAATCGTAGTCCACGTGGATCGTGAAGTATGAAAAAGTTAAAAAAAGGAAAAAAAATGCAAAAGTCATGTCGACATTTTGCCCTGTCGACCTAGAACATGTCGACCTAGGAACCATGTCGACCTAGTGACTGTCGACCAATAGTGGTCGACCTAAACATTGTCGACCTAGACAGTGTCGACCTTCAGACTGGATCCCATAGGTAACAGGTCACTTGATATAATTGTGGTGTAAATATGCAATTTATGCATGAACAAAAATCGCCTGAGACTTTTTTTTTCCTGGAATGTCATGAAATTTTATTCAAGTGATTTCACAATCAGAAGCCTGAAATTCAAAAAATGAATTCTAGTAAATGAGATTACACACTGCAGAATGACGGCATATTCAAAAGTGACGCAACATTCAGTAAAAAAGCATGACTATGAGTAAAACCCAACCAGTTCTCTAAGTCAAGGAGACCTCAGCATTGTCAGTCCCTGTCTGTTTAGGTCATAGTTTAATATTTCTAGTTCCATACAGTGTGGTATCATGATTATTAAAACAGTTCAATATTATCTGGTTAATACATACCTCCTAACATGGGGGGTAATTCCAAGTTGATCGCAGCAGGAAATTTTTTAGCAGTTGGGCAAAACCATGTGCACTGCAGGGGAGGCAGATATAACATTTGCAGAGAGAGTTAGATTTGGGTGGGTTATTTTGTTTCTGTGCAGGGTAAATACTGGCTGCTTTACGTTTACACTGCAATTTAGATTGCAGATTGAACTCACCACACCCAAATCTATCTCTCTCTGCACATGTTATATCTGCCACCCCTGCAGTGCTCATGGTTTTGCCCAACTGCTAAAAAATTTCCTGCTGCGATCAACTTGGAATTACCCCCATGATTCCATACCAGGAGGGACAAAATGCTCTGTTCCTGAACTTCCCTATTCATTTATGATTGGCGCCACCTTTGGTGAAACATCTTTCTTATTAATGCACTAGTTCAACACAGGTGTGGGCAATAATAAAGAGGGAAGTGCAGGAACAGAACATTGTGTCCCTCTTGGAATGGGTCATGTTGGGAGATATGTTAATATTATAGAAAGAATGATCTTCGCATACGTGATGCCTCTGACCTTCTGACTTTTATACTAACGAACGGTAAAGTCACGTTGTCCCATTCATGTACAGTAGTGTGGCCTTTTTGTGACAACGATATAGCATTAGAAAAGAGCGTACGGGGTTTCATAAAATGGTGCTACGGGCACCAATATGGTGTTACCCATAGCAACTAATACCATACATCCTTCCAACAGTCCCACTTTTGAAGGATAGCCTCTAAATTGTCGGAACCCAAAATGGGCATAGCCTTTCTAGATGTGGATGTGGCTTAAGTAAAATGGGGTCATGGTCGGTTAGGTTGGAGATATATAAATCATGTTTTCCTATTTATAAAATATTGCAAAGTATGCAACTGTTTGCTTTAGTTTTCAAAAACAGCACTAAAAAATAAAAAAATGGGTTACAGCAAATTTGAATATTTTGTTAATTTTATTTTTTATTAATCAGATCATTTAACCCAGACAGAAATACAGTTTTGGTTATTCCAGCTATAACCAATCTGTAAAGTGGAGATTGCCTTCTTTCTACTCAACAGTTTCTCCCCATTTATTTTGCATGCATTGGGGCAAAGCCCCGATCCCCCTGACGGCCAGTGCTGGGATCAGGAATATTAAACATGTTTAAAAATCTTTTTTAACATGTTTAGTTTTCCAGATGGCTGTCAATCGGCAGTGCTAGTGGGTTGGGGAATCAGGGCATCACAGGCGGTAATGTATGGGGGCCATAAGTTGTTTCCAAAAATGTTGTCCATCCTGAACCATCAAAATGACAGATGTTCTGTGAAGATGGCAAGCAATGAGGCCCAAAATAGTGTTGACAATTCTCACAGACATGAATGAGCCTCCGTGACTTTACTCTTCCGCCAGCAGAAAATCGGCCAGCAGTAAATATCTTTCTACAATATTTAATAGACTGTTATTTCCACTGCAGTATTGATTTTAGACAGGTTCTGAAAGGACTTTGGAGGAGATTTGCTAAAGTTTGGAGAAAGATAAATTGGCAGTTTCTGTCATTTTACAAGCTGGGTTTGAAAAATGACAGATCGGAGCTGATTGGTTGGTATTTTATCTCTATCCAGTTTGTCTTTCTACAAGCTTTTATAAGTCTCCCTTTTTATTCTGCACAGCACAGATATATATCTCAATCAGCGTACCTTGCAACATAACTCCCAAATAAATGAGTTCTAAATACTGACTTTAATTACAATATTCTTGCAGAGGGAATATTCTGCAGCGTTCAAAAATAGGATAAATATTTGTCTGAAATATGCAAATATCCAGTAGTAGTCAATTATCCGTACAAATGTTTGTTTGTAAAATATATATCTTGCTTTGCATCAAAGTTTACGAACGAAGAATTTGTTCTCTGATAAAATAGATTATTCATTCAGAAAAGGGTCAGGTACATATTACACGAGTAACATATTGTGATATGGCATTACATATTGCTACAGTCTTTAGCTCTGATTGGTCACATTTTTTATTTGCTATTTGCAGTATTAATAAATAATTTTTTATAATTCTGTTTTTAGAAATCTAAAAATCTGTAATTTTTAAAAACTATACCAAATAAATGATAGCTAGAAGCTGGTTTGCGGTGGGCAACGTCTTTATTTAATTCAAAGGGCTGGTACACCTCCCCTAATTGGTGCCAGCTTCAGACACAGACGAGCAGCAGCTGGCAGTTGGGCCTCCATGTTAGTGAAGGGTGGTAGTGTGGCGCTGGGCTTTGCTGTCACAGCCCTATGCCAAACTCCCAGTGTGTTGAGGGTGGGGAAGAGGGCGTGTAATAGAACGCCCACAGGGATTCTACCTGCCTTGTATAAAGCCACCATTTCCATTGGTTAAACATGACTTGGTTACCTTAACTGGTGGCTAAATTTAAACGATAGTGTGGGGACATTTTGGATTTTAGTACATTCCAGTTCTCTGTGTGTAAAGCTTTTTTTGTTATATTAGCCAATGTGTGACACAAATGGGTCTCGTTTGTACTATAAAATTACTCTGAGCACGAGTTCCATTGCCTCATTAAGTTTACAGGAGTACCAGCCTGCAGACTATGTCTTTGCCTTCAGTATCCTATTTCCCACTCTTCCTTTCAATGCGAAATGTGATTCCTCACAGAGAACAAAAGGCATTATTTGCTATCTTGGTTTACGGCAGGATTATTTCTAGAAAGGGGGATTATATAGAAACAGTCAAAAGTAGCCTCCAACAACTATTGGAAGTACTGTAGGTGCAGTGCGCTATAATCATTTTTGACCATCAGCTTGTCCAATTTAGGGTTACGGGTAGGTACGGCTATCATCATCATCCAAGGATGAGCTTAACGGTTCCCCAATTTATAAATCACACGCAAGTTCCTTTATAATCTCTAAAAAAAATGATGAGTTTAGTGCTTTAATACTTAGGACCTCTATGTATTTGTGTGTGTGTGTGTATGTATATATATATATATATATATATATATATACATACATACATACATACATAGAGTATATGACACACCAAAAAGCTATATCCAGACTGGTTCATTGCACTGAAGCAATGTATATACAGTATACTGGTTTAAGACCTTTCAATCATGTAAACGTAGCATCTGGCCAGTAGAAATATTAGGGATCATAAAATGCTTATAGTACAAGGCTTGGCTTGCTCGGACACCAACCAGAACTTGACAAATACAGTACAACTCTGCAATGCTTAACTATGAGAAAAAAAATAATATCTAAAAAAATAGAAAACTCTTATGTCAGATGAAAATATAACACTGCGTATTCGCAATATGCGCAACCATCGAATGAGGAAATCCCAGTGGCGCGTGAAAGCCAGGGGATTTGTTTTATAATAAAAACAGAGATGAGTACTTTACCAAAAAAGCATGCATACAATCGCTGTGGTCATACAGCACGGCCATCATGAGCATGAACACAATAGTGAGGCAGTGATGTGGAATGGTAGAATGCAGGTGACTACACGTTGACCAGGCTTTCCGAGGCTGCAAAGTGGGGACACAGCGCCATGTCCGTCTTCTGGAGCTGCTTCAAGATACGCTTGTGAAACTTGTTGCGCACGCGATTAAACTCCATTATGTCCACGGGATCTTCTTCAATCCAAAATTTATGAAACTCGTGCATGAGGAAGCCTGAGAAGAAACAATTTCAATTAATACATTTTCTCACGATTGATATTCCAGTACATTATGCATCATGTGTTCTCTACAAGATTGTAAGATCATCTGTATCTTCTGTTTCATGTCATTGTAAATTACGTATTTATATAATGATCACCTTAATGTACCGCAATGCAAAAAATGTTGGCATATTATAAATATGGAGTGGTCAAAGCAATATGGATCCCCAGGAAACTAATATAGAATGGCCAACCCATTGAGATTCCTAGGAAAGCTAATGTGGAGTAACCATCCCATTGAAAGTCACTGGGGAGCTGATGTGGAGTGACCAGTCCATTCTGGATCACCAGGAATGCAAATGTGGAGTGACCAGCCCAATTAGGATAACTAAGGAGCTAATGTGGAGTGACCAGTCCATTCTGGATCACCAGGAATGCAAATGTGGAGTGACCAGCCCAATTAGGATAACTAAGGAGCTAATGTGGAGTGAAGAGCCCATTGAGAATCAGTAGAGGTCTAATATGAAGCGACCAACCCATTATGGATCCCCATAGAGCTAATATGGAGAGACTAGCCCATAGAACAAACAGCTTATCAAAATATTAAGGAAAATTTACTATTTTAGGCAAATGAAAAAGCATTTCTTCATTCAAAAAGCATCATTGAGGTTGCTTTTGCAATGGCATGCAGTTTCCACTATAACAAGGAGACCATGAGCATAGGTTGTCCCAATCTAAAGCTGGTCAAATGCAGGGCTGGAACGTCTATGGGGGATGTGCTTTACTAAAACCAAAAGATTTTGTCACCCCAGTGATCACAATATAGTTGACAGGGACCTTAAGAACCCAACCCATTATATTATAACCATGCACACAAAAATCCAACATATGATCATTTAAATATCATATGAATAAAATACTCCCCAAAATCACTGCCCACCACATTAAAAAATAAATTATATTTTCTCCTTTCAATTATTTACAGTCCCAATGGAACCCTTCCCCAAAACCCCCCAAAAATACATATTAAATAACTGACCCTTACTAAATACTGTAATCAAAGTAGGGGAACCACTGTGACGGTAGGTGTGCAATTAACTCAAGAGAGAATGAAATTTGATAATAATGAGCCACATTGGTGATTTTTGATCAATATACATTTGAATATACAGCATCAAAATTTGCTTTTGACTCGACCACCGTGCAGTATATTTTGTAATAGCTAAGTTGTTCATTCAAAATCAAAGTTGAAACTGTCAGCTCGCGTTCACAGCTCACAATTAAAAATATTTAAATAAACTGTAATACAGGGTATATGGATTTTTCTGACTGTTCAAGCTTTATACTATTTTTAACATTTCTTTCATTCAAATAGCAAACATTACTCTGCTAGATATCCAATTATCCTGGGAAAAAATATCAAAAATATTACACATTTAGAGGTCTATTTATGAATTTAAAATAAAAAACCTATCCTCGGCGAAAACATCTGTTTAAGATCTTTTAAGTAATGTTTAAGTAATCTTTTAAATATGACATTTTACTTTTTAATTTTGCATATTTTGTTTTATTTATTATTTTTTTCCTAGTTTTTTTTTCAGTGTACTGTGCCTGTGTGAGTCATCAAATTCCATTTCCCCTATGAGCATGCTTCTTTTTTTCAATAGTTAGCCTCATTTATGTCTTCAATTAATCATTACAATGAGGGGAGCTTATTATGTGTTTCATTTTAGTTTTTTTTGTAAAACTGGGAAAGTGTAGAAACGTGCTTCTCTGGTTGGCCCTTTTGAGCTCTGTAAATCAGAACCTGACATTTTTAGAGACCTGTGCAATTAACTGATCACTGCCCTACCAGTTTTTTCATTCTGATCCTGCCTTAGAGGTGAGAAAGTACTTTTTATACTATATTAAAAAGAAAATCCCACTGCTGCAACTTCACATAGGGGCAGATTTATCAAATCTTGGAGTATCAACCAATCAGGTTCCGTTATTTTACAGGCTGTGCTAGAAAAAAGATATAAGCAACTTCTCCCCCCATATTCATACAACTTAAAACCCATTTTAACTAAATATCTGTGATAAAAAAATATTACAACACAAACCAGACTCTGGGGCCGAAACGCGTCCGCAGCTCCAATATCACTCTTTCCTTGCATTTATACAGCACCTTGTATAGTCCACGTTTAAATGGCCACAGGGTAACATAGGGCCTAATTCAGACCTGATCGCTCCTCTGCGAATTTGCAGAGGTTTGCGCCGGATAGTCGCCACCCAGAGTGAAAAACCGCCCCGTGCAAGTCTGCGTACGCCGTGCAAAAAGCTTTACATATGTCAGTCAGCTGCAAATCCGTTTGCAACTCACTCACCATCTAATGTTTTTTCCTGTCTGTGCAGTCTGTATGTAGCCCTGGACTTACTCCTACAGTGCGATAGAAACAGGCTGATCGGGCTGGAGCTGACGTCACACACCCTCCCTGAAAACGCTTGGACACATCTGCGTATTTCCTGACACTCCCGGAAAACGGCCAGTTACCGTCCACAAACACCCACTTCCTGTCAATCAACTTGCATTTGCCTAGCAATCAAAATCGATGCAAGATTTTTTCGCAGCTTGGCTCGCGACTGCGCATTACAATCCGTACACTTGTGCAGTTGTTCGATAATCGACTGCTGTGCATTTTTGCACAATAGCGATCAGGTCTGAATTAGGCCTATAATTTGATAGATGTTGCTGCTCAGATGGAGCACAAGTATCTTTCTGCTGCGGGGTACACTGGGCTCCACAAGGAATGGACAATGGGGTGTAGAGTAGGATCTTGATCCGAGGCAGCAACAGGCTAAAAGTTTTGACCTTCTTCCCAGAATGCATAGCGCCGCCTCCTATATCACCCCGCCTCCCTGCACAGGATCTCAGTTTTGTAGTTGGTGCTGCAGTAACAGAGGGGCTGCTCCAGGCAGCCCTAAGAAGAGCTTTTTTTCTGAGGAAAAAAGTGAAGACTTCAATGGCAGCAGCAGTGTTACATGTCAGTGGACATTCACGGATGCAGCTCCGGCTCTCCCCAGCGGTGCTGTACACTCCCGAGCCCTGGTTGCCGGGTAACTAAAGCAGGAGGCTCTGGTTTTCTTCTTGTCAGGCACACAAGACGGAGGCTCTCCGGGATCGCGTGGCCGCGCTTCGGGAGGTGGTAAGTGGGTCCCGCTTGCGGGACCCAGTCTTTATCGCGATCCGGCGCGGTCAGTGGGAGGCGGGCCACACGCGCTGGCGGTGGACACTGTGGCAGTACAGGCGATCCCACTAGATCACCAGGGCGTGGGACAGGTCAGGTTTTCTCTATAAACCGTTTTATTAGAGCCCGCAGTACCCAGTGGTTTTGCCAGCAGGGGGATAGAGCTTGGACCTGAAGCCCCAGCCCCAGGGCGCCATTTTCTGCAAATGCTCCCGCCCTGGAGCTGCATATCTGTCTCTCCCTCACTCCCTGGCAGTGTCTGCGGCACCATTATCCCTCAGCTAACTGTTCCTGGGACTGCTTGGGCAAATCCTCCTATGTAAAGCCGCCTGGTTGTCAGTGCTGTGACTTTACATGACACTTAAGTATTCTACCTGCCTTTTTTAGTCAGTGTTAGTTAAGAAAGAGTGCACTTAGTCAGGGTTTCCTGTGATATGGGTTTTCCCTGTGATATACATCCAGTTCTTACTGTGTACTGTTCTATCTATTGTTATATAGCTGTGTAAGCTAGTCCAGTGCAGTATTATTGTTAGTAATAACCTCTGCATTGTACAGACTGTGACTATTTGTGTGTGCATTTGATA
This sequence comes from Pseudophryne corroboree, assembly GCF_028390025.1. Lineage (NCBI taxonomy): Eukaryota > Metazoa > Chordata > Amphibia > Anura > Myobatrachidae > Pseudophryne > Pseudophryne corroboree. The sequence continues at coordinate 105,860,562 of NC_086445.1, read as the reverse complement.
GATGAGTGGTGTCCATTTCGTGTCTTTCACTCAACCTGCTATCCCTATATTCTATAACCTGAGGGGGCTTGGTGCGTCAGGTTTTATCTAATATAGGATTTTCACAAAGATATACTGTATTACGTATTTTTCTCTGTAATTTAGTCACCATATCTCTCCTTTATCTCTGCTGGTGCTGACTACACTGTGCAGGGGTTTGGGCTAGAGGTATTGTGCTGCTGACAAATTGTACTGTGTTACCTGATACTGCAAGTTACTGTATATCATGTCTGCTTCTGAGGGTAACGGTTCTGGGGCTGAACACACTGCCGGTGTTGCTGAAGCCGCAGATACCTATGAGGAGAATATAGCAGCTTTGGGCTCTGGTTCTGGGGGCTCCTTGCCCCCCAGTGGGACGGTGGCAAAGGGGGCAAATAATGACCCGCCGTGGGCCGCTTTTTCCACGCTTCTGCATACGCTAGTTCATAAACTAACACCCCCTATGGGACCCCCAATGCCGGTGCAACCGTTTGTGGTCTCTGCAGCTAACCCGCCGTGGGCGGACGATTTATCTGCTCAAATAAAGAAGTTGAACCAGTCCCTGACTACTAAAAAGTCTGACCGTCGCCTGCCTACGTCCAAGGGGTCTCCTCACAATCCACTGCTGTCACTGACACCTCGTCGGACGACCACAGGTTCTGACTCAGACACGGCTGATGGGGAGAGTGGTTCACATGTGGATGTTCCTGATCTTTTGGAGGCTATTAAGTTAATTTTACAGATTACGGATGATCCCGGGCCATCCGTTCCTCCTAAGAAACCAGATAGGTTCAAGCGTCAGAAGGTGATTAAACAAGTTCTACCTCACTCTGACCACCTAATTGATATACGTCAGGAACCCTGGGAAAACCCGGGTACAAAGTTTGTGCCTCAAAAGAAGATGCTGGCTCACTATCCCCTTGCGCCGGAGCTGTCTAAGAATTGTGAAACGCCTCCTCCAGTGGACTCACATGTGGCTATGATGGTGGTTTCCTCAGCTCTACCGGTCACCACCGTCGCGTCTAAAAGAGCCTATGGATAAAAGTGTGGAGGGTTGTCTGAAAGCGATTTACACCCTCACGGGTGCTGCACAAAGGCCCACTATTGCAGCTACTTGGGCTGCAGAGGCCATTGAAGCATGGGTCTTGGAGTTAGAAGCTGAAATCTTCTCTGACCATGCTAGACAATGCTTGTCTTATATTGTCACAGCTTCTCGTTATATTAAAGAGGCGGCTTCTGATGCCGGTATCCTGGCAGCCAAGGCCTCTACTACGTCAGTCCTGGCTCGCCGGATATTGTGGCTGAGATCCTGGTCTGTGGATCTGGACTCTAGAAAAACCCTGGAGGTACTCCCTTTTAAAGGGAGATATTCTGTTTGGGGAGGATTTAAATAAGATTGTGGCTGACTTGGCTACTGCCAAAACTGTCTGTCTGCCAAGTACCGCTCCTTCTGTGTCGAAGGCTAAAGGTACTTCCTTTCGCCCCTTTCGTCCTTCAGGTAAAGCAAAAGGTCAGGCGTACAACAAGCAGGCCCGCACTTCCAAACCTGGTAAGCCTAAGCCCAAAAGAGCCTGGGCGGCCCGTCAGCCAGCTTCCAAGACAGATAAGCCTGCCGCATGATGGGGCGGGCCTCCCTCTGGGGGTTCCCAGGGTGGGGGGCCGGCTTCTAGGGTATACCCAGGAATGGTTGAAAACCACTTCAGATGCCTGGGTACGGGAAGTCGTCACTCGAGGTTACGCCATAGCCTTCAAAAACCGACCCCCTCATCGATTTTGCCAGACAGATGTCCCGTTGGACAAGACAAAGGCAAACACTCTACATTCGGTGGTACAGACCCTCCTGGATACAGGAGTCGTAGTACAGGTGCCTCTTGCGCAGAGGGGCCGGGGGAACTATTCTCCGCTGTTTCTAGTCCCGAAACCGAATGGGTCTTCCCGGCCCATTCTCAACCTCAAGGCATTGAACAGGTTTGTGAAGGTTTCCAAGTTCCGGATGGAAACCCTTCGCTCTATGGTTCTGGCCTTGGAACCTGGGGACTTCATGGTCTCCCTGGATATACAGGATGCTTACCTGCATATTCCTATAGCAGTCTCTCATCAGCAATACCTGAGATTTGCGATTGGCAACTGCCATTACCAGTTTCGGGCGTTACCTTTTGGTTTAACAACGGCTTTACAAAAGTCATGGCGGTGATGACGGTGGTACTCCGCCGTCAAGGGGTCAGGATACTGCCGTATTTGGACGACTTGGTAATCCTGGCAAATTCCCCAGAACTTCTCCTGCGTCATGTAGATGTGACAGTCCGGTTTCTGCAAGCCCACGGGTGGCTCATCAACTGGAAGAAGTCATCTCTGATCCCTGCTCAGAGCATGGTGCATCTGGAAGCACTATTGGACACTCACAACCAGCGGTTGTTCCTGTCTCAGGAGAAAGTCCTGAAACTTCAGGACAGGATTCGTTGCTTCCTATCTCGTCCGCAAGTGTCGATACATTCGGCGATGCAGGTGCTGGGCCTCATGGTGTCAGCATTCGACATGGTGGAGTACGCTCAATTTCCCTCTCGCCCTCTCCAGAGGCTGATTCTAGCCAAATGGGACGGCCTGCCTCACCGGATCAGGTCTCAAATGATCTCATTGACTCCGGAGGTCCGTCTGTCGCTGCTCTGGTGGCTCCGGGACTAACAACTGTGCAGGGGCCGTCCATTCTGGATATCCGACTGGGTCCTGTTGACGACAGATGCCAGTCTAAGAGGTTGGGGCACGGTGCTGGAGCAACACTCCCTTCAGGGGCGGTGGACCAAGGAGGAGTCCCTCCTCTCGATCAATATTCTGGAGTTGCTGGCGGTCTTCAATGCCTTGAACCTAGCCCAGCATTTAATTCAGAACCGTCCTGTTCAAGTACAGTCGGACAACGCCACCACAGTGGCTTACATAAATCATCAAGGCGGCACTCTAAGCCACCTAGCAATGAAGGAAGTCTCACGGATTCTACAGTGGGCAGAACGCCATCTACCAGCCATATCGGCAATATTCATTCCGGGAGTCCTGAATTGGGAAGCGGACTTTCTCAGTCGGTAGGACGTGCATGCCGGCGAGTGGGACCTCCATGCAGAAGTGTTTCAACTCCTAGTGGAAAGGTGGGGCCTTCCAGACGTAGATCTGATGGCGTCTCGACACAATCACAAGGTTCCGGTCTTCGGAGCAAGGACGAGGGATCCTCAAGCAGCATTCATGGATGCGCTGGCGGTACCGTGGAGGTTTCGGATGCCGTACGTGTTCCCTCCGGGGTCACTCCTGCCCAGGGTAATTCGGAAGTTCAAGCAAGAAAAAGGAATTCTGCTTCTCATAGCTCCAGCGTGGCCCAGATGGCACTGGTTCTCAGACCTGCAAGGCCTATCGTCAGCGCGTCCAATTCTACTTCCACAACGCCCAGACCTCCTCGTTCAGGGCCCCTGTGTCTACCTGGACCTAGCCCGGCTGTCTTTGACGGTGTGACTCTTGAAGCTTCCATCTTCAGGGCTACAGGGTTTTCTGAGGCGGTCATTCAAACTATGTTGCGGTCCCGGAAACCGGCTTCGGCTCGGATTTACTATAGGGTCTGGCATTCTTACTTTGTTTGGTGCACATCTAACGATTATGACGCTTCCAAGTTTAGTATAGCCAAGTTGCTGGCTTTTCTTCAGCAGGGCCTGGACTTAGGCCTGCGTCTGGCCTCCCTCAAGGTTCAACTATCTGCCTTGTCGGTGTGGTTTCAGAGAAAAATTGCAACCTTACCTGATGTGCATACCTTTACTCGGGGCGTGTTGCGTATCCAACCTCCCTATGTCCCGCCTGTGGCTCCTTGGGACTTGTCGGTGGTTTTGGAGGCGTTACAAGAGTCTCAGTTTGAACCTCTTGGTTCAGCTGACCTTAAGTGGCTTTCCCTTAAGGTGGTGTTTCTGCTGGCTATTGCTTCAGCTAGAAGAGTGTCGGATTTGGGTGCCTTGTCCTGTAGTTCCCCATATCTGATATTTCACCATGACCGGGCGGTTCTTAGGACTCGTCCCGGCTATCTACCAAGGGTGGTTTCTTCGTTCCACCTTAATCAGGAGATTGTAGTCCCGGCACTTGTTTCTCCTGATCTGTCTCCCAAAGAGCGGTCTTTGGATGTGGTACGGGCTCTCCGTGTCTATGTGAAGAGAACTGCTCCTATTAGGAAATCTGATTTTCTTTTTGTTGTGTTTGGGTTTCACAAACGGGGCTGGCCTGCTCACAAGCAAACTCTGGCCAGATGGATTAGAATGGTGATTGCACATGCTTATGTGAAGGCTGGTCTCTCTGCTCCTGATCACATTAAGGCCCATTCTACTCGGTCTGTTGGACCATCTTGGGCGGCCCAACGTGGTGCGACCCTTGAACAATTGTGCAAGGCGGCTACGTGGTCCTCTGTGAACACGTTCCTAAGGTTCTATGCCTTCGATACTGCCGCTTCCCAGGATGCTTCCTTTGGACGCCGGGTTCTTGTGCCCACTACAGTGCGTCCCCTCCCATAAGGAACTGCTTTAGGACATCCCCATTGTCCATTCCTTGTGGAGCCCAGTGTACCCCGCAGCAGAAAATGAGTTTTATGGTAAGAACTTACCTTTGTTAAAACTCTTTCTGCGAGGTACACTGGGCTCCACAAGGCGCCCACCCTGACGCACTTAGCTTCTTTGGGTTGGTATGGCATTAGCCGCTGACACGTCTCCTGTCGTGAGAATGCGTTGTTGTGGCTACTAACCGTTGTCGTCTCTTTTCCTGCTACTGCATTGGACTGGTTAACTAAAAACTGAGATCCCGTGCAGGGAGGCGGGGTGATGTAGGAGGCTGCGCTATGCATTCTGGGAAGAAGGTCAAAGCTTTTAGCCTGTTGGTGCCTCGGATCAAGATCCTACTCTACACCCCATTGTCCATTCCTTGTGGAGCCCAGTGTACCTCGCAGAAAGAGTTTTAACAAAGGTAAGTTCTACCATAAAACTCGTTTTATAGTGCAGAACATAAGCTGCCGGTTAGAGATACTTCAGATGAACACTAACAATCTCGATAAGACTGTTTTACTGCTGCTTTCTCAATCAAACTTACTGTGCTTGACGTGTGGATTGCTGTAGCTGCTTATCCTGAATGGCTATGGGGAATCTCAAAATCCATAATAAAGATTGGACTAGGGATATTATTATCCTAAATATGGCTATCTGGAGTATAATCCCAGATACAGCCTGGTACAAACATATAAGTGATTAGGAAACAGTGATTAGTTAACTGAAGTTTTATTTATGATATCTGAATAATTGAATGTTTTTATTTTTTAAGCCTTTTCATCAGATAGCGATTTATGTAATGGTACTGGGGAGATGCATCACGCCACGAAGAGAGAAAGTGGATAAGGCTTGATATAAATACAGCTTGATATAGGCTGTATTTATTTATGAGGTGCAGCTAATCTGAAGTAACAGCTGTGGGGTATACACGGTGCCGGCCAGTGAACCCTTGTGCTCTGTGCGGCTGCATATGTCGCATGCCCCTAGTTACAGCCCTGGACATATTTATTGGGTGACCAACATACACATTGCAATTTAAAGGTGCCTGCCCTTGCGTATTTATTGTGATGTGACCCAAAAATATACCTCTGCTGGCACTTTCTAGTGATTTCAGTAACAGTTTTGGGTGAGTGTGGTTGTTCAGCTATCGAGAAGGTGGTTGGGTAGGTACTAAGGAGGACATTTACTAAGCAGTGATAAGAGCAGAGAAGTGAGCCAGTGGAGAAGTTGCCCCAACCACCAATCAGCAGCTCTGTATCATTTTATAGTATGCAAATTATTATATGTTACGTCAGTGCTGATTGGTTGCCATGGGCAACTTCTCCACTGGCTCACTTCTCCGCTCTTATCACTGCGTAGTAAATGTCCCCTTAATTACCCAGACTTGTCTGGGGGTCCTGGCTCATACAGATGTGTCCGGACTCAAATATCTTCAAATTGCGCCACATAGCCCCCTTTGGTGTGCAACAAAGAAACATCTAAGCTGTGTCATGCGTCCCGTCATTCTTCAGAATGTGTGTCTGTTTGGCACTGCTAATGTGATACAGCAGACAGTATGCACACCACTAGTGGATTTTCCCGCTGTAGCAGTGCGGATATGGACAACAATATGGCTAAACAGGCAAGAAACCGGGGGCCGATAAGACTGAGCCTGGCTCGCAAGACTGTGCAAAGTTACACTGCCACGATAGTGAGAAGCGCACCTATTCCATGCCCTCAGTATACTACAATTTGCTTGTGCGCGCTGCCAGGCTGCCAAGTCCAAAACTAGCTATCCGTAGCGTGATGTCTAATTTGCACCATACGGCTTACGCCATGCGTCTCATGAATAAGGACACGTCTGTAGTATTTTCAACACAAGTTTTTATGCTCCTGTGTTTGGCCATACCCTATCCAGCACCTGGGCTTGTCAGTAGTCTCGGCAGCCTTGGATTCAGCCAAGAATATCAGTACTCTGTTCCATTATTTTTGCAAAAGACTACAGGTACTATCAGGCCGTAACTAATGGTGTGCGAGCGCTGCCGCCATACAGAGTGCAGAGCCCAGTCGGCAGCACTGCTGATGCCCGACAGTCACTGCGGCTGGCTAACAGAGATGCCTGGAATTTCAGCTGCAGCGCCGCCCAGTGGCTCTGTAGGATGCTACTGACGTGTACACTACAGCCCTTAAAGCATTCTGTGGATGCTCCGGGCATTATTATTACATTTTATTTATAAGGCGCCACTAGTGTTTTGCAGCGCTGTACAAAGGACAGTACAGGGAGACAAAACTTAACATTACAGTAAATAAATAACAAAAATAGAGTACAGGTAACAAAGAGCACCACAATTCTCAAAACCTAATACAGCTTATATGTAAGTAGTGAGCGAGTGATCAATGCACCACTAGGAGTTGGTGGCCAAAGATAGAGATGAGTCTTTACCAGCAGGAGAAAAAGCGGGTAAAGATGGTTGCTGAGTGGGAGAGGGCTGCGAGTGAAATGTGTCGAGAAGAGGGTTTTGACAACAAGAGGAAAGAGGGCCCTGCTCTGAGGAGCTAACAAGCTAGTAGGAAGGGGCAACAGACAGATAACATGAGGTGCAAGCAAATGGGAGGTAGCCTAATGGCAGGGCGTAAGCAAAGCAGAGTTGATCAAGGCATGAGGCAGGGGGATGGAGGAGCAGTCTCAGGACTACGTTATGCATCGGGAGGGTATGCTTTGATGAATAGAATAGGTGGGTTTTCAGTGCCCGTTTGAAGCTTTGCAAGGTCGGGGAGAGTCTAATGGAGCGGGGGAGCGCATTCCACTGAAGGGGTGCAGCACCGGCAAAATCTTGAACTCGAGCATGGGAAGCAGTGACCAGGGCAGAGGAGAGGCGACGGTCATTAGCCGACAGTAGGGGCGTAAGGGAGATGAGGTTGGAGATGTAGGGAGCAGTGGAATTAGAGATGGCCTTGTATGTGAGGGTGAGGAGTTTGTAGTGGATTCTGTAGTGGAATGGGAGCCAGTGCAGATTTTGGCGAAGGGGTGTGTCAGATGTGGAGAGGCGGGAAAGGAAGATAAGCTTAGCTGCGGAGTTGGGGACAGATTGGAAGGGAGCAAGATGGGAGCAAGTAATGCCAGTGAGGAGAATATTGCAGTAGCCGAGCCTTGAGATGGGCATTGCTGTAATTCCCAGTAATGGGGGCCCCACTCCCTCTATATGACATCATGAAGCCATGTACTGTACTCAGGGGGGCGTGGCTGGCACAAGGCGCCGAGACACCCAGTTACGGTGCAGAAGTTTACTTTATAATCTTTACAGTATCACTAAACACTGTCCGTCTTTCTATCTATTCCCTATGACTTCCTCATAAAGCCATAATATCATCATAAAGCAGCCTGCAGAAGGCAGAAGTAACACAATGGAGTTCATAGCCATTTGGGACAGATCAGACAAGTTTACAGGTTACATTGCAATGTGTTACTTTGAGCAACCTCACTAAGGATTATTACACCACAGGAGACCAGACACTGCTGTACTGGAAAGTCTGGTAGACTGAAACATAAATAATGAATGATAACAATCAACATGTTTGAAAATAGAAGCAATGAGATATTTGCCAATATGTTCCTACATAATAAAGCTATATGGTCATTAAAGGCATATGACAGTGTGCAGTGAAAACTTACAGAATGTTTGCTGGAAATGATGCAAGGATGGAGCTTCCGGGGCTACGTTGTACAGATGGGTCTTCAGGGCTCCACTTATCAACAGGTTGTAGGCCAGATCGGTGATGTTAATCCCAACAATGGCAAAAGAGTAACTGTAAGACAAGAAAGACAAGAAAGGATTAAGGGGCCTATTTATCACCAAGGATGCGGATCTGAGGAGATAAAAATCGCCCCAAAATCCGCACTGTGATAACTGATTACATCGCATGGATGTATCAATTATCGCTAGTGATGAGCGGGTTCAGTTTCTCGGAAACCGAACCCCCCCGGACTTCACCCTTTTTACACGGGTCCGAGCCATACTCGGATTCTCCCGTATGGCTCGGGTAACCCGAGCGCGCCCGAACGTCATCATCCCGCTGTCGGATTCTCGCGAGATTCGGATTCTATATAAGCAGCCGCGCGTCGCCGCCATTTTCACTCGTGCATTGCAAATGTTAGGGAGAGGACGTGGCTGGCGTCCTCTCCGTTATTGTTGAATTTGATTGTGCATTATTGCTTAATTCATTGTGGGGAGGACTAGGGAGCAGCTGTATAATATAGGAGGAGTACAGTGCAGAGTTTTGCTGATCAGTGACCACCAGTATACGTTGTCTGCCTGAAAAAAACGATCCATATCTGTGCTCAGTGTGCTGCATATATCCGTGCTCACAGTGCTTAATTGTGGGGACTGGGGAGCAGCTGTATTATATAGCAGGAGTACAGTGCAGAGTTTTGCTGACAGTGACCACCAGTATACATTGTCTGCCTGAAAAACACTCCATATCTGTGCTCAGTGTGCTGCTTTATTTTAATGTGGGGACTGGGGACCACCAGTATAATTAATATTATATAGGAGGAGTACAGTGCAGAGTTTTGCTGACAGTGACCACCATTATACGTTGTCTGCCTGAAAAACACTCCATATCTGTGCTCAGTGTGCTGCTTTATTGTGGGGACTGGGGAGTCGGGACCACCAGTATAATATTATATAGGAGGAGTACAGTGCAGAGTTTTGCTGACACAGTGACCACCAGTATACTATATATAGCAGTACGGTACGGAAGGCCACTGCTGTACCTACCTCTGTGTCGTCATTAAGTATACTATCCATCTACATTCTATACCTGTGGTGCATTTTAGTTTTGCAGTTTGCTGACACAGTGACCACCAGTATACTATATATAGCAGTACGGTACGGAAGGCCACTGCTGTACCTACCTCTGTGTCGTCATTAAGTATACTATCCATCTACATTCTATACCTGTGGTGCATTTTAGTTTTGCTGTTTGCTGACACAGTGACCACCAGTATACTATATATAGCAGTACGGTACGGAAGGCCACTGCTGTACCTACCTCTGTGTCATCATTAAGTATACTATCCATCTACATTCTATACCTGTGGTGCATTTTATTTTTTTAGTTTGCTGACACAGTGACCACCAGTATACTATATATAGCAGTACGGTACGGAAGGCCACTGCTGTACCTACCTCTGTGTCGTCATTAAGTATACTATCCATCTACATTCTATACCTGTGGTGCATTTTAGTTTTGCAGTTTGCTGACACAGTGACCACCAGTATACTATATATAGCAGTACAGTACGGAAGGCCACTGCTGTACCTACGTCTGTGTCGTCATTAAGTATACTATCCATCTACATTCTATACCTGTGGTGCATTTTAGTTGTGCGCAGTATATATAGTAGTAGGCCATTGCTATTGATACTGGCATATAATTCCACACATTAAAATATGGAGAACAAAAATGTGGAGGTTAAAATAGGGAAAGATCAAGATCCACTTCTACCTCGTGCTGAAGCTGCTGCCACTAGTCATGGCCGAGACGATGAAATGCCATCAACGTCGTCTGCCAAGGCCGATGCCCAATGTCATAGTAGAGAGCATGTAAAATCCAAAAAACAAAAGTTCAGTAAAATGACCCAAAAATCAAAATTAAAAGCGTCTGAGGAGAAGCGTAAACTTGCCAATGTCACGATCCGGGTATCTGGACGCCATTACTTGCCTTTTAGATGCCTTCTGAAGCTGGCTCAGCGTTCCAGGGCCGGATCTCATCTGTGTTACTGATGTCCACACTCTGCATATCCCTCCTGTCACTCTGAGACGCTGTCACAGCGGCGCCATGTTTGAATCTAGTGTGGCGTCTCCCGTCCTCCGCGGCCTCCGCTCCTGTGTTCCAATATGCAGGTTGTCAGAGTGGTGCCCCATGCCTGCCGCGGTCTCCGCTGTCATCCATGTGTCTCAGTGTGCAGTTGTCAGTTTGGCGTCTCCTGTCCTCCGCGGCCATTACTGCTATGTTTCCACATGGTTTCCCAAACCAACTTTCCCTCCAGTACTAACATGGGCGCAGCCATGTTTGTTCCAGTCACATGCTCAATCTCCACCAATCTGCTGCACTGTGAATCTGCATGATTGGCCAGCCAATGCCTGCCCTGCAGCAGGTATAAGTATCCTGTGCCTGAACCAGGAAATGGTCAGTGCTTTGAATGTCAAACCTTGTTCCAGTCTCTCTCTCCTGTGGTTGTTTCTCCAGGTTCCAGCTCCTGTCTCCAGCATCCACTACGAGACCCGCACCTGCCTTCCATCCTACGGTGCAGCCTGACTCTGCAGCCCTCCGTGGCTATTCCAGCTTCCAGCTATTAACCCATCTGCTTCCAGCGGTCAGCTTCCAGCAGTATCCAGTTTCTTTAAAGTGCCGGTGTTATTCCAGCGGATCCCTACTTACCAGCAGTATCCACTACCACCGGTAATCTCTTTTCAACTCTTCTGTTTCCACGCTCCCTAGCATCTTACAGTATCCTCTCCGTGTCTTCATCACCTGGCTGGTTCCATCCAGCATCCACTCTGTATCTTCATCACCTGGCTGATTGCATTCAGCATCCACTCCGTGTCTCTACCACCTGGCTGGTTCCATCTAGTGTCTACAACAGTCTGTTCAAGTTACCAACTACATCTATACTTCTACTGGCATGTTCCTCGGCTATCTTCACTACTACAGCCAGGCCTGGTAAGGTTATTCCATCAAAGGACTTTAACATCTGTTCCTCAACCTACCAGTGCTCTGTGATACCTCCCATGGTTATAGTGATCCAGGAACTGTATTATTTGCCACTGCTTTTATCAACTGTGAATATTGTTGTTCAACACGGAGTCTGTTAATAAAGCTTTTATTGACTTTTAACCTGGTTGTCATGGTCACACCTTCGGGTAATCCTTCTACACTTACATGTCCAGGGGTCTGATTAAACCTCCCAAGTTTAATTTCATTTCAGCCCCTACAACTGAGGCTTCCTCCTGTCAGCCTAAACCCTCAGTTGTGACAGCCAATATGCCATTTACGACACGGAGTGGCAAGGAATGGCTGAGGCCCTGGCCTATGTTCATGGCTAGTGGTTCAGCTTCACATGAGGATGGAAGCACTCATCCTCTCGCTAGAAAAATGAAAAGACTTAAGCTGGCAAAAGCACAGCAAAGAACTGTGCGTTCTTCTAAATCACAAATACCCAAGGAGAGTCCAATTGTGTCGGTTGCGATGCCTGACCTTCCCAACACTGGACGGGAAGAGCTTGCGCCTTCCACCATTTGCACGCCCCCTGCAAGTGCTGGAAGGAGCACCCGCAGTCCAGTTCCTGATAGTCAAATTGAAGTACACCAGGATGGTGTACACACTGTTGAAGTACACCAGGATGAAGATATGGGTGGAGGAGGAAATTGACAAGGAGGATTCTGATGGTGAGGTGGTTTGTTTAAGTCAGGCACCCGGGGAGACACCTGTTGTCCGTGAGATGAATAAGGCCATTGACATGCCTGGTCAATAAACAAAAAAAAATCACCTCTTCGGTGTGGAATTATTTTAACAGAAATGCGGACAACAGGTGTCAAGCCGTGTGTTGCCTTTGTCAAGCTGTAATAAGTAGGGGTAAGGACGTTAACCACCTAGGAACATCCTCCCTTATACGTCACCTGGAGCGCATTCATCAGAAGTCATTGACAAGTTCAAAATCTTTGGGTGACAGCGGAAGCAGTCCACTGACCACTAAATCCCTTCCTCTTGTAACCAAGCTCCTGCAAACCACACCACCAACTCCCTCAGTGTCACTTTCCTCCTTACCCAGGAAAGCCAATAGTTCTGCAGGCCATGTCACAGGCAAGTCTGACAAGTCCTCTCCTGCCTGGGATTCCTCCGATGCATCCTTGAGTGTAACGCCTACTACTGCTGGCGCTGCTGTTGTAGCTGCTGGGAGTCGATCGTCATCACAGAAGGGAAGTCGGAAGACCACTTGTACTACTTCCACCAAGCAATTGACTGTCCAACAGTCCTTTGTGAGGAAGATGAAATATCACAGCAGTCATCCTGCTGCAAAGCAGATAACTCAGGCCTTGGCAGCATGGGCGGTGAGAAACGTGGTTCCGGTATCCACTGTTAATTCAGAGGCAACTAGAGACTTGATTGAGGTACTGTGTCCCCGGTACCAAATACCATCTAGGTTCCATTTCTCTAGGCAGGCGATACCGAAAATGTTCAACAGTCCTTTGCGAGGAAGATGAAATATCACAGCAGTCATCCTGCTGCAAAGCGGATAACTGAGGCCTTGACAACTATGTTGGTGTTAGACGTGCGTCCGGTATCCGCCGTTAGTTCACAGGGAACTAGACAATTTATTGAGGCAGTGTGCCCCCGTTACCAAATACCATCTAGGTTCCACTTCTCTAGGCAGGCGATACCGAGAATGTACACGGACGTCAGAAAAAGACTCACCAGTGTCCTAAAAAATGCAGTTGTACCCAATGTCCACTTAACCACGGACATGTGGACAAGTGGACAAGTGGAGCAGGGCAGACTCAGGACTATATGACTGTGACAGCCCACTGGGTAGATGTATTGCCTCCCGCAGCAAGAACAGCAGCGGCGGGACCAGTAGCAGCATCTCGCAAACGCCAACTCGTTCCTAGGCAGGCTACGCTTTGTATCACCGCTTTCCAGAAGAGGCACACAGCTGACAACCTCTTACGGAAACTGAGGAAGATCATCACAGAATGGCTTACCCCAATTGGACTCTCCTGGGGATTTGTGACATCGGACAACGCCAGCAATATTGTGCGTGCATTACATCTGGGCAAATTCCAGCACGTCCCATGTTTTGCACATATATTGAAATTTGGTGGTGCAGAATTATTTAAAAAACGACAGGGGCGTGCAAGAGATGCCGTCGGTGGCCCGAAGAATTGCGGGCCACTTTCGGCATTCATCCACCGCGTACAGAAGACTGGAGCACCACCAAACAATCCTGAACCTGCCCTGCCATCATCTGAAGCAAGAGGTGGTAACGAGGTGGAATTCAACCCTCTATATGCTTCAGAGGATGGAGGAGCAGCAAAAGGCCATTCAAGCCTATACATCTGGCCACGATATAGGCAAAGGAGGGGGAATGCACCTGACTCAAGCGCAGTGGAGAATGATTTCAACGTTGTGCAAGGTTCTGCAACCCTTTGAACTTGCCACACGTGAAGTCAGTTCAGACACTGCCAGCCTGAGTCAGGTCATTCCCCTCATCAGGCTTTTGCAGAAGAAGCTGGAGACATTGCGATTCCGCTAGGCATGTGGGACTTGTGGATGGAGCCCTTAATTCGCTTAACCAGGATTCACGGGTGGTCAATCTGTTGAAATCAGAGCACTACATTTTGGCCACCGTGCTCGATCCTAGATTTAAAACCTACGTTGTATCTCTCTTTCCGGCAGACACAAGTCTGCAGAGGTTCAAGGACCTGCTGGTGAGAAAATTGTCAAGTCAAGCGGAACGTGACCCGTCAACATCTCCTCCTTCACATTCTCCCGCAACTGGGGGTGCGAGGAAAAGGCTAAGAATTCCGAGCCCACCCGTTGGCGGTGATGCAGGGCAGTCTGGAGCGAGTGCTGACATCTGGTCCGGACTGAAGGACCTGCCAACGATTACTGACATGTCGTCTACTGTCACTTCATATGATTCTCTCACCATTGAAAGAATGGTGGAGGATTATATGAGTGACCGCATCCAAGTAGGCACGTCAGACAGTCCGTACGTATACTGGCAGGAAAAAGAGGCAATTCGGAGGACCTTGCACAAACTGGCTTTATTCTACCTAAGTTGCCCTCCCTCCAGTATGTACTCCGAAAGAGTGTTTAGTGCAGCCGCTCACCTTGTCAGCAATCGGCGTACGAGGTTACTTCCAGAAAATGTGGAGAAGATGATGTTCATCAAAATGAATTATAATCAATTCCTCCGTGGAGACATTCACCAGCAGCAATTGCCTCCACAAAGTACACAGGGACCTGAGATGGTGGATTCCAGTGGGGACGAATTAATAATCTGTGAGGAGGGGGATGTACACAGTGAAAGGGGTGAGGAATCAGAGGATGATGATGAGGTGGACATCTTGCCTCTGTAGAGCCAGTTTGTGCAAGGAGAGATTGATTGCTTCTTTTTTTGGTGGGGGCCCAAACCAACCAGTCATTTCAGTCACAGTCGTGTGGCAGACCCTGTCGCTGAAATGATGGGTTGGTTAAAGTGTGCATGTCCTGTTTATACAACATAAGGGTGGGTGGGAGGGCCCAAGGACAATTCCATCTTGCACCTCTTTTTTCTTTCATTTTTCTTTGCATCATGTGCTGTTTGGGGACAATTTTTTTGAAGTGCCATCCTGCCTGACACTGCAGTGCCACTCCTAGATGGGCCAGGTCTTTGTGTCGCTTAGCTTAGTCACACAGCGACCTTGGTGCGCCTCTTTTTTTCTTTGCATCATGTGCTGTTTGGGGACAATTTTTTTGAAGTGCCATCATGCCTGACACTGCAGTGCCACTCCTAGATGGGCCAGGTGTTTGTGTCGGCCACTTGTGTCGCTTAGCTTAGCCATCCAGCGACCTCGGTGCAAATTTTAGGACTAAAAATAATATTGTGAGGTGTGAGGTGTTCAGAATAGACTGGAAATGAGTGGAAATTATGGTTATTGAGGTTAATAATACTATGGGATCAAAATGACCACCAAATTCTATGATTTAAGCTGTTTTTTAGGGTTTTTTGGAAAAAAAACACCCGAATCCAAAACACACCCGAATCCGACAAAAATTTTTCGGTGAGGTTTTGCCAAAACGCGTCCGAATCCAAAACACGGCCGCGGAACCGAATCCAAAACCAAAACACAAAACCCGAAAAATGTCCGGTGTACATCACTAATTACCGCATACAGGGACAGAGCTTGCCGGGTCACACTGCCAGATCCCTGCACAGCTTTCTCTGCCAGGGAACAGAGAAAGTTGGTCAAAAGGCAGCTTATCGCTGTGCTGCCCTCAGCTGTAGCTGGCAAAATTACCACAGGGCTCACTGCGATTTTTTTTCACATTATGTTTTTAGTAAATTCGGCACAGATTGCATTTCCCATTACAGGTTGAGTATCCCTTATCCGAAATGCTTGGGACCAGAAGTATTTTGGATATTGGATTTTTCCGTATTTTGGAATAATTGCATACCATAATGAGATATCATGGTGATGGGACCTAAATCTAAGCACAGAATGCATTTATGTTTCATATACACCTTATACACACAGCCTGAAGGTCATTTTAGCCAATATTTTTAATAACTTTGTGCATTAAACAAAGTGTGTGTACATTCACACAATTCATTTATGTTTCATATACACCTTATACACACAGCCTGAAGGTCATTTAATACAATATTTTTAATAACTGTGTGTATTAAACAAAGTTTGTGTACATTGAGCCATCAGAAAACAAAGGTTTCACTATCTCACTCAAAAAATTCCATATTTCGGAATATTTGGAAATGGGATACTCAACCTGTATAAGTATGGGAAATGTGATGTGAGTTAATAAAAAAAAAAAGTGAATTAAAGGGTTTAGAGCCGTTTTTCATGAAAACAGCTCCAAAAGCCCTTTAATACATTGAAGTGATACTAAAATAAAGTGAAAAAGGTGTGAAAGCACCCTTTTTCACATATTTTTAGTAAAAATAATGTTACTAATAGGCCCCTAAGTCCGTGAATAATGTGGCAGGCATTACAGAAAGTGTTCCACCTCACTGATACACAATATTGTAAAACTATATAATAAATAAGCCAAATGCAAATTGCAAAGAGCTTTAAGAATAAGCAAAACGAGCTTCCAAATGCTCTGTAAAAAAAACAAAAAGGAACCTGTAAACTTAAAAGTAAAAAAAATATTTAGCACTGCTAATGCGATAAAAGCACAAAGTATGCATACCCTGCTTCCAAGAAATCTGCTATAAAAATATATCTTATTTTCTGTAAAAAATAGCAATTGTTTTTTTCTAACGATATTCCCGGTTAATATTGGAGAGAAAGAGAATACTCTCTTTACTGGGGCTTTCTTCTTAAATTGTAATTTTAAAACATTATATTATTTTATTGGTTTGCATTAAAAAGCAATCATCCTCAGTGCTTAATGAAAAACAACACTACTCATAAACAGCATAACATCAAGGTATATACATATATAGCGAGAAAGTGCAAAACACCGTATAACAGGTCTGGCCAAACCAGTCCTCGAGATCTACCAACAGTTCACATTTTCCAGACCACCTAGCTGGTGCACAGGTGTAGTCATTACTAATTAAGATGTGCTGCATTCATTCCTAACTGACAATTCTACAGATCTCCAGGAGGCCTGGAAAACATGAACTGTTGGTAGATCTCGAGGACCGGTTTGGCCAGCCCTGCCGTATAAGATGCAGGTTATAATACAAATGTGTCAAAATGCTAAATACAAAATTGCAAAAATATAAAAACTCAAGTGTGTGTCAGCCGATGTTGTGGGTGATTTTCCATGACGGATAGGGGAAAATCCTGTAAATCACAGTATATCATGACTACTACTGAAAACATGAATCAAATAATAATACACAGTTATGCTAGTTATAAATAGTGTTGCGTTTCGGTTAGTGGGGAGGATGATTGCTTTTTAATGCATACCAATAACATAATACAGGTTGAGTATCCTATATCCAAATATTCTGAAATACAGAATATTCCGAAATACGGAATTTTTTGAGTGAGAGTGAGATAATGAAACCTTTGTTTTCTGATGGCTCAATGTACACAAACTTTGTTTAATACACAAAATTATTCAAAATATTGTATTAAATGACCTTCAGGCTCTTTGTATAAGGTGTATATGAAACATAAATGAATTGTGTGTATGTACACAAATGTTGTATAATGCAAAAATAAGAATTTACTCACCGGTAATTCTATTTCTCGTAGTCCGTAGTGGATGCTGGGAACTCCGTAAGGACCATGGGGAATAGCGGGCTCCGCAGGAGACTGGGCACTCTAAAAGAAAGATTAGGTACTCTCTGGTGTGCACTGGCTCCTCCCTCTATGCCCCTCCTCCAGACCTCAGTTAGGGAAACTGTGCCCGGAAGAGCTGACACAATAAGGAAAGGATTTGGAATCCCGGGTAAGACTCATACCAGCCACACCAATCACACCGTACAACTCGTGATACTATACCCAGTTAACAGTATGAATAACAACTGAGCCTCACGAAAAGATGGCTCAAAACAATAACCCTTTAGTTAGGCAATAACTATATACAAGTATTGCAGACAATCCGCACTTGGGATGGGCGCCCAGCATCCACTACGGACTACGAGAAATAGAATTACCGGTGAGTAAATTCTTATTTTCTCTGACGTCCTAGTGGATGCTGGGAACTCCGTAAGGACCATGGGGATTATACCAAAGCTCCCAAACGGGCGGGAGAGTGCGGATGACTCTGCAGCACCGAATGAGCAAACTCAAGGTCCTCCTCAGCCAGGGTATCAAACTTGTAGAATTTTGCAAATGTGTTTGAACCCGACCAAGTAGCAGCTCGGCAAAGCTGTAAAGCCGAGACCCCTCGGGCAGCCGCCCAAGAAGAGCCCACCTTCCTCGTGGAATGGGCTTTTACTGATTTAGGATGCGGCAGTCCAGCCGCAGAATGTGCAAGTTGAATCGTGCTATAGATCCAGCGAGCAATAGTCTGCTTTGAAGCAGGAGCACCCAGCTTGTTGGGTGCATACAGGATAAATAGCGAGTCAGTTTTCCTGACTCTTGCCATCCTGGAAACATAGATTTTCAGGGCCCTGACTACGTCCAGCAACTTGGAATCCTCCAAGTCCCGAGTAGCCGCAGGCACCACAATAGGGTGGTTCAAATGAAACGCTGATACCACCGTAGGAAGAAATTGGGAACGAGTCCTCAATTCCGCCCTATCCATATGAAAAATCAGATAAGGGCTTTTACATGAGAAAGCCGCCAATTCTGATACACGCCTGGCCGAAGCTAAGGCCAACAGCATGACCACTTTCCGCGTGAGATATTTTTGCTCCACGGTTTTAAGTGGCTCAACCAATGCGACTTTAGGAAATCCAACACCACGTTGAGATCCCAAGGTGCCACTGGCACAAAAGGGGGCTGAATATGCAGCACTCCTTTTAACAAAAGTCAGAATTTCAGGCAGTGAAGCCAGTTCTTTTTGTTAGAAAATCGACAGAGCCAAAATCTGGACCTTAATGGAACCCAATTTTAGGCCCATAGTCACCCCTGACTGTAGGAAGTGCAGAAATCGACCCAGCTGAAATTCCTCCGTTGGGGCCTTCCAGGCCTCACACCAAGCAACATATTTCCGCCATATGCGGTGATAATGTTTTGCGGTCACATCCTTCCTAGCTTTAATCAGCGTAGGAATGACTTCCTCCGGAATGCCCTTTTCCTTTAGGATCCGGTGTTCAACCGCCATGCCGTCAAACGCAGCCGCGGTAAGTCTTCTAACAGACAGGGCCCCTGCAGTATCAGGTCCTGTCTAAGCGGCAGAGGCCAAGGGTCCTCTGAGATCATTTCTTGAAGTTCTGGGTACCAAGCTCTTCTTGGCCAATCCGGAACAATGAGTATAGTTCTTACTCCTCTCCTTCTTATTATTCTCAGTACCTTGGGTACGAGAGGAAGAGGAGGGAAAACATAAACCGACTGGTACACCCACGGTGTCACTAGAGCGTTCACAGCTATCGCCTGAGGGTCCCTTGACCTGGCGCAATATCTTTTTAGCTTTTTTGGTGAGGCGGGACACCATCATGTCCACCTGTGGCCGTTCCCAACGGTTCACAATCTGCGTGAAGACTTCTGGATGAAGTCCCCACTCTCCCGGGTGGAGGTCGTGCCTGCTGAGGAAGTCTGCTTCCCAGCCGTCCACTCCCGGAATGAACACTGCTGACAGTGCTATCACGTGATTCTCCGCCATCAAAGAATCCCTGTGGCTTCTGCCATTGCTACCCTGCTTCTTGTGCCGCCCTGGCGGTTTACATGGGCGACCGCTGTGATGTTGTCTGACTGAATCAGAACCGGTTGTTTTTGAAGCAGGGGTTCTGCTTGACTCAGGGCGTTGTAAATGTCCCTTAGTTCCAGAATATTTATGTGTAGTGAAGTTTCCTGACTTGACCATTGTCCTTGGAAGTTTCTTCCCTGGGTGATTGCCCCCCAACCTCGGAGGCTTGCATCCGTGGTCACCAGGACCCAGTCCTGTATGCCGAATCTGCGGCCTTCGAGCAGATGAGCACTCTGCAGCCACCACAGCAGAGACACCCTGGCCCTCGGGGACAGGGTAATTAAACGATGCATCTGGAGATGCGATCCGGACCACTTGTCCAACAGATCCCACTGGAAGATCCTTGCATGGAATCTGCCGAAGGGACTTGCTTTGTAAGAAGCTACCATCTTTCCCAGGACTCGCGTGCAGTGATGCACCAACACCTGCTTTGGTTTCAGGAGGTCCCTGACCAGAGATGATAATTCCTGGGCCTTCTCCTCCGGGAGAAATTCTTCTGTTCTGTGTCCAGAATCATGCCCAAGAACAGCAGACGCGTCGCAGGAATCAGCTGCGACTTTGGGATATTCAGAATCCAGCCGTGCTGATGCAGCACTTCCTAAGATAGTGCCACGCCGACTAGCAACTGCTCCTTGGACCTCGCCTTTATAAGGAGATCGTCCAAGTACGGAATAATCATGACTCCCTTCTTTCGGAGGAGCATCATCATTTCGGCCATTATCTTGGTAAATACCCACGGTGCCGTGGACAGACCAGACGGCAACGTCTGGAATTGGTAATGACAGTCCTGTACCACAACCTTGAGGTACTTTGAACTTGAACTTTTTTATATAAATGTTCAAGGATTTTAAATTTAGAATGGGTCTCACCGAACCGTCTGGTTTCGGTACCACAACATTGTGGAATAGTAACCCTGTCCCTGTTGAAGGAGGGGTACCTTGATTATCACCTGCTGAAGATACAGCTTGTGAATTGCCGCCAGTACTACCTCCCTTTCTCTGAGGTCAGCAGGCAAGGCTGATTTGAGGTAACGGCGAGGGGGAGTCGCCTCGAACTCCAGCTTGTATCCCTGTGATACTACTTGCAGAACCCAGGGATCCATCTGTGAGCGAGCCCACTGGTCGCTGAAGTTCCGGAGACGCGCCCCCACTGCACCTGGCTCAGCCTGTGGAGCCCCAGCGTCATGCGGTGGACTTAGAGGAAGCGGGGGAAGATTTTTGATCCTGGGAACTGGCTGTCTGGTGCAGCCTTTTTCCTTCTTCCCTTGCCTCTGGCAGAAAGGAAGCGCCTTTGACCCGCTTGCTTTTCTGAGGCCGAAAGGACTGTACCTGATAATACGGTGCTTTCTTAGGCTGTGAGGGAACCTGAGGTAAAAATTTTGACTTCCCAGCTGTTGCTGTGGATACGAGGTCCGAGAGACCATCCCCAAACAATTCCTCACCCTTATAAGGCAGAATCTCCATGTGCCTTTTAGAATCAGCATCACCTGTCCACTGCCGGGTCCATAATACTCTCCTGGCAGAAACGGACATTGCATTAATTCTGGATGCCAGCCGGCAAATATCCCTCTGTGCATCCCTCATATATAAGACGACGTCTTTAATATGCTTTATGGTTAGCAAAATAGTATCCCTGTCGAGGGTAACACTATTATCTGACAGGGTATCAGACCACGCTGCAGCAGCACTACACCTCCATGTTGAGGCAATTGCAGGTCACAGTATAGTACCTGAGTGTGTATATACAGACTTCAGGATTTCCTCCTGCTTTCTATCAGCAGGCTCCTTCAAGGTGGCCGTATCCTGAGACGGCAGTGCCACCTTTTTTGACAAACGTGTGAGCGCCTTATCCACCCTAGGGGATATCTCCCAACGTGACCTATCCGCTGGCGGGAAAGGGTACGCCATCAGTAACTTTTTAGAAATTACCAGTTTCTTATCGGGGGAAACCCACGCTTCTTCACACACTTCATTCAATTCATCTGATGGGGGAACAAAACACTGGCTGCTTTTTCTCCCCAAACATAAAACCCCTTTTTAGTGGTACTTGGGTTAATGTCAGAAATGTGGAACACATTTTTTATTGCCGAAATCATGCAACGGATGCCCCTAGTGGATTTTGTATATGTCTCAACCTCGTCGACACTGGAGTCAGACTCCGTGTCGACATCTGTGTCTGCCATCTGAGGTAGCGGGCGTTTTCGAGCCCCTGATGGCCTTTGAGACGCCTGGGCAGGCGCGGGCTGAGAAGCCGGCTGTCCCATGGCTGTTACGTCATCCAGCCTTTTATGTAAGGAGTTGACACTGTCGGTTAATACCTTCCACATATCCACCCACTCTGGTGTCGGCCCCGCAGGGGGTGACATCACATTTATCGGCACCTGCTCCGCCTCCACATAAGCCTCCTCATCAAACAAGTCGACACAGCCGTATCGACACACCGCACACACACAGGGAATGCTCTGACTGAGGACAGGACCCCACAAAGTCCTTTGGGGAGACAGAGAGATATGCCAGCACACACCACAGCGCTATTTAATCAGGGATTTACACTAATAGAAAGTGATTTATCCCTATAGCTGCTTTTTTTATATACAGTTTGCGCCTAAATTTAGTGCCCCCGCTCTCTTTTTAACCCTTTGAGCCTGGAAACTGCAGGGGAGAGCCTGGGGAGCTGTCTTCCAGCTGCACTGTGAAGAGAAAATGGCGCCAGTGTGCTGAGGGAGATAGCCCCGCCCCTTTTTCGGCGGACTTCTCCCGCTCTTATAATTGTATTATGGCAGGGGATTTTTACACATATATAGCTTATTAGGCTATATTATGTGTTGTTTGCCAAAGTTAAGGTACTCTAATTGCAGCCCAGGGCGCCCCCCCCCAGCGCCATGCACCCATCAGTGACCGGAGTATGTGGTGTGCTGTGGGAGCAATGGCGCACAGCTGCAGTGCTGTGCGCTACCTTAATGAAGACCGAAGTCTTCAGCCGCCGATTTCCAGGACGTTCTTCTTGCTTCTGGCTCTGTAAGGGGGACGGTGGCGCGGCTCCGGGACCAGACGATCGAGGCTGGGCCTGTGTTCGATCCCTCTGGAGCTAATGGTGTCCAGTAGCCTAAGAAGCCCAAGCTAGCTGCAAGCAGGTAGGTTCGCTTCTTCTCCCCTTAGTCCCTCGTAGCAGTGAGTCTGTTGCCAGCAGATCTCACTGAAAATAAAACACCTAACAAATACTTTCTTTACTAGGAGCTACAGAGAGCCCCTAGTGTGCAACCAGCTCGGGCCGGGCACAGATTCTAACTGAGGTCTGGAGGAGGGGCATAGAGGGAGGAGCCAGTGCACACCAGATAGTACCTAATCTTTCTTTTAGAGTGCCCAGTCTCCTGCGGAGCCCGCTATTCCCCATGGTCCTTACGGAGTTCCCAGCATCCACTAGGACGTCAGAGAAAAGTTATTAAACATATTGGCTAAAATGACCTTCAGGTTGTGTGTATAAGGTGTATATGAAACATAAATGCATTATGTGCTTAGACTTGGGTCCCATCACCATGATATCTCATTATGGTATGCAGTTATTCCAAAATACGGAAAAATCCCATATCCAAAATACTTCTGGTCCCAAGCATTTTGGATATGGGATACTCAACCTGTATGTTTTAAAATGACGATATAAGAACAGTGCTCCAGAAAAAAACGTCTTCTCTTTCTCTCCATTACTTGCAATTCTGTCTGACTCTTGGGAGCACCACCAACTCAGTGACGCCATGAAATAAATTCTGTATTATAATGTGCTCTACGTTGGTTTGATATATTGTAATATATATTAAGGTCTCTGAGACCAGGTCTGTGCGGGGGATGCAGTTCATTTGCCGACTGTCAGGATCCAGACAACCAACAATGCCGACAGCCAGAATCCCATCCCACAGGGACTATTTCCACTCGTAGGTGTCCACAACTGAGTCAACAGTGTGGCAAGTGCAGTGAGCGTGCAAGGGGACACTTTGCGCTCGCCCCGCTGCCGGCATACTGGCGGCCGGGATGCTGTTGTTGGTATACTGGCCCTCATTCCGAGTTGTTCGCTCGCTAGCTGCTTTTAGCAGCAGTGCAAATGCTAAGCCGCCGCCCTCTGGGAGTGTATCTTAGCTTAGCAGAAGTGCGAACGAAAGGATCGCAGATCTGCTACAAAAAAAGATTGTGCAGTTTCAGAGCAGCTGGAGACTTACTCCTAGCTAGCGATCACTTCAGACTATTTAGTTCCTGTTTTGACGTCACAAACACGCCCTGCGTTCAGCCAACCACGCCTACGTTTCCCCAGCCACTCCTGCGTTTTTATCCGACACGCCTGCGTTTTTTCACACACTCCCCGAAAACGGTCAGTTTCCTCCCAGAAACACCCACTTCCTGTCAATCACTCTGTGGCCAGCAGTGCGACTGAAAAGCGTCGCTAGACCTTGTGTAAAACTACATCGGCTTTTGTGAAAGTACGACGTGCGTGCGCAGTGCGCCCCATACGCATGCACAGAATTGCCAATTTTTGGATTGATCGCTGCGCTGCGAACAACGGCAGCTAGCGATCAACTCGGAATGAGGGCCACTGACGGCCGCCATCTCGCTCACCGGTAAATCATACTGATCCCCTGTGCGGAATCTCCCCTTCCCCACTATAAATATTCCCTGTTAATCCACGGACCACAATAATTGGAACTATTTTTGCACTTCAATGTCCCTTTACAATTATTATTAATTTTAAACTTTAAAAGAGAAATCCCACATGGACTTGTATGCATGCATTTGTACGTTAGCAGGGAAAGGGAAAGGGATACTACTGCACTAGCATATTATAGAAAAGTTCCAAATTAGAACAAAGGAAACCCCTAGTTATATTCTATATCAGATATTTGAATTGTATAGGGAGTGCTGCCACTGAATATATTGTTGCCAATATATAGTTATACACAAAAAGAAACAGAGAAGGATTGGACTTGAAGTGGCGCACTTAAACATTAAATTGATACATAAATTATAACTTTTATTAGAGTATATTTGTTAAAAAGACCTGTAGCTGTGAAATATTAAAACCAAAAACATATAAATTGACAAAACAAAGTGTGATATGTGTAAATAAAAACACACACTGTGCTAACTGTGTAGTGCTACACATATATAATATATTATAGGTACTATGACCCTTGAATCAAATTATATGTGTTGTTAGGCTGAGTGCCCAATGGCGCTTTGAAGTCACTGATCAGTTGTACTAGATAGGCTTACTGAGGGTACTGTAAAGTGCAATATTCCAATAGAAAGCTCCCCCTCAGTTTGGGCGCTGTGACCCCTCACTTATGTGCAATCATACGCTTGTACAGCTATAAGTCAGTGTTTATCCTCACTAGTGATCTCAATGTAATTGGCTGTTCTCAATCAATTTACAGCAGGTAATATCTGAAGTCAGTATCACTTTAAGTGAATAATCTGTTTGGGCACTATGACCCCTCACTTATATGCATATTGTATTCATATGCTTATACAGCTATGAATCAGTGTTTCTCCTCACTAGTGATCTCAATGTAATTGGCTGTTCTTAATCAATTTACAGCAGGTAATATCTGGAGTCAGTATCACTTTAAGTCAGGGGTTCTCAAACTCAGTCCTCAGGACCCCACACAGTGCATGTTTTGCAGGTAACCCAAAAAGTGCACAGGTGTATTAATTACTCACAGACACATTTTAAAAGGTCCGCAGGTGGAGCTAATTATTTCACTTGTGATTCTGTGAGGAGACCTGCAAAACATGCACTGTGTGGGGTCCTGAGGACCGAGTTTGAGAACCTGTGCTTTAAGTGAATAATCTGTTTGGGCGCTATGACCCCTCACTTATATGCATTCATATGCTTATACAGCTATGAATCCATGTTTCTCCTCACTAGTGATCTCAATGTAATTGGCTGTTCATTAATCAATTTACAGCAGGTAATACCTGAAGTCAGTGTCACTTTAAGTGAATGATAATTGATGTTCGCTTATATGCTTATACAGCTATAGATCAGTGCTTCTCCCCACTAGTGATCTCAATATAATTAGATGCTCTCAGTCGATTTACAGCAGGTAATTAATAAAGTCAATATCACTTTAAGTGAGTAATCACAATGTTCATTAGTTATATTGTTAATGAGAGACACTGTAATGTCCAAGAATGCATATAAACTGACAGTTTTCCAAACTATTCACTACTATTATAGTGGAATATAGATCATAGCTGTGAGGCACAGGGTTTAGTGAGCTGTTTGAGTATTGCACTAATGCCGTACACTGGAACACTCCATCAGCTGTTAATAGCAGTATATCCTAACTAGCTGTTTTGTAATTATCAGCTGTGTGATGGAAACCTATATATCAAATAAACAGCATTTAACCTGAGTAGCACATAAACATTGCTAGATAATTGTTCTATATTTGTAAAGTAACAAGCAGTGCTGTAGAGATGTCTCAGCTGCTACATTAAGCAGTGTATCTTAGTCTTGCTACAATGTTGCTAGTACATGCAGCTTGCTGAGTCATATGTGGTTAAATAATCCTCTCAGTGCAGGAAAGCTTGTGAGCTCCATCAGTGTCATGAGGCTTCACAATAGCCAGCTCAGCTTTAGTATAGATCTCGCTCTATTCCTAACAACACAATACATTTAGCACATTGTTATTATACACAGCAGCACAGTGTGACTCGCCGACACGTGTTTCACAGTTAAGTTTTTTCAGGGCTAACCAGAATGCCTCCAATAGCCCTAATTTAACAGTACAGATACACCAATCGCGGGGCAGATTCCCGGTCACATGACTGGGCCATCCAATCACGTCGCGTCTCCTGTTAATGGGATTTGGACTGTGCTCAGTCTAATCATGTGACACCTATTAACCCATCAGAGAGCCCAAATTACGTGCACCAGAGATAGACATAATGTTAAATCTGTGTCTCTGATTCTGGGCTACGGTTCAAGCATATTCAAGTTTATCTCTCATACTGGAAACACAGAGTATCTCTTTAATATTACTCTCAGGAACCTATTATTATGATTCCGTTGGATCTAACTAGTCAGATGACTTGAACCGTAGCCCAGAATCAGACACACAGATTTAACATTATGTCTATCTCTGGTGCACGTAATTTGGGCTCTCTGATGGGTTAATAGGTGTCACATGATTAGACTGAGCACAGTCCAAATCCCATTAACAGGAGACGCAACGTGATTGGATGGCCCAGTCATGTGACCGGGAATCTGCCCCGCGATTGGTGTATCTGTACTGTTAAATTAGGGCTATTGGAGGCATTTTGGTTAGCCCTGAAAAAACTTAACTGTGAAACACGTGTCGGCGAGTCACACTGTGCTGCTGTGTATAATAACAATGTGCTAAATGTATTGTGTTGTTAGGAATAGAGCGAGATCTATACTAAAGCTGAGCTGGCTATTGTGAAGCCTCATGACACTGATGGAGCTCACAAGCTTTCCTGCACTGAGAGGATTATTTACCACATATGACTCAGCAAGCTGCATGTACTAGCAACATTGTAGCAAGACTAAGATACACTGCTTAATGTAGCAGCTGAGACATCTCTACAGCACTGCTTGTTACTTTACAAGTATAGAACAATTATCTAGCAATGTTTATGTGCTACTCAGGTTAAATGCTGTTTATTTGATATATAGGTTTCCATCACACAGCTGATAATTACAAAACAGCTAGTTAGGATATACTGCTATTAACAGCTGATGGAGTGTTCCAGTGTACGGCATTAGTGCAATACTCAAACAGCTCACTAAACCCTGTGCCTCACAGCTATGATCTCTATTCCACTATAATAGTAGTGAATATTGTGGAAAACTGTCAGTTTATATGCATTCTTGGACATTACAGTGTCTCTCATTAACAATATCACTAATGAACATTGTGATTACTCACTTAAAGTGATATTGACTTTATTAATTACCTGCTGTAAATCGACTGAGAACAGCTAATTATATTGAGATCACTAGTGGGGAGAAGCACTGATCTATAGCTGTATAAGCATATAAGCGAACATCAATTATCATTCACTTAAAGTGACACTGACTTCAGGTATTACCTGCTGTAAATTGATTAAGAACAGCCAATTACATTGAGATCACTAGTGAGGAGAAACATGGATTCATAGCTGTATAAGCATATGAATGCATATAAGTGAGGGGTCATAGCGCCCAAACAGATTATTCACTTAAAGTGATACTGACTCCAGATATTACCTGCTGTAAATTGATTGAGAACAGCTAATTACATTGAGATCACTAGTGAGGATAAACACTGACTCATAGCTGTACAAGCATATGATTGCACATAAGTGAGGGGTCACAGCGCCCAAACTGAGGGGGAGCTTTCTATTGGAATATTGCACTTTATAGTACCCTCAGTAAGCCTATCTAGTACAACTGATCAGTGACTTCAAAGCGCCATTGGGCACTCAGCCTAACAACACATATAATTTGATTCAAGGGTCATAGTACCTATAATATATTATATATGTGTAGCACTACACAGTTAGCACAGTGTGTGTTTTTATTCACACATATCACACTTGGTTTTGTCAATTTATATGTTTTTGGTTTTAATATTTCACAGCTACAGGTCTTTTTAACAAATATACTCTAATAAAAGTTATAATTTATGTATCAATTTAATGTTTAAGTGCGCCACTTCAAGTCCAATCCTTCTCTTTTTCTTTTTGTGCATATGCATGCATTTGGTCTGTCATTATCTGTTTTAACTTTGTAAGCTTTACAGTATCAGTCCCCTATGGCTTCATGTACGACAATCCATGTGGCTTTGCAGTTTCATCATTTTTAATTAATAATGACTGAGATGCAAGAAAAGCTTTTTCTAAACTATGCTCCAAAAAAATCATGATCTCCTTTACAAAATTCTTCTGGAGGGCAGAAGAGTATGGGGGCCAGTCATATGTACAAATCACAGCTGTTAAAATGTTATGTGATAGTAGAGAGGGTGGATGTTACAGTGTACAGAACAGACTGAGCTCAGAGGGGTGTTCCAAAGCCTCTCTGTTCAATACATTAAGTCACTGTGGTTTCAATGGTATTCATATGACACTGCAAACCATCGAAAATGATAATTATTAGCAGCCTGTAGAAAGAAACAAAGGACAAATACAATACCAATTTTCTTCTTATATCCTGCCACAATTATTTATTTTTAAAACAACACATCTAGGGGTATATTTAAAAGTCGATTTGGGGCAATGCTGATCGATTTTTTTTTTTGTCGCTGTTGGGCCAATTTTTGATCGATTTTGTGCTTCAGGGACTAAATCACACATTTACTAACAGATGGTTTTTGACATCCTTTTAGAAAAAATAGGTAAAAAATCATCTGTTAGTAAATGTGGGATTTAGGGTTATATTTACTAAAAATTGTTCTGGTTCGATGTTTGGTCAATTTTGTATTTCAGGGTCTAAATTCAACATTTACTAACAGATGATTTAAAAAATTTTTTTTGAAACAGTCAAAAATCATCTGTTAGTAAATATGTGATTTAGGGGGGACATTTACTAAGCAGTGATAAGAGCGGAGAAGTGAGCCAATGGAGAGGTTGCCCCATCAACCAATCAGCAGCTCTGTGTCATTTTATAGTATGCAAATTATAGATGTTACTTCAGTGCTGATTGGTTGCCATGGGCAACTTCTCCACTGGCTCACTTCTCCGCTCTTATCACTGCTTAGTAAATGTTCCCCTTAGACCCTTGAACACAAAATCGATCAAAAATTAACCAAAATAGACTTTTACTAAATATATCCCCTAATGTTTTCTTGGGATTGCCACTTTAATGAGGCTAGACTAAGCAGTGTTTAAGTAGTGGTTTAAAGAGATAGTTGAAAGGAAAATTAAGTTTTCTCTTTTACCATCATGAGCTTTTCCACTAGGAATTGCAATTCTGCAAAAATAAACCATTTTCTGGGAGCAATTCCAAACATGGGAATATGGGTGTGAGTGCAAATCTATAAATGTTCTACTCTAGGGCCGGAAGACATTTATACACATTTGTGCAAATAGAAAAATGTTTGCTAACAATCTTTACAATCTACATTTAAATCTATAACAAATTTGACAGTACAGTTAATGAGTCTCCTAAACTTTGCAAAGGAAACTGATAAACAATAGCCGAGCATTCTGTTATAAACATACCCGATCGCCTTGTCAAACTTTTTCATCTCCCATTCCATTTTACTGATTTTACTGGAAAGAGACAAATTGAACAAATAGTAAACACACAAGCCAACAAAGAATTAAAAAATAAATAAAAAATCCTCAGTGGCATAAATGTTATTATACATATACAGTAACTAGCACCTAGGGGGTTTTATCTTCCCATCTGCCCTGCCTTTTCTGTGAGTGAATTACCCCAGCCGTGGACTGTCAGGCATCTCAGAATCTCTAGTAACCTTCTACCATCCATTGTACCCATCTGTCGCAGTGGGCGGAGCCTATCCGGCTCCCACTGCACATGGCGGATGCGGGACAGCCATTCACAACTATATTATAGATACTCTTCGCAGTAAATTGATGCAAACACCGAAAACAAATGTTTTTGTTTATTTTTAAGACTAATTACATTCTTTGCAGTGAAAAACAATTAAAATTTAGTAGTCGCGAGTGTGTACCCAAAGGGCAAATACTGCATCTAGAATTAGGTGCTAACAAGCCGGGGCATAACTAGCCATTTGCAGCCTCCATAGTAAAAATAAGGAGCCAACACACATGAAGCAAATAATTTCTCATCTCAACTGTCAGACGGGAGCTCCTTTTACTGATCTGTCCGCTCATATGGGGGAGATGGAAAGACTAAAAGTGGAAAAGTTGCTCAAAACAACCAATGAGCTTCTGTCATTTATCTAGCACAGTTAGAAGCTGACTGACATAAGCTGATCATCTCACTCCAGGGCTTCATACATCCCCCTTATCAACCAACAGGAAGCAGCTAACATTATTAATCAATCACACACCTCCCTTTGATCACAATGACATCAGCTAGGCCCCAATGACAAGAGAGAGCAGCAGTAATCCAGATAAGGTGAGAAAGTCTCCTCAGCCCCATGCTACTGTATGGGGCTTTGACAGCAGGTATGTTGCCATAGCATCAACCTCCTACCATGGTACCTTTGCCACTAATTTCAAACTGGGACAATGTTGTATGTTGCATCCTAAACCTGTAGTATTACAATATTTTCTCGATTACAAATATTACCAACCCCTCTTCCCCCTCCTCCCCATGAATTTAGAGATAAAGGTACACCAGAGCAGTAGTGGTGAGTGGGGGGTTTCATTTGTAATGAATTATGTGACATTTGGTTTATGGGTTTTACAGCATTCTTTCCAAGTTGCACTACAGGTACCAGCAGGCTCTCAATTTCAGGGAATGCTTACAAGTGTGACTTGTGTAACAAGAGCCAGCACACCCTGGTAGCCATGTAGCCATAAGTATGCTGGCACACTTAGGGTTCTATTCATTAAGCAGTGAAAAGAGTAGAGAAGTGATCCAGTGGGGAAGTTGCCCATGGCAACCAATCAGCATTGAAGTAACATTTATAATTTGCATACTCTACGGAGCAGATGATTGGTTGCCATGGGGAACTTCTCCACAGGCTCACTTCTCCACTCTTTGCACTGCTTCATGAATAGACCCCTTAAGTACTACAAGTGCCAGCATACCCAAACACTTTATGGTGGCTAGGACATGGGATAGTAGAGCAACATTTAAAAATACTACAGTATGTATTTAAATGTACAATTGAACCTACACAATCCCCACCAGGAGTGTGAGACTAGCCCAATGGCTTTCAGCACAGGATTAGTTTTTGCTAGGGTTGACCCACCCCTTTCCTCCCCAAGGAATACAGCTTGCTGCAGGTTTCCCTGCTATAGTGGCATCAGCCCTTGGCTGTGAATAAGAAGCAGCTTGTGTTCTGCACCTTGGACGCAGACGGGCATCCTTCTAAGTCTGGTCCTCATACTGTTGTACCCCATCAAGACAGAAGTGGAGCAGTCTCCATTGTCCACTAAGGCAGTATCACCACATTTGGACCAGATTGGGGGATTGATATTGGAAAAAAAGCCTCTGTGGCTCTTCAGAAGTATTTCTGATAAGTAGAAACATTGGGAACTTACTTGCTTTTTTTAAGATTTAAAATTATTTCCCATGTTTATATTTTTTATATTTTTTGTGGTATCAACTTCCATTAATTCTCAGGATAAATTTAGTGTTGTGATGTACTTAGCTATATGATAAAAAAATAAGAATTTACTCACCGGTAATTCTATTTCTCGTAGTCCGTAGTGGATGCTGGGTACTCCGTAAGGACCATGGGGTATAGACGGGCTCCGCAGGAGACTGGGCACTCTTAAAAGAAAGATTAGGTACTATATCTGGTGTGCACTGGCTCCTCCCTCTATGCCCCTCCTCCAGACCTCAGTTAGGGAAACTGTGCCCGGAAGAGCTGACATTACTAGGAAAGGATTTGGAATCCAGGGTAAGACTCATACCAGCCACACCAATCACACCGTACAACTCGTGATAACTATACCCAGTTAACAGTATGAACAATAACTGAGCCTCTCTCAACAGATGGCTCATACAATAACCCTTTAGTTAAGCAATAACTATATACATGTATTGCAGAGAGTCCGCACTTGGGACGGGCTCCCAGCATCCACTACGGACTACGAGAAATAGAATTACCGGTGAGTAAATTCTTATTTTCTCTGACGTCCTAGTGGATGCTGGGTACTCCGTAAGGACCATGGGGATTATACCAAAGCTCCCAAACGGGCGGGAGAGTGCGGATGACTCTGCAGCACCGCATGAGCAAACTCAAGGTCCTCCTCAGCCAGGGTATCAAACTTGTAGAATTTTGCAAAAGTGTTTGAACCCGACCAAGTAGCAGCTCGGCAAAGTTGTAAAGCCGAGACCCCTCGGGCAGCCGCCCAAGAAGAGCCCACCTTCCTCGTGGAATGGGCTTTTACTAATTTAGGATGCGGCAGTCCAGCCGCAGAATGTGCAAGCTGAATCGTGCTACAGATCCAGCGAGCAATAGTCTGCTTTGAAGCAGGAGCACCCAGCTTGTTGGGTGCATGCAGGATAAATAGCGAGTAAGATTTTCTGAATCTAGCCGTCCTGGAAACATAAAGTTTCAGGGCCCGGACTACGTCCAGCAACTTGGAATCCTCCAAGTCCCTAGTAGCCGTAGGCACCACAATAGGTTGGTTCAAATGAAACGATGATAGCACCTTAGGGAGAAATTGGGGACGAGTCCTCCATTCTGCCCTTTCCATATGGAAGATCAGATATGGGCTTTTACATGACAAAGCCGCCAATTCTGACACACGCCTAGTCCAAGCTAAGGCCAAAAGCATGACCACTTTCCACGTGAGATATTTTAGCTCCATGGTCTTAAGTGGCTCAAACCAGTGGGATTTTAGGAATCCAACACACGTTAAGATCCCAAGGTGCCACTGGAGGCACAAAAGGGGCTGAATATGCAGCACCCCTGTAACAACGTCCGAACTTCAGGCAGTGAAGCCAGTTCTTTTTGAGAGAAAAGGGGATAGGGCCGAAATCTTGGCCTTTATGGATCCTAATTTTAGGCCCATAGTCACTCCTGACTGTAGGAAGTGCAGGAATCGACCCCCCTGGAATTCCTCTGTAGGGCCTTCCCAGCCACCCACAAAGCAACCTATTTTCGCCATATACAGTGAAAAAGTCTTGCTGTCACGTCTTTCCTAGCCTTTATCAGCGTAGGAATAACTGCAACCGGAATGCCCTTTTCCGCTAGGATCCGGCGTTCAACCGCCATGCCGTCCAACGCAGCCGCGGTAAGTCTTGGATCAGACAGGGTCCCTGTTGCAACATGTCCTGACTGAGAGGCAGAGGCCATGGGTCCTCTGAGAGCATTTCTTGCAGTTCCGGGTACCGAGTCCTTCTTGGCCAATCCGGAGCAAAGAATATTGTTCACACTCCTCCGTTTATTACAATTCTCAGCCCTTGGGTCTGAGAGGAAGAGGAGGGAATATATAGACCGACTGGAACACCCACGGTGTTACTAGTGCGACCACAGCTATCGCCTGAGAGTCCCTTGACCAAGCGTAAAACCTTTTTTATCTTTTTATTGAGGTGGGACGCCATGTAGTCCACCTGAGGCAGTTTCCATCAATTTGCAAAACTGCGTGAAGACTTCCTGATGAAGTCACCACTTTCCCGGGTGGAGGTCGTGTCCACTCCCGGAATGAACACTGCTGACAGTGCGCTTACTTGATTCTCCGCCCAGCGAAGAATTCTGGTGGCTTCTACCCTCGCCACCCTGCTCCTTGTGCCGCCCTGGCAGTTTACATGAGCCCCTGCGGTCTGACTGGATCAGAACCGGTTGGTCGCGAAGCAGGAACTCCGCTTGACTTAGGGCGTTGTATATGGCCCTTAGTTCCAGGATATTGATGTGAAGGCAAGTCTGTTGGCTTGACCACAACCTTGGAATTTTCTTCCCTGTGTAACTGCCCCCCACCCTCGGAGGCTTGCATCCGTGGTCACCAGGACCCAGTCCTGAATGCCGAATCTGTGGCCCTCGAGAAGGTGAGCACTCCGCAGCCACCACAGGAGAGACACCCTGGCCCTGGGGGATAGGGTGATTAACCGATGCATCTGAAGATGTGATCCGGACCACTTGTCCAGTAAGTTCCATTGTCCTTGCATGGAACCAGCCGAAGGGGATGGCCTCGTATGATGCCATCATCCTTCCCAGGACTCGAGTGCAGTGATGCACCGACACCTGTTTTGGTTTTCAATGGATTCCTGACCAGTGTTATGAGCTCCTGAGCTCTCTCTATCGGGAGATAAACCCTCTTCTGGTCTGTGTCTAGGATCATGCCTAGGCGAGGCAGATGAGCTGTAGGAACCAACTGCGACTTCGGAATATATAGAATCCAGTCGTGTTGCCGTTTCACTTCCAGAGAAGGTGATACGCTGTCCAGCAACTGCTCTCTTGATCTCGCTTTTATGAGGAGATCATCCAAGTATGTGATAATAGTGACACCTTGCTTCCGCAGGAGCACCATCATATCCGCCATTACCTTGGTGAAATTGGTAATGACAATCCCGTACCGCAATTCTGAGGTACGCCTGATGAGGTGGATAAATGGGGACACGAAGGTATGCATCCCTTATGTCCCGATTCATTTCAGGCTTGCAATGACCGCTCTTCGCGATTCCATCTTAAACCTGAACCTTTTCAGGTATATGTTCAGGGATTTTAATACAATATGGGTCTAACCGAACCATCTGGTTTCGGGATTATAACATGGTCGAATAATAACACCCTCTTGTTGAAGGAGGGGACCCTTGACCACCACCTGTTGAAGATACAATTTACGAATTGCAGTTAACACTGGCTCCCTCTCTTGGGGGGAAGCCCGCTGGGTCCTCGGTGAGGGGGCATCTTCTCACAGTCCAGCCTGTATCCCTGCGATACAATTTCTATTGCCCAGGGATCTAACAGGGAGTGAACCCACTTGTGGCTGAACTTACGAAGGCGTGTCCCCACCGGGCCTAGCTCCGCCTGTGGAGCCCCAGCGACATGCAGTGGATTTTTGTAGAGGCCGGGGAGGACTTCTGTTCCTGGGGACTAGCTGTGTTGTACAGCTTCTTTCCTCTGCCCCCGGCTCTGACAAGAAAGGACGCACCTCAGACTTTCTTGTTTCTTTATTCGAAAAGCTGCATTTAATAATGTTGTGCTTTCCTAGGCTGTGCAGGAATATAAGGCAAAATATCAGAATTACCAGCTATAGCTGTGGAGACCAGGCCCAAGAACCTTTCTCCACACAATCCTCAGCCTTCCATATGCCTCTTAAGTCGGCATCATCTGTCCAATGTATATTCTACAGGACACATCAAGCAGAAATCGACATAGCTTTTGTCTCTAGGACCCAGTATACTCATGTCCCTTTGGGCATGCTTTATAATTATATATCTATCACTTAAGACAGCATCTTAAAATATTTATATGCATACTAGGGTCTCAATCTCTGCTGATAAGGTACCTGTCCACGCTGCCACAGCGCTATAAACCCATGCCGACACAATCGCCGGTCTGGGTAGTATACTAGAATGTGCACACTATCTGCAGGATCCCTGAGAATAGCTAGTGCAAACAGGACACCCAAAGGGAAGATTCTCAACACATCCTGGCCCTAGTGGGGAAAGGATACAGCCTTAGAATTCTCTTGTGGGAAGCTGCCGTCTCTTGTCTGGAGATTCCCGCTCTTTTTCCTCATGAGAGGAGGGAAATTTACCTCAGCATTCTTCCCCTTAACATGTGTACTCTCGTGTCAGGGACAGATGAGTCATCAGTGATATGCAAATCATCTTTTATTCCAATAATCATATATTGAATATCTTTTAGCCCTCTTGGCTGTAACTTTGCATTATCGCAGTCGACAGTGGAGTTAAACTCTGTGTCGATACTTTGTTATTTTGGATAGTGAACATAGAGAGACTCTGAAGGACTCTGTGACATAGGGACAGACCAGGGTAGATTTCCTTTCTGTTCCCTAACCTTTTGTGCAATGATTTTACCTCAGCACTTACACATATCCAAACAGGTGTCGGCGTTGTCGACGGAGACACCCTCCCACACACATATCCGCTCTATCACCTCCTTAGAGGAGCCTTTTACCTCAGACATGTCGACACACGCGTACCGACACACCACACACACAGGGGATGCTCTATTTGAAGACAGTTCCCCCACCAGGCCCTTTGGAGAGACAGAGAGAGAGTATGCCAGCACACCACAGCGCTATATAATACAGGGATGTACACTATACTGAGTTATTTTTCCCCTATAGCAGCTTATATACACAGTTTTGCGCCTAAATTTATGTGCCCCCCCTCTCTTTTTTACCCTTTGTGTACCAGGATACTGCAGGGGAGAGCCTGGGGAGCTTCCTTCCAGCTGAGCTGTGAAGAGAAAATGGCGCCGGTGTGCTGAGGAAGAAGGCCCGGCCCCCTCAGCGGCGGGCTTCTGTCCTTTTATGTACTTTAATGGCGGGGGTTAATGCACATATACAGTTTATCAGACTGTATTATGTGCTTTTCGCCAAGTAAGGTAATCTAATTGCTGCCCAGGGCGCCCCCCCAGCGCCCTGCACCCATCAGTGACCGGAGTGTGTGGTGTGCTAAGGGAGCAATGGCGCACAGCTGCAGTGCTGTGCGCTACCTTAATGAAGACCGGAGTCTTCAGCCGCCGATTTTCAACTTCTCTTCGTTCTTCTGGCTCTGCAAGGGGGACGACGGCGCGGCTCCGGGACCGGACGACCGAGGACTGGGCCTGTGTTCGATCCCTCTGGAGCTAATGGTGTCCAGTAGCCTTAGAAGCCCAAGCTAGCTGCAAGCAGGTAGGTTCGCTTCTCTCCCCTCAGTCCCACGTAGCAGTGAGTCTGTTGCCAGCAGATCTCACTGAAAATAAAAAACCTAACAAATACTTTCTTTTCTAGGAAGCTCAGGAGATCCCCTAGGGTGCATCCAGCTCTGGCCGGGCACAGATACTAACTGAGGTCTGGAGGAGGGGCATAGAGGGAGGAGCCAGTGCACACCAGATATAGTACCTAATCTTTCTTTTAAGAGTGCCCAGTCTCCTGCGGAGCCCGTCTATACCCCATGGTCCTTACGGAGTACCCAGCATCCACTAGGACGTCAGAGAAAGACTATTAAATAAAAATACCATAGTACAGTAAATGACCAAATTACTTTAGCATTTTATGATCATTTAATTGTTGACATGATAGATCTGTGCAGTCATACGTAACACACAGATTTAATTTCCTACTTTCCGGAAAAGACTTTGAGACAAGTGCTCCTGCAGTGACCCACTTCTCTTATTTGCTGGTTGCTAACAAAAGCAGCGTCTTAGACAGACTAATGGCTTATAATTATTACTACTTTTATGCAATGTACCGAACATGATCTGTGGGTGGATGGCCTGACATTTTCTATCATTATAAAAAGCACTTCTATGTCAAGTAATGCTTAATATAGACCCATCTTTTCTAAGATATTGTTGACTGCAGTGATGTAAACGAGGGTGGAGAAGATTAGCTTACAGGGAAACGCCAACTAAAACATAAACTTTAATTCCACTTTCATATTAGCGGTTTCTATTAATTATATTCGGCACATGTACACACATTAGTCAATACAATAAGGTACCAGAGATCTATTCATTCATAAGATCAAGTGATGCCTGCCTCGTGGTGGAGCAATGCTCCAACTCTGTCCTGTGTTACCATCTCTGCAGCAAGGACGTGCAGTCATTAATGAGCAAAATAATACAAAGAAGATTCTTATGACACGTAAGTATCTTCTTTATTATTTTACTCATCATTACAGTGTGAATAATTAGTTTGGGAGGCACCGATCGTGTTGCCTCCCGTAGTGATTGAGAAAAGATATGGGAGCAGGGGGCGGGCGCGGGCGGGGCCTAGCAATGGGCAGGAAAAGCCCATTGAAATTGCATGGGAAAGCGGCACCATTAGAGGTGCCGCTTTCCTACAGGGACGTGCTTTCAACCTATGAAAGCACGCCCCTGTGAGTGAGGCCACAGTGATTGGCCAGCGGATCCGTCACTGGATCCGCTGTCAATCACTGTGTGGGCGTCGGTGGCGGCGGAGGTGCGGGCGGCGGAGGTGCGGGATGCGGCGGACCGGGCGGCGGAGGTGCTGGCGGTGTGAGATGCGGGCGGCGGGACGCGGCAGTACGGACAGTTCAGCAGAGTTTGACAGCGGAAGCTGTACCCATTTCAAAAATGGCGCCTCAGTGTCATTTTTGAAATTCAAGATGGCCGCCGCGAGCCAATCATGGCTCGCCGCGTCATCGCCCCGCCCCCTCCGCTGACTTATATAAGTCAGCGCGAGGCAGCGGCTGTCAGTCCGACGGCGGAGGAGGAGCTGAGAAGAGCTCCTGAAGACCGAAGACACCGTGGAAGTCCTGGATGGGCGGCGGCTATGCAATAGAGCTTAGCAGCCGCCGCCCACCAGGTGAAGACGCTGGAAGTCCTGGGAAGGCGGCGGCCATGCAAAAGATGTTAAAGGCCGCCACCTCCCAGGTGAAGACGCCGGAGGAAGACGCAGGAAGCCCTGGGGAGGTGGCATCCCCCCCAGGTGAAGATGCCAGAAGCCCTGGGAAGGCGGCGGCCACGCAAAAGAGCTTAAAGGCCGCCGCCCCCAGGTGAAGACCCTGTTTAATAAAGGTTTTATTAAAGTACGTGTAGTGTGTTTTTTTAAATATTTTCTTTACAGGTGGACTACAGGTGCCAGCGGGCCCTTTATGTTCAGGCATGCTGGCACTTGTGGTTCTCCAAGTGCCAGCATGCTGGGGCAGGCTTGCTGGGACCTGTAGGCCACCTGTAAAGAACAATATTACTATTTTTTACAGGTGGACTACAGGTGCCAGTGGGCCATTTATGTCCGGGCATGCTGGTACTTGTGGTTCTCCAAGTGCCAGCATGCTGGGGCTGGCTTGCTGGGACCTGTAGGCCACCTGTAAAGAACAGTATTAGCATACAATGAACCCCGCACCCACCGCCACCAGGGGTGCGGGGCATAGCACTGGGCTATCAGCCCAGTGCTGGTTATTGCTCGGGAGGGGGGACCCCATTTTCATTTTTTGGGGGCCCCACTTTCCGAGGAATACCAGCCCTGGGCTGACTGGTTTGGGGGGTGTTTAATGGCATGGCAGGGGGACCCCACACTGAGTGTCTCCCCTGCTATGGCATTACCCCCCCTAGCTGGTTCTGCCTGGTGCTGGTTTTAGCGGTGTGGGGGGACTGCACTTTTTTTTTTCCCGAGGGGGGGGGGGGGGTTGGTTTAGCTGCAGTGCCTCCCCAGCCCCTGACCTCACCGCACGTCACAGCTCTGCAGGTGTTCAGTCCGGAGTCCAAGAGTCTATCACCAGTACTGCAGATGTTTCTACGCTACAGACTGTTCGGGGATATAGGGGTCTATTCATGAAGCAGTGAAAGGAGTGGAGAAACAGATCAGTGGAGAAGTTGCCCATGGCAACCAATCAACATATTCCTTACATTTTATAGAATGTACTTGATAAAGGCTTCCTTTAAAGCTGATTGGTTGCCACTCTTCTGGTCCTTTTCTCCACTCTTTTCATTGTTTCATGAATAGACCCCATTATGGACAAAATGTATCAAACTTTCTAGAAAGGAGTATATGGACAAGTGTTTAAGTTATCCATAGAAATTAATCAGCTTCTATCTATCATTTATCACATACAGTCTATAAAATGATAAGTAGAATCAGATTGGTTGCTATGGGCAACTTCACTTCTCTCACCCAATATCACAAGGGAGAGACAGCCTTTACTGCTGCAGTTGGATGCATGGTTGAAATGGACTACGTGAGTTGTAGGTTACAGCCATAACATTACAGAAATACACTGGGATTTACAAAAGCGCCTGCTACAGGGGTCACATTAATAACACAATATATAGGTACCGGTACATTTACAGTATCTGGCAAAATAATAACTTAATTAGAGGTATTCAGTAATGAGAGAATCATCCATTTAAATGTAGTTTTTGGTGAATGTTCCCCCCAAAATCCAACTTTACAGTGCTATTTTCCCTTCCGCTTAGCACCTGCATGTTTTAAACAAGAAATGGTTTTAAGAACTCTGCCCCTTAAACTTTCTATTTATACAAATGAAAACTTCACAGGAAGTAGAGAGAGGGGCATCAGTGGCAGAGCTAGGGCCATGAGCTTGAACCTGTACAGGGCACAATATGCAACGCCAGGCCACCAGCCAACGCGGGACTCCAGAGACAGCAGAGAGGTAAGTATAACTATATATGGGTGTGGCCCTCCTGGACCCAGAAGCCCATTGTACACCCATACCCATTATAGATACGCTATTCACCCTAGTATGTGTGAAAGCTTTAATGGGAAAGGTACATATGAGATATATATATATATATATATATATATATATATATGTGTATTTTTATATATATATATATATATATATATATATATATAGAGAGAGAGAGAGAGAGAGAGAGAGAGAGAGAGAGAGAGAGAGAGAGAGATTTATGGTAGACTAACCATAGTTAAATCTCTCTCTGCGAGGTACACTGGATTCCACAGGAAATATATTGGGGGTGTAGAGTTGGATCCAAGGCACCAACAGGCTAAAGCTAGAGGAGGCACTGCACCGCCTCCTCTATAACCCCGCCTTCGGGCACTGGAGCTCAGTTTCGTTAACCAGTCCAATGTAGTAGCAGGTAAAAGAGATGGCAGATGTTAGTCACATAGAACCACATTCTCACGACAGGAGAAGGGACCAGCGGCTAATGCCATACAAACCCAAAGAAGCTAAGTGCATCAGGGTGGGTGCCCTGTGGAATCCAGTGTACCTCGCAGAAAGATTTGACTATGGTAAGTCTACCATAAATCTCCTTTTCTGCAGTGGAGTACACTGGGATTCCACAGGGAATACATCAGGGATGTCCTAAAGCAGTTCCTCATGGGAGGGGACGCACTGTAGCGGGCACAAGAACCCGGCGTCCAAAGGAAGCATCCTGGGAGGCGTAAGTATCAAAGGAATAGAACCTAATGAACGTGTTCACTGAGGACCACATAGCTGCCTTGCACAATTAGTCAGCGGACGCGCCTCGGCGGGCCGCCCAAGAAGGTACAACAGACCGAACAGAATGAGCTTTGATAGCAGTAGGAGCTAGGAGTCCAGCCTGCGCATAGGCTTGTGCAATCACCATTCTAATCCATGCTTATTCGCAGGCCAGCCACGTTTGTGAAAACCAAAAAGTACAAAAAGGGTATCTGACCTCCTGATAGAGGCAGTCCTCTCCACATAAATACGGAGAGCCCGTACCACATCCGAAGACCGCTCTTTGGAGGACAAACCAGAAGAGAAAAAAGCCGGAACCACAATCTCTTGGTTGAGATGGAAAGATCACACCACCTTAGGGAGATAACCGGGGCGAGGTCTTAGAACCGCCCGGTCACGGTGAAAAATTAGAAAGGGTGGACGACAGACCAAAGCGCCTAAGTCCGACACCCTCCTAGTAGAGGCAATAGCTAACAGAAAAAAAACCTTAAGCGTAAGGCATTAAAGGTCCACAGACTCAAGAGGTTCAAATGGAGACTCTTGTAGGGCATTCAAAACAACAGACAGATCCCATATGGCCACAGGAGGGACATAGGGAGGCTGAATCCGTAAAACACCCTGAGTGAAAGTATGAACATCTGGAATAGATGCAATTTTCCTCTGAAACCGCACCGACAAGGCAGATATATGAAACTTGAGGGAGGCC
Source organism: Pseudophryne corroboree (assembly GCF_028390025.1). Lineage (NCBI taxonomy): Eukaryota > Metazoa > Chordata > Amphibia > Anura > Myobatrachidae > Pseudophryne > Pseudophryne corroboree. Next base: position 105,818,505 of record NC_086445.1, on the reverse strand, counting down.
AGACGAAGGCCTAAGTCTAGGCCTTGTTGCAGAAAAGTCAAAAGTCTGGAAGCTCTGAAAGTATATGCATCATAATTCTTAGCAGCACACCAGGTGAAGTAAGAATTCCAGACCCTGTGATAAATCCGAGCTGAAGCCGGATTACGGGCTTTTAACATAGTTCGGATGACCGCCTCAGAGAATCCTTTAGCTCTCAGGAGTGATGCTTCAAGAGCCACGCCATCAAAGCAGCCTGGCCAGGTCCGGGTAGACACAAGGTCCCTGAACGAGGAGGTCTGGGCGTTGAGGAAGTAGAAAGGACGCTCAATCGATAGACTCTGCAGGTCTGAGAACCAATGCCATCTGGGCCACGCTGGAGTGACTAGAAGTAGTATTCCTCCTTCTTGCTTGAACTTTCATAGTACTCTGGGCAGGAGTGACACCGGAGGGAACACGTATGGCAATCGAAAGTTCCATGAAATTGCCAGTGCGTCCATGAACACTGCTTGCGGATCCCTTGTACTTGACCTGAAGACCAGAACCTTGTGATTGTGTCGAGACGCCATCAGATCTACATCTGATAGGCCCCATTTGTCAACTAGGAGTTGAAAGACTTCCGGATGAAGACTTTACTCTCCGGCGTGAACGTCCTGATGACTGAAGAAATCCGCTTCCCAGTTCAGGACACCTGGGATGAATACTGCCGATATTGCTGGCAGACGGCGTTCCGCCCAACGGATGATTTTTGATACTTCCATCATTGCCATGCGGCTTCGGGTGCCATCTTGATGATTTATGTACGCCACTGTGGTGGTGTCTGATTGTACTTGAATAGGCCTGTTCTCTACCAGAGGCAAGGCAAGCATCAGTGCACTGAACACTGCCCGCAATTCCAGAATGTTTATTGGGAGGAGAGATTCCTCCCTTGTCCACCGACCCTGGAGAGAGTGTTGCTCCAACATCGCGCACCAACCTCGCAGACTGGCGTTCATTGTCAGGAGGACCCAGTTGGAGATCCAGAAGGGACGGCCCCTGCTCAACTGTTGGTCCTGTAGCCACCAGCTCAGTGACAGACGAACCTGCAGAGTCGAGGAGATCATTTGAGACCTGATCTGATGAGGCAGGCCGTCCCACTTGGAAAGGATTAACCTCTGCAGAGGGCGGGAATGAAATTGAGCATACTCCACCATGTCGAAAGATGACACCATGAGGCTTATTACTTGCATCGCCGAGTGAATCGACACTCTTGGGCGAGAGAGGAAGTATCTGATCCTGTCCTGAAATTTCAGGACTTTCTCTGGAGACAGAAACAATCTCTGGCTGTGTGTGTCCAGCATTGCCACCAGGCGCACCATGCTTCGAGCAGGGACCAGCGAGGACTTTTTCCAGTTTATGAGCCACCCGTGGGCTTGTAGGAATTGGACTGTCAGTTCCAGGTGACTGAGGAGAACCTCTTGGGAGTTTGCCAGGATCAGCAAGTCGTCCAGATACAGCAGGATCCTGATTCCCTGATGGCGCAGAAAGGGCTGTCATCATGGCCATGACCTTGGTGAAGATCCGAAGGGCCATGGCCAGTCCAAATGGCAGAGCCTGGAATTGATAATGTAGTTTGCCAATAGCAAGCCGCAGATATTGCTGATGCGATATGGCAATAGGTATATGCAGGTAAGCATCCTGTATGTCCAGGGATACCATATAGTCTTCGGGTTCCATGGCCAGTACAATAGAGTGCAGAGTCTCCATACGGAATTTGGACACTCTCACAAATTTGTTCAATGATTTAAGGTTGAGTATAGGCCGGAAGGACCCATTTAACTTTGGAACTAGAAACAGGGTCGAATAGTATCCCCTGCTTCTCTGGGACAGAGGTACTGGCACTACCACTCCTGTGTCTAGGAGGGATTACACAACCAAGTGTAGAGCTTGCGCTTTCAATGGATCCAAAGGGATAACCGTTGAGCAGAACTGGGGAGGGGGACGTTTCTAGAAAGAGATTACGTACCCGTGAAAGACAGCTTCCCGCACCCAGGCAGCCGAAGTGGTCTTTAACCAGGGCTGGGCGAACTGCAGATAGTCGGACTCCCACCCTGGGGTCCCCAAGGGGGAGGCCGCCCCGTCATGCAGCAGGCTTGTCTTGTTTGGAAGCAGGCTGACGGGCGGCCCAAGATTGTTTAGGTTTGGGCTTAGTGGATTTGGAAATACGAGCCTGTCTCGGGTACGCCTGACCCTTTGCCTTCCCTGGAGGTCGAAAGGAACGAAAAGTGGTACTCTTTGCCTTCGGTGCAGAAGGATTAGTATTTGGGAGAAACGCAGTCTTAGCAGTTGCCAAGTCAGTAACAATCTTATTCAGATCCTCCTCGAAAAGAATGTCTCCCTTAAAAGGGAGCACCTCCAAGGTCTTTTTGGAGTCTAGGTCGACCTTCCAGGACCTCAAACACAGATTTCGGCGAGCCAGTATAGACATAGTGGACGCCTTGGCTGCCATTACACCTGCCTCGGAGGCCGTCTCCTGAATATAGTGAGAGGCTGTGGTAATATGACACAGATACTGTCTGGCAGTGTCAGAAATATCCTGAGGCAGTTCATCCTCAATTGCCTGAACCCATGCTTCAATTCCTTTTGCGGCCCAGGAGGCTGCTACTGTGGGTCTATGTACAGCACTGGTAAGAGAGTGAATAGACTTCAGGCATCCCTCCACACGCTTATCTGTTGGTTCCTTCAGTGAAGTGACAGTGGTGACAGGCAGAGAAGATGACACCACAAGACGGGCGACATGAGAGTCCACCGGCGGTGGAGTTTCCCACTTGCTACTCAACTCCGCAGGGATAGGATAACGAGCTAGCATCCTTTTAGACAGGGAAAATTTATTTCTTGGAGACGACCAGGATTCCTGACGTATGTCAATTAAATGGTTAGAATGTGGTAAGACTACTTTAGTAACCTTCTGACGTTTGAACTTAATCAGGTTTCTTAGACGCAGGAGTGGGATCGATCTCATCATCAATTTGGAGAATCAGCTTAATAGCCTCCATTAGGTCAGGAACATCAACCTGGGTTGTTGAGTCCTCATCAGAAGCATCTATATCAGTGTCTGACGGATCAGTATATTCCCAATCCTCATCAGAAGAATTATCCGAAATATTAGTAGATTGTGAGGCAGAAATGGCCCGCTTAGATGACCCCTTGACCCCAGAGGGGCGTGGGGTAGACTTTTGTCTAACCAAAGATTGATTTAATTGTTGTAACTGGGTAGACAGAGTGTCCGCCCAGGGCGGATTAACTACAGGGACAATATGTGGCTGCAATGGCACAGGAGGTTCCACAGGGCCGTAAGACGTGTCACAAGCATATTCAGCATACTTGAGAACACTGCCCAAGGTGGATCCTGATTGGCCACAGGTGCTGTGGGCTGACTGGGAGATGTATGGCACCCAGTGCCTGAACCATCAGCTAAAACTTGCCCCTCAGGTAAATCCTTGGCGCCAGCACTGCATGATGCAGAAGTGTCCACGGATTTCCTGCCCTGTGTGGCAGACATTATAGGGAATGTAGCCTTAAAGCGTGACAGTACAATATAGCCAGACAAACACAATAACTGCAAATAACCCACTGATTTATGTGAAAGTAAATACAGGGCACAAACAGAGGATAAAAGCAGTATGCTGTAACTGAAATACACAGTAAAAAAACAAAACAGTATAGACTGTGCAGCACTAAATATATATGAGACCCTGACGCACGAGCCCGCCAGGGTACAGAATATACTGATAGCAGGAAGTGTGATACACGAGAATGAAATATACACAGCAGCTACAGGCACACTTAGTCACAGGTACAATGCAGAAGTTATTACAGATAAACAATAAAACTGCACTGGACTAGTAAAACTACATATAGATATGTATGTATATAGATATAACAATGCACAGTAGATACTGGATGTATATCACAGAATACATGTACTAAATATTCAGGTAGCAGAACACTTGTTCTTAACTAACACTGTCTAAAATGACATGTAGAATACTTAAGCGCCTGTAAATGCACAGCGCTGATGAGACAGGCGGCTTTACAGAGGAGACAGTGCCCTGCAGTTCCTGGAGATCAGCTCAGCTACTTGTGTAAAGATGGCGCCAAAATCTCTGTCAGGGAGTGAGGGAGAGTGGAATGTAGCTGCAGGGCGGGAACACCAGCAGTAGATGGCGCCCGGAGCTGGGGGAGGGGCTACAGGTCAGCGCCTTATCCCCTATCCCGTCCCCTGGGAACGCGATGGACCGCGATTCACTGGCGGGTCCCACCTGGGGGACCCTCTTACCTCCTCCCTGATGTGCAGCCACGCGATCCAGGAGAGAGTCAGCGGTGGTGTGCCTGAAGACCGGTGCGCCATCGCTGCAAGTACTCGGGAACCCGGTCGCGGGAGTATGCAGCGCTGCTGGGGAGGTGGTAGAGCTGCAGCACAGAATGTCAGAATTACATAAACAGTGCTGCGGCCCATGAAGTCTTCTTAAAAAAGCTCTTTTCAGGGCTGCCTAGCACAGCCCCACCTGTTTGTGACCTGATTTGCAGGCACCAACTAGCAAACTCAGCTCCAGCGCCCGGAGGCGGAGTTATAGAGGAGATAGTGCAGTGCATCCTGGGAACAGTCAAAGCTTTAGCCTGTTGGTACCTTGGATCAAGATCCAACTCTACACCCCTGATGTATTCCCTGTGGAATCCCAGTGTACCCCACTGCAGAAATATATCCTATCAATCTCCTTGCAATCGCCCGTGCAAATGGATTCTTGGCACAAACCCATCGCTGAGTGGTGATCCGCTTTGTACCCGTATGACGCGCCTGCTCATTGCGGGGCATACGCATGCGCAGTTTAGACCTGATCGCAGGCTGTACGAAAACGCAGCCTAGCGATCAGGTCTGAATTAGGCCCTATGGCTGGTGGTAAGTTTCACTGGGATTATTTAACAAGCATCGCAGCAGTAAGAAAGGCAATAGATGTTCTGTCATCGGGGTATAGTATATGTAGCCGGCGGTCGGGCTCCCGGCGACCAGCATACCGGCACCGGAATCCCGACCGCCGGCATACCGACAGCTGGGCGAGCGCAAATGAGCCCCTTGCGGGCTATCTATTCTCCCTCCAGGGGGGTCGTGGACCCCCAAGAGGGAGAAAAGCTGCCGGTATGCCGGCGGTCGGGATTCCGGCGCCGGTATGCTGGTTGTCGGGAGCCCGGCCGCCGGCAACCTGAAGACCACCCCTGTCATTGGCATGACAGGGATGGCAGTAACAGAGGATCTTAATAATTAATAGACCCCGCAATCACAAATAACATAGATATTTAATTTAACCAAATGATAAATCATTTTATTTTTTTTACATTTTCGGATGGACTCTGATGACTTAGTTTAAAATAATACTTTAGTTAAAAAAAAATAAGAATTTACTCACCGGTAATTCTATTTCTCGTAGTCCGTAGTGGATGCTGGGAACTCCGTAAGGACCATGGGGAATAGACGGGCTCCGCAGGAGACTGGGCACTCTAAAAGAAGGATTAGGTACTATCTGGTGTGCACTGGCTCCTCCCTCTATGCCCCTCCTCCAGACCACAGTTAGGGAAACTGTGCCCGGAAGAGCTGACACTACAAGTAAAGGATTTGGAATCCAGGGTAAGACTCATACCAGCCACACCAATTACACTGTACAACTTGTGATAAACTTACCCAGTTAACAGTATGAACAACAACTGAGCCTCCGTTCACAGATGGCTCCAACAATAACCCTTTAGTGAAGCAATAACTATATACACGTATTGCAGAGAGTCCGCACTTGGGATGGGCGCCAAGCATCCACTACGGACTACGAGAAATAGAATTACTGGTGAGTAAATTCTTATTTTCTCTGACGTCCTAGTGGATGCTGGGACTCCGTAAGGACCATGGGGATTATACCAAAGCTCCCAAACGGGCAGGAGAGTGCGGATGACTCTGCAGCACCGAATGGGCAAACTCAAGGTCCTCCTCAGCCAGGGTATCAAACTTGTAGAATTTTGCAAATGTGTTTGAACCCGACCAAGTAGCAGCTCGGCAAAGCTGTAATGCCGAGACCCCTCGGGCAGCCGCCCAAGAAGAGCCCACCTTCCTTGTGGAATGGGCCTTCACCGATTTTGGATGCGGCAATCCAGCCGCAGAATGAGCCTGCTGAATCGTGCTACAGATCCAGCGAGCAATAGTTTGCTTTGAAGCAGGAGCACCCAGCTTGTTGGGTGCATGCAGGATAAATAGCGAGTCAGTTTTTCTGACTCCAGCCGTCCTGGAAACATTAATTTTCAAAGCCCGGACTACGTCCAGCAACTTGGAATCCTCCAAGTCCCGAGTAGCCGCAGGCACCACAATAGGTTGGTTCAAATGAAACGCTGATACCACCTTTGGGAGAAATTGGGGACGAGTCCTCAATTCTGCCCTGTCCATATGGAAGATCAGATATGGGCTTTTACATGACAAAGCCGCCAATTCTGACACACGCCTAGCCGAAGCTAAGGCCAACAGCATGACCACCTTCCACGTGAGATACTTTAGCTCCACGGTCTTAAGTGGCTCAAACCAGTGTGATTTCAGGAAATCCAACACAACGTTAAGATCCCAAGGTGCCACTGGAGGCACAAAAGGGGGCTGAATATGCAGCACTCCCTTAACAAACGTCTGAACTTCAGGCAGTGAAGCCAGTTCTTTTTGAAAGAAAATAGATAGGGCCGAAATCTGGACCTTTATGGATCCTAATTTTAGGCCCATAGACACTCCTGACTGTAGGAAATGCAGGAATCGACCCAGCTGGAATTCCTCTGTAGGGGCCTTCCTGGCCTCACACCAAGCAACATATTTTCGCCATATTCGGTGATAATGTTTTGCTGTCACGTCTTTCCTAGCCTTTATCAGCGTAGGAATAACTTCATCTGGAATGCCCTTTTCCGCTAGGATCCGGCGTTCAACCGCCATGCCGTCAAACGCAGCCGCGGTAAGTCTTGGCACAGACAGGGCCCCTGTTGTAACAGGTCCTGTCTGAGAGGCAGAGGTCATGGGTCCTCTGAGATCATTTCTTGTAGTTCTGGGTACCAAGTTCTTCTTGGCCAATCCGGAGCGATGAGTATAGTTCTTACTCCTCTCTTTCTTACTATCCTCAGTACCTTGGGTATGAGAGGAAGAGGAGGGAACACATAAACCGACTGGTACACCCACGGTGTCACTAGTGCGTCCACAGCTATCGCCTGAGGGTCCCTTGACCTGGCGCAATATTTTTTTAGCTTTTTGTTGAGGCGGGACGCCATCATGTCCACCTGTGGCAGTTCCCAGTGATTTACAATCTGTGTGAAGACTTCTTGATGAAGTCCCCACTCTCCCGGGTGGAGGTCGTGCCTGCTGAGGAAGTCTGCTTCCCAGTTGTCCACTCCCGGAATGAACACTGCTGACAGTGCTAGCACGTGATTCTCCGCCCATCGAAGAATCCTTGTGGCTTCTGCCATTGCCATCCTGCTTCTTGTGCCGCCCTGGCGGTTTACATGGGCGACCGCCGTGATGTTGTCTGACTGAATCAGTACAGGTTGGTTTTGAAGCAGGGGCTCTGCTTGACTCAGGGCGTTGTAAATGGCCCTTAGTTCCAGTATATTTATGTGTAGTGAAGTCTCCAGACTTGACCACTGTCCTTGGAAGTTTCTTCCCTGAGTGACTGCCCCCCATCCTCGGAGGCTTGCATCGTGGTCACCAGGACCCAGTCCTGTATGCCGAACCTGCGGCCCTCGAGAAGATGAGCACTCTGCAGCCACCACAGCAGAGACACCCTGGCCCTTGGGGACAGGATGATCAACCGATGCATCTGAAGATGCGATCCGGACTATTTGTCCAACAGATCCCACTGAAAGATCCTTGCATGGAACCTGCCGAAGGGAAATGCTTCGTAAGAAGCCACCATCTTTCCCAGTACTCGCGTGCAGTGATGCACCGATACCTGTTTTGGTTTCAGGAGGTCCCTGACCAGAGATGACAATTCCTGGGCCTTCTCCACCGGGAGAAACACCTTCTTCTGTTCTGTGTCCAGAATCATGCCCAGGAAAAGCAGACGCGTCGCAGGAATCAGCTGCGACTTTGGGATATTCAGAATCCAGCCGTGCTGTTGTAACACTTCCTGAGAGAGTGCTACGCTGACCAACAACTGCTCTCTGGACCTCGCCTTTATGAGGAGATCGTCCAAGTACGGGATAATTACAACTCCCTTCTTCCGAATGAGTATCATCATTTCGGCCATTACCTTGGTAAATATTCTCGGTGCCGTGGAGAGACCAAACGGCAACGTCTGGAATTGGTAATGACAGTCTTGTACCACAAACCTGAGGTATTCCTGGTGAGGTGGGTAAATGGGGACATGCAAGTAAGTATACTTGATGTCCAGCGACACCATAAAATCCCCCTCTTCCAGGCTTGCAATAACCGCCCTGAGCGATTCCATTTTGAACTTGAACTTCTTTATATAAGTGTTCAAGGATTTTAAATTCAGGATGGGTCTCACCGAACCGTCCGGTTTCGGTACCACAAACATTGTGGAATAGTAACCCCTGCCCTGTTGAAGGAGGGGGACCTTGATTATCACATGCTGGAGGTACAGCTTGTGAATTGCCGCCAGTACTACCTCCCTTTCCCTGGGAGCAGCTGGCAAGGCTGATTTGAGGTAACGGCGAGGGGGAGTCGCCTCGAACTCCAGCTTGTATCCCTGAGATACAATTTGTACAGCCCAGAGATCCACTTGTGAGCGAACCCACTGGTTGCTGAAGTTTCGGAGACGTGCCCCCACCGCACCTGGCTCCGCCTGTGGAGCCCCAACGTCATGCGGTGGACTTAGTGGAAGCAGGGGAGGATTTTTGTTCCTGGGAACTGGCTGCCTGGTGCAGTTTCTTTCCTCTACCCTTGCCTCTGGCCAGAAAGGATGCTCCTCTGACCCGCTTGCCTTTCTGAGGCCGAAAGGACTGCATTTGATAATACGGTGCTTTCTTAGGCTGTGAGGGAACCTGAGGTAAAAAAGTCGACTTCCCAGCAGTTGCTGTGGATACGAGGTCCGAGAGACCGTCCCCAAACAATTCCTCACCCTTATAAGGCAAAACCTCCATGTGTTTTTTAGAATCAGCATCACCTGTCCACTGCCGAGTCCATAATACTCTCCTGGCAGAAATGGACATTGCATTAATTCTAGATGCCAGCAGGCAAATGTCCCTCTGTGCATCCCGCATATATAAGACGACGTCTTTTATATGTTCGATGGTTAGCAAAATAGTATCCCTGTCGAGGGAATCAATGTTGTCTGACAGGGTATCAGTCCATGCTGCTGCTGCAGCACTACACATCCAGGCTGAAGCAATAGCAGGTCTCAGTAGAGTACCAGAGTGTGTATACACAGACTTCAGGATAGCTTCCTGCTTTCTATCCGCAGGATCCTTTAGGGCGGCCGTATCCTGAGACGGCAGTGCCACCCTTTTAGATAAGCGTGTTAGCGCCTTGTCCACCCTAGGGGATGTTTCCCAACGTAACCTATCCGTTGGCGGGAAAGGGTACGCCATCAGTAACCTCTTAGAAATTACTAGTTTCTTATCAGGGGAACTCCACGCTTCTTCACACAACTCATTTAATTCATCAGATGGGGGAAAAGTCACTGGCTGCTTTTTCTCCCCAAACATAATACCCCTCTTGGTGGTAACCGGGTTAATATCAGAAATGTGCAATACATCTTTCATTGCAGTAATCATGCATCGGATGGCTTTTGTAGACTGTACATTTGTCTCATCCTCATCTACACTGGAGTCAGACTCCGTGTCGACATCTGTGTCTACCATCAGAGCTAGCGGGCGTTTATGAGCCCCTGACGGCTTCTGAGTCGCCTGGGCAGGCGCGGGCTGAGACCCCGGCTGTCCCAAGGCTGCTGCGTCATCGAACCTTTTATGTAAGGAGTTGACACTGTCGGTTAAGACCTTCCACATATCCATCCAATCAGGTGTCGGCCCCGTCGGGGGCGACACCACACTTATCTGCCTCTGCTCCGCCTCCACGTAACCCTCCTCATCAAACATGTCGACACAGCCGTACCGACACACCGCACACACACAGGGAATGCTCAGACTGAGGACAGGACCCCACAAAGTCCTTTGGGGAGACAGAGAGAGAGTATGCCAGCACACACCACAGCGCTATATAACACAGGGATGTACACTATAATAAGTGATTTTTCCCAATAGCTGCTTACTTATCTTATTTGCGCCTAAATTTAAGTGCCCCCCTCTCTTTTTTACCCTTATTGCATCCAGATACTGCAGGGGAGAGCCTGGGGAGCTGCTTCCAGCGGAACTGTGAAGGGAAAATGGCGCTGGTGTGCTGAGGAAGAGGGCCCCGCCCCCTCAGCGGCGGTCTTCTGTCCCCCGTTTTGTGAGACTTAATGGCGGGGGTTTGCACACATATACAGTGACAGACTGTATTATGTGTATAATTTGTGCCAAAAGGTATTATAATTGCTGCCCAGGGCGCCCCTCCCCAGCGCCCTGCACCCTACAGTGACCGGAGTGTGTGGTGTGCTGTGGGAGCAATGGCGCACAGCTGCAGTGCTGTGCGCTACCTTAATGAAGACAGGAGTCTTCAGCCGCCGTTTTCGTCGTTTCTTCTGTCTTCTGGCTCTGCAAGGGGGACGGCGGCGCGGCTCCGGGAACGGACGATCGAGGACAGGCCCTGTTTTCGAACCCTCTGGAGCTAATGGTGTCCAGTAGCCTAAGAAGCACAAGCTAGCTGCAAGCAGGTAGGTTTGCTTCTCTCCCCTCAGTCCCACGTAGCAGTGAGTCTGTTGCCAGCAGATCTCACTGAAAATAAAAAACGTAACAAATACTTTCTTTTCTACAAGCTCAGGAGAGCCCACTAGGTGCATCCAGCTCTGGCCGGGCATAGATTCTAACTGAGGTCTGGAGGAGGGGCATAGAGGGAGGAGCCAGTGCACACCAGATAGTACCTAATCTTTCTTTTAGAGTGCCCAGTCTCCTGCGGAGCCCGTCTATTCCCCATGGTCCTTACGGAGTTCCCAGCATCCACTAGGACGTCAGAGAAATAATAATTATTATTCAATGAGTGCATGTTACATTTCCATTTATGTTTTAATAACAAATCATGTACAGAAACAACACTGCATAATTACAACACCACAATACTGTACGTAACACAAACACAGAACATATGATTGTAAAGCGCACAAGAAAAGATGCAATCCTGCCCAGAAATAATATTCTTCATGCAATAAGTCCACTTTCACAGTCTCACAGATAAATTTGCAAATAATATGAGCAGAAATATATTACTGCATTAATTTCTACTTTAAAACATATGTATTTGGGTAAAGTGGAGTCTTTATGGGGTATATGCAATTGCGGTCGAATTCCCGAAAATGTCGAAAAACTGGACTTTTTCACCAAAAAAAAAATTCGACAATGCAATACAGTACTTTTCGTCAAAAAAACAGACTTTTCAAATTCGACTTTTTGAAATTCGAGATTTGACAAATTCGACATTTCTGCAATGGTACAAATGCGGGTTTTCGACAAAAGTATATTCAATTGAAGAATGTAAATTCGACAACAGTGCTCTTTGACAGTAAATTCGTCATTTTCAATCCGCCTCACTTTGCTGGCGGAATGTAATAAAACATTTTAAAAACATGTTTTTTTTGTGGTTTTTTTTATTGCTAATAGCATATCTATTTATATTAGAAGGAATTAGGTACTTGGTTTGTCTATTTAGGAGGCACAAGTATTATTTATATATTTTTTAAAATATATATATATTTTTTTTATGGAATGGGTTAAAAACCCGAAAAAAAATAGCGTGGGGTCCCCCCTCCTAAGCATAACCAGCCTCGGGCTCTTTGAGCCGGTCCTGGTTGCCAAAATATGGGGAAAAAAATGACAGGGGATCCCCCGTATTTTAACAACCAGCACCGGGCTCTGCGCCTGGTCCTGGTGCAAAAAATACAGGGGACAAAAAGAGTAGGGGTCCCCCGTATTTTTTGTACCAGCACCGGGCTCCACTAGCTGGACAGATAATGCCACAGCCGGGGGACACTTTTATACCGCTCCCTGCGGCCGTGGCATTAAATACCCAACTAGTCACCCCTGGCCGGGGTACCCTGGAGGAGTGGGGACCCCTTCAATCAAGGGGTCCCCCCCCAGCCACCTAAGGGCCAGGGGTGAAGCCCGAGGCTGTCCCCCCCATCCAAGGGCTGCGGATGGGGGGCTGATAGCCTTGAGTAAAATGAAAGAATATTGGTTTTTTGCAGAACTACATGTCCCAGCAAGCCTCCCCCGCAAGCTGGTACTTGGAGAACCACAAGTACCAGCATGCGGGGGGGGGGGGGACGGGCCCGCTGGTACCTGTAGTTCTACTGCAAAAAAAATACCCAAATAAAAACAGGAGCGGTATAAAAGTGTCCCCCGGCTGTGGCATTATCTGTCCAGCTAGTGGAGCCCGGTGCTGGTACAAAAAATACGGGGGACCCCTACTCTTTTTGTCCCCCGTATTTTTTGCACCAGGACCAGGCGCAGAGCCCGGTGCTGGTTGTTAAAATACGGGGGATCCCCTGTCATTTCCCCCCCCGTATTTTGGCAACCAGGACCGGCTCAAAGAGCCCGAGGCTGGTTATGCTTAGGAGGGGGGACCCCACACAATTTTTTTTCGGGTTTTTTACCGTTTTTTGTACCATCTAAAAAGTCGATTCAAAATCTGTCAATTGGTCCGTTTTTTGACAGCGGGACTGTCTAATCTGTTTTTTATTGAATATGTCGAATTCCGGCACCCGCCGGCCGGAATTCGACGGTCGAATTGTGTCGAATTTAAAAATGGGCGAAAAATTGCCGCAATTCGCCCGGAATTGCATATACCCCTAAATGTCTTACATCGATTACTGGCTGAATCGGAATGCATCTTTATATACAAAATTAAAAAATAAATGCGAATGGGGAAAAGAAATACCTGAAGTCCTCTTTACTGACATCCCTTTAATTGCGGAACATTTAAGAAAAACAAAAGAAAAACCAAAATAATTTGTAAAGCAAATATGTACTACATAAAGATATACTATGTAAGCACAGCTACTTAGGGTCTAGGGGGTCATTCCGAATTGATTGGTCGCTAGCAGTTTTTAGCAGCCGTGCAAACGTTATGCCGCCGCCCACTGGGGAGTGTATTTTAGCTTAGCAGAAGTGCGAACGCTTGTACAGCGGAGCTATGCAAAAAATTTTATGGCAGTTTCGGAGTAGCTCTGAACCTACTCAGCGCTTGCGATCACTTCAGCCTATTCGTGTCCACATTTGACGTCATACACCCGCCCAGCCACACCTGCGTTTTTTCAGAAACGCCTGCGTTTTTGCAAACACTCCCTGAAAACGGTCAGTTCACACCCAGAAACGCCCCCTTCCTGTCAATCTTCTTGCGGCAGTCAGTGCGATTGAAAACTTCGCTAGAACCTGTTCACAACCACAATGGGCTTTGTACCCGTACGACGCGCGTGCGCATTGCGGCCCATACGCATGCGCAGAAATGCTGATTTTTAGCTTGATCGCTGCGCTGCGAACGGCAGCTAGTGATCAACTCGGAATGACCCCCCTAATTCAGATCTGATTGCAGCAGCAAATGTGTTAGTTAATGGGCAAAACCATGGGGGTAATTCCGAGTTGTTCGCTCGCTAGCTGCTTTTAGCAGCATTGCACACGCTAGGCCGCCGCCCTCTGGGAGTGTATCTTAGCTTAGCAGAATAGCGAACAAAAAATTAGCAAAACTGCTACTAAATAATTCTTAGCAGTTTCTGAGTAGATCCAGACCTACTCACAGATTGCGATCAGCTCAGTCCGTTTACTTCCTGGTTTGACGTCACAAACACGCCCTGCGTTCGGCCAGCTACTCCCCCGTTTCTCCAGACACTCCCGCATTTTTCCCTGACACGCCTGCGTTTTTTTGCAAACGCCAGGAAAACGCTGAGTTTCCGCCCAGAAACGCCCCTTTCCTGTCAATCATTTACCGAACAGCAGTGCGACTGAAAAGCGCCGCAGAAGCGACAGCAAAACTGCTACGTTTTATGTTAAATAACTAAGCGCATGCGCATTTTGCAACAAATCGCAGCATTGCGAAAATCGGCAACGAGCGAACAACTCGGAATGACCCCCCATGTGCACTGCAGGTGGGGCAGATTATAACATGTGCAGATAGAGTTAGATTTGGGTGTGGTGTGTTCAAACTGAAATCTAAATTGCAGTGTAAAAATAAAGCAGTCAGTATTTACCCTGCACAGAAACAAAATAACCCACCCAAATCTAACTCTCTCTGCACATGTTATATCTGCCTCACCGGCAGTGCACATGGTATTGCCCATTTGCTAACAAATTTGCTGCTACAATCAGATCTGATTTACCCCCTTAATGTCAGCATAAAAGAATAGCTTGGAGTAGGATATAAAAAAATAAGAATTTACTTACCGATAATTCTATTTCTCGGAGTCCGTAGTGGATGCTGGGGTTCCTGAAAGGACCATGGGGAATAGCGGCTCCGCAGGAGACAGGGCACAAAAAGTAAAGCTTTAGGATCAGGTGGTGTGCACTGGCTCCTCCCCCTATGACCCTCCTCCAAGCCTCAGTTAGGATACTGTGCCCGGACGAGCGTACACAATAAGGAAGGATTTTGAATCCCGGGTAAGACTCATACCAGCCACACCAATCACACTGTACAACCTGTGATCTGAACCCAGTTAACAGTATGATAACAGCGGAGCCTCTGAAAAGATGGCTCACAACAATTATAACCCGATTTTTGTAACTATGTACAAGTATTGCAGATAATCCGCACTTGGGATGGGCGCCCAGCATCCACTACGGACTCCGAGAAATAGAATTATCGGTAAGTAAATTCTTATTTTCTCTATCGTCCTAGTGGATGCTGGGGTTCCTGAAAGGACCATGGGGATAATACCAAAGCTCCCAAACGGGCGGGAGAGTGCGGATGACTCTGCAGCACCGAATGAGAGAACTCCAGGTCCTCCTTAGCCAGGGTATCAAATTTGTAGGATTTTACCAACGTGTTTGCCCCTGACTAAATAGCCGCTCGGCAAAGTTGTAAAGCCGAGACCCCTCGGGCAGCCGCCCAAGATAAGCCCACCTTCCTTGTGGAATGGGCATTTACATATTTTGGCTGTGGCAGGCCTGCCACAGAATGTGCAAGCTGAATTGTATTACACATCCAACTAGCAATAGTCTGCTTAGAAGCAAGAGCACCCAGTTTGTTGGGTGCATACAGGATAACAGCAAGTCAGTTTTCCTGACTCCAGCCGTCCTGGAACCTATATTTACAGGGCCCTGACAACATCTAGCAACCTGGAGTCCTCCAAGTCCCTAGTAGGCGCAAGGCACCAAAATAAGCTGGTTCAGGTGAAACACTGACACCACCTTAGGGAGAGAACTGGGGACGAGTCCGCAGCTCTGCCCTGTCCAAATGGACAACCAGATATGGGCTTTTTTGAGAAAAAAAACCACCAATTTGACACTCGCCTGGTCCAGGCCAGGGCCAAGAGCATGGTCACTTTTCATGTGAGATGCTTCAAATCCACAGATTTGACTGGTTTTAAACCAATGTGATTTGAGGAATCCCAGAACTACGTTGAGATCCCACAGTGCCACTGGAGGCACAAAAGGGGGTTGTATATGCAATACTCCCTTGACAAACTTCTGGACTTCAGGAACTGAAGCCACTTCTTTCTGGAAGAAAATCGACAGGGCCGAAATTTGAACCTTAATGGACCCCAATTTGAGGCCCATAGACACTCCTGTTTGCAGGAAATGCAGGAATCGACCGAGTTGAAATTTCTTCGTGGGGCCTTTCTGGCCTCACACCACGCAACATATTTTTGCCACATGTGGTGATAATGTTGTGCGGTCACCTCCTTTCTGGCTTTGACCAGGGTAGGAATGACCTCTTCCGGAATGCCTTTTTCCCTTAGGATCCGGCGTTCCACCGCCATGCCGTCAAACGCAGCTGCGGTAAGTCTTGGAACAGACATGGTACTTGCTGAAACAAGTCCCTTCTTAGCGGCAGAGGCCATAAGTCCTCTGTGAGCATCTCTTGAAGTTCCGGGTACCAAGTCCTTCTTGGCCAATCCGGAGCCATGAGTATAGTTCTTACTCCTCTACGTCTTATAAGTCTCAGTACCTTAGGTATGAGAAGCAGAGGATGGAACACATACACCGACTGGTACATCCATAGTGTTACCAGAACGTCCACAGCTATTGCCTGAGGGTCTCTTAACCTGGCGCAATACCTGTCCCGTTTTTTGTTCAGACGGGACGCCATCATGTCCACCTTTGGTATTTCCCAACGGTTTACAATCATGTGGAAAACTTCCCGATGAAGTTTCCACTCTGCCGGGTGGAGGTCGTGCCTGCTGAGGAAGTCTGCTTCCCAGTTTCCATTCCCGGAATGAAACACTGCTGACAGTGCTATCACATGATTTTCCGCCCAGCGAAAAGTCCTTGCAGTTTTTGCCATTGCCCTCCTGCTTCTTGTGCCGCACCGTCTATTTACGTGGGCGACTGCCGTGATGTTTTTCCCACTGGATCAATACCGGCTGACCTTGAAGCAGAGGTCTTGCTAAGCTTAGAGTATTATAAATTTACCCTTAGCTCCAGTATATTTATGTGGAGAAAAGTCTCCAGACTTGATCACACTCCCTGGAAATTTTTTCCTTGTGTGACTGCTCCCCAGCCTCTCGGGCTGGCCTCCGTGGTCACCAGCATCCAATCCTGAATGCCGAATCTGCGGCCCTCTAGAAGATGAGCACTCTGTAACCACCACAGGAGAGACACCCTTGTCCTTGGATATAGGGTTATCCGCTGATGCATCTGAAGATGCGATCCGGACCATTTGTCCAGCAGATCCCACTGAAAAATTCTTGCGTGAAATCTGCCGAATGGAATTGCTTCGTAGGAAGTCACCATCTTTACCAGGACCCTTGTGCAATGATGCACTGATTTTAGGAGGTTCCTGACTAGCTCGGATAACTCCCTGGCTTTCTCTTCCGGGAGAAACACCTTTTTCTGGACTGTGTCCAGAATCATCCCTAGGCACAGCAGACTTGTCGTCGGGATCAGCTGCGATTTTGGAATATTTAGAATCCACCCGTGCTGTTGTAGCAGTATCCGAGATAGTGCTACTCCGACCTCCAACTGTTCCCTGGACTTTGCCCTTATCAGGAGATCGTCCAAGTAAGGGATAATTAAGACGCCTTTTCTTCGAAGAAGAATCATCATTTCGGCCATTACCTTGGTAAAGACCCGGGGTGCCGTGGACAATCCAAACGGCAGCGTCTGAAACTGATAGTGACAGTTCTGTACCACGAACCTGAGGTACCCTTAGTGAGAAGGGCAAATTTTGGACATGGAGGTAAGCATCCCTGATGTCTCGGGACACTATATAGTCCCCTTCTTCCTGGTTCGTTATCACTGCTCTGAGTGACTCCATCTTGATTTGAACCTTTGTAAGTGTTCAAATTTTTTTAGATTTAGAATAGGTCTCACCTAGCCTTCTGGCTTCAGTACCACAATATAATGTGGAATAATACCCCTTTTCTTGTTGTAGGAGGGGTAATTTGATTATCACCTGCTGGGAATACAGCTTGTGAATTGTTTCCCATACTGCCTCCTTGTCGGAGGGAGACTTTGGTAAACCAGACTTCAGGAGCCTGCGAAGGGGAAACGTCTCGACATTCCAATCTGTACCCCTGGGATACTACATGTAGGATCCAGGGGTCCTGTACGGTCCCAGCGTCATGCTGAGAGCTTGGCAGAAGCGGTGGAACGCTTCTGTTCCTGGGAATGGGCTGCCTGCTGCAGTCTTCTTCCCTTTCCTCTATCCCTGGGCAGATATGACTCTTATAGGGACGAAAGGACTGAGGCTGAAAAGACGGTGTCTTTTTCTGCAGAGATGTGACTTAGGGTAAAAACGGTGGATTTTCCAGCAGTTGCCGTGGCCACCAGGTCCGATGGACCGACCCCAAATAACTCCTCTTCCTTTATACGGCAATACACCTTTGTGCCGTTTGGAATCTGCATCACCTGACCACTGTCGTGTCCATAAACATCTTCTGGCAGATATGGACATCACACTTACTCTTGATGCCAGAGTGCAAATATCCCTCTGTGCATCTCGCATATATAGAAAATGCATCCTTAAAATGCTCTATAGTCAATAAAATACTGTCCCTGTCAAGGGTATCAATATTTTTAGTCAGGGAATCCGACCAAGCCACCCCAGCTCTGCACATCCAGGCTGAGGCGATCGCTGGTCGCAGTATAACACCAGTATGTGTGTATATACTTTTTATGATATTTTCCAGCCTCCTGTCAGCTGGCTCCTTGAGGACGGCCCTATCTATAGACGGTACCGCCACTTGTTTTGATAAGCGTGTGAGCGCCTTATCCACCCTAAGGGGTGTTTCCCAACGCGCCCTAACTTCTGGCGGGAAAGGGTATACCGCCCATAATTTTCTATCGGGGGGAACCCACGCATCATCACACACTTCATTTAATTTATCTGATTCAGGAAAAACTACGGTAGTTTTTTCACATCCCACATAATACCCTCTTTTGTGGTACTTGTAGTATCAGAAATATGTAACACCTCCTTCATTGCCCTTAACGTGTGGCCCTAATAAGGAATACGTTTGTTTATTCACCGTCGACACTGGATTCAGTGTCCGTGTCTGTGTCTGTGTCGACCGACTAAAGTAAACGGGCGTTTTAAAACCCCTGACGGTGTTTCTGAGACGTCTGGACCGGTACTAATTGTTTGTCGGCCGTCTCATGTCGTCAACCGACCTTGCAGCGTGTTGACATTATCACGTAATTCCCTAAATAAGCCATCCATTCCGGTGTCGACTCCCTAGAGAGTGACATCACCATTACAGGCAATTGCTCCGCCTCCTCCCAACATCGTCCTCATACATGTCGACACACACGTACCGACACACAGCACACACACAGGGAATGCTCTGATAGAGGACAGGACCCACTAGCCCTTTGGAGAGACAGAGGGAGAGTTTGTCAGCACACACCAAAAACGCTATAATTATATAGGGACAACCTTATATAAGTGTTTTCCCTTATAGCATCTTTTATATATTTCTAACGCCAAATTAGTGCCCCCCCTCTCTGTTTTAACCCTGTTTCTGTAGTGCAGTGCAGGGGAGAGCCTGGGAGCCTTCCCTCCAGCCTTTCTGTGAGGGAAAATGGCGCTGTGTGCTGAGGAGATAGGCCCCGCCCCTTTTTCGGCGGGCTCGTCTCCCGCTCTTTAATGGATTCTGGCAGGGGTTAAATATCTCCATATAGCCCCCGGAGGCTATATGTGAGGTATTTTTAGCCAAAAAAGGTTTTCATTTGCCTCCCAGGGCGCCCCCCTCCCAGCGCCCTGCACCCTCAGTGACTGCCGTGTGAAGTGTGCTGAGAGGAAATGGCGCACAGCTGCAGTGCTGTGCGCTACCTTAAGAAGACTGAGGAGTCTTCTGCCGCCGATTCTGGACCTCTTCTCGTTTCAGCATCTGCAAGGGGGCCGGCGGCGAGGCTCCGGTGACCATCCAGGCTGTACCTGTGATCGTCCCTCTGGAGCTAATGTCCAGTAGCCAAAGAAGCCAATCCATCCTGCACGCAGGTGAGTTCACTTCTTCTCCCCTAAGTCCCTCGTTGCAGTGATCCTGTTGCCAGCAGGACTCACTGTAAAATAAAAAACCTAAGCTAAACTTTTCTAAGCAGCTCTTTAGGAGAGCCACCTAGATTGCACCCTTCTCGGCCGGGCACAAAAATCTAACTGAGGCTTGGAGGAGGGTCATAGGGGGAGGAGCCAGTGCACACCACCTGATCCTAAAGCTTTACTTTTTGTGCCCTGTCTCCTGCGGAGCCGCTATTCCCCATGGTCCTTTCAGGAACCCCAGCATCCACTAGGACGATAGAGAAATATACTGTAGGGAAGCACCGCTACAGTATATAATGTATTCAGTTCAACAGACCGCATAATGTTGGGAGTGTATATCTTGATGGCATTCATAATGTCGACACTGCCAATACATTAATCATGTCGACACTGATGAAATGTTGACATGTTGTCAATGTCGAAAGGGAGTTTTCAGGCAAACCCTAACTCCAACCCCAATGCTAACCCTAATATTGACATTTTCACTATGTCGACATGTCATGTGTCAGCATTTTGAAGACGTTGATATTTAAACCATGCTGAAAGAATATTCCACATTATGGGGCCTATTTATCAGAGTGTTAAAACTCATTGTGAATAATAAAACTCATTGCGTATGATAGATGGTGCTCCAGCCAATCAGCTCCTAATGGTCATGTGTTCAGCTCATGTCATGTGTTGGAAAAATGACAGTTGGGAGCTGATTGGCTGGAACACCATTTATCATACGCAATGAGTTTTCTCATTCACAATGAGTTTTATCACTCACTGATAAATGGGCCCCTAATGTGCATACAAATAAAATCATTAAACCAAACTGTACTAATTTAGACATTAATTAAAAAAAAAAAAATAGTCCACCTTTTGAAAATGCTGCCAAACTCGCTTACCACATTCTGTCATGTTGCATTTAGGGTGGTACCTCTTCCCCCCATCCATTACCCAAATTCTGGTACTACACGGAGTTGACAATGGGGCATTAAAATAAGTGTTTCAATAAGATCCCACCTCCCAGTTGCTCACTGGATAAGTCGAGCGTAACATGTGCTTAAATATTAATATGCAAAGTACCTTAACTAAGACCCCAGAAGACATTTTAACTGTGGCTGTATATAGTGTTTTAGAGATGTATTTATCAACCTCTGAAATAATATTTGCTATTTTTAATAGAGTGTAAAAATAATTTACACGTCCCATGGAAAAACGAAACGGATCCCTTGAAATAATTCAAACCTCAATGCAGTTGTTTGTTAATGCCTGGTCTCAGGAGGTGTCATTTATCAGTTTAGTTTTAAGTGGAATTGTAAGTTGACACTATGGTAAAGGTGTAGCCTATCACTGGGAGTAAGCACAGCCAGTTATAATGAGTAGTGTCATGAAAACTTATTCAGTGGGCGGAATTGAAATCCTATGCAGCCACTAGATGGCGCCCAATCAGAGCTATTCAATTCTAGCTCCGTTCTTACGCGATGGCTGGTGGCGTCTGCATTCCAGCTCACCAGAATGATGATGTGCAAAGGTTTGCAATGCCGTCATAAAGCCAAACATGTCAGTATGTCAAGAAAGCCCCAAACTTTTTGGAGGTCCCTTCCAAATATCCATGCGATATTAATAAGTATTGTTATACATCAACTTTTATGTATAATTTCAGATGAACACTCAAGCAGCTGCCTTGTGCTCATTTTAGTTTAACTTATTCTATGGTGGAATATGCTCCTTAATACTGATTATAAAATAAGTTGCGAAACCTCATGGAGGTCAAACCAATATTAGGCTGAAGCCCATTAATTCACTGCACACTGGTTGCATCATTTGGGTAAACTAAAATATACATGTTTAGGCTAAAACAATACTCTAACACAGCATATCAATGACATGAATCTAGTAACATATGCCACAGTGATTCATGAAAATGCCTCCACTGTTCCTCAGTAATGACCGTGCTTCCTAGTCAGTTGAACAGATAGCTACCTTGGGAACCGCTGAGGTCACTTTGGGCCCTTTGTATGCACTGCATTGGCAAAGCCTGCCTAGAGCGGTGTGAATGTGCAGATCCCACCCCTAGGCTGTGCCAAGGAAGCTACTGTTCCACGCTTTAGCCCAAAACAATACAGCTCATATGGGGCCATGAACGGTAGATGGGGCCCTAAGATTGTCACTCCTTAGCTCCCCTGTTCCTAGTAAATAGACAGGCTGCATTTTCATAATGTTTGGTCCAGGCTACAACATGGCCGCCGCCACATATTAATATTAGCTATAGAGATAAGATTGCAGAGTCAACTGTAGAGCAATGATTCCGTGACATACAGTAACACACATTCTTCATTGTTACCTGCACTTCGGCTGAAGGGAATCGGACAATATCTGAAGAGCAGAAGTAGTGTCTTTCTCTGCAAAGTATCTACACAGAATAGCAGACAAATAAAATCACTGCGGCTTGGTTTTGATTAAGTGCATAGCGTAATGGATCATAGAGTTAAAAGTAACATTTGTCGTCACATTTAATTTTATTAACAAAAAGGAACACACACTGTTAAAGTAAAATATTCAATATTTAATGTGGACTTTATTGCAAATACACAGTTATAACAATGGAAATAAGGTAAACCCTACTGTAAAGTAATAACGGGATGCAGTCAAAATGCTGTCTGTCGGGATCCCCACTCACTCACCCCTCAGTCACCAGTCTGTCTTTTCCTCATTCAGATCACGGCGTCAGTATTACCACCGCCGGGATCCCGTAAACTGGCATATCATACTGATTCCGTAATAACAATGGGAATTATTTACAACCCTACTGTAACGTTATAACAATGGGAACATTGGTGCAGATGTATTAACCTGGAGAAGGCATAAGGAAGTGATAAACCAGTGATAAAGCAGTGTTAAGTGCAAGGTGATAATGCACCAGCCAATCAATTAACATATGGGAGCTGATTGGCTGCTGTGTTTATCACCTTGAATTTATGACTGGTTTATCACTTCCTTATGCCTTCTCTAGGTTAATACATCTGCCCCAATGTACTGTACGGTAAATTTGAGCCATATTAGCAAAAAATCAAGATAATATGGAGTCAGAAAGCCAATGGTTGAGTGAAAAGTGATGGGGGTGGGCGTTATGTGTAGGCTTATATACTTTATATATATTATTTTTTTATAATATACATACAGAAAAGTCTAGTCAATATAGAAGCTAGGGATGTCCACATTGCTCGTTCATAAATATCTACAAAAATCCAGGCAAGTATAGAATTTTAAATAAATCTACCTTCCCCATGACTATCAATGGGAGACCTTCACCCGAACATTACAGGAGGCACTTCGCGGCCATTGCCGAAAATTCAGTCTATCCTTAAATGTTTGAATTGTACACCCATCAGAGTGAGAAACTATGGGGGTCATTCCGAGTTGATCGCTAGTGAAAAATGTTTGCAGCGCAGCAATTAAGTGGAATAGCGGCACTTCTGCGCATGCGGCGCAGTGCGCACGCGCGACATACTTTCACAACGGGCGATGTACTGTATTTTTACACAAGGTCTAGCGACACTTTTCAGTCGCAATGGCAGCCGCAGAGTGATTGACAAGAAAGGGGCGTTTCTGGGTGTCAACTGACCGTTTTCAGGGAGTGATCCAAAAAACGTAGGAGTGCCAGGAAAAATGCAGGCGTGGCTGGCCGAACGCAGTTTGTGACGTCAAATCCGGAACTGAATGGTCTGCAGTGATTGCAAGCGCTGAGTAGGTCTAGAGCTACTCTGAAACTGCACAATTTTTTTTTGTAGCCGCTCTGCGATCCTTTCGTTCGCACTTCTGCTAAGCTAAGATACACTCCCAGAGGGCGGTGGCTTAGCGTTTGCACGGCTGCTAAAAACAGCTAGCGAGCGATCAACTCGGAATGACCCCCTATATTTTGTGATATAAGGTATGTTACGTGTGCAACTAAAGAAATGACAGCAGGAGGTCTCTTTGAACTTGTTCTCAACATATATATATATATATATATATATATATGATACAATGCAATTTCATAGCATTATATATACTTACGCCAAATTGTATAGTCCCAGGAGACCCATTCCTCTAAAATCTGTTTTTGGGTCATCGCCTTGGAAACCAATTTCACACCACTGCTTAGAGACCCGTGCTTCCAACGGAACACTAGGTTTCAGCATTTTCCACAGCTGTAAATTAGAAACGAATCTAATCACAGGATGTTTATGCTTTAACATCAATTGCAATAAAATCTTCCATCCAAAGAATGGCAAGCAACGAATAACTAATACATGGCTAAATAAATATCGATAAAAATAATAAACAAACAAAAAATAAACAAAAGACTTTAAAAGAAAAAGTGAAATATATATATAGTTGTATTGGGTAACTGCCCGGGCAAATTACAACAAATAATGTATAATATCCACAATAAAGAACCTATACATTGGAGCAATAGTTTTCACGTAATGTCATTTAGCTACACACAATCAGGTGAAGCAGCGGAACACGGCGTGCTGTTCAAGGTGACGCTGCGCGTTTGTAAGATTTATTTGACTACTTTTGTGCTCATTAAAACACTTATGCAGACCAAGATGGAGGATCTTTTGTTGTGTGCAGAATATTGATGTACAATGGTAGACGGGGCAGTCTATAGATGTTGTTAGCTAGGAACACAGTATGAACAATGATATGGTAGAAATACTACGAAAATAGTAAAATAATCTGGTGACCAAGCAGGATTTTATTATAGGCAGACCCGCAGCCTGTTAATAATTAAAAAAAAAAAAAAAAAAAAGAAGTTGATATTGCGCCAAAACAGTGAAAGCAGTGAGACTTATTTGTGCTGTTCTAGATCATCATTGGGCACATCTATCCACCAGTGCACCCTAACAAATTATAGTGTCTGGCCAGCAGAGGTGCTGTTGAAACTTTAAGCAGCTGCTGCCTACTGAACCAGTGGGGCGAGGGATGGAGATCCCCACCAAAACACTGATTGGCAAGGAGAAGGTCTTTAACGTAACTTCACTTAATTGGAAAACTGCAAGTAAGTCATCTTATAGATAGATCTTTTCCACTTAAATCCTGGGTCTGACCTGAGATTAGGAACACAGTTCCAAACCGGGTCAGACCTGGGACTGATCCCTTTCCAGGTACACTGCACACAGGTGCAGTAGCGCCGGGAGTCTCTCAGCAGTTGTAGAAACTCTGACTCCACCCCCTTAAGTCACTGTCCCTGCCCCGTATATATGTGTCAGAACTGCAGAAAGCATCGTCTTTGCCGTGGATCTCCCCATGCCGTAAACGGGAGCTGCGTCAGGAGATCCGGCTTACCTGCTTACACTGCCCTTAATCCGGATCCTTCCCCGGACCAACCCTGCAAGCTTGCTGGGTTGGATTCCCAGGTTACTGGACCTGGATTAACCCTTTTCCACTAAATTGTGACCTGTGTTATCACGGCAATAACCGGGGTGTTAGCGGCAGTGGCAAAGGGTTATTACAGAACAACTATAACCAAGATTTTTTTTTTGTGTTTTATATATGATTAAATATAACAGTACCACATTTACATCACTTGGAACAAAGTGACACATCTGACATCATGTATAGACATGTGATACCTGCTCTTTAGTACTTTGGTAAGTCTAAATTTAACAATGTACATATGAAAGGTTATAGCAGGATAGAAATGCAACATTTGGTTGTGTTCCTCCCTTCTGGACAACTAAGGTTCCCGGAAATGTCCCTCCCATGTAACAAATATGGACATATCCCTCTACCTGAAGCTGGCAGATGATACCCAGAGCTATGCCATGTGTACCCAATCAGCATGGTCAGATAATGACTCTCACAGTCAGGCCACATTCTTCACCGGATTCTCAGAATAGGAATGACTTTGATGTTGCCCAAGACACCAACTGGTCCATTGGTATCAGTGCCCTTCCCCATTGTGCATTTACGTCTCTTACTGAACCTATCTTCTTTCCAATACTCCCTTTGATGGCACCAAATGCTTCGGTTTTCTGCCACCCTGATTCTTATTTCAGTGCTGTTTCCCGACCCAGCTATGTTTATATACCCTCAACTTGTCCTATATTGTATTGAATTGTAAGTCTCTGCCTTCACGTTTTGCTTATTTGATTACTCTGTAATTGGGCGCTGCGGTACCCATGTGGCTCCATATAAATAAATATTATTAATAATAATAATAATAATAATAATTGCCATTAGATGCTCTCTACATAGAGCCACATTCCATGGCAGATCATCAAAACAAACCACTATAATTAAAACTAATTAAGATCGTTTAATTAAATAGACAACAATTATAATAAAATTTTACACATTATTTAAAAAATACATTATAACAATTTTCTTTAAATCGAGCCACACCCCCTCCCCGCCCCCTCACCTTGATCAGCATCTCTTCGTGTTGAGGGTTATCGGAATCATACGCCTCCCGGCGCAGTTTCTCCACCTCCAGGGTCAGGTTCCTGTACCCAATAATCTGCAGAAGGCAAGCTTGAAGGGACACTGCCAACCTATGGAAACAAAAACATTACTTCCAGCGCTGATGGATACAGCGTACCTCCTGGGACTACAAAACTGTGAGGTTATAATGGAAGCTAGCCCAGGAGCTTGCACTCAGTGTGGTGGACAGAAACACCGCCACCCCCACCCCTCGGGTGCTTAAAAGAATTAGACAACTTGTCAGTCACTGGGGCTCAAATGTATTAA
Source organism: Pseudophryne corroboree (assembly GCF_028390025.1). Classification (NCBI taxonomy): domain Eukaryota; kingdom Metazoa; phylum Chordata; class Amphibia; order Anura; family Myobatrachidae; genus Pseudophryne; species Pseudophryne corroboree. The sequence goes on along the minus strand of NC_086445.1, from coordinate 105,792,017 downwards.
GCATCAGCTCCTAACTGTCATATAACACAATGCGTTTGAAAAATTACAGTTAGGAGCTGATTGTTGGTACTTTATCACTCGTTCTAACTATTCACTTTATTACTTTTTAAGGCTTAGTGGGGTAATGCAATTAGCTCTGATCATTTTGGAGCTAATGAACTCTCCCCACTGAGTATTCAATTAGGGCCATTTTCAACCGTTTTGAAGGCATTTTCGCCAATGCCTTTTCACCTTGTTCTTTAAGTGAGAGGCATTGGAAAAAAATGCCTCAAAATCAGTGAAAATGGCCTGTGTTTTCGATGGAACACCTGTGGATTTGCCAATCCACATGTTTTCCGCCCCTGCCGCATTTTTTTTGCCTAGGTGAAAATCCAGCCCCGCTATTGCATAGAGCGAATCCCCATTTGCCCTAAAAATAGCAAAAAGCTCAGTTTTTTCACCTAGGCAAAAAATAATGGGGCTAATTGCATACCCTCCATAATATACATCTGGGCCTGGGTTCTGAAAATAAGCATACACTGGCTGTATGTGCACTGCAAAGGGCTGCTAGCAGAGTGAAGGGTTGGGAATAAGTATCGGCATAGATATTTGATATTTTTAAGTTATCAATATCTCAGTGCAAAACAAACTTTAGTTGATGCGATTCACATAATATAGTGTGCAAATTCACACTGACATTAGGATATATCTTTCTCAGCTGCTTCTGCCATGCCAGATCACTACTGCATCTCTTTAGGGCTGTCCTGAGATTCTTTGGGGTATATGCAATTGCGGTCGAATTGCTGCAAATGTCGAAAAACGGGGCATTTTCGACACAAAAAATATATTCGACATTGCAATACAGTACTTTTCGACAAAAAAAATGACTTTTCAGATTCGACTTTTTGAAATTCGACAGTTGACAAATTCAACATGTCTGCAATGGTAAAAATGCGGCTTTTCGACAAAAGTATATTCAATTGAAAAATGTCGATTCGACAACAGTGCTTTTCGACAGTAAATTCGTCAATTTCATTCCGCCTCACTTTGCTGGCGGAATCTAATAAAAAAAATTTAAAACATGTTTTTTTTGGTGTTTTTTTTTTATTGCTAATAGCATATCTATTTATATTAGAAGGGATTAGGTACTTGGTTTGTCTATTAGGATTTACAAATATTATTTATATATTTTTTTAAATAATATTTTTTTTTTAACTGATTAAAATTGAGAGAGCATGGTTTTCAGTGGGAAGGGGTGGGAATGGGATAAAATTCTGGAAAAAAAATGCGTGGGGTCCCCCCTCCTAAGCATAACCAGCCTCGGGCTCTTTGAGCCGGTCCTGGTTGTAAAAATACGGGGGGAAAATTGACTGGGGATCCCCCGTATTTTTACAACCAGCACCAGGCTCTGCGTCCGGTCCTGGTGCAAAAAATACGGGGGACAAAAAGCGTAGGGATCCCCCGTATTTTTTGAACCAGCACCGGGCTCCGATAGAGATAATGCCACAGCCGGGGGACACTTTTATACCGGTCCCTGCGGCCGTGGCATTAAATCTCCAACTAGTCACCCCTGGCCGGGGTACCCTGGAGGAGTAGGGACCCCTTAAATCAAGGGGTCCCCCCCTCCAGCCACCCAAGGGCCAGGGGTGAAGGCCGAGGCTGTCCCCCCCATCCATGGGCTGCGGATGGGGGGCTGATAGCCTTGTGTAAAATCAAAGAATATTGTTTTTTGCAGAAGACCTACAAGTCACAGCAAGCCTTCCCGCAAGCTGGTACTTGGAGAACCACAAGTACCAGCATGCGGGGGTAAAACAGGCCCGCTGGTACCTGTAATTCTTCTGCAAAAAAAATACCCAAATAAAAACAGGACACGCACACCTTGAAAGTAAAACTGTATTACATACATGCCGACACACACATACTTACCTATGTTGATACGCCGACTCTGGCCACGTCTCCAAGTAGAATCCGGGGTACCTGAAAATAAAATGATGCTCACCTAAATCCAGTGTGTCCTGCTGACCGTGAGTAACCTCACCGCTGACCGCAAAGTTCCCACCATTGAAGATAATGGAGGGGCTGTGCGATGCGCTGTCTGACGGCTCAGACGCGCATAGGCAATCAGGAGAGTGCCACGACGTGGCGCTCCCCGATTGCCTGAAGGGACCCTCTGTGACAGGAGTCACGGGGGGTCTCAGCATTCGGGGAAAGGGGTCCCATGTGTAAACATGGGACCCCTTTCAGTTCGAGGATCGGGTATGCGGTTTGTTTTTTTGCCAAGTACGTGGATTATAAAAAAAAAAAGAACAGGACACACTGGATTTAGGAGAGTATAATTTTATTTTCAGGTACCCCGGATTCTTTGGCAAAAAACAATATTCTTTGATTTTACACAAGGCTATCAGCCCCCCATCCGCAGCCCTTGGATGTGGGGGACAGCCTCGGACTTCACCCCTGGCCCTTGGGTGGCTGGAGGGGGGGGACCCCTTGATTTAAGGGGTCCCCACTCCTCCAGGGTACCCCGGCCAGGGGTGACTAGTTGGGTATTTAATGCCACGGCCGCAGGGACCGGTATAAAAGTGTCCCCCGGCTGTGGCATTATCTCCACAGCTAGTGGAGCCCGGTGCTGGTTCAAAAAATACGTGGGACCCCTACGCTTTTTGTCCCCCGTATTTTTTGCACTAGGACCGGACGAAGAGCCCGGTGCTGGTTCTAAAAATACGGGGGATCCCCTGTCCAAGCCCGAGGCTGGTTATGCTTAGGAGGGGGGACCCCATGCAATTTTTTTCTGTGTTTTTTAACCATTTTTGCGCAGTCGAAAAAGTCAAATCCAGGACGCACATATCCGTCAATTGGTCCGTTTTTCAACAGCGGGACTTTTTTTATTGAATATGTCGAATTCCGGCACCCGCCGGCCGGAATTCGACGGTCGAGTTGTGTTGAATTAAAAAAACGGGCGAAAAAAAGCCGTAATTTGCCCGGAATTGCATATACCCCTTTGTGTGGCTGAGAGCATCTTCAAAGCAGCAGAATAGACAAATCATATTCTGAGTGTCTCTTCTCTGTCATCAGGAGAAGCCCAGCACACAGCCCAGGGAGGAGAATACTCTGTAGCTGCCTTGTCCGTCTGGGAATAAGGGTGTGCACTGTCAGTGTGTCTGGCTGTCAGTCTGACTTCCAGTAGTGTCAGTATGTCTGTTATCTGAGCCTGTCATCCAGCACTATCAGTGTGTCTCTCTGTCCTGTGAATCTGTCTCTCAGCACTGTCACTGTGTCTGTCCCTCACTCTGGTCTGTGTGCCCTGCAGTCTGGAGGGCAGTGTTGAGGTTGAGGGGACACCAGCTCCAAACACTGACATGTGTCTTCACATAACTTCACATCTCAATCCCCCACCACACCTCATCCGTGTCTTTCTCATCGCTGTCCCTCTTCCCTCCCATATCCTACCCGTTTGTCTCTTTCATTCATCTCTGCACACCACTTTCTCTTTCTTCCCTGTCCTACCCCCGGTCTTTCAGCTCTGTTCCCCCTCAACCATCGTGCTGTTTCACCTCTTTCCTCCTCCTCATCTTTCATCTATATGTACCTCCAGGGCTGCCAAGAGAAATTCTGGGCCCTGGTACAACAACTTTCTGGGTCCCCGTGATTCCACCCCCCCCCCCCCCATAGGGGGTGTGATCACAGCATGCTTGGGACATGACCACACCTCTTTGGGGGCGTGTCTAGCACAAGAGAAGCACCCACTCACAGGAGCATGGCATGCCTCCCAGCCAGGGCAGTAGAGAGCCTGGCTGGTCCCAGGTACTTTTCAGGGGACATGGGCCCAGGGCCGTCTTTCCGTATGGGCTCAATGGGCTCTTGCCCAAGGGCCCCAGGAGTATAAGGGCCCTAGGCTGATAGCTGAGGGTCCCCTCTTTCCAGGGGTACCAGATTTTTGAAAATCGGGCCTGGGGAACCAGAGATATCCGACTTCAAAGCAGTGGTCTCCATCCAAGCCTGTTAATTGCTCTACCCAGCCAGATATCTCAGATTCTGTTTGACTTACAGTTTTTCTGATGATATACTCCAAAAGCTGGGACTCTCCCCTTTCGGTGAACACTGGTAGTGTGTCTCTACTATGCCCAGAACCAGAGATATTAGCCTTCCAGCAGCTGGTCCTGCTCCAGCTCCACACGCCTGGTATGCAATTTTATATTTTCGTTGGTGGAATGCTCTGGTTCCTGAACTCTGATCCCCAAGTCCCCAGTATCTCCTGAAAGGTGTCCCCAGTACCTCCTGAAAGGTGTCCACAGTACCTCCTGAAAGGTGTCCACAGTACACACACACACACACACACACACACACACACACACACACTCTCACACACTTCCGGAGGTTCTCAATGATAGAAAACGTGCACTGCATATTTTACTTCATGAAAATTATGATGTTTCGGAATTGCACACCCCATCTTCGGGAAGCATACCCCATCTTCGGGAAGCATACTTTTTTTTGTATGCTTCCTGAAGACAGGGTGTACAATCCCAGAAGCGTTGTAATTAGAGATGAGCGGGTTCGGTTCCTCTGAATCCGAACCCGCCCGAACTTCAGGTTTTTTTACACGGGTCCGAGCAGGCTCGGATCTTCCCGCCTTGCTCGGCTAACCCGAGCGCGCCCGAACGTCATCATCACGCTGTCGGATTCTCGCGAGGCTCGGATTCTATCGCGAGACTCGGATTCTATATAAGGAGCCGCGCGTCGCCGCCATTTTCACACGTGCATTGAGAGTCATAGGGAGAGGACGTGGCTGGCGTCCTCTCCGTTTAGAGAAGAGAGAGACACAGTATTTTGGGGAGCATTAATAGGAGGAGTACTACTATACTGTATACTACTATACTACTTGCTGAAGTGATATTTATAGATTAGATAGTGTGACTGTAAGTGTATTATCTGACTTGTGGGGGAGACACTGACAGTGGGGAGCAGTTAGAGTCTGAGAGCAGGACTCAGGAGTACATATAACGTACAGTGCACACTTTTGCTGCCAGAGTCAGTGCCACACTGCCATTGTTGTGACCACACTGACCACCAGTATAATAATATATTTTGTGATTGTCTGCTTAGGCCTCGGAGTACTAGTTGCAAGTTGCAACGTGACCTGAAGTGACCACCAGTTTAATAATCAATCACCACCAGTTTAATATATATATATATATATATATATATATATAATTGTATATAATATATATATATATATAATATTGTATACCACCTACCCGTGGTTTTTTTTTTTTTTCATTCTTCTTTATACATACTACTATAGTAGCTTACTGTAGCAGTCTGCGGTGCTGTGCTGACCTGACAGTGTCCAGCAGGTCCGTCATCAGTCATTACATAATAAATATATATAGTACCTGTCCGGCTGCAGTACTAGTGATATTATATTGATTTCATCTCATTATCTTATTTATCTATTCTATATGTAGATAGACAGATAGATAGATAGATAGATAGATAGATAGATAGATAGATAGATAGATAGACTCAAACCTTCATCTCACCTCAAGGTAGTATTGAGCTCTAGAGAGAACCGGTTCTCTCCTTTAGGGCCATAGTTACACCATAAATACTATTTAATTATTACATATTAACCTAACTTTAGGTTGAATGTTGCCATTGATACTACCTTGTATGAAGACAGTGTAAAATAGAAATAAAAGTATGGAAAGGATATTGTTTGGTTCTTTGGCTATTATAAATACTGTAAGTGCCTTAGGGATCTATTTACTAAGCCTTGAATGGAGATAAAGGGGACGAAGATAAAGTACCAGCCAATCAGCTCCTAACTAACATGTCATAGGCTGGGTTTGAAAGATAGTTAGGAGCTGGTTGGCTGGTACTTTATCTCCGTGCACTTTATCTCCATCTAAGTCTTAGTAAATAGACCCCTTAATTCATAATGCGGTGATTCAGGTGTGGTTGGAGGGAGCATTGCTGCTGCTTACTTGGGAACAGCAGCGATGCACAGATAGGGTAATGTGGCAGGAGGTGTCTGGTATAAGTAGAGGCCTCTTGCATGCATGTGTGATCCAGTGCTGCGACACCATCTGAGTAACCATGAGGTTATGCAAAGTAGCCACCGCAGATCCGTTACTGAGGCCAGTAAATCTGGCACCACTGCCTCCACCACCTCTGCCTCTTTCATCTCTGCCCACTCTGACCCCCCATCCCGAAGGTAAGGGTGGTTGTGGAAAGGCAATCATTGGGGACCCTTGAGTTGTATAACAGGCAGCCAGTGAGAGCTGTGGGAGAAGAGAGGGGGTAGAGACTCCTTGCAGCTCTTTCAGTCTGCTTTATGCAGACAATAGAAGCATTATATAATAGATATAATATTACAAAGTGTGTGTTACTTATGAGTAGAATAATTGAACTACATGTTTTTCCCATAGCACTGCATATATAACAGATCAATGCAGTATACAGAAAGGCTGCTTACTGTGGATTGGTGTCTAGATTGACTTTTTTCAGCGTAAGGATGTCTTCTACGGTTTTTTCAATTGCATCAGGATGTACACCCACTGCACTCTGCAAGAGCTGAAACAGAAAACAATGACATGGAGACATTTGTAAATATTAAGCTTTTTTTTTTTTTGCACCTAGAAAAACACTTCTCCACCAAAGAAGGCACAAGGACGAGCTGGAGCAAAATTGAAGTTCTTTTGCAGAGTCCATCAGTGCAAGAAACACCCCAGAAAATGTGCCCAATTTATCTCTTTATCTGATTTCAACAGTCCAGGTCTCCTAAATGAAGTCTCTTCTGCACTTCTCCTCAAAAATAGGTGCACCAGTGCACATGATCAAAGCATGAATAAGACTAAATGGGGAAACATACAGGTGTGAGTCCAAATAAAAAACAAACAAGCACATAAAACAGGTTAGGGTAATCCAGGATAGAACTACGTTGCCTAATGGATGATCCATCTCCATACCTACTTCTTAATGTTTGCTAGTTCACAGCATTGAGGCGGGTCTGAGTTTTGTTTCTATACTCACAGTATGTGACAGACTGCGAGTTGGAGGGTGGAAGTTTATCTGAAGTGTAAGTGTGCTGTGCAATGCTTTTGTACTTATGCAAGGGGCAGGGCCTGACATGCGGGGTGGACTAGCCCTGTGCTGGTTGTCCCCCCCCCCCCGCATGTCAGGGAAGCTGATCGTAGATGTGCTAAATTTAGTACATCTACGATCAGGTTTGAATCACCCCCATAGAGTACACAGAGCTCAGAGGGGCATTCCAAAGACTCTCTGCTAACTACATCATGTTCCATGACACTGGATGTGCTACAGCAGTCCTCACACTATACAGAATTGTAATTCAATACTTGTAGCCTGAATAACCAAACAAGGAAAATGGTAAATAGCTACATTCTTCTTATAGCCATTAATTTTCTGAAATAAACTTTTTTTTTTATAACACGGCATTGTTGCTGTAATACCGGTTCAGCCCCCAATCAGCTGTATTTATAATGTCATAATAAAACAAAACAACAAATACAAAGACAAGTAAGAAAATGAACTTAATAAATCCAAATGCACTGATACATAATAACCAAGAAAAAAAAAAAAAACAGTCTCAATTCATTTTGTATACTGTTACTGATGAATGAAAGCTGTTGCTGAGAGAACCCCAGGATCTATTCCAGAAACATTGCTCCAGTTTCTCTAAGCCACTTCACAATGTCACCAGAGGATAAGCTGCTTTCCCGGGCTGTAAGGGTGTTAGAAAACTAATCTTAAAGGCTAACCACAGTCTCTACACAAGCAGCTTGCATGTAACCATGTGGTCTATTGTTAGAAAGAAACAAAAAGGTTTTTTGTTCTTTAATACATTCATAGCTCTAATACAGATGCAATACACTGCTGCAGAATAGGGATTTGGGGAATGATTAAATTGCAGGTAGAGCCATACGAGTCACACAGATAAGATTTTACTTTTAAACTAAATAAATAGATTTTATGATACACATGCAAATCGGGAAATGATAGAAAATATTTTTGGAAAAGAAAACATGGTAAAGATGAACCAAGGTGGATCGAACGGCAAGGTGAAAAAGATGGCAATTCATGCTGTCCACAGCAACAACAACAACAGTACAATAAATGTACAATAATACCCCTTTCAGGCATAGGGGGTATTCAATTAGTGCAGTTTTTTTGACTAGTTGAAAAAATTGCACTTTTCGCCCGTTTCTAGGTTGAATGTACATTCGTCCTATCCAATACCCATACCGTTTTTATCGACTGGTCGAATAATCAGGCACGGGCAAAAACCACGTAGATCGGCAAGTTTGCCGCCGATACACGCGTTTGTCAAATTTGCAGGCGTTTTTGCCCGTTTTTAGGTCTGTTTTCGCCCATGCCGATTCAACAACAAAAAAAGGCATGGGCGAAAATGGATCCAAAAACAGGTGAAAATGCCCGCTTCTGAATACTCATAGGTCGAATTAGTGCCGAATTTCCAACTGTCGGAAAATTCGGCACTAATTGAATATCCCCCAGTAGCGAAAACCTGGGAATTTGCCAGGACATGGTGAGTAGACCCTGGTCCTGCTAATGTCTGAAAGGATCAGACCTGGGTTGACAGTCCCAGGTCCGTGAATCAGGTTTTTAGACCCAGGTTGTGCCGAGTAGGAGGTGACTGGTTGTATGGGGCTTCTACTGATGACCTTTATCAGCGAGAAGTGATATGGACTCATCTGTGGACAGCGTAGACCCAGGCAACACCACATTAGATGCGACAGCGGAGACCACAGTCCCAGGCAGAGTCCCAGCCAGAAAAGCTGGGGTTACATAGCAACAGTTAGTTTACCTGTATTTAATGACACAAAATAAGTTGGGGGACCCTGTATAACATTTTTATTACAAGGATACTTTCCCCTAACTTACCTTTATTCCCAAAACTCTTCTTACATTGAGTAGTCATGTAGTTTGTATCTCTAACATATCACATTTAGCAAACACAAATCTGCGAGGGATAATAAATATGTGTCTGTAGATTACATCGCCCAAAATGTAGGGGCTGCCAGATTCCTTAATTAAAAATCCAAGACAGGCAATGTTACCCACAAAAACATTTCATCTTCAAAGAGAAGCATTAAATAGGTATTGTCAGAGGTGGATTTTAGGGGTGAGGGCATGATATGTAAAAGGGATAATGTATCAAGCCTCAGAGAGAGAGAGAGAGAGAGAGATAAAGTAGAGCAGTTGCTCAAAGCAACCAAAGACTGTGCTAGATAAATGACAATTAGAAGCTTGGGAAACTTCCCACCTTAATCTCTCTCCAAGGCTTGATACAGCTCACCCAAAATGTCATATGGCAATTGTAGAAGTTTGTGTTATTGCGCCAGGGGAACCTGACTGCACAAGGTACCAAAATAACATTCAGTTACATCCGACTTAGGAGAAGGGCTGGTGGGATGCTTTCAGCGGTTATGTGACTGATGCCAGAATCCCAGACACCACTGAGGAGACGGGCGTCGGACAGCCATCATCCCAAAGGTGAGTATTGGGGTTCAGAGTTATGTTTAGGCATTAGAGTGGGTGGTTAGCCCTAGATGCCACCACCGAGGTTAAGGGTAGCGGACAGGGAGGAAATAGAAATACTTACCCCCATCTTCAGTGTCAGGATGCAGCGGTCGGTCATGTGACCTCGGCATCCTGTTCGTCGGCATTTAGTATGTATTCCCGGCTGGTGACCTTCAGTCAGCCCCCAATTCCCCAGTCCAGAATCCTGTCTGTTCTCAGAGGTGGAGGCTCTCATTTGAAATCATGGACAATTGTCATCTAACATCTGTGTTTTGGATACTGGGGTAAAAACTCCTTACAATGGCCTATTGAAACTGCTGTTATTTCATGTGACACCTCATTCCCATTACTGTTTGGGATAAATAACAAATTACAGTTACCTAAGCCTGAAGCTAAAACCTTTTAAAAATACCACCTGCTTTATGGAGATACAGATTGTAGGCTTTGCCAGGGGGTCAGTGGGTAAACGTATACGAAGGACCCCAAAAGGAAATATTACCTTGCTTTTGGATGACTTCAAAGATGACTCTACAATACACAAGGAAAAAAACAAATCAGTCAAGGGTATATATTAAAATCCTACAACAAACACCCGCATAAGACAACTGGAAATATAATATGAAGCATAAGATTAGTGGATTGTTTAGAACAGGACAGCACTTTTTGTAGTAAATCATTTCCCAAAGCTGCAGGGAAAGGTTATTTCTCATTTGTACTATATACAAATCTCTCCTGCTCATTTGCATAGAATTCCAGTGCGGAAAAAAAAATATTTAGTCTAATGCAAAAATATCAGACAGCATAGATTGGAATAGATATTCTGAATTCCTTTAATTGTGGCTAATGCCTTTAAATTGTCATTGGGTGGTAAATGACAGCGAATGGTCCTTTATCCTCAGACTCAAATGCTACAATAGACTAATGCTTGCTCCCCGTCCTCATGGTGCCTTATTGCCGAGCATTAGAACCGGTTAAGAAGATTTCTGAACTCTCTCTGCAACATTAGCCACGATGTATTGAAAAGAAGTATAACAACTGAAATATATATACATATATATATATATTTTACAGGGGCTCTTCACTCGCTATATTAACTAACAATGATAAACAGTGGAGTTTTAGTTTATGTATTGATCAATACATTTAAGCCTGCAGCCCCCGGCAAGGGGCCCCTCGTGCTGCAGTTCCTACTCTATTGCCAAAAATAATTATTACCTATCTCATCTATTTAAGCAAAGTTGCTGTGACTTTAGACCAGATAGCATACCCACAGTCTAACACTAATGTGATAGCTATTTTCATAATAATTATTTTGAGCAATAGAGTAGGTCCATTTTTAGTAGAGATGAGCGGGTTCGGTTTCTCTGAATCCGAACCCGCCCGAACTTCATGTTTTTTTACACGGGTCCGAGCGACTCGGATCTTCCCGCCTTGCTCGGTTAACCCGAGCGCGCCCGAACGTCATCATCACGCTGTCGGATTCTCGCGAGGCTCGGATTCTATCGCGAGACTCGGATTCTATATAAGGAGCCGCGCGTCGCGGCCATTTTCACACGTGCATTGAGATTGATAGGGAGAGGACGTGGCTGGCGTCCTCTCCGTTTAGAAATTAAAATAGATAGGAGAGTGAGAGTGAGACACTTCATTTACTTACTGGAGCTTAGGAGGAGTTATACTAGTGACTGATGACCACTGACCAGTGACCTGACCACCAGTGCAGTTTTATAATTTATTATTATTTAATAATCCGTTCTGTTCTTGTTCTCTGCCTGAAAAAAACGATACACAGTGACTCAGTCACACTCACATACCATATCTGTGCTCAGCCCAGTGTGCTGCATCATCTATGTATAATATCTGACTGTGCTCACACAGCTTAATTGTGGGGGAGACTGGGGAGCAGTTATAGGTTATAGCAGGAGCCAGGAGTACATATTAAACAGTGCACACTTTTGCTGCCAGAGTGCCACTGCCAGTGTGACTGACCACTGACCACTGTGACCAGTGACCTGACCACACTGACCACCAGTATAGTATATTGTGATTGAATGTCTGCCTGAAAAAGTACACTCGTCGTGTGACTTGTGTGGTGTTTTTTTATTCTATAAAAATTAAAAAACTCATTCTGCTGACAGACAGTGTCCAGCAGGTCCGTCATTATATAATATATACCTGTCCGGCTGCAGTAGTGATATATATATATTTTTTATATCATTATTTATCATCCAGTCTATACTAGCAGCAGACACAGTACGGTAGTTCACGGCTGTAGCTACCTCTGTTTCGGCACTCGGCAGTCCATCCATAATTGTATACCACCTACCCGTGGTTTTTTTTTTCTTTCTTCTTTATACATACTACATCTCATTATCATCCAGTCTATATTAGCAGCAGACACAGTACAGTACGGTAGTCCACGGCTGTAGCTATCTCTGTGTCGGCACTCGGCAGTCCATCCATAATTGTATACCACCTACCCGTGGTTTTTTTTTTCTTCTTTATACATACTACATCTCATTATCATCCAGTCTATATTAGCAGCAGACACAGTACAGTACGGTAGTCCACGGCTGTAGCTACCTCTGTGTCGGCACTCGGCAGTCCATCCATAATTGTATACCACCTACCCGTGGTTTTTTTTTTCTTTCTTCTTTATACATACTACATCTCATTATCATCCAGTCTATATTAGCAGCAGACACAGTACAGTACGGTAGTCCACGGCTGTAGCTACCTCTGTGTCGGCACTCGGCAGTCCATCCATAATTGTATACCACCTACCCGTGGTTTTTTTTTTCTTTCTTCTTTATACATACTACATCTCATTATCATCCAGTCTATATTAGCAGCAGACACAGTACAGTACGGTAGTCCACGGCTGTAGCTACCTCTGTGTCGGCACTCGGCAGTCCATCCATAATTGTATACCACCTACCCGTGTTTTTTTTTTCTTTCTTCTTTATACATACTACATCTCATTATCATCCAGTGTATATTAGCAGCAGACACAGTACAGTACGGTAGTCCACGGCTGTAGCTATCTCTGTGTCGGCACTCGGCAGTCCATCCATAATTGTATACCACCTACCCGTGGTTTTTTTTTCCTTTCTTCTTTATACATACTACATCTCATTATCATCCAGTCTATATTAGCAGCAGACACAGTACAGTACGGTAGTCCACGGCTGTAGCTACCTCTGTGTCGGCACTCGGCAGTCCATCCATAATTGTATACCACCTACCCGTGGTTTTTTTTTTCTTTCTTCTTTATACATACTACATCTCATTATCATCCAGTCTATATTAGCAGCAGACACAGTACAGTACGGTAGTCCACGGCTGTAGCTACCTCTGTGTCGGCACTCGGCAGTCCATCCATAATTGTATACTAGTATCCATCCATCTCCATTGTTTACCTGAGGTGCCTTTTAGTTGTGCCTATTAAAATATGGAGAACAAAAATGTTGAGGTTCCAAAATTAGGGAAAGATCAAGATCCACTTCCACCTCGTGCTGAAGCTGCTGCCACTAGTCATGGCCGAGACGATGAAATGCCAGCAACGTCGTCTGCCAAGGCCGATGCCCAATGTCATAGTACAGAGCATGTCAAATCCAAAACACCAAATATCAGTAAAAAAAGGACTCCAAAACCTAAAATAAAATTGTCGGAGGAGAAGCGTAAACTTGCCAATATGCCATTTACCACACGGAGTGGCAAGGAACGGCTGAGGCCCTGGCCTATGTTCATGGCTAGTGGTTCAGCTTCACATGAGGATGGAAGCACTCAGCCTCTCGCTAGAAAACTGAAAAGACTCAAGCTGGCAAAAGCACCGCAAAGAACTGTGCGTTCTTCGAAATCCCAAATCCACAAGGAGAGTCCAATTGTGTCGGTTGCGATGCCTGACCTTCCCAACACTGGACGTGAAGAGCATGCGCCTTCCACCATTTGCACGCCCCCTGCAAGTGCTGGAAGGAGCACCCGCAGTCCAGTTCCTGATAGTCAGATTGAAGATGTCAGTGTTGAAGTACACCAGGATGAGGAGGATATGGGTGTTGCTGGCGCTGGGGAGGAAATTGACCAGGAGGATTCTGATGGTGAGGTGGTTTGTTTAAGTCAGGCACCCGGGGAGACACCTGTTGTCCGTGGGAGGAATATGGCCGTTGACATGCCTGGTGAAAATACCAAAAAAATCAGCTCTTCAGTGTGGAGGTATTTCAACAGAAAAGCGGACAACAGGTGTCAAGCCGTGTGTTGCCTTTGTCAAGCTGTAATAAGTAGGGGTAAGGACGTTAACCACCTCGGAACATCCTCCCTTATACGTCACCTGCAGCGCATTCATAATAAGTCAGTGACAAGTTCAAAAACTTTGGGCGACAGCGGAAGCAGTCCACTGACCAGTAAATCCCTTCCTCTTGTAACCAAGCTCACGCAAACCACCCCACCAGCTCCCTCAGTGTCAACTTCCTCCTTCCCCAGGAATGCCAATAGTCCTGCAGGCCATGTCACTGGCAATTCTGACGAGTCCTCTCCTGCCTGGGATTCCTCCGATGCATCCTTGCGTGTAACGCCTACTGCTGCTGGCGCTGCTGTTGTTGCTGCTGGGAGACGATGGTCATCCCAGAGGGGAAGTCGTAAGCCCACTTGTACTACTTCCAGTAAGCAATTGACTGTTCAACAGTCCTTTGCGAGGAAGATGAAATATCACAGCAGTCATCCTGCTGCAAAGCGGATAACTGAGGCCTTGACAACTATGTTGGTGTTAGACGTGCGTCCGGTATCCGCCGTTAGTTCACAGGGAACTAGACAATTTATTGAGGCAGTGTGCCCCCGTTACCAAATACCATCTAGGTTCCACTTCTCTAGGCAGGCGATACCGAGAATGTACACGGACGTCAGAAAAAGACTCACCAGTGTCCTAAAAAATGCAGTTGTACCCAATGTCCACTTAACCACGGACATGTGGACAAGTGGAGCAGGGCAGGGTCAGGACTATATGACTGTGACAGCCCACTGGGTAGATGTATGGACTCCCGCCGCAAGAACAGCAGCGGCGGCACCAGTAGCAGCATCTCGCAAACGCCAACTCTTTCCTAGGCAGGCTACGCTTTGTATCACCGGTTTCCAGAATACGCACACAGCTGAAAACCTCTTACGGCAACTGAGGAAGATCATCGCGGAATGGCTTACCCCAATTGGACTCTCCTGTGGATTTGTGGCATCGGACAACGCCAGCAATATTGTGTGTGCATTAAATATGGGCAAATTCCAGCACGTCCCATGTTTTGCACATACCTTGAATTTGGTGGTGCAGAATTTTTTAAAAAACGACAGGGGCGTGCAAGAGATGCTGTCGGTGGCCAGAAGAATTGCGGGACACTTTCGGCGTACAGGCACCACGTACAGAAGACTGGAGCACCACCAAAAACTACTGAACCTGCCCTGCCATCATCTGAAGCAAGAAGTGGTAACGAGGTGGAATTCAACCCTCTATATGCTTCAGAGGTTGGAGGAGCAGCAAAAGGCCATTCAAGCCTATACAATTGAGCACGATATAGGAGGTGGAATGCACCTGTCTCAAGCGCAGTGGAGAATGATTTCAACGTTGTGCAAGGTTCTGATGCCCTTTGAACTTGCCACACGTGAAGTCAGTTCAGACACTGCCAGCCTGAGTCAGGTCATTCCCCTCATCAGGCTTTTGCAGAAGAAGCTGGAGACATTGAAGGAGGAGCTAACACGGAGCGATTCCGCTAGGCATGTGGGACTTGTGGATGGAGCCCTTAATTCGCTTAACAAGGATTCACGGGTGGTCAATCTGTTGAAATCAGAGCACTACATTTTGGCCACCGTGCTCGATCCTAGATTTAAAGCCTACCTTGGATCTCTCTTTCCGGCAGACACAAGTCTGCTGGGGTTGAAAGACCTGCTGGTGAGAAAATTGTCAAGTCAAGCGGAACGCGACCTGTCAACATCTCCTCCTTCACATTCTCCCGCAACTGGGGGTGCGAGGAAAAGGCTCAGAATTCCGAGCCCACCCGCTGGCGGTGATGCAGGGCAGTCTGGAGCGACTGCTGATGCTGACATCTGGTCCGGACTGAAGGACCTGACAACGATTACGGATACGGACATGTCGTCTACTGGCACTGCATATGATTCTCTCCCCATTGAAAGAATGGTGGAGGATTATATGAGTGACCGCATCCAAGTAGGCACGTCAGACAGTCCATACTTATACTGGCAGGAAAAAGAGGCAATTTGGAGGCCCTTGCACAAACTGGCTTTATTCTACCTAAGTTGCCCTCCCACAAGTGTGTACTCCGAAAGAGTGTTTAGTGCCGCCGCTCACCTTGTCAGCAATCGGCGTACGAGGTTACATCCAGAAAATGTGGAGAAGATGATGTTCATTAAAATGAATTATAATCAATTCCTCCGCGGAGACATTGACCAGCAGCAATTGCCTCCACAAAGTACACAGGGAGCTGAGATGGTGGATTCCAGTGGGGACGAATTGATAATCTGTGAGGAGGGGGATGTACACGGTGATATATCGGAGGATGATGATGAGGTGGACATCTTGCCTCTGTAGAGCCAGTTTGTGCAAGGAGAGATTAATTGCTTCTTTTTTGGTGGGGGTCCAAACCAACCCGTCATATCAGTCACAGTCGTGTGGTAGACCCTGTCACTGAAATGATGGGTTGGTTAAAGTGTGCATGTCCTGTTTATACAACATAAGGGTGGGTGGGAGGGCCCAAGGACAATTCCATCTTGCACCTCTTTTTTCTTTAATTTTTCTTTGCGTCATGTGCTGTTTGGGGAGGGTTTTTTGGAAGGGACATCCTGCGTGACACTGCAGTGACACTCCTAGATGGGCCCGGTGTTTGTGTCGGCCACTAGGGTCGCTTATCTTACTCACACAGCTACCTCATTGCGCCTCTTTTTTTCTTTGCGTCATGTGCTGTTTGGGGAGGGTTTTTTGGAAGGGACATCCTGCGTGACACTGCAGTGACACTCCTAGATGGGCCCGGTGTTTGTGTCGGCCACTAGGGTCGCTTATCTTACTCACACAGCTACCTCATTGCGCCTCATTTTTTCTTTGCGTCATGTGCTGTTTGGGGAGGGTTTTTTGGAAGGGACATCCTGCGTGACACTGCAGTGACACTCCTAGATGGGCCCGGTGTTTGTGTCGGCCACTAGGGTCGCTTATCTTACTCACACAGCTACCTCATTGCGCCTCTTTTTTTCTTTGCGTCATGTGCTGTTTGGGGAGGGTTTTTTGGAAGGGACATCCTGCGTGACACTGCAGTGACACTCCTAGATGGGCCCGGTGTTTGTGTCGGCCACTAGGGTCGCTTATCTTACTCACACAGCTACCTCATTGCGCCTCTTTTTTTCTTTGCGTCATGTGCTGTTTGGGGAGGGTTTTTTGGAAGGGACATCCTGCGTGACACTGCAGTGCCACTCCTAGATGGGCCAGGTGTTTGTGTCGGCCACTAGGGTCGCTTAGCTTAGTCATCCAGCGACCTCGGTGCAAATTTTAGGACTAAAAATAATATTGTGAGGTGTGAGGTATTCAGAATAGACTGAAAATGAGTGGAAATGATGGTTTTTGAGGTTAATAATACTTTGGGATCAAAATGACCCCCAAATTCTATGATTTAAGCTGTTTTTTAGTTTTTTTGGAAAAAAACACCCGAATCCAAAACACACCCGAATCCGACAAAAAATATTCGGTTAGGTTTTGCCAAAACGCGGTCGAACCCAAAACACGGCCGCGGAACCGAACCCAAAACCAAAACACAAAACCCGAAAAATTTCCGGCGCTCATCTCTAATTTTTAGTTCCAAATCCGCCCCTGGTCTCAGACACAACTACGGCAAAAGACACAAGGAAGGCAGCAACTACATAAAATCAGTCCCTATGAGGAGGGATCCCCCCTCCATCAACAGACCTCACCCCCTCATTGGACTACACCCACATTAGGGCTGCTTTCATAAATTTCCCGGGCTGGTTTTTTATCCCAATCCACCCCTAGCCGGTACTTCAACTCTGTTGACTTTATCTCCTTCCAATACTTAGTAAATAGACCCATAAGAACCTAGTTTACACCGCACCATTCACTGGGTCCTTCCTGGGTTCGACCCTGGTAGCTACTAGGGTCAAATTCCTGAGTAACCCGACCCAGGTTATTTTTCTCAAACCCTTTCCCACCAAACTTGGACCCGGTTTGCCCCGGGATTATGGGAAAGAGGAACAATGGCATCTTCCTGTATAGTTAGTCCTACAGACTTATTAAAGGAAAAAAAAAAAACATTATAGCAAATGATAAACATAAAACCAGGGTACTGAAATGAATGCGGGGGCTATTAGGTACCTATTTTTAATGTCCGCCCGGCGCCAGGCTTGTTCTTGCAGCAGATTCTCTGCAACTCGCAGCGTCCAGTCAGCTTCCTCAAAATAAACTTTAGGCAACGCCACAGACAAATGCAGTAGAAGTACAGCCACACCTGAACCACCATTCTGTAGATAACAAAGAAATGCAAACAGGGAAATGCAATTAAGATTAGATAAACTGAGATAAAAAACAATCTCTGTAAAGGGGGGTACACACAGGGAGATGTGTGCTGAGCGATCTATCACAGACCGCTCAGCACACATTCCTCCCCCAACTCAGCACAGCGCGATGTGTGCTGAGCGAGGAGGGGGCCACTCATTTCAACCAGCGGTGAAATGAGCGATCTACTGGATTTGGCATGCATGCATGCCAAATCTAGAGCCGGCGACGTAACACTAGTGTTACGTCGCCGGCACCCCTACACATCGCTGTCGCCGGCACCCCTACATACGGTGCGATGTGTTATTAATTTATTAATTTCTAAGCAATCTAGTCAGATTGCTTAGAAAGTAAGTGAACATCGCTCCGTGTGTACCCCCCCCCCCTTAAGAGTGATCCGATAACTTCACTGTATTTATTGGTGGTTAGTATATTCAAAAAGGCATCTTAAGCAGTATTGATTAGAGAGGGTTCAGCTATACATTACCAAGAATCATTAGTACAGTCAATTCCAGAGAGTTGTCAATAAGTGTATATATATACACATATACATATATATACACTGCTCAAAAAAATAAAGGGAACACTAAAATAACACGTCCTAGATCTGAATGAATGAAATATTCTTATTAAATACTTTGTTCTTTACATAGTTGAATGTGCTGACAACAAAATTACACAAAAATGATCAATGGAAATCAAATTTATTAACCCATGGAGGTCTGGATTTGGAGTCACCCTCAAAATTAAAGTGGAAAAACACACTACAGGCTGATCCAACTTTGATGTAATGTCCTTAAAACAAGTCAAAATGAGGCTCAGTAGTGTGTGTGGCCTCCTCGTGCCTGTATGACCTCCCTACAACGCCTGGGCATGCTCCTGATGAGGTGGCAGATGGTCTCCTGAGGGATCTCCTCCCAGACCTGTACTAAAGCATCCGCCAACTCCTGGACAGTCTGTGGTGCATGGTGGATGGAGCGAGACATGATGTCCCAGATGTGCTCAATTGGATTCAGGTCTGGGGAATGGGCGGGCCAGTCCATAGCATCAATGCCTTCGTCTTGCAGGAACTGCTGACACACTCCAGCCACATGAGGTCTAGCATTGTCTTGCATTAGGAGGAACCCAGGGCCAACTGCACCAGCATATGGTCTCACAAGGGGTCTGAGGATCTCATCTCGGTACCTAATGGCAGTCAGGCTACCTCTGGCGAGCACATGGAGGGCTGTGCTGAATATCCTTACAAAGAATTAAGGTTAAAAAAGGGTTGAGATTGCCTAAAGGATAAAATAAAAAAGGGGCAGACTAGATGGGCCAAGTGATAAAATAAAAAAGGGGCAGACTAGATGGGCCAAGTGGTTCTTATCTGCCGTCAAATTCTATGTTTCTATGTGCGGCCCCCCAGAGAAATGCCACCCCACACCATTACTGACCCACTGCCAAACCGGTCATGCTGGAGGATGTTGCAGGCAGCAGAACGTTCTCCTTGGCGTCTCCAGACTCTGTCACATCTGTCACATGTGCTCAGTGAGAACATGCTTTCATCTGTGAAGAGCACAGAGCGCCAGTGGGGAATTTGCCAATCTTGGTGTTTTCTGGCAAATGCCAAACGTCCTGCACGGTGTTGGGATGTAAGCACAACCCCCACCTGTGTAAGTCGGGCCCTCATACCACCCTCATGGAGTCTGTTTCTGATCGTTTGAGTAGACACATGCACATTTGTGGCTTGCTGGAGGTCATTTTGCAGGGCTCTGGCAGTGCTCCTCCTGTTCCTCCTTGCACAAAGGCGGCGGTAGCGGTCCTGCTGCTGGGTTGTTGCCCTCCTACGGCCTCCTCCACATCTCCAGATGTACTGGCCTGTCTCCTGGTATCGCCTCCATGCTCTGGACACTACGCTGACAGACACAGCAAACCTTCTTGCCACAGCTCGCATTGATGTGCCATCCTGGATGAGCTGCACTTCCTGAGCCACTTGTGTGGGTTGTAGGGAGGTTATACAGGCACGTGGAGGCCGCACACACTACTGAGCCTCATTTTGACTTGTTTTAAGGACATTACATCAAAGTTGGATCAGCCTGTAGTGTGTTTTTCCACTTTAATTTTGAGGGTGACTCCAAATCCAGACCTCCATGGGTTAATAAATTTGTTTTCCATTGATAATTTTTGTGTGATTTTGTTCTCCGCACATTCAACTATGTAAAGAACAAAGTATTTAATAAGAATATTTCATTCATTCAGATCTAGGATGTGTTATTTTAGTGTTCCCTTTATTTTTTTGAGCAGTGTATATATATATACACACATAAATATTTGTATGTAGGTGAACTCAGCACTATAGCGTTCATCTTGCGACCATGTTAATTGGCTTCACACACATGACGAACACACATTCATACACCACACACATACACAGTGCCGTAACTAGACATTTTAGCGCTGTGTGCAAGAAACAGCACTGGCACTCCCCCACCTTATGTAAAATAGGGTCAGTGCGCGCTGTAGGCGCGCGCAAAAAATATAGGGGCGTGGCTTCATGGGGAAGCGGTGTGGCCACAAAATAATACCAATTCATATTACGGTGCACAGTAGTCTCCATTATTCAAATTACGTGCACAGTAGCGCCACTACACCAGGTAGAGCCCCTTTTACAGATTACGGCAGACAGCATCCCCTTTTTACACTTTACGGCAGACAGCGTCCCCTTTTTACATATTATGGCAGCCAGTCCCTATTTTTACACATTACGGCAGCCAGTCCCCCTTTTTACACATTATGGCAGACAGCGTCCCTTTTTTACACAGTACGGCAGACAGCGTCCCCCTTTTTACACGTTTCGGCAGAGCGTCCCCCTTTTTACACATTACGGCAGACAGCGTCCCCATTTACATAGTACGGCAGACAGTGTCTCCCTTTTTACACGTTTCGGCAGACAGCGTCCCCATTTTACATAGTACGGCAGACAGCGTCCCCCTTTTTACACGTTTCGGCAGACAGCGTCCCCTTTTTACACAGTATGGCAGACAGCGTCCCCCTTTTTACACATTACGACAGATCGCGTCCCCCTTTTTACACATTATGGCAGACAGCATCCCCTTTTACACAGTACGTCAGACAGCGTCCCCTTTTTACACATAACGGCAGACAGAGTCCCCTTTTTACACAGTACGGCAGACAGCGTCCCCTTTTTACACATAACGGCAGACAGCGTTCCCCTTTTTACACATTACGGCAGACAGCGTCCCCTTTTTACACATTACGGCAGATAGCGTCCCCCTTTTTACACAGTACGGCAGACAGCGTCCCCTTTTTACACAGTACGGCAGACAATGTCCCCCTTTTTACACGTTTCGGCAGAGCGTCCCCGTTTTTAAACATTACGGCAGACAGCGTACCCATTTTACATAGTACGGCAGACAGCGTCCCCCTTTTTACACGTTTCGGCAGACAGCGTCCCCTTTTTACACAGTATGGCAGACAGCGTCCCCTTTTTACACATTATGACAGACAGCGTCCCCCTTTTTACATATTACGGCAGACAGTGTCCCCTTTTTACACATTACGGCAGACAGAGTCCCCTTTTTACACAGTACGGCAGATAGCGTGCCCCTTTTCACATGTTTCGGCAGACAGCGTCCTCTTTTTACACATTATGGCAGACAGCGTCCCCCTTTTTACACATTATGGCAGACAGCGTCCTCTTTTTACACAGTACGGCAGACAGCGTCCCCTTTTTACACAGTACGGCAGACAGCGTCCCCTTTTTACACATTACGGCAGACAGTGTCCCCTTTTTACACATTACGGCAGACAGTGTCCCCTTTTTACACATTACGGCAGACAGTGTCCCCTTTTTACACATTACGGCAGACAGAGTCCCCTTTTTACACATTAGAGCAGACAGAGTCCCCTTTTTACACAGTACGGCAGACAGAGACCCCCTTTTTACACGTTTCGGCAGAGCGTCCCCCTTTTCACACATTACGGCAGATAGCGTCCCCCTTTTTACACAGTATGGCAGACAGCGTCCCCTTTCTACACATAACGGCAGACAGCGTCCCCCTTTTAACACAATACAGCAGACAGCGTCCCCTTTTTACACATTACGGCAGACAGCGTCCCCCTTTTTACACATTACGGCAGACAGCGTCCTCTTTTTACACAGTACGGCAGATAGCGTGCCCCTTTTTACACAGTACGGCAGACAGCGTCCCCTTTTTGCACATTACGGCAGTGTCCCCTTTTTACACATTACGGCAGACAGCGTTCCCTTTTTACACAGTACGGCAGACAGCGTCCCCTTTTACACATTACGGCAGACAGCAGACACCTTTTTACATATTACAGCAGCCAGCGTCCCCCTTTTTACACATTACGGCAGGATAGATAGATAGACAGACTGACAGACAGACAGACAGAATAGTTCATACTTACCATCTCTCCGCTGGCTCAGGCAGTCAGGCTCCTCGGTGCTTGCAGCTCCAGAGGCAGGGGAGAAGGAGGAGGGAGGGGGACTCGGGAGCCGCAGCAGCGCAGTATAATTGCTGGCAGCGCCGCATGCAGCTGTCCCTCTCCTTCCGCATTGGCTGTCCACCGCCACTGTGAATGTTGGGATGAGGGAAGCGCATCCCAGCATTCACAGCAGCGCTGGCCAGCCAATGTGGAAGGAGAGGGACAGCTGCAGCAGCGCCGCTACCAATTACATAGCACTGCTGTGGCTCCGGAGTCCCCCTCCCTCCTCCTCCTCCTCCCCTGCACCCAGAGCTGCTCCTCTCCTCCTCTGGCGCACACAGCACAGGCGGCTTGTAATGAGTAAATTTGACTCATTACAAGCCGCTGACTTGGAATTCTGGCAGTTGCGCCCTCAGGGCGACTGCGCTGTGTGCCAGGCACACCTGGCACACACGTAGTTATGGCTCTGCACATACACATCTATCTACAGTACATCTATCATGTTAATTGGCCATGCAACACATACAGTACACACACACACACACACACACATACTGTACTGTATATAATATAGAGTCCAATTTCATGGAGATGCCTTGTCAGTAGATAATTCTTTGCAGCAATTATTGTTTAATCATAAACATAATATTGTACAATTAATCAGCTTTCAATACATCAACGTTTCGATTTATCCACTGAATTGTTATCAAGACAAGCATCCAGACAAACCCATAAAAGTTAACCATAAGTTAGGACACATTAATAAACACCTCCAACCGTCATCACATAAGCCAAGGATCCATAGATCCTGTTTGCGGAACATCCAGTGAAAACCAATAATAGGTAGTATGTATCCATGGTGGTGGTGTTGTGTATGTATGTATGTATGTATGTGTATGTATATACATACATACATACATATATACATACATACATACACACACACACACATATATATATATACACACACACACACACACACACACACACACACACACACATATACACACCACACACGTCACACACACATCTATATACTGTATATATTATCTATCTATAAAATCATTGGTTTGTATGTATGTTTGCAATAAAGTTGAGAACTACTGAACAGACTTTGAATGGGTTTTCACCGATTTGATCCTTTAGATCCATTGAGTAACAAAGGCAATGAATCATCTTGCTGTCATGTTAAATGGCTAATTAGCAAATAATATAATGCATGCAACGAATTGTCTCTGTCGCCGTGCCACAGAGCTGGTATTGCAGGGTTCAGAGTCACACGGGTAGTGGAGAAGGGGGGGGGGGGGGGGGGAAAGCAGAGGCACACATGGGTAATGGAGCACAAAAAAGTGGGGCATCCCCTTTCATTTAGGAAAATGTAAATTTTATTTTATTCAATGTAAAACAATGTGCAAAGGTACGTGTCGGTACGGGTGGGCTACTGTCAGGTTAAAGATTGCGTGAGGTGCAACAGAGAAAACTAATACCTTATGCCTGTCACCCGCATGCCCCCCACCCCCACCCATTCCCCTTAGTACCAGCTTGCATCTTTGCACACTGTTGCTTCACTTGGCTGCATCAATAGCACTCACGGTCGCACAGGCACTGTGTGCGCAGGCTCCTTATGCGTCAGACATGTCCATTAAGAATTTTCATATTATGACATCTTCACACTTTTGTCAAGGTATCTGTTAAAATAAATATTCCTTAAATACATAACTAGAACAACTCGAATAAAATGTATACTCACTCGGCACTGACATGTAGGCACTTCTAGTAGTAAGTAAAAGGCAAAACAATGGCATGGGGCTTTTAAAACAGATTCGGATTAAGGAGGGGGGTACACAGCGGCCTCCATCACTTAAATACGGCTACAGTGCAGAACAGTACTGCACTCACAGCTGAAGAAAAGGGATTGAGTGGCCTGTCACTGCACTAGCTGAGCAGCTTGTCTCTCCCTGCTTGCCCTACCAGTGACTGAGAGCTGATGTGACGAAAGGTGGCACCGGGAGGTTGGGCTTACTGTCGGCGGTGCCAGGAGGAGGGGCTTAATGTCAGGAGCACCGGTAGGCGAGGCTTAAATCCGGACAGGGCTTAAACCCAGCGCAGCCACGTCCTATACAGTCCATATGATTTTTTTTTTTTTTACTCATGTTATGTATTTACAGTATTTGCTCATTCACCCTTGAACATTAGTTTCTTATCTCTCCCTTTATCTTAATCTGTTTCGCCTCTCTATCGCCTATTCACCCTAATATTTATCCCTATGTCCTCTAACTCTACCTCACAGTAGGTATTTGGGGGCAGGAACAGGGCTCATCTCAGAAAATGGAGGCGTATCGTCTCCATATCTGGGACATGCTGAAGCCAGCAACTGCATCCTCACTGTCTGTTGAGTAGTCCTCACAATAGAGTCATTCCTCAAGAAGTGGAACAAAAGAAAATCTGAGAAGACCAGTAAACTTCATTTCAAGTTAAATGATCACATTTAGTAAGTACTGTACTCAGGGCCATCTTAACAGCAGTGTAGGCCCCTGGGCACAGCAGTGTACTGGGCCCCCTACCCATCCTCCAGCGGTAGGGGTGGGGGGTGCTATCAGCAGCAGCTTTGATGTCCCGTGGGCTGTAGGGGATGTTCTATATTCCGCTCAGCATGTAGGACCTGGAGCAGTAATTTCTGATAATTACTCCTTTACTGCACAGATGGTGGAAGATGGGGTGGGAGGGAGAACACTAAACTGTAGAAGAGGCATTGGGATGAATGAAGGGGCCCCGGTACATAACTTCCAGGGTGGTAGGGGGGGTGTAATACACAGGGATGGGGTGGATAGTGGAGTGGGCTTAATATTCATAATTTTCCAGTGACTACAGATATCTCCAGTTCCTGGATATAGATTTCTTAGTTTTGAATGCGATAAAAAAAGACTAGAGAGTCCCACCTTTCAGGAGGTTCTGGAGACTTAGGATCAGAGTCCGGGACCCAGAGCAATCCACCAGTAAAAATATAAAACTGCAAACCAGATGTGTGGAGCTGGAGCAGGGACCAGCTGCTTGAAGACTTGTATCTCCGGTTCTGTAGGCATAGTAGAGACAAGCTGCCAGTGTCCACTAACAGAGAGGAGTCCCATCTTTTGGAGAATATCCTCAGAAAAACTCTAAGTCAGACAGAACCCGAGATATCTGGCTGGGAAGAGCAATTAACAGTCTTGGATTGGGACCACTGCTTCGAAGTCAGATATCTCCGGTTCCCCAGGGCCGATTTTCAAAAATCTGGTACCCCTGGAAAGAGGGGACCCTCAGCTATCAGCTTAGGGCCCTTAGACTCCTGGGGCCCTTGGGCAAGAGCCCATTGAGCCCATACGAAAAGACGGCCCTGACTGTACTTACTAACTTGCATTGGCAACCATACCAAGCCTGCAGTATAAAAGTCCTTATCTTAGAGGATATCCAGCTTTCATAAGGTATAAACACAAAGCTATTATATTTTTTAAAATGGAAAATATAAAGTAACATCGAAAAACAGAGTGAGACAGCAGAAAATGACTGTCAGGACCATCTAATTTAAACCTTCCAGTGCCTATTGTTTTAGTTTTTATATTTGAGCTGTGTGGCATCATTTTTATGTGATTTCCTTAGTTACTGTATACTCCTTTCACAAAGAGCCGTGAACCCAAGTTGTGCCAAAGCAAGCAAGCGCCGCCAGTGTATAGGCTCGTGTGAAAGGGTCAACCTAGGTGGTGCATCCTGGGTGCATCTCAGGTCGCAACCAAGGTTATTCCTGGTCTGGGTCAGCTAAAAATAAAAGGAAGACCTGGGTCATACTTAAAAGGCAGCTGATTTGTTGGCTCAAGAGCGCTTGGAGACGGCGTAATCGGCAAGCATCCTGTAAGAGTGGTGATGACCTGGGTCCTTGCGATAATGTGAAAGGGTAAGTACTGTATATCTGAAGCCCTGGTTCCGACTTGTATTCAGTATCCCAGGTCGGCATAGGGGGTCTCCGGTCTCTAGGTCGACAACACTTAGGTCGACAGCTTCTAGGTCAATCACTATTGGTCGACAATAACTAGGTCGACAGGGTTTCTAGGTTGTCAGGGTCTCTATGTCGACAGGTCAAAAGGTCGACATGAGTTTTTTTTTTAAAAACAATCTTTTTTTAAACTTTTTCATACTATACGATCCACATCAACTACGATTGGGAATGGTAACCTGTGCTGAGCGCAGCGGGAGCAGAGCGAGGCACCTTGCCCGAAGCTGCGAGGGGCACGGTGCAGTAATTGGGGTTCCCGGTCACTGTACGGTGAAAAAGACACCCCAAAAAATCTTACGTCAACCTTTTGACCTGTCGACCTAGACCATGTCGACCTAGAGACCCTGTCAACCTAGAATCCCTGTCGACCTAGTTACTGTCAACCTAGACACCTTCAATACCACACCCGGAAAATGGTCAGTGTGGAAGGGCTATAATAAGTCCATACAGTAGCCTGTTTTACCCGATAAATAGCAAATGATTATTTAAGATGTTGACAACTTATTTGTTTGTTTTAACCACTTGCCTGGCATGGTCGCATCAGATGCAATTACACCAGCAAGTGCCTTAACTGTCTGGTTACACAGGATGCGACCAGTCAGATAAACAGCGGCTGCAGGGAAGAGTTACTTCCCGCAGCTCCAGCTCTCAGGCGGAACGTTAGGTCCCTCTGCCTCCCTGCACCCTCTCCCAGTGTGTGCCGTGCTGCCTATCACTGCTAATCGGTCAGCATGGCAGGACCAACCACCCGGCAGCTGCAGACAATAGCAACTGCTGGGGAAGTGTAAATGAACCCTCCCAGCCACGCCAGATCACCAGTTCTGTGGTTAAAGATCCTAAAGAGATATTCTCGTTATTTGTGGCATTTGAGGAGGGGTTATTAGTAATAGTTAAATGAAGATATTAGATCATACTTGCCTACTCTCCTAAAGTTGCAGGAGAATCACGATTTTTTGGCCAGTCACCCGCACCCACGAAAGAGTTTCCAGATCTCACAAATCCCGCCCGCTTCCTAGTGAAGTGAGCAGGATGAGGACATCATATAAGAAATTCCTAAGCCGTACAGAGGGGATGGGGCTAAAGGATGCAAATTCACATCTTTTAGTCCCTCCTCTCCCAGTGGACCTGCAAATCACTGCATTTTTTTTTTTTTGGGGGGGGGGGGGCTACAGATTGTGCAGCTGGCCCTGCCCCCTGCAATGGCGAGCACAAAGTCTCCTCTACGTGTCTTTCCCGGAGTGGAGATTTTAAATGTAGGCAAGTATACTGTACAATAGATTATAAAGGAATAACACAAAGCGTATGTTCATGTGGCACCGATGACTTAACATTACCCATGGTCAACAGTAGTGTAGTTGTGAAGTTTCATCATTGCCATCCATTTGTTATACAGGAAGTGTTTGTTGCCCAGGAAGTGACTCTGCAGTCATTGTTCATTGTGACTGCAGCTAGTAAAGACACACTTCTGAAGCTCCCCAAAGTCCTGCTGTGATTTGCACACAGACCACTTTATAAGTATTCATTTGTCAGTGGTCAAGATTTTACATATAACTGTATTACATACATACAGTTGTGCTCATAAGTTTACATACCCTAGCAGAATTTGTGATTTTCTGGCCATTTGTCAGAGAATATGAATGATAACTCACAACTTTTCTTTCACTCATGGTTAGTGGTTGGGTGAAGCCATTTATTGTCAAACAACTATGTTTACTCTTTTTAAATCATAATGACATCAAAAACTACCCAAATTACCCTGATCAAAAGTTTACATACCCTGGAGATTTTGGCCTGATAACATGCACACAAGTTGACATAAACGGGTTTGAATGGCTACTAAAGGTAACCATCCTCACCTGTGATCTGTTTGCTTGTAATCAGTGTGTGTGTATAAAAGGTCAGTGAGTTTCTGGACTCCTGAAAGACCCTTGCATCTTTCATCCAGTGCTGCACTGATGTGTCTGGATTCTGAGTCATGGGGAAAGCAAAATAATTGTCAAAGGATCTGCGGGAAAAGATAATTGAACTGTATAATACAGGAAAGGGATATAAAAAGATATCCAAGCAATTAGGAATGCCAATCAGCAGTGTTCAAACTCTAATTAAGAAGTGGAAAATGAGGGATTCTGTGGAAACCAAATCACGGTCAGGTAGACCAACAAAAATTTCAGCCACAACTGCCAGGAAAATTGTTCGGGATGCAAAGAAAAATCCACAAATAACTTCAGCTGAAATACAGGACTCTCTGAAAAAAAAGTGGTGTGGTTGTTTCAAGATGCACAATAAGGAGGCATTTGAAGAAAAATGGGCTGCATGGTTGAGTCGCCAGAAGAAAGCCATTACTACGCAAATGCCACAAAGCATCTTGCTAACAATATTCCAAACAGCACAGAGACAAGCTTCAAAACTTCTGGAACAGTCATTTGGAGTGATGAGACCAAAATTTAACTTTTTTGCCACAACCATAAACGTTACATTTGGAGAGGAGTCAACAAGGCCTATGATGAAAGGTACACCATTCCTTCTGTGAAACACGGAGGTGGATCGATGATGTTTTGGGGATGTGTGCGCTACAAAGGCACTGGAAACTTGGTCAAAACTGATGGCAAGATGAATGCAGCATGTTATCAGAAAATACTGGAGGAAAATTTGCACTCATCAGCCCGGAAGCTGCGCATGGGACGTACTTGGACGTTCCAACATGACAATGATCCAAAACACAAGGCCAAGTCGACCTGTCATTGGCTACAGCAGAATAAAGTGAAGGTTCTGGAGTGGCCATCTCAGTCTCCTGACCTCAATATCATTGAGCCACTCTGGGGAGATTTCAAATGTGCAGTTCATGCAAGACAGCCCAAGAATTTACAGGAACTGGAGGCTTTTTGCCAAGAAGAATGGGCAGCTTTACCATCTGAGAAAATAAAGAGCCTCATCCAAAACTACCACAAAAGACTTCAAGCTGTCATTGATGTTAAAGGGGGCAATACACGGTATTAAGAACTGGGGTATGTAAACTTTTGATCAGGGTCATTTGGGTAGTTTCTGTTGTCATTATGATTTAAACAGAGTAAACACAGTTGTTTGACAATAAATGGCTTCACCCAACCACTTACCATGAGTGAAAGAACAGTCTGTGAGTTATCACTCATATTCTCTGACAAATGGCCAGAAAATCACAAATTCTGCTAGGGTATGTAAACTTATGAGCACAACTGTATGTATATATATATATATATATATATATATCTTAGCTTTAGCTTGTGTTGGAGTCTACAGAGTTCTTCATCGGTCACCATGCAGGAAAACTTGTGTAACGAGAAACTAATGGATCTTTTATATAATAGGCTTAACATACAGTATTTACTATGGTAACCTAAATCTGTTTCTAAACTTGGAACTCTGCAATTGTAATATCTGGAAGTAAAGCATGTACACTGACCTGTTTCATACACTGCACTTTCAGGCATCCTCTCTTAAGCTGCCTCCAGCATGTTCTCATTCTCAAACATTTCATCAGCAGATTAAGATGTAAACCTTAAAACAATCTGAATCTGATGTTCAGAGGTCACTGCTGATCTCAGCCAAGAGTCATTAAAAAATGTATCATCTTTTTCTGTGCACTCAACAGCAAAGCAGCGAGCTTCGGTATTAATAAATAATGCTGGTACAAGAGGTAGCTAAAAACATAAGTATGAAAAAAAAAACTCATACAAGGGGGCAATCTGTGGTCAATGGAAATGTACAGAGATCTGTGGAGAGGGCCAGCAAGAAAATAAAAGCTCATAATCTCAAACTCAAGTGAAATACACAAAATGTCATTATAAATCATTGCAGCAAACTAGTCGCCAAGGGTAAGGCTTAGGTGTTTGTTTATTTATGACACAGCGCCTGTTTTTTTTATTTACGATATAGTGTCTTTTGCTCAAACCGAGCCAGCTTTATTTATACATCACAGGTTTATAAGCAATGCAATCTCCAATCTTTATCTCAATAGATCTGTTTAGGAGCCAAGAAAACAGAGGACTGTGCCACCCCAATCCAGCGGTCTATCGCTGTGCTTCACTATCCTACTGAGCATCCGCTTGCTTGCGTATTCAAAGAAACTCTTTCAAGTAACTAGGGGTGCCCAATGCATGGGCATGGCACTGGGTGAAACTGCCACTGCCCAATGGACCTGCATGTGGATTGCAGGGTGCTTACAGCCAGTAGTATTTCTACAGAGATGCCTTAGACCTCTACTTCCAAGAGCCACAGCCCTGCCCTGTAATAGCAAATGCTGCACCTAAGGGAAGTATAACGTTATCTATATAATAAAATAAACTGCTGACAGAAATGATGTCATAATTGTGGAAAATAAGAATTTACTTACCGATAATTCTATTTCTCGTAGTCCGTAGTGGATGCTTGGAACTCCGTAAGGACCATGGGGAATAGCGGCTCCGCAGGAGACTGGGCACAAAAAGAAAGCTTTAGGACTACCTGGTGTGCACTGGCTCCTCCCCCTATGACCCTCCTCCAAGCCTCAGTTAGGATACTGTGCCCGGACGAGCGTACACAATAAGGAAGGATTTTGAATCCCGGGTAAGACTCATACCAGCCACACCAATCACACCGTACAACTTGTGATATGAAACCCAGTTAACAGCATGATAACAGAGGAGCCTCTGAATAGATGGCTCACAACAAGAACCCGATTAGTTAACAATAACTATGTACAAGTATTGCAGACAATCCGCACTTGGGATGGGCGCCCAGCATCCACTACGGACACGAGAAATAGAATTATCGGTAAGTAAATTCTTATTTTCTCTGACGTCCTAGTGGATGCTGGGAACTCCGTAAGGACCATGGGGATTATACCAAAGCTCCCAAACGGGCGGGAGAGTGCGGATGACTCTGCAGCACCGAATGAGAGAACTCCAGGTCCTCCTCAGCCAGGGTATCAAATTCATAGAATTTTGCAAACGTGTTTGCCCCTGACCAAGTAGCTGCTCGGCAAAGTTGTAAAGCCGAGACTCCTCGGGCAGCCGCCCAAGATGAGCCCACCGTCCTTGTGGAATGGGCTTTTATTGATTTAGGCTGCGGTAATCCTACCGCAGAATGCGCCAGCTGAATAGTGCTACAAATCCAGCGCGCAATAGACTGCTTAGAAGCAGGAGCACCCAGCTTGTTGGGTGCCATCAGGATAAACAGCGAGTCAGTTTTCCTGACTCCAGCCGTCCAGGAAAAATAAAATTTTCAGGGCCCTGACTACGTCCAGCAACTTGGAATCCTCCAAGTCCCCAGTAGCCGCAGGCACCACAATAGGTTGGTTCAAGTGAAAACCTGAGACCACCTTCGGGAGAAACTGAGGACGAGTCCTCAACTCTGCCCAATCCATATAGAAAATCAGATAAAGCCTTTTACATGACAAAGCCGCCAATTCTGACACACGCCTGGCCAAGGCCAAGGCCAAGGCCAACAGCATGACCACTTTCCACGCGAGATACTTTAGCTCCATGGTTTTAAGTGGCTCAACCCATGCGACTTTAGGAAATCCAACACCGCGTTGAGATCCAAAAAGTGTCACAGGAGGCACAAAAGGAGGATGAATATGTAGTACTCCTTTAACCAAAGTCTGAACTTCAGCCAGTGAAGCCAGTTCTTTCTGGAAGAAAATCGACAGAGCCAAAATCTGGACCTTGATGGACCCCAATTTGAGGCCAAAACGTCACCCCTGCTTGCAGGAAGTGCAGGAATCGACATAGTTGAAATTCCTCCGTCGGGGCCTTCATGGCCTCCCACCAAGCAACAACTTTTCGCCAAACGCGGCGATAATGTCTTGCGGTGACATCCTTCCTGGCTATGATCAGGGTAGGGATGACTTCCTTCGGAATACCCTTTTCCTTTAGGATCCGGTGTTCTACCGCCATGCCGTCAAACGCAGCCGCGGTAAGTCTTGGAACAGACAGGGTCCCTGCTGCAGCAGGTCTTGTCTGAGCGGCAGAGGCCAAGGGTCCTCTGCCAGCATCTCTTGAAGTTCCGGGTACCAAGCTCTTCATGGCCAATCCGGAACCCCGAGTATGGTTTTCACTCCTCGCCTTCTTATTATTCTCAGTACCTTGGGTATGAGAGGTAGAGGAGGAGACACATAAACCGACTGGTACACCCACGGTGTCACTAGAGCATCCCCAGCGATCGCCTGAGGGTCCCTTGACCTGGCGCAATATCTTTTCAACTTCTTGTTGAGGCGGGACGCCATCATGTCCACCCGTGGTCATTCCCAACGGTTTACCCACATTTGGAAAACTTCTGGATGAAGTCCCCATTCTCCTGTGTGTAGGTCGCCCATCGGAGAATCCTTGTGGCTTCTGCCATCGCCATCCTGCTTCTTGTGCCGCCCTGTCTGTTTACATGGGCGACCGCCGTGATGTCGTCTGATTGGATCAGTACCGGCTGGTTCTAAAGCAGGGGCCTTGCTTGGCTTAGGGCATTGTAAATGGCCCTTAGCTGCAGAATATTTATGTGAAGCGAAATCTCCTTGGAAATTTCTTCCCTGTGTGACTGCACCCCAGCCCCGAAGGCTGGCATCCGTGGTCACCAGGACCCAGTCCTGTATTCCGAATCTGCGGCCCTCTAGTAGATGAGCCCTCTGCAGCCACCACAGCAGCGACACCCCGTTTCTTGCTGACAGGGTTATCCGCTGTTGTATCTGTAGATGGGACCCGGACCATTAGTCCCACAGGTCCCACTGGAACGTCCTTGCGTGGAGTCTTCCGAATGGAATTATGCTTCGTACGAAGCTACCAGTTTTCCCAGGACTCGTGTGCATTTCTGCGTTCAGAAACATTCCCAGGAACAGAAGACGTGTCGTCGGGACCAGCTGTGACTTTGGAATATTGAGAATCCAGTCGTGCTGTTGTAGCACTTCCCGAGAGAGTGCTACCCCCACTACCAACTGTTCTTTGGACCTCGCCTTTATCAGGAGATCGTCCAAGTACGGGATAATAAAAACTTCCTTCTTGCGAAGGAGTATCGTCACTTCGGCCATTACCTAGGTAAAGACCTTCGGTGCCGTGGACAACTCCAACGGCCGCGTCTGGAACTGATAGTGACAGTCCTGTACCACATATCTGAGGTACTCCTGGTGAGGGGGGTAAATGGGGACATGCAGGTACGCATCCTTGATGTCCAGGGAGACCCTGTAATCCCCCTCGTCCAGGCTCGTAATAACCGCCCTGAGCGATTCCATCTTGAACTTGAATCTTCTGATATAAAAGTTCAAGTATTTTAATTTCAAGATGGGTCTCACCGAACCGTTTCGGTACCACAACCACTGTGGAATAGTAACCCCTTCCTTGCTGAAGGAGGGGCACCTTGACAATCACTTGTTGTGATTATAGTGTTGAATATCCACCAACACCGTCTTCCTGGCAGAGGGAGGTGCCGGTAAGGCAGATTTTAGGAAACGGCGGGGGGAAGAACGTCTCGAACTCCAGCCTGTACCCCTGAGATACTACTTGAAGGACCCAGGGATCCATGTGAGAGAGCCCACTGTCCGCTGAAATATCTGAGACGGGCCCCCACCGTACCCGGGTCCGCCTGAGCAGCCCCAGCACCATGCTGTGGACCTACCGGACGCAGGGAGGACTTCTACTCTTGGGAACTAGCTGTGTGTTGCAGCTTTTTCCTCTACATTTGCCTCTCGGCAGAAAGGATGAGCCTCTAGCCCTCTTGCTTTTCTGGGGCCGAAAGGACTGTACTTGATGATACGGTGCTTTCTTTTTTTTTTTTTTTTTTTTTGTGGGGTAGCCTGTGGCAAAAAAAAATCGATTTCCCAGCAGTAGCTGTGGAAACGAGGTCTGAAAAACTATCCCCAAACAGTTTTACCCCCTTATAGGGCAACTTCCATGTGCCGATTCGAGTCGGCATCGCCTGACCATTGCCAAGTCCATAACCCCCGTCTGGCGGCAATGGACCTAGCGCTTATTTTTGATGCCAGCCGGCAAATATCCCTCTGTGCATCACGCATGTATAAGACCACGTCTTTTATATGCTCTATTTTCAGCAAAATATTGTCCCTATCCATAGTTATTTTCCGACAGGGAATCTGACCACGCAGCGGGAGCACTGCACATCCATGCCGAAGCAACGGCTGGTCGCAATATAATGCCCTAGTGTGTGACCATATCTTATAGGGTAACCTCCTGCTTTCTATCAGCAGGTTCCTTCAGGGCGGCCGTATCCGGAGACGGTAGTGCCACCTTTTCTGATAAGCGTGTAAGCGCTGTATCTACCCTATGGGGTGTTTCCCCGCGTGACCTATCCTCTGGCGGGAAAGGGTACGCTGCCAATAACCGTTGTAGAAATTATCAATTTCTTACCGGGGGAAGACCACTCTTCCTCACACACCTCATTTAATTTCTCAGAAGCAGGAAAAACTACTAATAGTTTTCTCTCACCAAACACAATACCCTTTTATGTGGTACCTGGGGTATAATCATAAATGTGTAATACATTTTTCATTGCCTCAATCCTGTAACGGGTGGACCTATTTGGAGGGTATACCAGTCTCATCGATGTCGACACTGGAGTCAGTATCCGTGTCGACATCTGTGTCTGTTATCTGAGGTAGCGGGCGATTTTAGAGCCCCCCATGACATTTGAGACGCTGGAACAGGCACAAGCTGAGTAGCCGGCTGTTCCGTGTCGTCGACCTTTTATGTAAGGAGTTGACACTTTCACGTAATCCTTCCATAAGTTCAACCACACCGGTGTCGACCCCGCAGGGGGTGACAACATATTTACAGGCATTCGCTCCGCCTCCACCTCATTATCCTCCACATACCTGTCGACACAGCCGTACCGACACACAGCACACACACAGGGAATGCTCTGATAGAGGACAGGACCCCACAAAGCCCTTTGGGGAGACAGAGGGAGAGTATGCCAGCACACACCAGGGCGCTATATATCACAGGGATAGCACCTATAAAAAAGTGTTTTCCCTTATAGCTGCATATATATTGTATACTGCGCCTAAATTGTGCCCCCCCTCTCTTTTTAACCCTTTCTGTAGTGTATTAACTGCAGGGGAGAGCCAGGGAGCTTCCCTCCAACGGAGCTGTGATGGAAAAATGGCGCCAGTGTGCTGAAGGAGATAGCTCCGCCCCTTTTTCGCGGACTTTTCTCCCGCATTTTTATGGATTCTGGCAGGGGTTAATGTAAATCCATATAGCCCTGGGGGTTATATGTGATGTATTTTTGCCAGCCAAGGTGTTAATATTGCTGCTCAGGGCGCCCCCCCCCCCAGCGCCCTGCACCCATCAGTGACCGCAGTGTGAGGTGTGCATGAGGAGCAATGGCGCACAGCTGCAGTGCTGTGCGCTACCTTGATGAAGACTGATGTCTTCTGCCGCCGATTTTCCGGACCTCTTCTTGCTTCTGGCTCTGTAAGGGGGCCGGCGGCGCGGCTCTGGGACCGGACTCCGAGGCTGGGCCTGTGTTCGATCCCTCTGGAGCTAATGGTGTCCAGTAGCCTAAGAAGCCCAAGCTGGCTGCAAGCAGGCAGGTTCGCTTCTTCTCCCCTTAGTCCCTCGATGCAGTGAGCCTGTTGCCAGCAGGTCTCACTGAAAATAAAAAACCTAAAACTAACTTTTATCTAAGAAGCTCAGGAGAGCCCCCTAGATTGCACCCTGCTCGGTCGGGCACAAAAATCTAACTGAGGCTTGGAGGAGGGTCATAGGGGAAGGAGCCAGTGCACACCAGGTAGTCCTAAAGCTTTACTTTTGTGCCCAGTCTCCTGCGGAGCCGCTATTCCCCATGGTCCTTACGGAGTTCCCAGCATCCACTAGGACGTCAGAGAAATATCGGAATGCAGTGACAGTTGGTAAGTTAAGGCTGTAAGTACATGGCTCTGACTGTACTTTACTTTCATGCTAAACTATCCTGATAGGCAGATACTGTAGATGTCCCACGGTCTGCCAATCACCGATACCCATCAGCTCACACAAGCCGCCGCTTCATCTGGATATACTATTCACAGTTTGACATTGCAGACAGCCTTATATAGGTATGCAGTTATATTCCCGACTGTCGGGATACCGATGGTCGAAATCCCAATGCCAAAATCCCGACAGCCATTGGAATCCCGACCACCGGCCACAAACACTACTTGGGTGGTGGTCCACGCCACCACCTGATGGGGAATAGAACCTTGTAGCCCGCGAGGGGACACGCTGCGTGCAAGGTAAGGATTCCGGCTGTCGGTATTCCGGTGTCCATATATTCCCGTCAGTCAGGAAATCATACTGACCCCCCAGATATACATCATTAGCCGGCACTCCTACTCCGGAGACTGCAGAGTACATATCTATGCTCCAGGAGATAGAGCTCCCTTCAGCCATAATGCCAGCCCCTGCAGCACAAGCCCGGTCTGCAGTCAACATCTCTGTCTAGCTGACATCACACTCTGGAGGTTTGAGCACAGACTACTCCATCTATTGAAGTCACTTTATTGTTCTGTGGAATCTATACTATCGAGTATTGACACATACTCCTGGGTACATAGCCAGAATAAGGTTGGGGCGCAGGGCACACTGTATCCCGGGCCCCCCTCTGTCAGGGGAGCCCCTGGCCAAAACACACTGACATCACTAGCTCTTCCTCTTGTGCAGCAGCAGAACCAGGCAGCCAGAATGTGAGCAGGACAGTATGCAGTGCAGGCAGAGACACAGGAGTACAGGTTGAGTATCCCTTATCCAAAATGCTTGGGACCAGAGGTATTTTGGATATGGGATTTTTCCGTATTTTGGAATAATTGCATATCATAGTGAGATATCATGGTGATGGGACCTAAGTCTAAGCACAGAATGCATTTATATTTCATATACACCTTATACACACAGCCTGAAGGTAATTTTAGCCACTATTTTTGGTAACTTTGTGCACTGAACAAAGTGTATCTACATTCACACAATTCATTTATGTTTCATATACACCTTATACACACAGCCTGAAGGTAATTTTAGCCACTATTTTTGGTAACTTTGTGCACTGAACAAAGTGTATCTACATTCACACAATTCATTTATGTTTCATATACACCTTATACACACAGCCTGAAGGTCATTTAATACAATATTCTTAATAACTTTGTGTATTAAACAAAGTTTGTGTACATTGACCATCAAAAAACAAAGGTTTCACTATCTCACTCTCACGCAAAAAAGTCCGTATTTCGGAATATTCCGTATTTCGGAATATTTGGATATGGGATACTCAACCTGTATCAGGTTTCATAAGCT
Organism: Pseudophryne corroboree; assembly: GCF_028390025.1. Taxonomy (NCBI): domain Eukaryota; kingdom Metazoa; phylum Chordata; class Amphibia; order Anura; family Myobatrachidae; genus Pseudophryne; species Pseudophryne corroboree. Next base: position 105,754,168 of record NC_086445.1, on the reverse strand, counting down.
ACCAACCGAGCTTCCCGACCAGAGGAGAGAGCTATGGGGGTAATTCCAAGTTGATCGCAGCAGGAAATTTTTTAGCAGTTGGGCAAAACCATGGGGGGTAATTCCAAGTTGATCGCAGCAGGAAATTTTTTTAGCAGTTGGGCAAAACCATGTGCACTGCAGGGGGAGCAGATATAACATGTGCAGAGAGAGTTAGATTTGGGTAGGTTATTTTATTTTTGTGCAGGGTAAATACTGGCTGCTTTATTTTTACACTGCAACACCCAAATCTAAGTCTCTCTGCACATGTTATATCTGCTCCCCCTGCAGTGCACATGGTTTTGCCCAACTGCTAAAAAATTTCCTGCTGCGATCAACTTGGAATTACCCCCCATGAGCACTGCAGGGGGGGCAGATATAACATGTGCAGAGAGAGATAGATTTGGGTGTGGTGAGTTCAATCTGCAATCTAAATTGCAGTGTAAAGATAAAGCAGCCAGTATTTACCCTGCACAGAAACAAAATAACCCACCCAAATCTAACTCTCTCTGCAAATGTTATATCTGCCCACCCTGCAGTGCACATGGTTTTGCCAAACTGCTAAAAAATTTCCTGCTGCGATCAACTTGGAATTACCCCCTATATTTGTCTATGTGTATTATAAGGTTGTTTTTGTTCCACTACAAGAAAACTTTATGAAATAGTTGTCTCTAAATTAGGTGGAGCTATAAACACTACCCAGGCATTATTAAACTATTTTAAATCTAAAAATATTACATTTAAATTTAATATACACGATCCATACCTCTCAACAGGACCCAAAAGGCTCTCTACCTGGACTTCCCTTTTAATTTATGATTGCAATCACCTCTGTTGCAATACCTTTCTTATCAATTAACCACTTAACTGACGATTTATTTCGCCGAAAACCGCTACGAAATTGTCAGGGTTTTTTATGAGTGAATTAAGTGAAGAACATGACTTTAACCCTATCCCAGATGATTTTAGTTAAAAAACAAACGAGTTTTATGATAAGAACTTACCTTTGTTAAAACTCTTTCTGCGAGGTACACTGGGCTCCACAAGGATTGGACAATGGGGTGTAGAGTAGGATCTTGATCTGAGGAACCAACAGGCTCAAAGCTTTGACTGATCCCAGAATGCACAGCGCCACCTCCTATATCACCCCGCCTCCCAGCACAGGAGCTCAGTTTTTAGTTAACCAGCCCAATGCTGTAGCAGGAAAAGAGACGATAACAGTTAGTAGCCACATACACCACACTCTCACGACAAGAGAGTGTCAGCGGCTAATGCCATACCAACCCAAAGAAGCTAAGTGCATCAGGGTGGGCGCCTTGTGGAGCCCAGTGTACCTTGCAGAAAGAGTTTTAACAAAGGTAAGTTCTTACCATAAAACTCGTTTTCTGCTATGGGGTACACTGGGCTCCACAAGGATTGGACAATGGGGATGTCCTAAAGCAGTTCCTTATGGGAGGGGACGCACTGTAGCGGGCACAAGAACCCGGCGTCCAAAGGAAGCATCCTGGGAAGCGGCAGGCATAGAACCTTATGAACGTGTTCCCGGAAGACCACGTAGCCGCCTTGCACAATTGTTCAAGGGTCGCACCACGTTGGGCCGCCCAAGAAGGTCCAACAGACCGAGTAGAATGGGCCTTAATGTGAACAGGAGAAGAGAGACCAGCCTTCACATAGGCATGTGCAATCACCATTCTAATCCATCTGTTCAGGGTCTGCTTGTGAGCAGGCCAGCCACGTTTGTGAAATCCAAACAAAACAAAGAGAGAATCAGATTTTCGGATAGAAGCAGTTCTCTTCACATAGATACGGAGAGCCCGTACCACATCCAAAGACCGCTCTTTGGGAGACAAATCAGGAGAGACAAAGGCCGGAACCACAATCTCCTGATTAAGGTGAAACGAAGAAACCACCTTAGGTAAATATCCGGGACGAGTCCTAAGAACCGCCCGATCACGGTGAAAAATCAGATATGGGGAACTACAAGACTAGGCACCCAGATCCGACACTCTTCTAGCAGAGGCAATAGCCAACAAGAACACCACCTTAAGGGAAAGCCACTTAAGGTCAGCTGAACCAAGGGGTTCAAACGGAGGCTCCTGCAACGCCTCCAAAACCACCGACAAGTCCCAAGGAGCCACAGGCGGGACATAGGGAGGTTGGATACGCAACACACCCTGAGTGAAAGTATGAACATCAGGCAAAGTCGCAATTTTTCTCTGAAACCACACCGACAAGGCAGAAATATGAACCTTTAGGGAGGCCAGACGCAGGCCCAACTCTAGGCCTTGCTGCAGAAAAGCCAAAAGCTTGGCTGTACTAAACTTGGAAGCGTCATAATTGTTAGATGCGCACCAAACAAAGTAGGAATGCCAGACCCTATGGTAAATCCGAGCAGAAGCCGGTTTCCGGGCCCGCAACATAGTTTGAATGACCTCTTCAGAAAAACCCTTAGCACTCAAGACGGAAGCTTCAAGAGCCACGCCGTCAAAGACAGCCGGGCTAGGTCCTGGTAGACACAGGGGCCCTGAACGAGGAGGTCTGGGCGTTGTGGAAGTAGAATTGGACGCTCTGACGATAGGCCCTGCAGGTCTGAGAACCAGTGCCGTCTGGGCCATGCTGGAGCTATGAGAAGCAGATTTCCTTTTTCTTGCTTGAACTTCCGAATTACCCTGGGCAGAAGTGACACCGGACGGAACACGTACGGCAGCCGAAAAACCACGGCACCGCCAGCGCATCCACGAATGCTGCTTGAGGATCCCTTGTCCTTGCTCCGAAGACCGGAACCTTGTGATTGTGTCGAGACGCCATCAGATCCACGTCTGGAAGACCCCACTTTTCCACGAGGAGTTAAAACACTTCTGGATGGAGGCCCCACTCGCCGGCATGCACGTCCTGACGACTGAGAAAGTCCGCTTCCCAATTCAGGACTCCCGGAATGAATATTGACGATATGGCCGGTAGATGGCGTTCCCCAACGTAGAATCCATGAGACTTCCTTCATTGCCAAACGACTTTGAGTGCCGCCTTGATGATTTATGTAAGCCACTGTCGTGGCGTTGTCCGACTGTACTTGAACAGGATGATTCTGAATTAAATGCTGGGCCAGGTTCAACTAATTGAAGACCGCCTGCAATTCCAGAATGTTGATCGAGAGGAGAGATTCCTCCTTGGTTCACCGACCCTGAAGGGAGTGTTGCACCAGCACCGCGCCCCAACCTCTTAGACTGGCATCTGTCGTCAACAGGACCCAGTTGGATATCCAGAAGGGACGACCCCTGCACAATTGTTGGTCCCGGAGCCACCAGTGTAGCAACAGACGGACCTCTGGAGTCAAGAAGATCATTTGAGATCTGATCCGGTGAGGCAGGCCGTCCCACTTGGCTAGAATCAGCCTCTGGAGGGGGTGAGAATGGAATTGAGCATACTCCACCATGTCGAATGCTGATACCATTAGGCTCAGCACCTGCATTGCCAAATGTATCGACACTTGCGGACGAGAAAGGAAGCAACGAATCCTGTCCTGAATCTTCAGGACTTTCTCCTGAGACAAGAACAACCTCTGGTTGTGAGTGTCCAACAACGCTCCCAGGTGCACCATGCTCTGAGCAGGGACCAGGGAGGATTTTTTCCCAGTTGATGAGCCACCCGTGGGCTTGTAGAAACCGGACCGTCATATCCAGATGACGCAGGAGAAGATCTGGGGAATTTGCCAGGATTAACAGGTCGTCCAGATACGGCAGTATCCTGACCCCTTGACGGCGGAGTACCACCGTCATCACCGCCATAACTTTCGTGAAGACTCGCGGAGCCGTTGTTAAACCAAAAGGTAACGCCCGAAACTGGTAATGTAGGTTGCCAATAGCGAACCTCAGGTATTGTTGATGTGACACTGCTATAGGAATATGCAGGTAAGCATCCTGTATGTCCAGGGAGACCATGTAGTCCCCAGGTTCCAAGGCCAGAACTATAGAGCGAAGGGTTTCCATACGGAACTTGGAAACCTTCACAAACCTGTTCAATGCCTTGAGGTTGAGAATGGGCCGGGAGGACCCATTCGGTTTCGGGACTAGAAACAGCAGAGAATAGTACCCCCTGCCCCTCTGAGCAAGAGGCACCTGTATGACGACTCCTGTATCCAGAAGGGTCTGTACCACCGAGTGTAGAGCTTTTGCCTTTATCTGGTCCAAAGGTACATCTGTCTGGCAAAATCGATGAGGGGGTCGGTATTTGAAGGCTATGGCGTAACCTCGAGTGACGACTTCCCGTACCCAGGCATCTGAAGTGGTCTTCAACCATTCCTGGGTATACCCTAGAAGCCGGCCCCCCACCCTGGGATCCCCGAGGGGGAGGCCCGCCCCATCATGCGGCAGGCTTATCGGTCTTGGCAGCTGGCTGACGGGCAGCCCAGGCTCTTTTGGGCTTCGGCTTACCAGGTTTGGAAGTGCGGGCCTGCTTATGATACGCCTGACCTTTTGCTTTACCTGAAGGACGAAAGGGGCGAAAGGACGTACCTTTAGCCTTTGACACAGAAGGATCGATATTAGGCAGACAGGCAGTTTTGGCAGTAGCCAAGTCAGCCACAATCTTATTTAAGTCCTCCCCAAACAGAATATCTCCCTTGAAAGGGAGTACCTCCAGGGTTTTTCTAGAGTCCAGATCCACAGACCAGGATCTCAGCCACAATATCCGGCGAGCCAGGACTGACGTAGTAGAGGCCTTGGCTGCTAGGATACCGGCATCAGAAGCCGCCTCTTTAATATATCGAGAAGCTGTGACAATATATGACAAGAATTGTCTAGCATGGTCAGAAGAGATTTCAGCTTCTAACTCCAAAGGCCCATGCTTCAATAGCCTCTGCAGCCCATGTAGCTGCAATAGTGGGCCTTTGTGCAGCACCCGTGAGGGTGTAAATCGCTTTCAGACAACACTCCACACGTTTATCCGTAGGCTCTTTTAGAGACGTGACGGTAGTGACAGGTAGAGCTGAGGAAACCACCATCCTAGCCACATGTGAGTCCACTGAAGGAGGCGTTTACCAATTTTTAGACAGCTCTGGCGTGAGGGGATAGCGAGCCAGGATCTTCTTTTGAGGCACAAACTTCGTACCCGGGTTTTCCCAGGGTTCCTGACGTATATCCACTAGGTGGTCAGAGCGAGGCAAAACTTGCTTAACCACCTTCTGACGCTTGAACCTATCTGGTTTCTTAGGAGGGACGGATGGCTCGGGATCATACGTAATCTGCAGAATTAACTTAAAAGCCTCCAAATGATCAGGAACATCCACATGTGAACTACCCTCCCCATCAGCCGTATCTGAGTCAGAACCTGAGGGGTCGGTATATGTGCCATCTTCATCAGACGAGGTGTCAGTGACAGCAGTGGATTGTGAGGACCTCTTGGACTTAGGCGAGTGTTGGTCAGACTTTTTAGTAGTCAAGGACTGGTTCAACTTCTTTAATTGAGCAGATAAATCGTCCGCCCACGGCGGGTTAGCTGCAGGGACCACATACGGTTGTACCGGCATTGGGGGTCCCATAGGGGGAGTTCGTTTATGAACTAGCGTATGCAGAAGCGTGGAAAAAGCGGCCCACGGTGGGTCAGTATGTGCCTCCGTTGCCACAGTCCCACTGGGGGGCAAGGAGTCCCCAGAACCAGAGCCCATAGCTGCTATATCCTCCTCATATGGCCCCATGGCGTCAGCAACACCGGCAGTGTGTTCAGCCCCAGAACCGTTATCCTCAGAAGCAGACATGATATAACTTGCAGTATGAGGTTAACACAGTACAATTATCAGCAGCACTATACCTCTAAACCCAAACCCCTGCGCAGTGTAGTCAGCACTAGCAGAGATAAAGGAGAGATATGGTGACTAAATCACAGATAAAAATATGTAATACAGTATATCTTTGTGAAAATAAGAATTTACTTACCGATAATTCTATTTCTCGGAGTCCGTAGTGGATGCTGGGGTTCCTGAAAGGACCATGGGGAATAGCGGCTCCGCAGGAGACAGGGCACAAAAAGTAAATCTTTAGGATCAGGTGGTGTGCACTGGCTCCTCCCCCTATGACCCTCCTCCAAGCCTCAGTTAGGTACTGTGCCCGGACGAGCGTACACAATAAGGAAGGATTTATGAATCCCGGGTAAGACTCATACCAGCCACACCAATCACACTGTACAACCTGTGATCTGAACCCAGTTAACAGTATGATAACAGCGGAGCCTCTGAAAAGATGGCTCACAACAATAATAACCCGATTTTTGTAACTATGTACAAGTAATGCAGATAATCCGCACTTGGGATGGGCGCCCAGCATCCACTACGGACTCCGAGAAATAGAATTATCGGTAAGTAAATTCTTATTTTCTCTATCGTCCTAGTGGATGCTGGGGTTCCTGAAAGGACCATGGGGATTATACCAAAGCTCCCAAACGGGCGGGAGAGTGCGGATGACTCTGCAGCACCGAATGAGAGAACTCCAGGTCCTCCTTAGCCAGGGTATCAAATTTGTAGGATTTTACAAACGTGTTTGCCCCTGACTAAATAGCCGCTCGGCAAAGTTGTAAAGCCGAGACCCCTCGGGCAGCCGCCCAAGATGAGCCCACCTTCCTTGTGGAATGGGCATTTACATATTTTGGCTGTGGCAGGCCTGCCACAGAATGTGCAAGCTGAATTGTATTACACATCCAACTAGCAAAAGTCTGCTTAAAAGCAAGAGCACCCAGTTTGTTGGGTGCATACAGGATAACAGCAAGTCAGTTTTCCTGACTCCAGCCGTCCTGGAACCTATATTTTCAGGGCCCTGACCACATCTAGCAACTTGGAGTCCTCCAAGTCCCTAGTAGGCGCAAGACACCACAATAAGCTGGTTCAGGTGAAACACTGACACCACCTTAGGGAGAGAACTGGGGACGAGTCCGCAGCTCTGCCCTGTCCGAATGGACAAACAGATATGGGCTTTTTTGAGAAAAAAACCACCAATTTGACACTCGCCTGGTCCAGGCCAGGTCCAAGAGCATGTTCACTTTTCATGTGAGATGCTTCAAATCCACAGATTTGACTGGTTTTAAACCAATGTGTTTTGAGGAATCCCAGAACTACGTTGAGATCCCACAGTGCCACTGGAGGCACAAAAGGGGGTTGTATATGCAATACTCCCTTGACAAACTTCTGGACTTCAGGAACTGAAGCCAATTCTTTCTGGAAGAAAAATCGACAGGGCCGAAATTTGAACCTTAATGGACCCCAATTTGAGGCCCATAGACACTCCTGTTTGCAAGAAATGCAGGAATCGACCGAGTTGAAATTTCTTCGTGGGGCCTTCCTGGCCTCACACCACGCAACATATTTTCGCCACATGTGGTGATAATGTTGTGCGGTCACCTCCTTTCTGGCTTTGACCAGGGTAGGAATGACCTCTTCCTGAATGCCTTTTCCCTTAGGATCCGGCGTTCCACCGCCATGCCGTCAAACGCAGCTGCGGTAAGTCTTGGAACAGACATGGTACTTGCTGAAACAAGTCCCTTCTTAGCGGCAGAGGCCATAAGTCCTCTGTGAGCATCTCTTGAAGTTCCGGGTACCAAGTCCTTCTTGGCCAATCCGGAGCCATGAGTATAGTTCTTACTCCTCTACGTCTTATAATTCTCAGTACCTTAGGTATGAAAAGCAGAGGATGGAACACATACACCGACTGGTACACCCACGGTGTTACCAGAACGTCCACAGCTATTGCCTGAGGGTCTCTTAACCTGGCGCAATACCTGTCCCGTTTTTTGTTCAGACGGGACGCCATCATGTCCACCTTTGGTAATTCCCAACGGTTTACAATTATGTGGAAAACTTCCCCATGAAGTTCCCACTCTGCCGGGTGGAGGTCGTGCCTACTGAGGAAGTCTGCTTCCCAGTTTCCATTCCCGGAATGAAACACTGCTGACAGTGCTATCACATGATTTTCCGCCCAGCGAAAAGTCCTTTCAGTTTTTGCCACTGCCCTCCTGCTTCTTGTGCCGCCCTGTCTATTTACGTGGGCGACTGCCGTGATGTTTTATCCCACTGGATCAATACCGGCTGACCTTGAAGCAGAGGTCTTGCTAAGCTTAGAGCATTATAAATTTACCCTTAGCTATATTTATGTGGAGAAAAATCTCCAGACTTGATCACACTCCCTGGAAATTTTTTCCTTGTGTGACTGCTCCCCAGCCTCTCGGGCTGGCCTCCGTGGTCACCAACATCCAAAACTGAATGCCGAATCTGCGGCCCTCTAGAAGATGAGCACTCTGTAACCACCACAGGAGAGACACCCTTGTCCTTGGATATAGGGTTATCCGCTGATGCATCTGAAGATGCGATCCGGACCATTTGTCCAGCAGATCCCACTGAAAAGTTCTTGCATGAAATCTGCCGACTGGAATTACTTCGAAGGAAGTCACCATTTTTTTTTACCATGGCCCTTGTGCAATGATGCACTGATTTTAGGAGGTTCCTGACTAGCTCGGATAACTCCCTGGCTTTCTCTTCCGGGAGAAACACCTTTTTCTGGACTGTGTCCAGAATCATCCCTAAGCACAGGAGACTTGTTGTCGGGATCAGCTGCGATTTTGGAATCTTTAGAATCCACCCCTGCTGTTGTAACAGTATCCGAGATAGTGCTACTCCGACCTCCAACTGTTCCCTGGACTTTGCCCTTATCAGGAGATCGTCCAAGTAAGGGATAATTAAGTAGAGATGAGCGGGTTCGGTTTCTCTGAAACCGAACCCGCACGAACTTCATGTTTTTTTCACGGGTCCGAGCAGACTCGGATTCTCCCGCCTTGCTCGGTTAACCCGAGCGCGCCCGAACGTCATCATGACGCTGTCGGATTCTCGCGAGACTCGGATTCTATATAAGGAGCCGCGCGTCGCCGCCATTTTCACACGTGCATTGAGATTGATAGGGAGAGGACGTGGCTGGCGTCCTCTCCATTAGAAATTAGATTAGAAGAGAGAGAGAGATTGTGCAGAGTCAGACAGAGTTTACCACAGTGACCAGTGCAGTTGTTGTTAGTTAACTTTTATTTATTTTAATATAATATATCCGTTCTCTGCTATATCCGTTCTCTGCCTGAAAAAAAACGATACACAGCAGCAGCCAGTCACACAGTGTGACTCAGTCTGTGTGCACTCAGCTCAGCCCAGTGTGCTGCACATCAATGTATAAAAGGCAAAGCTTATAATAATTGTGGGGGAGACTGGGGAGCACTGCAGGTTGTTATAGCAGGAGCCCCCAGGAGTACATAATATTATATTAATTTAAAATTAAACAGTGCACACTTTTGCTGCAGGAGTGCCACTGCCAGTGTGACTAGTGGTGACCAGTGCCTGACCACCAGTATAGTAGTATATTGTTGTATGTATTGTATACTATCTCTTTATCAACCAGTCTATATTAGCAGCAGACACAGTACAGTGCGGTAGTTCACGGCTGTGGCTACCTCTGTGTCGGCAGTCGGAACTCGGCAGGCAGTCCGTCCATCCATAATTGTATTACAATATATACCACCTAACCGTGGTATTTTTTTTTCTTTCTTTATACCGTCGTCATAGTGTCATACTAGTTGTTACGAGTATACTACTATCTCTTTATCAACCAGTGTACAGTGCGGTAGTTCACGGCTGTGGCTACCTCTGTGTCGGCAGTCGGCAGGCAGTCCGTCCATCCATAATTGTATTATTATTATAATATATACCACCTAACCGTGGTTTTTTTTCCATTCTTTATACCGTCATAGTGTCATACTAGTTGTTACGAGTATACTACTATCTCTTTATCAACCAGTGTACAGTGCGGTAGTTCACGGCTGTGGCTACCTCTGTGTCGGCAGTCGGCAGGCAGTCCGTCCATCCATAATTGTATTATTATTATAATATATACCACCTAACTGTGGTATTTTTTTTTCTTTCTTTATACCGTCGTCATAGTGTCATACTAGTTGTTACGAGTATACTACTATCTCTTTATCAACCAGTGTACAGTGCGGTAGTTCACGGCTGTGGCTACCTCTGTGTCGGCAGTCGGAACTCGGCAGGCAGTCCGTCCATCCATAATTGTATTACAATATATACCACCTAACCGTGGTATTTTTTTTTCTTTCTTTATACCGTCGTCATAGTGTCATACTAGTTGTTACGAGTATACTACTATCTCTTTATCAACCAGTGTACAGTGCGGTAGTTCACGGCTGTGGCTACCTCTGTGTCGGCAGTCGGCAGGCAGTCCGTCCATCCATAATTGTATTATTATTATAATATATACCACCTAACCGTGGTTTTTTTTTCATTCTTTATACCGTCGTCATAGTGTCATACTAGTTGTTACGAGTATACTACTATCTCTTTATCAACCAGTGTACAGTGCGGTAGTTCACGGCTGTGGCTACCTCTGTGTCGGCAGTCGGCAGGCAGTCCGTCCATCCATAATTGTATTATTATTATAATATATACCACCTAACCGTGGTTTTTTTTTCATTCTTTATACCGTCGTCATAGTGTCATACTAGTTGTTACGAGTATACTACTATCTCTTTATCAACCAGTGTACAGTGCGGTAGTTCACGGCTGTGGCTACCTCTGTGTCGGCAGTCGGCAGGCAGTCCGTCCATCCATAATTGTATTATTATTATAATATATACCACCTAACCGTGGTTTTTTTTTCATTCTTTATACCGTCGTCATAGTGTCATACTAGTTGTTACGAGTATACTACTATCTCTTTATCAACCAGTGTACAGTGCGGTAGTTCACGGCTGTGGCTACCTCTGTGTCGGAACTCGGCAGGCAGTCCGTCCATCCATAATTGTATTATATACCACCTAACCGTGGTTTTTTTATACCACCTAACCGTGGCAGTCCGTCCATAATTGTATACTAGTATCCAATCCATCCATCTCCATTGTTTACCTGAGGTGCCTTTTAGTTCTGCCTATAAAATATGGAGAACAAAAAAGTTGAGGTTCCAAAATTAGGGAAAGATCAAGATCCACTTCCACCTCGTGCTGAAGCTGCTGCCACTAGTCATGGCCGAGACGATGAAATGCCAGCAACGTCGTCTGCCAAGGCCGATGCCCAATGTCATAGTACAGAGCATGTCAAATCCAAAACACCAAATATCAGAAAAAAAAGGACTCCAAAACCTAAAATAAAATTGTCGGAGGAGAAGCGTAAACTTGCCAATATGCCATTTACCACACGGAGTGGCAAGGAACGGCTGAGGCCCTGGCCTATGTTCATGGCTAGTGGTTCAGCTTCACATGAGGATGGAAGCACTCAGCCTCTCGCTAGAAAAATGAAAAGACTCAAGCTGGCAAAAGCAGCACAGCAAAGAACTGTGCATTCTTCGAAATCCCAAATCCGAATTCCGAGCCCACCCGCTGGCGGTGATGCAGGGCAGTCTGGAGCGACTGCTGATGCTGACATCTGGTCCGGACTGAAGGACCTGACAACCATTACGGACATGTCGTCTACTGTCACTGCATATGATTCTCTCACCATTGATAGAATGGTGGAGGATTATATGAGTGACCGCATCCAAGTAGGCACGTCACACAGTCCGTACTTATACTGGCAGGAAAAAGAGGCAATTTGGAGGCCCTTGCACAAACTGGCTTTATTCTACCTAAGTTGCCCTCCCACAAGTGTGTACTCCGAAAGAGTGTTTAGTGCCGCCGCTCACCTTGTCAGCAATCGGCGTACGAGGTTACATCCAGAAAATGTGGAGAAGATGATGTTCATTAAAATGAATTATAATCAATTCCTCCGCGGAGACATTGACCAGCAGCAATTGCCTCCACAAAGTACACAGGGAGCTGACATGGTGGATTCCAGTGGGGACGAATTGATAATCTGTGAGGAGGGGGATGTACACGGTGATATATCGGAGGATGATGATGAGGTGGACATCTTGCCTCTGTAGAGCCAGTTTGTGCAAGGAGAGATTAATTGCTTCTTTTTTGGTGGGGGTCCAAACCAACCCGTCATTTCAGTCACAGTCGTGTGGCAGACCCTGTCACTGAAATGATGGGTTGGTTAAAGTGTGCATGTCCTGTTTTGTTTATACAACATAAGGGTGGGTGGGAAGGGCCCAAGGACAATTCCATCTTGCACCTCTTTTTTCTTTTATTTTTCTTTGCGTCATGTGCTGTTTGGGGAGGGTTTTTTGGAAGGGACATCCTGCGTGACACTTCAGTGCCACTCCTAGATGGGCCAGGTGTTTGTGTCGGCCACTAGGGTCGCTAATCTTACTCACACAGCTACCTCATTGCGCCTCTTTTTTTCTTTGCGTCATGTGCTGTTTGGGGAGGGTTTTTTGGAAGGGACATCCTGCGTGACACTGCAGTGCCACTCCTAGATGGGCCCGGTGTTTGTGTCGGCCACTAGGGTCGCTTATCTTTCTCACACAGTCAGCTACCTCATTGCGCCTCTTTTTTTCTTTGCGTCATGTGCTGTTTGGGGAGGGTTTTTTGGAAGGGACATCCTGCGTGACACTGCAGTGCCACTCCTAGATGGGCCAGGTGTTTGTGTCGGCCACTAGGGTCGCTAATCTTACTCACACAGCTACCTCATTGCGCCTCTTTTTTTCTTTGCGTCATGTGCTGTTTGGGGAGGGTTTTTTGGAAGGGACATCCTGCGTGACACTGCAGTGCCACTCCTAGATGGGCCCGGTGTTTGTGTCGGCCACTAGGGTCGCTTATCTTTCTCACACAGTCAGCTACCTCATTGCGCCTCTTTTTTTCTTTGCGTCATGTGCTGTTTGGGGAGGGTTTTTTGGAAGGGACATCCTGCGTGACACTGCAGTGCCACTCCTAGATGGGCCAGGTGTTTGTGTCGGCCACTAGGGTCGCTAATCTTACTCACACAGCTACCTCATTGCGCCTCTTTTTTTCTTTGCGTCATGTGCTGTTTGGGGAGGGTTTTTTGGAAGGGACATCCTGCGTGACACTGCAGTGCCACTCCTAGATGGGCCCGGTGTTTGTGTCGGCCACTAGGGTCGCTTATCTTTCTCACACAGTCAGCTACCTCATTGCGCCTCTTTTTTTCTTTGCGTCATGTGCTGTTTGGGGAGGGTTTTTTGGAAGGGACATCCTGCGTGACACTGCAGTGCCACTCCTAGATGGGCCCGGTGTTTGTGTCGGCCACTAGGGTCGCTAATCTTACTCACACAGCTACCTCATTGCGCCTCTTTTTTTCTTTGCGTCATGTGCTGTTTGGGGAGGGTTTTTTGGAAGGGACATCCTGCGTGACACTGCAGTGCCACTCCTAGATGGGCCCGGTGTTTGTGTCGGCCACTAGGGTCGCTGAGCTTAGTCATCCAGCGACCTCGGTGCAAATTTTAGGACTAAAAATAATATTGTGAGGTGTAAGGTGTTCAGAATAGACTGAAAATGAGTGTTAATTATGGTTATTGAGGTTAATAATACTATGGGATCAAAATGACCCCCAAATTCAATGTTTTAAGATGTTTTTTAGGGTTTTTTGAAAAAACCACCCGAATCCAAAACACACCCGAATCCGACAAAAAAAATTCGGTGAGGTTTTGCCAAAACGCGGTCGAACCCAAAACACGGCCGCGGAACCGAACCCAAAACCAAAACACAAAACCCGAAAAATTTCAGGCGCTCATCTCTATAATTAAGACGCCTTTTCTTCGAAGAAGAACCATCATTTCGGCCATTACCTTGGTAAAGACCCGGGGTGCCGTAGACAATCCAAACGGCAGCGTCTGAAACTGATAGTGACAGTTCTGTACCACGAACCTGAGGTACCCTTAGTGATAAGGGCAAATTTGGGACATGGAGGTAAGCATCCCTGATGTCTCGGGACACCAGATAGTCCCCTTCTTCCCGGTTCGTTATCACTGCTCTGAGTGACTCCATCTTGATTTGAACCTTTGTAAGTGTTCAAATTTTTTTAGATTTAGAATAGGTCTCACCTAGCCTTCTGGCTTCAGTACCACAATATAGTGTGGAATAATACCCCTTTTCTTGTTGTAGGAGGGGTAATTTAATTATCACCTGCTGGGAATACAGCTCGTGATTTTTTTCCCATACTGCCTCCTTGTCGGAGGGAGACCTTGGTAAAGCAGCCTTCAGGAGCCTGCGCAGGGGAAAAGTCTCGACATTCCAAACTGTACCCCTGGGATACTACTTGTAGGATCCAGGGGTCCTGTACGGTCTCAGCGTCATGCTGAGAGCTTGTCAGAAGCGGTGGAACGCTTCTGTTCCTGGGAATGGGCTGCCTGCTGCAGTCTTCTTCCCTTTCCTCTATCCCTGGGCAGATATGACTCTTATAGGGACGAAAGGACTGAAGCTGAAAAGACGGTGTCTTTTTCTGCAGAGATGTGACTTAGGGTAAAAACGGTGGATTTTCCAGCAGTTGCCGTGGCCACCAGGTCCGATGGACCGACCCCAAATAACTCCTCTTCCTTTATACGGCAATACACCTTTGTGCCGTTTGGAATCTGCATCACCTGACCACTGTCGTGTCCATAAACATCTTCTGGCAGATATGGACATCGCACTTACTCTTGATGCCAGAGTGCAAATATCCCTCTGTGCATCTCGCATATATAGAAATACATCCTTTAAATGCTCTATAGTCAATAAAATACTGTCCCTGTCAAGGGTATCAATATTTTTAGTCAGGGAATCCGACCAAGCCACCCCAGCTCTGCACATCCAGGCTGAGGCGATCGCTGGTCGCAGTATAACACCAGTATGTGTGTATATACTTTTTATGATATTTTTCCAGCCTCCTGTCAGCTGGCTCCTTGAGGACGGCCCTATCTATAGACGGTACCGCCACTTGTTCTGATAAGCGTGTGAGCGCCTTATCCACCCTAAGGGGTGTTTCCCAACGCGCCCTAACTTCTGGCGGGAAAGGGTATACCGCCCATATTTTCTATCGGGGGGAACCCACGCATCATCACACACTTCATTTAATTTATCTGATTCAGGAAAAACTACGGTAGTTTTTTCACATCCCACATAATACCCTCTTTTGTGGTACTTGTAGTATCAGAAATATGTAACACCTCCTTCATTGCCTTTAACGTGTGGCCCTAATAAGGAATACGTTTGTTTATTCACCGTCGACACTGGATTCAGTGTCCGTGTCTGTGTCTGTGTCGACCGACTAAAGTAAACGGGCGTTTTAAAACCCCTGACGGTGTTTCTGAGAAACCATTATATGTTTAAAGTTCCCTATACATGTGTAAGTGGGTTACGCTCCATGTCTATTTAAATATTCATTAGAGATACCCTACATACTACATTGAAAATAGTGGAACTTCCTACACATTGGCTGTTTTTTATTTTCCACATGTGATCGACATTTTTGAGACTACATTAGAGACTTCTAATCGAGATCTCCGAGGAGAGACCCAAAGATACCTTTATAGGAGTTATCAAGCCCTTTAAATCGTGAGTTGGGGTACGCGATCAGTGGATTACTTCTATTGCTGAAAGAGTGAAAGATACCTTTATATGTTTGTCATCAGCACACAGAGTGTGAGTGTTGGGGTACGCATCATCCGCCTTCTCCAGAAAACTGTTATAAGGCCTCCCCTAGTTTGATTGAGACTCTATTATACTATTCCGGAGGCTTCATAAATAGAAAAAGAAATTGACCCCAAAAAAAGAAACTTTGAGGTGGTCTATATTCGAATCGTATAACATCAGTGGGGCACAATTTTTGTTATCCATTTCACGACACTGTACGAATGAAAACATATCTTGATTGTATGTACTACACATTGGTTTGTTCTCGCCATTTTTTGTCTTTTATGATATCAACATTCGAGAAACTCCATATTGTATTGAACTAAATTGAAGATTTTACTCAGAAGAATAGAACCTATCTTCTGGCCCAAAAAGGAACGTTATGGTGATATCTTGCTTTAGCGCTTGTGGTGTATGACAGTGTTTCTAATTTCTGGTTTGTGTAGCTTACACAGCTATATAACAATAGATATAACAGTACACAGTAAGAACTGGATGTATATCACAGGGTAATTGTACTATAAAACCCTGACTAAATGCACTCTTTCCTAACTATCACTGTCTAAAAAGGCAGGTAGAATACTTAAGTGTCATGTAAAGTCACAGCGCTGACAACCAGGCGGCTTTACATAGGAGGATTTGCCCAAGCAGTCCCAGGAACAGTGAGCTGAGGGATAATGGCGCCGCAGACACTGACAGAGAGTGAGGAAAAGACAGATATGCAGCTCCAAGGCGGGAACACTTGCTAGAAATGGCGCCCTGGGCTGGGGCAGGGGCTTCAGGTCTAAGCCTTATCCCCTCTGCTGGCAAAACCACCGGGTACTGTGGGCGATATAAGAATTGGTTTATAGAGAAAACCTGACCTGCGCCCATGCCCTGGTGATCTAGTGGGATCGCCTGTACTGCCACAGTGTCCACCGCCAGCGCGCGTGGCCCGCCTCCCACTGACTGCGCCGGATCGCGATAAAGACCGGGTCCCGCAAGCGGGACCCACTTACCACCTCCCGAAGCGTGGCCACACGATCCTGGAGAGCCCCAGCCGTGTGTGTCTAACGTGAAGAAAACCGGAGCCTCCGCTGTAGGTACCCGGCAACCAGGGCTCGGGAGTGTACAGCGCCGCTGTGGAGAGCTGGAGCTGCAGCAGTGAATGTCACAAAACATTTACCACCGCTGCTGCCCTTAAAGTCTTCACTTTTTACCTCATAAAAAGCTTTTCTTAGGGCTGCTTAGAGCAGCCCCTCCGTTCGGTGCCTGCTTACTGCAGCACCAACTAACAAACTGAGCTCCTGTGCTGGGAGGCGGGGTGATATAGGAGGCGGCGCTGTGCATTCTGGGAACAGTCAAAGCTTTGAGCCTGTTGGTGCCTCGGATCAATATCCTACTCTACACCCCATTGTCCAATCCTTGTGGTGCCCAGTGTACCCTGCAGCAGAAAAGGGAAATCCCCCCCACAAACATCGAAACATCGATCGGGAACATTGCGACCATCGGAACATCGGGAACATTGCAGGGGGCGTCTGGGGGTGGCCAAGGAGGGTTCATTTACTCTCCCCAGCGGCTGCCATTGTCTGCAGCCGCTGGAGGGGGGAATCCTGCCGTGCTGACCGATCAGCAGTGATCGGCAGCACGGCAGACACAGGGGGAAAGTGCAAGGAGGCAGAGGGATCTTCCGGTCCCTCTGACAGCAGCAGCGGAGGGAAGTTTATCTTCCCTGGTGCTGCTAACACTATCTGGTCAGATAGAGCACTAGCAGGCATGGCCGCGCCAGGCAAGTGGTTAAATAGTTCAGTACACGTGACACCAATCATATATTAAGAACAGAATTCCAGGTAGAGAGCATTTTGTCCCTCCTGGAATGTGTCATGTAGGGAGATATACACAATACACCCCCATTTCCCCGGGCCGCCTGTTTTAAGTGCCCCGGGCCTCCCAAGGCTTAATCCGGCCCTACCTGGGTAGGACAGCTAGTCCTGGAATCTACCCTGGACTTCAGTTCTGTCTAGTTCCAAAGGTGGGGCGAAAGCATCAGAGGAGAGTGTGAGGTGGAGAGAAAGAGAGGAGGTGGAGTGGAGAATAATAGAACATAAAATAAAAGCCAGGCAACTCCAGGGTTTGCAGGTAGTTTGATATTAGCTCTATGAACTTCCTGAAAACTAATTTTGGTTGATTTATTATTTAAACCAATAATCTGCAAATCATTACTACAAATATGGGAAACATGTAAATATTAGTTCCTGGATCGTACAATGTTTTCAATTTCTGTAACAAAACGAATATTTGCATCTCTGAGAACAATATGAAAACAGCTAAACATCTAGGTTTGTTATCCATATTGTCCAATAACAGAAATCATCTGTCTTTTTTCACTTCATAGTACATTATTCCTTTTAACGTGTGGAAATTACCACGGTTATGAGTCTTAGGAGTTTGTAAAATAACAAATATGACGTTATGAACTTTGGTTCATATTAGGGTGGCCAATCCTGGGATCGGCGGGATCCCAGGGATTTAGACCTAAAATTGGCCGGGATTTAATAGTGGGATTGTAGTTTCCAAACCCGAGGATTTCGGGATTAGTAAAGTTTGCTTGTTTTTTCAATGCCAGACAGTGTTGAGCGTCCTCAGGACGTGCGCACGTGAAGTCAGAGGTCACACTGTGCAGTCTGCCGCCAGCCGCCTGCGCTGCCCAGATCGCACCCTCGACGCCCACCGCCTGCAGCAAGTAAACCCGCCCGCACTCCCAGAGGATGGTGAGTAGTTCTGTGGGCTGGACGGGTCCGGGAAGGGAGTGGAGCGCACTGAAGATTTTAATTTTACAATATTCAACCCAATCCCGGGTATCCCAGGATTAATCATTTTTCAATCCCGATGCCCGGAATTGAAAAAAAAAGCACAGGATTGGCCTCCCTAGTTCATAGAGAGGTTTCTGACATAACCACCTTCCCACATCCAGAGCCATCATCACTTATCTCATGTTGAAGGTTTCTGCTCTTTCCCGATACCCAGGGGCAGATGCAGGATTTCCGGAGGAGGGGGGGGTTTCCAAATGTGATTGTTGCCAGCCCATGAAGAATGCATAATTAGCATGTATTATTAATTATTATTATAAATAGGATTTTAGTACCTACCGGTAAATCCTTTTCTCCTAGTCCGTAGAGGATGCTGGGGACTCCAAAAGGTCCATGGGGTATAGACAGGATCCGCAGGAGCTTGGGCACACTGAAAAGACAAACTGGGTGTATACTGGCTCCTCCCTCTATGCCCCTCCTCCAGACCTCAGTTATAGGAACTGTGCCCAGGAGAGACGGACATTTCGAGGAAAGGATTTTTGTTTAAAGTAAGGGCTACAACATACCAGCCCACACCACAAACATACCGTACAACTGGAGTAACAGTAAACCAGATAACAGTATGAATTAACAACAGCAACAAGCTGAAACCAATAAATACACAACCCGTGTATAAACTAATTTAACCAGTAAGAATACACTGCAAGCAACAGTCCGCACTGGGATGGGCGCCCAGCATCCTCTACGGACTAGGAGAAAAGGATTTACCGGTAGGTACTAAAATCCTATTTTCTCTTATGTCCTAGAGGATGCTGGGGACTCCAAAAGGACCATGGGGTCTATACCAAAGCTCCAACACGGGCGGGAGAGTGCGGACGACTCTGCAGCACCGATTGAGCAAACATGAGGTCCTCCTCAGCTAGGGTATCAAACTTGTAAAACTTAGCAAAAGTGTTTGAACCCGACCAGGTAGCTGCTCGGCAAAGCTGAATTGCCGAGACCCCTCGGGCAGCCGCCCAAGATGAGCCCACTTTCCTGGTAGAGTGGGCCTTTACTGACTTCGGCACCGGTAGGCCAACCGAAGAATGAGGTTGCTGAATCGTACTACAAATCCAGCGTCCAATAGTCTGTTTCAAAGCAGGATGACCAATCTTGTTGGAAGCATACAGGACAAACAGCGCCTCTGTCTTTCTGGCAACAGCCGTTCTGGCGACGTAGATTTTTAAAGCTCTCACAACATCCAGAGACTTTGGAACTGCCACAGCATCCGTAGCCACGGGTACCACAATAGGTTGGTTAATGTGAAACAAAGAAACCACCTTCGGCAGAAACTGTTGACGAGTCCTTAATTCTGCTCTATCCGAATGGAAAATCAAGTATGGACTCTTATGTGATAAGGCCGCCAACTCTGACACTCGCCTGGCAGACACCACAGCCAACAGCATGACTACCTTCCAAGTGAGAAACTTTAACTCAACCTTACGCAAAGGTTCAAACCAGGAAGACATAAGAAACTGCAAGACCACCTCAAGATCCCATGGTGCCACAGGGGGCACAAACGGAGGATGTATATTTATCATTCCTTTCACAAAAGTCTGAACCTCTGGGAGGACAGCCAATTATTTTTGAAAGAAAATAGATAAAGCCGAAATCTGCACTTTGATGGAGCCTAATTTCAAGCCTGCATCGACGCCTGCCTGTAAAAAAATGGAGAAACCGACCTAGGTGGAATTCTTCCGCAGGAGCTGTTTTAGTCTCACACCACGAAACGTACTTTCTCCAAATACGGTGATAATGTTTCGCCGTAACCTCCATCCTAGCCTTAAGGAGAGTGGGAATGACCTCCCCGGGAATACCTTTTCGAGCTAAGATTTGGTGCTCAACTTCCATGCCGTCAAACGCAGCCGCGGTAAGTCTGGAAACACGCATGGTCCCTGCAATAACAGGTCCTCTCTTAGAGGAAGCGGCCAAGGATCTTCCACAGGTAATTCCTGATGATCCGGATACCAGGCCCTTCTTGGCCAATCTGGAACGACGAGAATCACCTGAACCCTTGCTCGTCGAATGATTCCCAGTACCTTTGGAATGAGAGGAAGTGGAGGGAACACATACACCGACTGGAACACCCACGGAGTCACCAGGGCGTCCACTGCACTGGCTTGGGGGTCCCTTGAGCTGGAACAATACCTCGGAAGCTTCTTGTTGAGGCGAGACGCCATCATGTCTATCAGTGGAATTCCCCAACGCTTCGTCACTTCTGCAAATACCTCTTGGTGAAGAGCCCACTCTCCCTGATGGAGATCGTGTCTGCTGAGGAAATCTGCTTCCCAGTTGTCCACTCCCGGAAGGAAGACTGCTGACAGGGCGCTCACGTGTTGTTCCGCCCAGCGAAGGATTCTTGTGGCCTCTGCCATAGCCGCCCTGCTCCTTGTTCCGCCTTGATGGTTTATATGCACCACCGCTGTTATGTTGTCCGACTGTACGAGGACAGGTCGACCCTGAAGTAGGCTTCTTGCTTGTAGCAGGCCGTTGTAAATGGCTCTTAACTCGAGAACATTTATGTTGAGACAAGCTTCCTGGAGCGACCATTTCCCCTGGAAATTTCTTCCTTGGGTGACTGCGCCCCAGCCTCGGAGACTTGCATCTGTTGTCAGTAGTACCCACTCCTGGATACCGAACCGGCGCCCTCCTAGGAGGTGAGAACTTTGTAGCCACCACAGGAGATAAATCCTGGCCTTGGGAGATAAACTTATCTTCCGGTGCATGTGCAGGTGAGACCCGGACAATTTTCTCAGCAGGTCCCACTGAAACACCCGGGCATGAAACCTGCCAAATGGAATGGCTTCGTACGCTGCAACCATTTCCCCCAGAACCCGAGTACAGTGATGAATCGACACACTTGTCGGCCTCAGAAGTTCCCTGACCATCGTCTGCAGTTCCAGATCTTTTTCTTCAGGAAGAAACACTCTCCGTAACTCCGTGGCCAGTATCATGCCCAGAAAAAGCATCTGAGTGGTCGGAATCAACTGAGATTTTGGCAAATTTAGCACCCAACCGTGCTGTCGCAGAACCGACAGTGACAATTCACACTTCTCAGCAACCGTTCCTTGGACCTCGCCTTTATCAGATCATCGTCCAAGTACGGGATAATTGTAACCCCTTGCTTGCGAAGGAGAACCATAATTTCTGCCATGACCTTGGTGAAAATCCTCGGGGCCGTGGAAAGCCCAAACAGCAACATCTGAAATTGGTAATGAGAATCCTATATCGCAAACCTGAGGAAGGCTTGATGCGGAGGATATATCGGGACGTGTAAGTAGGCATCCTTTATGTCGACTGACGCCATAAAATCCCCCCCTTCTAGGCTGGAAATCACAGCTCGAAGAGATTCCATCTTGAACTTGAAAACTTTGGATTGAGGGATTTTAGGTTCAGAATCGGTCTGACCGAACCATCCGGTTTCGGTACAACAAAGAGGCTCGAGTAGAACCCCTCCCCCCGTTGGGACGGGGGAAAAGGAAACAATGACCCTCTGTTGACACAACTTTTGTATTGCTGCCATCACCACCTCCCTGTCCGGAAGAGACACTGGTAAGGCCAAAATGAAAAACCGGTGAGGGGGCACCTCCTGAAACTCCAGCTTGTATCCCTGAGATACTATCTCTAGGACCCAAGGATCCAGGCCTGATTGAACCCAGACCTGACTGAAGATCCGCAGACGGCCCCCCACCGGTCTGGACTCCCCCAGGGAAGCCCCAGCGTCATGCGGTGGACTTGGTAGAGGCAGGGGAGGACTTTTGGTCATGGGCGCCTGACACTGCAGGCGACTTCCTTCCCCTTCCTCTACCCTTTGAAGTGAGGAAGGATGAACCTTTTCCACGCCTGTATTTATTTGGACGAAAGGACTGCATCTGCTGATGTGGTGCCTTTTTCTGTTGTGTGTGAAGAAAAGTCGCGGTAGAGACCAGGTCAGCCAAGCCGTCCCCATACAAGACATTACCTTTGAAGGGTAGAGCTTCCATAGCTCTCTTGGAGTCGGCATCAGCATTCCATTGATGGATCCACAACGCCCTCCTGGCCGAGATCGCCATGGCATTGGCTCTTGATTATTCAAAAGAACATTATCTTTATCAAGGGTATCCATATCAGCAGCTAAATTCTCAGTCCATTTAGCAATAGCACTACTCACCCATACCGACGCCACAGCAGGTCTGAGCAATGCAGCCGTATTAGCGAAAATGGACTTCAGAGACGTCTCCAGCTTGCGATCCGCCGGATCCTTGAGAGCTGCCGTGTCAGGAGACGGAAGCGCCACCTTCTTAGACAAACGAGATAGAGCTTTGTCAACATTTGGAGACGCCTCCCATTTTCCCCTGTCATCAGAGGGGAAAGGATACGCCATGTAAATTCTCTTGGGAATCTGCACCTCTTGTCCGGCGACTCCCAAGCCTTTTCACAAAGAGTATTCATTTCATGAGAGGGGGGAAACTTCACCTCAGGTTTTTTCCCTTTGAACAAACAAATCCTTGTTTCCTGCACCGCAGGTTCATCAGAAATGTGTAAAACATCTTTTATAGCCACAATCATGTACTGAATACTCTTAACTAACCGTGGATGTAAAGCAGCCTCACTGAAATCGACCTCGGAGTCAGAATCCCTGTCGGTATGAGTATATACCACTTGGGTAAACGGCCGCTTTTGCGACCCCGATGGGGTCTGCACCTGAGACAAAGCATCCTCCATGGATTTCCTCCACACCTGTGTCTGCGACTCCGATTTATCTAACCTTTTTGACAAAGAGGCCACATTTGTATTAAGTGTACTTAACAATGTGAGTAAATCAGGTGTCGGCAGCGCCGTCAGAGCCAATTCCAGACCCACATCTGCTCCCCCAGCAGCCTCCTCCGGGGAATAATATTCAGTCTCAGACATGCCGACCCTGAGTATCGACACACCGACACACACACACAATGCCTCAGCTAGGGGACAGGCCCACAAGGAAGCCCGGATAGAGAAACACGGAGGGAGTATGCCAGCTCACACCCCAGCACCCATATATCCCACCAAAGAATATATGTAAATAACGCTGCTTCAAGGACAATAATTATGCACCACAAAACTGTGCTTCCCCCCCCCCCCCCCGATTAGCTCCCCGTAACTTGTAGTGGAGCTTTGGAGGTCCCGCGTCAGCGTCTCATGCCGCGTGTATCAGGGAAAATGGCGCTGGTGAGCCGTGCAGCTAAGCTCCGCCCCTTCCCGGCGCGCTTCAGCCCGCTAAAATTTTAAAATTGAAAATGCCGGCTGGGGTATGAAAAACAGTGCAGAAGCACCGAAAAGCCTTCTGCCGGCTTCCCAGACCTCAGTAACTGCTGCCCAGGGCGCCACCCCCCCAGCGCCCTGCACCCTGTGAGTGCCGTTGGTGAAGTGTGTGGGAGCATGGAGCGCAGCGCTACCGCTGCGCTGTACCTTGTTACTGAAGTCTTCTGCCGTCATTTAAGTCTTCTGCCTTCTGCATACTCACCCGGCTTCTTTCTTCTGGCTTTTGTGAGGGGGGTGACGGCGCGGCTTCGGGAACAAGCAGCTAGGCGCACCAAGTGATCGAACCCTCTGGAGCTAATGGTGTCCAGTAGCCTAAGAAGTAGAGCCCTTAAACTAAGTAGAAATAGGTCTAACTTCTCTCCCCTCAGTCCCACGATGCAGGGAGCCTGTAGCCAGAAGGTCTCCCTGAAAATAAAAAACCTAACAAAAGTATTTTCTAGAGAAACTCAGGAGAGCTCCCCTAGTGAGTGTCCAGTCAGTCCTGGGCACAAAGTCTAACTGAGGTCTGGAGGAGGGGCATAGAGGGAGGAGCCAGTTCACACCCAGTTTAAGTCTTTTCAGTGTGCCCAAGCTCCTGCGGATCCCGTCTATACCCCATGGTCCTTTTGGAGTCCCCAGCATCCTCTAGGACGTAAGAGAAATTAGCATGTAACAAGCTATAGTCTGCCTAAACAAAGTGCAGTGTATGTAATATACAGTAGTATATGAGACATAGGATGTCCCAATGACCATGGTAAGCCACTTACCAGATTCTCTCTCTGGTGCGATGACTGATCCCTCAGATCCACAGATAGACAGCAGACTTGGTAGGCAAATCTGCTGCTACCGGGCACGTGCAGCAGCTTCATTTAGCCTTTTACACTGCATGTAGTGGCCGTGGGCCAGGCTGTAGGAAGGAGGGTTTCCAGGCAACAGGAAATCCGCCCTGTGTTTGCCTATGACACCAGTCATATGCAGCCATTTCTTCATTACCAAAATCACGAGTGGACAGGTCGTTGCCTCCCCACACATCCCCATTACTTTTAAATGATCTGATTGGCTATATTATATACATCCAATGGATCTGATTAGCTAAGCTGTGAACATTCCAATGATCAGACTGGCTATCCTGTGTACGTGCAATTGATCAGGCTGGCTATGCTTTGTGCATTGCATTGATCAGATTGGCTATGATGTGTACATTACAGTGATCAGATTTGCTATGCTGTGTACATTCAATTGATATGATTGGCTATGCTGCGAACACTCCAATGATCAGATTGGCCACACTGTGTAGTTAATTGATGCAATTGGCTATGCTGTGTACAGTCCAGTGATCAGATTGGCTATGTTGTGTACAGTTCAGTGAACAGACTGGCTATGTTGTGTATATTCCATTGACCTGATTGGCTATGTTGTGTACATTCCAACATTTCAGTGATGAGATTGGCTATTCGCAGAACATTCCAGTGATGAGATTGGCTATTCTCAGAACATTCCAGCGATGAGATTGGCTATTCTCAGAACATTCCAGTGATGAGATTGGCTATTCTCAGAACATTCCAGCGATGAGATTGGCTATTCTCAGAACATTCCAGTGATGAGGTGGCTATTCTCAGAACATTCCAGTGATGAGATTGGCTATTCTCTGAACATTCCACTGATCAGATTAGCTATGCGGTGTACATTCCAATGATCAGATTGACTATATTGTGAACATTCCAATTATAAGATTTGCTATGCCCTGAACAATCAGATGATATGGATTGGCTAAACTGTGAAAATACCGATGATTTCATTGTCTGTGCGGTGAATAATCCAATGAGCGAATATACAGTGCAAGGAGACACACCGAAAGATGATGTTTGGTCAGAAGTTTCAACATATTATGTATTTTCTTTATACTATTAATTATATAACTTTTACCTGTAAATATCTACTGTCAAAAATGCAATATTTGTAACACAAATTCTCCACCATCGCCTTAAATGGCTTGAAAATGATCAGAAACTAAAGGATTCAAATACAAATATCATACGTGTATATATATGTGCATACTGTATATAAAGTTTCGAGAAAGAACCGATGATATTTGAAAAAGGGGTTTAGTTTGAATCCTTTTGGTAATCTGGAGAAAATGGAACCTTATTTGTAAGGAATACAGCAGGACGCCACTTATCCGGGATTACAAAAGACAGCAGTGTGCACATAAAGTAGTTAGTTAGGAAGAGAATATGTAATTTGGAATACTTTATATTACTGTTACGCACACTTTAAAATGTCTTTCTAATATGGAATAGAAATTTTACAATTAAATCTTCCTGTAAGAATAATTAAGTAGGAAGATAAAAATTATAAAGTATGAATCAGTTAGGATGGAATTTTCTTTAACTTGTATTACGGAAAAGAAGATTAGCAAAGATCAGGGGGGATTTATTGGTTGCTACTGTATGTGCAAATTGTCCACTTTACAATGGTGGTCATTCCGAGTTGATCGCTCGCTAGCACTTTTTAGCAGCCGTGCAAACGCTATGCCGCCTCCCACTGGGAGTGTATTTTAGCTTAGCAGAAGTGCGAACGAAAGGATCGCAGAGCGGCTACAAAGTTTTTTTGTGCAGTTTTAGAGTAGCTCAAAACCTACTCAGCACTTGCGATCACTTCAGACTGTTCAGTTCCTGTTTTGACGTCACAAACACGCCCAGCCACGCCTGCGTTTTTCCTGGTACGCCTGCGTTTTTTCGAACACTTCCTGAAAACGGTCAGTTGACACCAAAAAACGCCCTCTTCCTGTCAATCACTCTGAGGCATCCAGTGCGACTGAAAAGCATCGCTAGACCTTGTGTAAAATGACATCGTTCGTTGTAATAGTACATTGCGCCGCATGCGCAGAAGTGCCATTTTTTGGCCTAATCGCTGCACAGCGAACGAATGCAGCTAGCGATCAACTCGGAATGACCACCAATATCTATCTCCAAGGGGTATATTTACTAACAGTCGTTTTTGGTTCTATTTAAAATCGACCAGAATAGAACCAACATCCCCACAAATTCAACTACAGTAGCTCATTTACTAAAAGTCGATTTTGAGTTCCTTTTAAAAATTGCTTTGTGATGTGAGCCCTATTTTGAAGTTCTAAAAGTGTTTTCATAAAAAATCAACATAAAAGTGATAACATTGATCAAAAATCGATCTAAAGTCGACCCAAAATAGACAAAAAACATTTCTATTGGTCAAAACAGGTCACATGCACTGTATTACCCACAAACACCTTCATTCCTGGCCTAATTTGCATTTTTACTTTTTTTTTTTTAAATCATTGCTGTGCCTTTCAATGTCATGAGTTATGCAGCCAGAGTGCCCCACATGCTTCTCTACCGTGTTTTTTCCATCATATTAAGGTTTCAGACAATTCTACATGAGAAAAAAAATAAAAAATCAAATAGAACTATTGCTGGTGGCTCTATTGAAAATTATGATTTTGGGTTGATTTTAGGTTGATTTTTAAATTGACTATTATTAAATATGGGTTAGGAATTGAACTCTATGTTAAAGTATAGAAGGTTCTATTATAGTTCAATTTGAGTATAAAGTTCTATATGGGTCGATTTTGACTTTAGTAAATAGTTACATTCAAAATTGACTGAAAATCGACTGAAACACACAATCGACGGTTAGTAGATATACCCCCAAGGCTTGATACATCTCCTCTCAGGTCTGACTGCTTGTAATAATCACTGCTCATAGGGAGGCCAATCCGGACCTTTTTTTCAATACTGGGTATCGCGATTGAAAAATATAAACAGAATGAGACTGCGCTTCTCACTTTCCAAAGTGTGAAGCGCAGTCTCATTCTGTTTATATTGTTCTTTTCGTGGAGGGGATTGGGATCATCCCTTCGAGATCAGCTGCTCTCACTTTGGTGAGTGATAGCGCCAGGTGCAATTTTGTATTTTACTTTTCATTTTTTGGGGATGAAAAATGGTCAATCCCGGGATTCCCGGGATTGGGTTGAAGATTTTAAAATTTAAATCTACAGTGATTTCCCCCCTCCCCCGAACCTACCCGGTCCACCGCTGCCCACACAAATACCATCCTAGACAGGAGGGTTCACTGGCACAGGCTGCGGACGGCGATGTGCGGTCCGTGCGGGGCGGGCGGCTAGCATCAGACTGCGCAACGTGACCTCTGACATCATGTCACGCTGTACAGTACGCACAGCTGGGGGCTGGAGGAACCTGGGAGGAGGGAGCCAGGCAGCGTCTAAGCTTGCTAGAGAGGTTCAACGCTGCCGGGCACAGAAAAACAACAGTGGACTGGCTATTCCCAAAATCGCCGGGATTGGAAATTCCAATACCAGGATTGAACCCCGGCCAATTTTTGCCTTAAATCCCAGGATCCCGCCGATCCTGGGATTGGCCACAATACTGCTCAGATCTATCACTACAAATGCAATAAGTAACACATACTGTACACACTTACAAAACACAGGAACAATCTGTAAGCGGCTTAGCATTGGAATACTAGTTGTTAGTGACAGGAACAGGAGAGGGTCTTACTACCTACAGTTACCTGTAAGTTATTGAACTTTTTCTCTTGGTCTATAGTTGTTTGCATCAAAAATGCATGGATTCAGCACTCTATGGAAAGAAACCATAATGTAATCATGCTTTATTTATTCTATACTATAATGTTTGGTATGCTATGTTAGATGAACACGTTTATCAAGCCTTGGAAAGTGATAAACAGCGAGGTGATAAGTTACCAGCCAATCACCTCTTAACTGCTATGTTGCAGGCTGGGTTTGAAAAATGACAGTTAGGAGCTGATTGGCTGCTACTCTATCACCGTGCTAATTATCACTCTCCAAGGTTTGATACATCTGGGCCTCAGGGTGTTTTGTTTGAAGTCTGTGACCAATGAGAGAACACTCTGCGCATTAATCTAACTTCATGAGCTGCCACTGGTCCCTCCATTCATACCGTAGCTCATGTTTGTTTGTTTTTTTAGTAGTACTGTACCCCAATAATAGTAGCAATAAAGCCAATACACATTATTATTTTAAGTCATTTAAAGGTCTCTCCATATGAAAATACTGCATTATAACTGAGTTTATACCATGTATCAAGGCAACTGTATTACTAAAACAATGCAAGTTTTCTTTCTTGTGTGTTCACTGAACGCTGAACATTGAATGCAGAACACTTCAGAGCCACCTGCTGCAAATGTTCCGAAAATTGTTACTCACAAGGGGAATTCAGAGAGAATATAAAAGTTCAAATCCTGAATGTAATCTAAGCAAATCCGTGTATTTACATGCTGTGCAAACATTGAAGTCTAACAACGTGATTTTTGCAAATAATTGAATATTTAGAAAGGAAACACACACAATCAGACAAGAACAAAAAGCACACAACAAAACCTCAGTGTGCGCAATTCTTACTAGTTCTGACATGAAAATGTATTTATTGTTACGCTTTTGTGAGGAGGTTCTCTGTATTGAATCCTCTAATATGACCTTTGACAGGAAACGACTTCATCATTATTCCACACTTAACAAGTATGCTCCATGTTGTTTAAATGAGAACTGTGTAATCATCGTTATTAATTGCATACCAATCAACTATCCCTAGGGACTGTGGGGATATGTGTCACGCTCACTGCCGCGTGAAGTTCTGCGCGCAGTAAAACGTCCTGGTGGTTTTAAAGTTGACCTTGAACTTCAGTAAGGTTACATACATCTAAGGCACAGTTTCTCAAACTCGGTCCTCAGGACCCCACACGGTTCATGTTTTGCAGGTCACCTGTACATTTTTTAAATACACAGTGCAGCTGCTGGGAGACATGGAAAATGTGAACCGTGTGGGGTCCTGAGGACCGAGTTTGAGAACCACTGATCTAAGGTGATGCGATACATTCAATATTCAGGCCGTCGGGATCGGGAAACAAGGAACATTAGGATTAGGCTGCAGGGGGAGCGAGGTTAGGCTGCAGACAGGGGTGTTAGGGTTACAGTAGGTACCACCGGGTTGTTGGGGTTTAGGTACTAAGGGGGGAGGATTAGGTTTAGGAACTTACCGGGGAGGTAAGGGTTAGGCTGTGGTCACGAAGGGTTAGGGTTAAGGGGTTAGGGGGTGAGTTAGAATGCATAACTCCCCCCTGACGGAATCTTCATCATAGGGTTGACAGCGTCGGAATTCTGAGCGCCGGCATCCTGTGCGCCAGGATATTCTACCCAACCCAATGTGACAAGTCCTTGACTGCAGCATATGTCCACACACTCTTTGCCAAGGTGAGTCTGGTTTGCAAATGTCAAGTGCTGGAAAGGATAGCAATAGTAATGACACTATCACAATATATTTTTATATCTAAATAATGTCCATATACAGAGTCTTCACAGAAATGAAATACTTTTTCAGGCTAAATTGCAGTTTTTTGTGCATTTTGGGAATCTGCATCTTTTTTTCTGACTCAAGAGGCTCTGCAACCAGTGGCAGAGACAGGGACTGTAATGGGTGTGGAATTGCAGGAAGTGGGCATGAATGTGACTGCAATGTGCAGGCGAAACAAAAGTACAGTAAGGGCGTGGCATGGGTGTGTATTTACAAATGGTGACTAACATGACTGTCATAAAAACGCAACCTCACAAAGGCATAGTAAAATTTATAATTGGTGCACAGTGTGCGGTGCAGCAAATGGAGGGTCCAAACCACAGTCCCTGAGCCCAGAGTACTTATCGTGTACCGGCAAGCCGGACCCTCCTCATCCACGGTGCCATCTTCCCAGTGCAAGTGCAGGAAAATGGTGAAAGCGAAGACTCATTGTGCAGATGATGCAACAGCGGAGGAGGGACCCACTTGCCGGCACAGTGTAATATACAGGGCTGGACGGGCTCCGTGGCACATGGGAACCCCTCAAGCTTTAATACAGAGGCCTGAAGTGATCTGATTAGTGTCAGTTCAGACCCTGATGTAGATGTAAATATTGATAATGATGACTGCAAAGCTGCTAATTATGACAGCGTCTGATTGCTCACAAGTGTGACAAACACACTAATTTAATTAAAGTTAGTAAAGCACCAGGAGCAATGTGTAAAGGTAATTCTACACTGCACAAACTCAGAGGATATGGGTCATTAGGTCGACCACACTTAGGTCGACAGTCATTAGGTCGACAACTATTGGTCAACATGCATTATGCCAACATGGTCACTAGGTCGACATGGAAAAAGGTTGAAATGCGTTTATCACATTTTTTTCTCTCTTTCATTTTTTGGACTTTTTCATACTTGACGATCCACATGGACTACAATTGGGAATGGTAACCTTGCCCGAAGCATGGCGAGCGAAGCGTGCCATGTGAGGGGACACGGTGCACTAACTGGGGTTCCCCGTCACTTTCCAAAGAACACGACACCCAAAAAAAAATAAAAAACGCATGTCGACCTCTTTCCATGTCGACCTAGTGAACATGTCGACCTAATGCATGTCAATCAATAGTGGTCAACCTAATGACTGTCGACCTAAGTGTGGTCAGCCTAACGACCCATACCCTTTCAGAGATTGCAGTTGCAATCCAGCCAGATACAAGAGAGATTTGCAGCTCATGTTCTGCAGATGTGGCCGACTCAAGGGCTGCACACACGTACCGATGTGTAAAGAGATGTGTGCTGAGCGATCCAGCACTCAACGCTCAGAACACATCTCTCCCCCGCTCCGCACACAGCGCGCGGGGGCGGGGGGGGGGGGGGGAGGAGAAAGCTCACATCACCCAGTGAAGTGAAGGTTAAGTGAGCAATCTAACTAGATGTGTGCTTAATTTCTAAGCAATCTAGTGAGATTGCTTAGATATTAAGCATACATCTCTTCTTGTGTATGCCCCTTCAGTATAGGCTGCAAAGATGTGATGTTTTGAAGAAAGAAAAAAAACAAACACAAATTGAGATTAAGGGGTGTATTTAATTGCTGTCGGAAGCTGCCGTTTTGTCGGAAAGACGGCAGCTTCCGTCAGATTTCCGGTCAGAAGGGGTTCTGACCTATTCAATATAGGATGTTTTTTCTGACAAGTCGGGAATTCCCGACTTGTTGAAAAACACGTAGATCGGCAGAAAAGCGCTGATCCACGTGCTTCTGTCAGAAATGGGGCCAAATCCGACAGGTTTTGGCCCCATTTCCGACAATTTCAATCCGACTGTTAAAAAAGTCGGACTGAGGTGAGGAGACAGGGGAGCGGGACGAGAGAGGGAGGGAGTGCTTACAGGCGGGGGCAGCTGGAGCCGAGGTCAGTGGAATACACGGCTCCTCTCTGACGTCTCCCCGACCAGGCACCTCTCTCCCAGCAGCGCTCCCCGGCCGGCACTGAGTGGCTCCTTCCAGCAGCTCCATGTGAGCTCACACACGGGGAGGTGCTGACAGCAACAGCACAGATGGGAGGGAACGGCCAAATTCGACAGTCGGATTTGGCCATTCATTGAATAGCCTTTGTCGGATCCTTTCTGACAAATGCATGTCGGAATGCAGAGGCAGAACTCTGGGAGGCAACAGAGTCATCTGCCGCCGGGCTCCTGCTCTGAAGGGGGGCAACCCTCCTCCCATTCTGTGACACCACTGAATTAAGTTAATTGATAGCTGCCGCTGTCTTTTCAGTGGCCGACTTCCACACTGGTCCCTGCACCTTACAAATCACACCCTGTTTTATTATACTGTAGATACATATTTTACAAGTATCACACCCAGGATTAGAAACCACAACCTATTACACTGGTAGCAGACACCTTACTGATGAAACTATTTGCTCCTGTATAGGAAATATGAGAATTTTAACTATATGAAGATACTTCTCTGACAATTACACGTAACTTCATATAGTTAGAATTATCATGCTTCCTCTACAGGAGCAAATAACTCCATCAGTAAAGTGACTGCTGTTAGTGTAACAGGTCATGGGTTCTAATCCTGGGTATGACTGCAGTGGCGGATCCAGGGGGGGGGGGGCACCCAGGCACATGCCCCCCCTGTCATTTAGGATCACTATAGCTGCAAGGAACGCTATGGTGTACACGCCGGCAGGAGGCCCAGCAGGGCTACACTAGCAGCGCGTTACGTCCGTCTCTCCCCGCAGCAGCAAGATCAGGAGGCGGTCACTGTGGAGACAGGACACTGCTGGGCAGCGCTATAGTTACCGGCATCACACCCGTCAGCTCCCTGTGCCGGGCACACCCTGCTGTTACTGCTGCCGGGACGGCCGGATTCAGCTTCCCCGCTCCCGGGGATTGTTCCTGGAGTTATCGCCGCCCCCCCCCCCCCCCCGCTCTTTGCTGCACGGTCACTCCCCGCTCACATCCTCCCAGTCTGTGGCTGCTGCACACGGGGAGCCGGGGTGACTGCTTGCCACATGCCGGCCACTGGAGTCCGGGGCATGACAGGAGGCTGCGGCAATGGCCAATGTCAGGGTAGCTCTGCGGGTGCGACCGCTCTGCAAACGGTGAGTGCCGGGAACAGGAGGACCAGCAGTACATGTACATGCCACTTACCTACATGCTACATGCCACTACTGCCCTACATGCCAAGTGCCACTTACTACTGCCCTACATGCCACTTACCTATATGCTGCATGCCACTTACTACTGCTTTACATGCCGTTTACCACTTACCTACATGCTACATGCCACTTACCACATCCCTACATGCCACTTATCGCTATACCTGCCAACTTTTTGCAACATATCTACATGACACTTACCACTTCCCTAAAGGGTACATGACGACACACTTGCATACTAAATAATATTTATCACATACTTACTGTACATGCTACATGACACTTACCACATCCCTACAGGGTACATGAGCGGGGCCTTATCACATACCCACATCAATGGTAGTGCATATACTAATTTGTATCCGCTGTTCTTCTATCAGGACACCTACAGTGCAGTAGGTTTTGTGGCACTACATTGCATTTACAAAGGAGCAGAAGTGTATACAGGTAGAGGGGAGGAGTTGGGCACATTTGGGTACAGTGAAGGTGTTTATTGATGCACATATTGTGGGTCCCTTTTTATTAGAAATTTGCTCAGACTGGATCTTTGGTAATATGGGGAGAAATGTCACAGGGGAGGGGGGATCTTCTGTGCTTGGGGAAGATGCTCTATCTGGGGGTAGGGGGGGGGGGGTCTTCTGTCCTTTGAGGTATATAATGGTGTTAGAGAAGCTGTGATGTGATGTAGTGCATTGAAGTGGGGGAGTGCTGTGAGGTAGGCATTGATGGGCGGGTAGGGGTGCTCTGCCCAGTCCTGGTTACAGACTCTCTCACCCTGTCACCCACAACATCTGCCCCACAGATACTCACCCCGTCCCCCACCAGACCAGTCCCCGCACACTCAACCCGTCCCCCACCACACCTGTCCCTGTCCCCCACCACACCTTTCCCTGTCCCCCACCAAACCTGTCATTGCACACTCACCCTGTCACCCCCCAGACTTGTACTCCATACCCCCAGCGTGATGAAACAAGGTTGTGGCTTGTGAGTACGGAATTCCCTGTGAGGCCACACCCACCATCCCAGGAGTTCGCACAAAGACCAACCCCCCCCACCCCATGCCCGCCCGCCTGCCTTTCCCTATCGTGGTGCCCCCCCTGTCATTTTGTTCTGGATCCGCCTCTGTATGACTGCTAAGAAATGTGTGATTTAAAATAAAAGACAATTAAATGTATAAATACAGTATATAATTTTTTTTCAGAACACTCCATACACACACACAAACACACACACACACACACACACACACACACACACACACACACACACACACACACTTATCTTAATATAGAAAATAGGGGGGGCACCAATAATTATCTTGCCTCCGGGCGGATGTGACGAACTTACGCCACTGTCGGAATGGTTACGACTTTAATTAAATATACCCCTAAGTTTTAGACTGTCTCTGAATAAGGCTCTTAGGGGGTTATTCAGGTTTGTTAGCAAAGCAAAAAAGCACACAACTAGGCAATACCATGCTGCACTGCAGGTGGGGCAGATATAACATGTACAGGGAGATTTAGATTTGGGTGGGTTATATTGTTTCTGTGCAGGGTAAATAAACCTCCTAATGATACTCTGTGGACCCCTTCATTCAAAGTAAAGCATTCATTACCTCTAATACCAAGAAATAATGACACGGAGACTTGAATTTGGCAGAAAAATTGCTAGCTATTTATTGTACCCTAACCATTATCAAACCTGTAAATTGAAAATTTTGTTAACATGCCGATTCAGCCGGCATATGGTGGCAGAAAAAAGCACGGCTCTATTGAACTGACGCTAACCTTAAAAACATTAAAATTCAAAACTATCCTAATTTAAATACAAACTATAAAATCGGTAATAGGTGCCCAACTCAACCCCCACGGTGACTACCCACCCTGATGGGTGGCTGCCGCTGCCCCCGGACGGGTGGTCGAGCGGCCTTAAAAGTCGATGGAGGTGAGTGCACCTAAACCACACCAAACTGTAAATCACTACAGCTAACAAGACAAACTACAACCTGCCGTTCTTTTCCGCCAATAAAATAGCCAACGATAAAACCAGCCAACAATTCAACGCCAAGGCACTCCGTGCCAGAACCTCTACCAACAGGGCGGAAGGGCGGGAAGGCAATTCAGCAGCAAGAGAGACCAAGCTGGCCTAGCATTCCCTATATATATTAACCCTCCCCCTTTTCCAAAGGCTGTACTTTCCTCGCAGCTAGGTCCACCCCTCACAGGATGTTTAACTCTTTCCATTCCTATGCAGTCATTTCTCTCTCCTAAACCTCCTAATGATACTCTGTGGACCCCTTCTTTCAAAGTAAAGCATTCATTACCTCTAATACCAAGAAATAATGACACGGAGACTTGAATTTGGCAGAAAAATTGCTAGCTATTTATTGTACCCTAACCATTAGCAAACCTGTAAATTGAAAATTTTGTTAACATGCCGATTCAGCCGGCATATGGTGGCAGAAAAAAGAAGGGCTCTATTGAACTGACGCTAACCTTAAAAACGTTAAAATTCAAAACTATCCTAATTTAAATACAAACTATAAAATCGGTAATAGGTGCCCAACTCAACTCACACGGTGACTACCCACCCTGATGGGTGCCTGCCGCTGCCCCCGGACGAGTGGTCGAGCGGCCTTAAAAGTCGATGGAGGTGAGTGCACCTAAACCACACCAAACTGTAAATCACTACAGCTAACAAGACAAACTACAACCTGCCGTTCTTTTCCGCCAACAGCGAAAGACTCCTCCCCAGAGTCTTCGCACCGCCACCATAAACTCAACCTAACTCCTGCAACACTAGAAACAGATCCTCCAGGAAAAGCATCATCCCCTCATTGGACAGATGCACACCATCAGGCCGAAAAAGGTGACTGTCTCGGAACCGAATCCTAGGGTGGCGAACCACTTTGCCTCCGTGGGACAACACCCACTTCGCCACCGCCCCATTCACCTTCTGCCTGGCCTCGTCAATCAGGCGACCGTCCGCCACACCTCGCCAACTCAACCTTGGCACCATCATTGAGAACACCAAGACACAATTGGTCCATGCTGCGGCCATACTGGCCAGATCCTTTATCATGGCCCACCGCAGCTCCAAAGATGTCCTCTTCCCCAGGTCGTTGCCACCTAAATGGACAACCAGCACCCTAGGGACTCCATGCTCGCTGGCCTGACTGACTAGTCTACTCTTCAGATCTTTCCACATCATCCCCCGCCAACCAAGCCAACGAACACCATGAGCCCTAGGAAACATCTGTGCCCCCTCCGAGGCCAAAAACCTGGCTGCCCAATACACAGAAGAGTGGCCAACCACCAAGATAGCCAAGTCATCTTCTACCCAACCTGAAGAGAAGGAAAGGGGTAAAAATTGGTTACTAAGTATCTATAGCAGTGTTATTAAACGCATTAACCTGAAGGATCTGCCAAAAGAAAAAATTGGGTTTTCGTTTATTGCAGAAGTCACGGCCTAGCCGATCTGCACAAGCTTCCAGCCAATTTGAAGCAGAACATGAACACACAATGGGAAGATCAAAATTAAAATAAGAAAATAAACGGTGTAGGGTGGGGGGGTATAAAATGGGAAAAACATGTAAGAACTCAGCTGGAGGTGAAAGCGTAAAAACCTGCTGAGGGACTTTGATTAGAACTGATCAGCCGAATTGTGGATTAGAATTCAGTCCGTCAAGTCAGGCAAAAAATCGCAAAAGAACTCCAGACCCCCGCTGCCAGCAGCGGCGAGTGGCTAATCCCTGAGTAGGATAAAACGGGGAGACAAACAGACGCACAACACAAGAACGTACTGAACTGTAACAACATGACTTATAACAACTACAACTAAGCAAAACCCCATGCAAGCAAACAGCTCATGCAACGGGGCGAATATATCATCTGTAACTTGACGACTTCCATCGCCCCACCGCCTGGATTTCAGCCACGGAAAACCCTGCCGACGCAGCCGACGTCGCAGCCCCGATGCGGAAAGAATGCGTCCCGAAAGCAGCGGGTGGAAGGCCCAAGCTCGCCAGACAGCGACCCAGCATCCAACGAAACTGATATTTTCGTCACTGGCAGACCGTCATAATGAAGCAACCACGACCCCCGACCATCGGGCCGTACTGCCGCATATTGAACTGCCAACCTCACTGGGCAAATGCTCTCCTCGAATGCCGGAACCAAGGTGACCCATCGACCTCTACCTACTTGGTCCGTCTTAGAGCGACGCAATCTGCACAGCAAGGACCTCTCACCCACCACCACGTCCTCGAGAAGCATGCGCGAATCTGCTCGCTTAGAAGGCGCCACCAGCTCTGAAACCCGAAAGGCACCGTGATAAGCCATTGAGAACGCCAAACTGAACAGCAGCGACCCTCCAGTCCGGCCCGATCACCTGCCAGACATAACCGGGACATTGAAAACCTTGCTCATTGGCCTCGGGTGCCAACAAACAAAACCTCTCCCACTGACCTCGTGACAATGCGTCGGCAATTCCGTTCTCCAGCCCAAGCACATGCTGCGCGCGGAACCACACATTCCTATGCAAGCATGTCAACAGCAACTGCCCCAGCACCCTCAGGACAACCAGCGACTTCGCCCTTTGGTTATTTATCGCATGCACCACGCCCAGATTGTCACATCTAAACAAGATGCTGCGATGCGCCAGACGATCGCCCCAAACCTCCAGCGCCACCATAATGGGGAAAAGCTCCAGCAGCAAAAGGTCCTTAGTTAAACCCTCGTGATGCCATTCCGCCGGCCACGAGGCCGCGCACCAAGATCCCTCCAGATAGCAACCGAACCCAGAGGAACCCGCCGCGTCGGTAAACAGCTGCAGCCCAGCGCTGTCGACTGTTGGGGCTTGCCATATACACACCCCATTGAAGTCCTCCAGGAACGAGGCCCATACGGCCAAATCCCTCTGAATCTCGAAGGACAAGCGCACGAAATGATGCGGTCTGGCACACCCCGCAGTCGCCCTTTCCAGCTTCCGGCAAAAAACCCTGCCCATCGGGATTACCCAACAAGCAAAGTTCAAAATGCCCAGCAAGGACTGCGCCTGCCGCAGAGTGACTTTGCGCGACCTTTCCGAACCGGCAGATAGCCTCGCGGAGCTTTGCAACCTTGTCCGGAGGCAGTCGACACGATCCCGCCACCGTGTCGATTTCTATCCCCAAAAATGACAAACAGGAGACCGGCCCCTCTGTTTTATCCTCGGCCACGGGAACGCCGAAGTGAAAAAACAGAGCTCGGATGCTGAACAGCAAGTCGCCGCACCGTGGTGAATTTGCCGGACCCACACACAGGAAGTCATCGAGGTAATGGGCGACCCCGTGACCCCCTGACGAAGACTCCACGCACCAATGCAGGAATGTGCTAAACCGTTCGAAAAACGAGCAGGACACGGAACATCCCATCGGCAAACACTTGTCGTTGAAATACTCCGATCCAATCCGAAAACCCATAAAACGGAATGAGTCCGGATGCAACGGCAGCAATCGAAATGCGGATTCCACATCTATCTTAGCCATAAGGGCCCCAGGCCCGTAACTACGGACCAGCTCTAGCGCCTCGTCAAACGCCTGATACACCACCGAGCAATGAGCCGGCGGTATCGCGACGTTGACCGACGACCCCGACGGGTAAGAAAGATGTTGAATGAGCCTTAAAGCACCTGGAGTCTTCTTGGGAACCACCCCCACTGGGGAGATGACCAAGTCATCCACCGGGGGTGAGTTAAACGGTCCCTCCATCCTACCCAGCCTAACCTCCTTATCCACTTTCTCCAGCAGAACCAACGGCAAGGCACGAGCAGACTGGAGATTCCGTTGGGCCCGGACCGAAACCTTGCTCGCAACAGGCAAGCGAAAACCAAAACGAAAACCGTAAAACAAAAACTGCGCGTCCGCCCTATTAGGATACCACTCCAACCACTTGCCCATTGTATCCAAATTAATTGGCGTTGGAGCTCTGCGGAGCGCTCCCGCTTGCGCCAGGTCTTGGGTAATTTTGCTTACCCCGGGCACCCTGGCGACTGCCTTTAAAGCAGGTAGAGGCTGGGTGGGAGCCGCCACATTGCAAGCACAAATGTCGAAACCGACACTGCTTGCCGAAGGAACAGGACGCATTGTTAAACGCGAAGCACTTCCCTTTTGCGATGGCCTGCCCCCCTCTGCGGACGGCCGACCTACCTGTCTTGCCCGATCCACCGTCCGCACCGGTCCCATGGGCGGACGACCCTGCGCGGTGCCCGTCCGCCCCCGGAATCCGGGGCTCCCTAGCCTGTTGAAAAGCCCGGGTGACTTGGAGCCAGACTTCGACGTCCTTGCAACCGAAGTCTATCACCTGTAGGCAGTCCTGCTTTTCCCGGAATTTCTCGTCGTACATCCGCCATTTGATGCCCAACGATGTGCGCTGCATGTCGTGGATTAAATGCAGGTATCTAATGACGTTCATATGCTCGTCCGGCCTATCTTCCAGGTAACAAGCCGCGAAGACACAAAAACCGGCCAGCCAGTTATCGAAGGTACGGAAAGCCTCGGCCCCGATGCCCTTCTTTGCTGACGCCGACTTATAGTCCTTTTTTGCGTCCTTCGTCAAGACGAACATATCAACGTAATCCCCCCTGCATATCTTCCTACGGCATCTGTCCCTCAGTCCCCGCATCACGGCAGTGTAATCGCAGTGGACTACCCCAGGCAAGTCGCGGCGCTTCTTGGCCCTGCGAGCGTCCTCGCTAAGCCACTTCCGTCTCTTCCGTCTCTCCTGCTGACCCGCCGCCCTCTTGGCGTATTTCTTCGCGCGCTTCTTCGCCCTAGTCGTACTACTGACTTTGGACGCCGGTGACGACAGAGAAGAAGAAGAGGAAGAGCTGCGAGAACTAGAGCGCGTGCTGGAGCCCGACCCCGATTGTTCCACCTCACCTGATGCCGTCGACTGCTCGGACACGGAATCCTCCGGTGTGGCAAATGCGACATCCTCATCCTCGGTCTCCGCCATCTCAACTTCTCCGCGATCACCTGAAGAAGAAGACGGAGCAAAGGACCCAGACAACAATCGCGCCCCTGGGCGTAGGCGTCCCCGCTTCGCTCTCTCGTTCTTCCCGCATGGCACGATAATCCAGCTGCGCCGCGGCCGCCCCCAGCTCCCGGCAGGCGCGAGCAACACGTTGCGCCGCCGACACCGACCGCGGACCGGACCCGCCTGCTACTGCGTGCGAGCCGGTACGCCTTGCCGCCCCCGGGGACGCGGCAGCGGCCAGCGGGCCCAATGCCACCACCACAGTGGACAGGGCCGACGCCAGCTCCCCAGTGGGGTCCTGACCACCCCAAAATTCGTTGCCGTCCTGCGCGGGCTCCCCTGCCGATGCCGGCGTGCGCCTTCCCGCCCGACAGGTGCCGACGGGGGGCCCGACGCCCGGGGCCCAGACAGGCCCGGTGGGGAACCGGCAGCGCCCCTGA
The DNA here is from genome assembly GCF_028390025.1 of Pseudophryne corroboree. Classification (NCBI taxonomy): domain Eukaryota; kingdom Metazoa; phylum Chordata; class Amphibia; order Anura; family Myobatrachidae; genus Pseudophryne; species Pseudophryne corroboree. The sequence goes on along the minus strand of NC_086445.1, from coordinate 105,713,539 downwards.
CCACCAGCGGTCCTGTCCCCCACCAGTCGCTGTTCTCCCCTTGCGCTTGCCTCACGGTGCCAGCGCTGCCCCCTCTACCAAAACCCCCGCGCGCACCCTCCCCCCGCAGGTCGGAGCTCCCCCCGCCCGCTGGGAGGGCGCCGCGGCGTGACTCTCCTCTGCCCTTTGCATTATAACCAACGCTGTCTCCCCCACTGCCTCTCCCCCTCCCCCGCTCCCCGCCGGACTCCGGCTGCAAGGCAGTGAGCCGGGGAGACAGGGAGACGCACGGCGACGCCTGTGGAGAGCGTGGGCGCACCCCGTGCACGTGGCCCGCCTCTTCCCGCCACCAAGCCCCCGGCCGTGCCGTCTTGGGATGCTGACGGACAAGACCCCGCGACGGGCCACGTCCGCCCTGTTACCGCCCCCAGTCCCCACGGCCCCCCTCGCCTGGCACCGCTTCGCGGCCGCGACGAGGGGGAAGAGACCGGGGACGATTCTGGCCCCATCGACGGCCGGCCCTCGTGGCGCGCATGCGCGCGCCCGGCACAGAGGTTTCCACCGCTGTACCCGGAGGGGAGGGCCGATGCCCGTCCACCTCCGGGCATTCTGACTGCACCCCCCGCCCTCCCCGCCCGGCCGGCAAAACCGGCATGGCCCCAAGCGGCCAGGACGAGCGTGTCCGCCTCGCCCCGTCCATACCGGCGCCCTTGAAGGCCCCAGAGGACGGGAAGCCGTCCACAGGGCCAGCCAGCCCGTCCTCGGGCCCAGCCCCACCGCCTGATGAGCGGTAACGGGCTGGGGTCCCGGCGGAACGGCGAGGGCGAGATGAAGCCATTACAAAAGCAGTGGTTGATGTAGAAGTGGCTATTAGAAATCACTAAAGGAACAGTACACAGGCCAATTAGAGGGGAGACTCTGCTATGCAGCACTCACCCAGGCAAAGGCAATTCAGCAGCAAGAGAGGCCAAGCTGGCCTAGCATTCCCTATATATATTAACCCTCCCCCTTTTCCAAAGGCTGTACTTTCCTCACAGCTAGGTCCACCCCTCACAGGATGTTTAACTCTTTCCATTCCTATGCAGTCATTTCTCTCTCCTACTGGCTGCCTAATTTATACACTACAATTTAGATTTCAGTTTACCAGCATATAAAAGAGTGGCCATTTTGAGCATGACATCCCAGTACATAAGTGTTCCACAGTGGTGGAATATTCACTAGAGATGAGCGGGTTCGGTTCCTCGGAATCCGAACCCCCCGAACTTCAGCCTTTTTACACGGGTCCGAGGCAGACTCGGATCTTCCCGCCTTGCTCGGCTAACCCGAGCGCGCCCGAACGTCATCATCCCGCTGTCGGATTCTCGCAAGGCTCGTATTCTATCGCGAGACTCGGATTCTATATAAGGAGCCGCGCGTCGCCGCCATTTTCACACGTGCATTGAGATTGATAGGGAGAGGACGTGGCTGGCGTCCTCTCCGTTTAGATAGAGAGTGAGACACTTGATTTACTAGTAATTTAATTTTAGTAATTTTGGGGAGCATTAGGAGTACTCAGAGAGTGCAGAGTTTTGCTGATAGTTATACTAGTGACCACCAGTTTTATTTATTATTTAAAATCCGTTCTCTGCCTGAAAAAAAATGATACACAGTCACATACCATATCTGCGCTCAGCCTCAGTGTGCTGCATGATAATATCATCTATGTATATCTGACTGTGCTGAGTGCTCACTGCTCACACAGCTTAATTGTGGGGGAGACTGGGGAGCAGTTATAGCAGGAGTACATAACAGTGCACACTTTTGCTGCCAGTGTGACTGACCAGTGACCACCAGTATATTGTCTGCCTGAAAAAGTTAAACACTCGTGTGGTGTTTTTTTTTTTTATTCTATAAACGCATTCTGCTGACAGACAGTGTCCAGCAGGTCCGTCATTCATTATATTATAATATATACCTGCAGTAGTGATATATATATTTTTTATATCATTATCATCCAGTCTATACTAGCAGACGCAGTACGGTAGTCCACGGCTGTAGCTACCTCTGTGTCGGCAGTGCTCGTCCATAATTGTATACCTACCTGTGGTGGGGTTTTTTTTTTCTATCTTCTTCATACTAGTAGTTTAGGAGTCTGCTGCTGACAGTGTCCAGCAGGTCCGTCATTATATAATATATACCTGTCCTGCAGTAGTGATATATATATATTTTTTATATCATTACCATCCAGTCTATACTAGCAGACGCAGTACGGTAGTCCACGGCTGTAGCTACCTCTGTGTCGGCAGTGCTCGTCCATAATTGTATACCTACCTGTGGTGGTTTTTTTTTTTTTCTATCTTCTTCATACTAGTAGTTTAGGAGTCTGCTGCTGACAGTGTCCAGCAGGTCCGTCATTATATAATATATACCTGTCCTGCAGTAGTGATATATATATATTTTTATATCATTATCATCCAGTCTATACTAGCAGACGCAGTACGGTAGTCCACGGCTGTAGCTACCTCTGTGTCGGCAGTGCTCGTCCATAATTGTATACCTACCTGTGGTGGGTTTTTTTTTTCTATCTTCTTCATACTAGTAGTTTAGGAGTCTGCTGCTGACAGTGTCCAGCAGGTCCGTCATTATATAATATATACCTGTCCTGCAGTAGTGATATATATATATTTTTTATATCATTATCATCCAGTCTATACTAGCAGACGCAGTACGGTAGTCCACGGCTGTAGCTACCTCTGTGTCGGCAGTGCTCGTCCATAATTGTATACCTACCTGTGGTGGGTTTTTTTTTTCTATCTTCTTCATACTAGTAGTTTAGGAGTCTGCTGCTGACAGTGTCCAGCTGGTCCGTCATTATATAATATATACCTGTCCTGCAGTAGTGATATATATATATTTTTTATATCATTATCATCCAGTCTATACTAGCAGACGCAGTACGGTAGTCCACGGCTGTAGCTACCTCTGTGTCGGCAGTGCTCGTCCATAATTGTATACCTACCTGTGGTGGTTTTTTTTTCTTCTATCTTCTTCATACTAGTAGTTTAGGAGTCTGCTGCTGACAGTGTCCAGCAGGTCCGTCATTATATAATATATACCTGTCCTGCAGTAGTAATATATATATATTTTTTATATCATTATCATCCAGTCTATACTAGCAGACGCAGTACGGTAGTCCACGGCTGTAGCTACCTCTGTGTCGGCAGTGCTCGTCCATAATTGTATACCTACCTGTGGTGGTTTTTTTTTTCTATCTTCTTCATACTAGTAGTTTAGGAGTCTGCTGCTGACAGTGTCCAGCAGGTCCGTCATTATATAATATATACCTGTCCTGCAGTAGTGATATATATATATTTTTTATATCATTATCATCCAGTCTATACTAGCAGACGCAGTACGGTAGTCCACGGCTGTAGCTACCTCTGTGTCGGCAGTGCTCGTCCATAATTGTATACCTACCTGTGGTGGGTTTTTTTTTTCTATCTTCTTCATACTAGTAGTTTAGGAGTCTGCTGCTGACAGTGTCCAGCAGGTCCGTCATTATATAATATATACCTGTCCTGCAGTAGTGATATATATATATTTTTTATATCATTATCATCCAGTCTATACTAGCAGACGCAATACGGTAGTCCACGGCTGTAGCTACCTCTGTGTCGGCAGTCACTCATCATCCATAAGTATACTAGTATCTATCCATCTCCATTGTTTACCTGAGGTGTCTTTTAGTTGTGCCTATTAAAATATGGAGAACAAAAATGTTGAGGTTCCAAAAATAGGGAAAGATCAAGATCGACTTCCACCTCGTGCTGAAGCTGCTGCCACTAGTCATGGCCGAGACGATGAAATGCCATCAACGTCGTCTGCCAAGGCCGATGCCCAATGTCATAGTACAGAGCATGTAAAATCCAAAACACCAAATATCAGTAAAAAAAGGACTCAAAAATCTAAAATAAAATCGTCGGAGGAGAAGCGTAAACTTGCCAATATGCCATTTACCACACGGAGTGGCAAGGAACGGCTGAGGCCCTGGCCTATGTTCATGGCTAGTGGTTCAGCTTCACATGAGGATGGAAGCACTCAGCCTCTCGCTAGAAAAATGAAAAGACTTAAGCTGGCAAAAGCACAGCAAAGAACTGTGGGTTCTTCGAAATCACAAATCCACAAGGAGAGTCCAATTGTGTCGGTTGCGATGCCTGACCTTCCCAACACTGGACGTGAAGAGCATGCGCCTTCCACCATTTGCATGCCCCCTGCAAGTGCTGGAAGGAGCACCCGCAGTCCAGTTCCTGATAGTCAGATTGAAGATGTCAGTGTTGAAGTACACCAGGATGAGGAGGATATGGGTGTTGCTGGCACTGGGGAGGAAATTGACCAGGAGGATTCTGATGGTGAGGTGGTTTGTTTAAGTCAGGCACCCGGGGAGACACCTGTTGTCCGTGGGAGGAATATGGCCATTGACATGCCTGGTGAAAATACAAAAAAAAATCAGCTCTTCGGTGTGGAAGTATTTCAACAGAAATGCGGACAACATTTGTCAAGCCGTGTGTTGCCTTTGTCAAGCTGTAATAAGCAGGGGTAAGGACGTTAACCACCTCGGAACATCCTCCCTTATACGTCACCTGCAGCGCATTCATCATAAGTCAGTGACAAGTTCAAAAACTTTGGGCGACAGCGGAAGCAGTCCACTGACCAGTAAATCCCTTCCTCTTGTAACCAAGCTCACGCAAACCACCCCACCAACTCCCTCTGTGTCAATTTCCTCCTTCCCCAGGAATGCCAATAGTCCTGCAGGCCATGTCACTGGCAATTCTGACGAGTCCTCTCCTGCCTGGGATTCCTCCGATGCATCCTTGCGTGTAACGCCTACTGCTGCTGGCGCTGCTGTTGTTGCTGCTGGGAGTCGATGGTCATCCCAGAGGGGAAGTCGTAAGACCACTTTTACTACTTCCACCAATCAATTGACTGTCCAACAGTCCTTTGCGAGGAAGATGAAATATCACAGCAGTCATCCTGCTGCAAAGCGGATAACTGAGGCCTTGGCATCCTGGGCGGTGAGAAACGTGGTTCCGGTATCCATCATTACTGCAGAGCCAACTATAGACTTGTTTGAGGTACTGTGTCCCCGGTACCAAATACCATCTAGGTTCCATTTCTCTAGGCAGGCGATACCGAAAATGTACACAGACCTCAGAAAAAGACTCACCAGTGTCCTAAAAAATGCAGTTGTACCCAATGTCCACTTAACCACGGACATGTGGACAAGTGGAGCAGGGCAGACTGAGGACTATATGACTGTGACAGCCCACTGGGTAGATGTATGGACTCCCGCCGCAAGAACAGCAGCGGCGGCACCAGTAGCAGCATCTCGCAAACGCCAACTCTTTCCTAGGCAGGCTACGCTTTGTATCACCGCTTTCCAGAATACGCACACAGCTAAAAACCTCTTACGGCAACTGAGGAAGATCATCGCAGAATGGCTTACCCCAATTGGACTCTCCTGTGGATTTGTGGCATCGGACAACGCCAGCAATATTGTGTGTGCATTAAATATGGGCAAATTCCAGCACGTCCCATGTTTTGCACATACCTTGAATTTGGTGGTGCAGAATTATTTAAAAAACGAGAGGGGCGTGCAAGAGATGCTGTCGGTGGCCAGAAGAATTGCGGGACACTTTCGGCGTACAGGCACCACGTACAGAAGACTGGAGCAACACCAAAAACGCCTGAACCTGCCCTGCCATCATCTGAAGCAAGAAGTGGTAACGAGGTGGAATTCAACCCTCTATATGCTTCAGAGGTTGGAGGAGCAGCAAAAGGCCATTCAAGCCTATACAACTGAGCACGATATAGGAGGTGGAATGCACCCGTCTCAAGCGCAGTGGAGAATGATTTCAACGTTGTGCAAGGTTCTGCAACCTTTTGAACTTGCCACACGTGAAGTCAGTTCAGACACTGCCAGCCTGAGTCAGGTCATTCCCCTCATCAGGCTTTTGCAGAAGAAGCTGGAGACATTGAAGGAGGAGCTAACACAGAGCGATTCCACTAGGCATGTGGGACTTGTGGATGGAGCCCTTAATTCGCTTAACAAGGATTCACGGGTGGTCAATCTGTTGAAATCAGAGCACTACATTTTGGCCACCGTGCTCGATCCTAGATTTAAAACCTACCTTGGATCTCTCTTTCCGGCAGACACAAGTCTGCAGGGGTTCAAAGAACTGCTGGTGAGAAAATTGTCAAGTCAAGCGGAACGCGACCTGTCAACATCTCCTCCTTCACATTCTCCCGCAACTGGGGGTGCGAGGAAAAGGCTCAGAATTCCGAGCCCACCCGCTGGCGGTGATGCAGGGCAGTCTGGAGCGACTGCTGATGCTGACATCTGGTCCGGACTGAAGGACCTGACAACGATTACGGACATGTCGTCTACTGTCACTGCATATGATTCTCTCCCCATTGAAAGAATGGTGGAGGATTATATGAGTGACCGCATCCAAGTAGGCACGTCAGACAGTCCGTACGTATACTGGCAGGAAAAAGAGGCAATTTGGAGGCCCTTGCACAAACTGGCTTTATTCTACCTAAGTTGCCCTCCCACAAGTGTGTACTCCGAAAGAGTGTTTAGTGCCGCCGCTCACCTTGTCAGCAATCGGCGTACGAGGTTACTTCCAGAAAATGTGGAGAAGATGATGTTCATTAAAATGAATTATAATCAATTCCTCCATGGAGACATTCACCAGCAGCAATTACCTCCACAAAGTACACAGGGAGCTGTGATGGTGGATTCCAGTGGGGACGAATTGATAATCTGTGAGGAGGGGGATGTACACGGTGATGAATCGGAGGATGATGATGAGGTGGACATCTTGCCTCTGTAGAGCCAGTTTGTGCAAGGAGAGATTAATTGCTTCTTTTTTGGTGGGGGTCCAAACCAACCCGTCATTTCAGTCACAGTCGTGTGGCAGACCCTGTCACTGAAATGATGGGTTGGTTAAAGTGTGCATGTCCTGTTTATACAACATAAGGGTGGGTGGGAGGGCCCAAGGACAATTCCATCTTGCACCTCTTTTTTCTTTCATTTTTCTTTGCGTTATGTGCTGTTTGGGGAGTGTTTTTTGGAAGGGCCAGCCTGCGTGACACTGCAGTGCCACTCCTAGATGGGCCAGGTGTTTGTGTCGGCCACTAGGGTCGCTTAGCTTACTCACACAGCTACCTCATTGCGCCTCTTTTTTTCTTTGCGTCATATGCTGTTTGGGGAGTATTTTTTGGAAGGGCCATCCTGCCTGACACTGCAGTGCCACTCCTAGATGGGCCAGGTGTTTGTGTCGGCCACTAGGGTCGCTGAGCTTAGTCACACAGCTACCTCATTGCGCCTCTTTTTTTTCTTCTTTGCGTCATGTGCTGTTTGGGGAGTATTTTTTGGAAGGGCCGTCCTGCCTGACACTGCAGTGCCACTCCTAGATGGGCCAGGTGTTTGTGTCGGCCACTTGGGTCGCTGAGCTTAGTTATCCAGCGACCTCGGTGCAAATTTTAGGACTAAAAATAATATTGTGAGGTGTTCAGAATAGACTGAAAATGAGTGGAAATTATGGTTATTGAGGTTAATAATACTTTGGGATCAAAATGACCCCCAAATTCTATGATTTAAGCTGTTTTTTAGGGTTTTTTTGAAAAAAACACCCGAATCCAAAACACACCCGAATCAGACAAAAAAAATTCGGTGAGGTTTTGCCAAAACGCGTTCGAACCCAAAACACGGCCGCGGAACCGAACCCAAAAACCAAAACACAAAACCCGAAAAATTTCCGGTGCACATCTCTAATATTCACCTAATAAAAATAAGCTGCTTGTTTAGGTGACACACATTCGTAATCCTGCAGGATGTTGTGATATTTCCCTTGTTGCACACTAGACACATGGATTCAGTGGGGGAAATATGATAAATTACATCCGAATTTCCAATGTGTATACACTGTAAGTCTTGCACAGCTAAGCAATGTGTAGTACAAACACTACACAGTGGAACGTATAATAAATCACAGGTAATTAGAAATACAAGAATTTTATAAGAACGCTGGGTTTGCTCTCATGTGGCAGTTGGTAGAAGGAATAATTTACTAAAGTATAACAATACAAAATGTTACAAAATTAACAAAGGAAACAATTACTAAAGTAGTATAGGAAAACAATTAATAAGGACACTGCTACTGTATGTATATGACAGTCAAGTTTGAAGTTAATAAAGATAAAGAAAAATCCCAGCATCTACAGTAATTATTACATTTTATTTAGACCATATATATATATATATATATATATATAAATTCTATATGCTGCCATACAGTATACAATATATTTACATAAATAAGTAATTAAAAGGTGAAGAGTATCCTGTCCATAAAGGCATATAAGCTAATGGACGGTATGCAGTTATAATGCCAGCTATCGGGATCCCGGCATTTTGAGCACAACGCTGGAATCCCAACAGTTGATATATCAGAATCAGAATCAGCTTTATTGGCCAGGTATACTTGCGTATACTAGGAATTTGTCTTCGGTTTGCTATACAACAGCCAAGTAGGTAACAGGTAAGCAGGTGTGTGTGTGGGGGGGAGGGGCAAGTGAAGTTACACAGATAGGTATACCGTAGGGACACAAGTTAGTTACATGTACGTCTAGTCAGTCAATGTTCAGGAGTTCAGCAGGCGGACCGCTTGGGCAAAGAAACTTTTGAGGCTTCTGGTGGATCTGGCGGGGACAGCCCTGTAACGCCTGCCTGAAGGAAGCAAGTTAAACATGCTGTGGCCGGGGTGTAGCTGGTCTTTTACTATCTTCATTGCCCGCTTTTTAGCTCTGGACAAGTACAGGTCCTGGACTGAGGGAAGGTAGGCCCCGATGATCTTCTCTGCGGTTCTGACCACCTTTTGGAGCCTGCATCTGTCCCTCGCGCTGGCGGAGCTGTACCATACGAGTATCGAGGAGCACAGTACCGACTCCACAATCGCGGAGTAGAAGAGGAGCAGAAGCTTCTGTGGGATGTTGAACTTCCTTAGTTGCCTGAGGAAGAACAACCTCTGCTGCGCTTTCCCAACAGTGGCGTCAGCGTTGGACCCCCATTTAAGGTCCCTGGAGATTGTGGTCCCTAGAAACTTGAAGGAGTCCACTAGCGATACCACACTGTCAGCAATCGTTAGCGGAGGTGCACTAGATGACTTCTTCCTGAAGTCCACTATCATCTCGACAGTTTTGAGGTGGTTGAGCTCAAGGTTGTTGTGGATGCACCACTGGGCCAGCCAGTCTACTTCCCGTCTATAGGCCGATTCGTCCCCATCCTTGATGAGGCCGATGACGGTGGTGTCATCGGCGAATTTGATGATCCTTACTGATTGCGCCTCTGAGGTACAGTCATTTCTGTACAGGGAGAAGAGCAGGGGTGAGAGGACACAGCCCTGAGGGGCCCCTGTACTAATGGACCGCGCTTGAGAGGTGAATTCCCCCGCTTTCACCACCTGTGTCCTATCTGTCAGGAAGTCTATTATCCAGGAACAGGTAGCTTCTGGGACCCCTAGGCGAAGTAATTTGGGGTGGAGGATGCTGGGGACGATTGTATTGAAGGCCGAGCTGAAATCGACAAACAGGACCCTCGCGTAGGTACCGGGAATGTCTAGGTGCTGTAGAATGTAGTGCAGGCCCAGGTTGACTGCATCCTCGACACACCGATTCGAGCGATAGGCGAACTGCAGGGGGTCCAGTTGGGGGCCAGTCACAGTTTTCAGGTGATTCAAAACCAGACGCTCGAACGTTTTCATGACCACAGACGTCAGTGCTATCGGCCTGTAGTCGTTCAGGTTCGTGATAGTGGGTTTCTTGGGGACCGGGACTATAGTAGACCTTTTGAGGCAGGAAGGGAGTTTCTGTAGCTCCAGCGATTTATTGAAGATCTTGGTGAATATGGGGGCGAGCGGACCCGCACATGCTCTTAGGGCAGATGGTGACACTTCGTCAGGACCCGGAGCTTTCCTGGTTTTGGCCCTTTTGAACAATGCCTCCACCTCTTCTTGGGTGACTTGCAGTGCCTGGGGTTGGCCGTCGGTGTTCGGGGCATCGTAGAGGTGATTGTTTGGGTTGCAGGGGACTTCTTTTGCGAACCTGCAATAAAAGTGGTTCAGTTCATCTGCAAGGTCTTGGTGCATGGCGGTGGACTTTGATGTTTTCCTATAGTTGGTTATGGATTGCATTCCTTTCCATACAGATACGGGGTCATTGGTGGAGAGATCGTTTGTCAGCTTGTCCGAGAACCACTTTTTTGCTAGCCTGATTCCTTTAGTCAGAGAGTTCCTAGTACGGTTGTATAGTGCTATGTCACCGCTGCTATAGGCCTGCTCTTTGGCTCGACGAAGTTGCCTGAGCTGGGCATTGAACCAGGGCTTGTTGTTGTTGTAAATGCGGTAAGTCTTGGTAGGTACACACATGTCCTCACAGTAGCTGATGTAGGATGTGACAGTGTCTGTCAAGTCATTCAGGTCGGTTGCCGAGGCTTCATTCCGTGCAGTCAAAGCAGGCCTGGAGCTTCATCTTGGCCTCATTGGTCCATTTCTTAACAGTCTTAACGACAGGCTTAACTGCTCTCAGCTTCTGTGTATAGGTAGGGAGTAGGTGGACGAGGCAGTGGTCAGATAGGCCGAGTGCAGCATGCGGGATAGACCGGAAGGCAGACTTGAGGGTAGTGTAGCAGTGATCAAGGGTGCGCCCTTCTCTAGTGGGACACGTGACTTGTTGTTTGTACTTAGGTAGCTCCTTGCTCAGGTTAGTTCTGTTGAAGTCACCCAGTACTATAAGCAGAGAGTCTGGGTGTTTTTGTTCTATGTCGGATATACATATTACCTGGACAGATACTAAAATGCAATAATGGCAGTAGTTAATGGACTATGGATACATTGTGCTGGTATAAAGGATCTATCTCATAACCACATTCATAGTAATTACTACTAAACCTTAATTAACAACATTTAAAATAAAAAATATGATCTCATAGAGGGAAGTGCATGCAATATAATGTTACCAGGAATTGTATTGTGCAGTTGTCAATGTTGAAAATTAAACTCCACCAACTCAATGCGCTTGGATTTTGCTCTATTCAAAAATACTTCACCATTACATAAAAATACATGTTGAGTATCCCATATCCAAATATTCCGAAATATGGAATTTTTTGAGTGAGAGTGAGATAGTGAAACCTTTGTTTTCTGATGGTTCAATGTACACAAACTTTCTTAATACACAAAGTTATTAAATAAAAATATTGTATTAAATGACCTTCAGGCTGTGTGTATAAGGTGTTTATGAAACATAAATGAATTGTGTGAATGTAGACACACTTTGTTTAATGCAAAAAGTTATTAAAAATATTGGCTAAAATGGCCTTCAGGCTGTGTGTATAAGGTGTATATGAAACATAAATACATTCTGTGCTTAGACTTAGGTCCCATCACCATGATATCTCATTATGGTATGCAATTACTCCAAAATACGGAAAAATCCGATATCCAAAATACTTCTGGTCCCAAGCATTTTGGATAAGGAATACTCAACCTGTAGTAGAATGCAAAGGCGCAAAAGCGTTGCAGAATAAAAATAACTTTATATTAACAGATCAAGTAAATAAATTTAGACACAGTTAATAAAAAATACACATAATAATACATTCACTTAAAACAATAGATAACTGTGCTGTCTTACAGGGTCACGTCACCAACCTTAAATTAGAGATACAAGACATATACTACAGAAAACATCTGAGATGCAATGGACAAGGGGGTGGAGTTTTCTCACTCTTTGGGCGAGATTAAATTGTTATCACACCGGCATCCACTGGACGGCGGACAAACAAAGCTATTCAATTGTAGCTCCGTGGGTGGCGAGCTGAAATGCGTGAATAGTGTTCCGTTTGGGCTCTCAAATGGCCCTTTTTTCGCAATCGCGCCCAGCACTTAGCTGCTTTACACTGCTAAACCCGTCCTCTATGGGCATGATTGAATATCGCCCCCACGATCTCCGGTCATTTTAGACAGGAGATCGGTTGCGATAATCAATTGAATACCACCCTTGATGTTCAGGCATTTCAGTGACGTGCGGTGAGGTCACAGGTTGGGGAGGCACTGACAGCTAACAAGCCCCCCCCCCCCCCCCCCGAAAAAAAAAAAAAAGTGTGGTCCCCCAACACATCAGGAAAACCAGCACTACGCAGAACCAGCCAGGGGGAGTAATGCCATAGCAGGGGAGACACTCAGTGTGGGGTCCCCCTGCCATAACATTAATCTGCCCCCCAGCCAGTCAGCCCAGGGTTGGAATTCCTCGGAAAGTGGGAACCCCAAAAAATAAAAATGGGGTCCCCCCTCCCGAGCAATAACCAGCACTGGGCTGATAGCCCAGTGCTATGCCCCGCACCCCTGGTGGCGGTGGGTGCGGGGTTCATTGTGTGTTAATATTGTTCTTTACAGGTGGCCTACAGGTCCCAGCAAGCCTGCCCCAGCATGCTGGCATTTGGAGAACCACAAGCGCCAGCATGCCCGGACATAAAGGGCCTGCTGGCACCTGTAGTCCACCTGCAAAGAATAGTAATATTGTTCTTTACAGGTAGCCTACAGGTCCCAGCAAGCCTGCCCCAGCATGCTGGCACTTGGAGAACCATAAGTGCCAGCATGCCCGGACATAAAGGGCCCGCTGGCACCTGTAGTCCACCTGTAAAGAAAATATTAAAATAAAACTCCACACGTCTTGAAAAGAAGCTTTATTAATCTGGGTCTTCACCTGGGGGGCGGCGGCCTTTAAGCTCTTTTGCGTGGCCGCCGCCTTCCCAGGGCTTCCGGCGTCTTCACCTGGGGGGCGCCACCCCCCCAGGGCTTCCAGCGTCTTCACCTGGTGGGCGGCGGCTGCTAAGCTCTTTTGCATAGCCGCCGCCCAGCCAGGACTTCCGGCCGTCTTCTTTCTTCAGGAGCTCTTCACTGCTCCTCCTCCGCCGTCGGACTGACTCTCCTCCGCCTCGCGCTGACTTATATAAGTCAGCCGGGGGGCGGGGCGATGACGCGGCGAGCCGTGATTGGCTCGCGGCGGCCATCTTGAATTTCAAAAATGACGCTGAGGCGCCATTTTTGAAACTGGAACCGCTCCGCTGCCAAACTCTGCAGGATCAAGGTAATTTTCCGCCGCCGCAACCCGCCGCCTGCTCCACCGCCGCCCGAACCACCGCCGCATCCTGCCGCCCGGACCATCGCCGCATCCAGCCGCCCGCACCTCCTCCGCCAGCGTCGCCCACACAGTGATTGACAGCGGATCCAGTGACGGATCCGCTGGCCAATCACTGTGGCCTCACTGACAGGGACGTGCTTTCATAGGTTGAAAGCACGTCCCTGTAGGAAAGCGGCACCACTAATGGTGCCGCTTTCCCATATATTTTCAATGGGCTTTTACAGCCCATGGCTAGTCCCCGCCCGTGCCCGCCCCCCGCTCCCCATACTTTCCCCAGTGACAACGGGAGGCACCACGATCGGTGCCTCCCAAGCACATAAAGAGAGGAGCAATGTAAAGAATAATATTAAGAAGATACATATGACACAGAATATGTGTCATATGCATCTTCTTTGTATTATCTTAATCATTAATGACAGGGGAGGCACTGCCTCCCCTGCCTCCCCTGACTGCACGTCCCTGAGGCATTTTAAGGAAACTGCACTGCTTATTTAAGGGGCTATTTACTAAGACTTAGATGGAGATAAAGTGCATGGAGATAAAGTACCAGCCAACCAACTCCTAACTGGCACTTTTCAAACCAAACCTGTGACATGGTATTTAGGAGCGGATTGGCTGGTACTTTATCTCCATCCAAGGCTTAGTAAATAGACCCCATTCATCTCTAAAATGGGTAGGATGTTAGGTCACTTCAAAAGGAGGGGATACCCAGATAACCTACTTGAAGAGGCACAAACATTTGCAGGATCTACTTTATCTTTGGGTGGGGTGGGGTTAGATTTGGGTGGGGTGTGTACAAACTGAAATCTAAACTGCAGTGTCAAAATAAAGCTGTCTAACATTTGTGGGCTACATGCAAAAGCAGCGAGTATTTACCCTGCAGAGAAACAATATAACCCACCTAAATCTAACTCTCTCTGCACGTTACATCCTCCCCATCTGCAGTGCAGCATGGTATTGCCTAGTTGTGTGCTATTTTTACCTTGCTAACAAACCTGAATCAGGTCCTTAGTTTGTTGGTAGTGTTGGTGTGAGCTTATGAGTAGAAAATTATGCTTTTTAAATATGAGCAAACTAACCTGATAAGATGTACACACAAATGTAACAAGACACTTGTTAGCCCCCTACCAAACATTTATAAGGGCCCCAAGAACATGATGTACCAACACCTGCTAACCACCGACCAGCCCACCCCTGAACTAAAACAACCTCAGTTTGATAAATATGATAAATTGAGGATCCTGTATGAACGTGGGAGGCTAAAAAGCAGAGATCTCATTCAGGGGCAGATTTATTAAGCTCGGTGAAGTGATAAATTGGAAGGTGATAAAGTACCAGCCAGTCAGCTCCTAACTGACATTTCTCTGACGTCCTAGTGGATGCTGGGACTCCGTAAGGACCATGGGGATATAGCGGCTCCGCAGGAGACAGGGCACAATAATAAAAGCTTTAGGATCAGGTGGTGTGCACTGGCTCCTCCCCCTATGACCCTCCTCCAAGCCTCAGTTAGATTTTTGTGCCCGACGAGAAGGGTGCAATCTAGGTGGCTCTCCTGAGCTGCTTAGAATAAAAGTTTAAGTTAGGTTTTTTATTTTCAGTGAGTCCTGCTGGCAACAGGCTCACTGCTACGAGGGACTTAGGGGAGAGAAGTAAACTCACCTGCATGCAGGATGGATTTGCTTCTTAGGCTACTGGACACCATTAGCTCCAGAGGGATCGAACACAGGCCCAGCCATGGAGTCCGGTCCCGGAGCCGTGCCGCCGACCCCCCTTGCAGATGCCGAAGTTGAAGAGGTCCAGAGGTCCAGAAACAGGCGGCAGAAGACTTTCAGTCTTCATAAGGTAGCGCACAGCACTGCAGCTGTGCGCCATTGTTGTCAGCACACTTCACCAACAGTCACCAACTGTCACTGAGGGTGCAGGGCGCTGGGGGGGGCGCCCTGGGCAGCAATGTATAATACCTTTTTATGGCTAAAATACATCACATATAGCCCTTGAGGCTATATGGATGTATTTAACCCCTGCCAGATCTCACAAACTCCGGGAGAAGAGCCCGCCGAAAAGGGGGCGGGGCCTATTCTCCTCAGCACACGGCGCCATTTTCCTGCTCAGCTCTGCTGTGAGGAAGGCTCCCAGGCTCTCCCCTGCACTGCACTACAGAAACAGGGTTAAAACAGAGAGGGGGGGCACTTATTTGGCGATATGATTACATATATAAAAATGCTATAAGGGAAAACACTTGTATAAGGGGTTGTCCCTGTATAATTATAGCGTTTTTGGTGTGTGCTGGCAAACTCTCCCTCTGTCTCCCCAAAGGGCTAGTGGGGTCCTGTCCTCTATCAGAGCATTCCCTGTGTGTGTGATGTGTGTCGGTACGTGTGTGTCGACATGTAGGAGGACGATGTTGGTGAGGAGGCGGAGCAAATTGCCTGTATTGGTGATGTCACTCTCTAGGGAGTCGACACTGGAATGGATGGCTTATTTAGGAATTACGTGATAATGTCAACACGCTGCAAGGTCGGTTGACGACATGAGACGGCCGGCAAACAAATTAGTACCTGTCCAGGCGTCTCAGACACCGTCAGGGGCTTGTAAAAACGCCCATTTACCTCAGTCGGTCGACACAGACACAGACACGGACACTGACTCCAGTGTCGACGGTGAAGAAACAAACGTATTTTCCTTTAGGGCCACACGTTTCATGTTAAGGGCAATGAAGGAGGTGTTACATATTTCTGATACTACAAGTACCACAAATAAGGGTATTATGTAGGGTGTGAATAAACTACTTGTAGTTTTTCCTGAATCAGATAAATTAAATGAAGTGTGTGATGATACGTGGGTTTCCTCCGATAGAAAATTATTGGCGGTATACCCTTTCCCGCCAGAAGTTAGGGCGAGTTGGGAAACACACCTTAGGGTGGATAAGGCGCTCACACGCTTATAAAAACAAGGGGCGTTACCGTCTCCAGATACGGCAGCCCTCAAGGAGCCAGCTGATAGGAAGCTGAAAAATATCCTAAAAGTATATACACACATACTGGTGTTATACTACGACCAGCAATCGCCTCAGCCTGGATGTGCAGCGCTGAGGGGGCTTGGTCGGATTTCCTGACTGAAAATATTGATACCCTTGACAGGGACAAGATTTTATTGACTATAGATGCATTTCTATATATGCGAGATGCGCAGAGGGATATTTGCATTCTGGCATCAAGAGTAAATGTGATGTCCATATCTGCCAGACGAAGACACGACAGTGGTCAGGTGATGCAGATTCCAGACGGCACATGGAAGTATTGCCGTATAAAGGGGCGGTCCATCGGACCTGGTGGCCATGGCAACAGCTGAAAAATCCACCTTTTGTTACCCCAAGTCACATCTCAGCAGAAAAGGACACAGTCTTTTCAGTCTCAGTCCTTTCGTCCCCATAAGGGCAGGCGGGCAAAAGGGCCAGTCATATCTGCCCAGGGGTAGAGGAAAGGGAAGAAGACTGCAGCAGGCAGCCCATTCCCAGGAACAGAAGCCCTCCACAGCTTCTGCCAAGTCCGCAGCATGACGCTGGGGCCGTATAAGCGGACTCAGGTGCGGTAGGGGGTCATCTCAAGAGTTTCAGCACGCAGGGGGCTCACTCACAAGTGGACTCCTGGATCCTACACGTAGTATCCCAGGTGTACATTGGAAATTCGAGACGTCTCCCCCTCACAAGTTCCTGAAGTCTGCTTTACCAACGTCTCCCTCCGACAGGAAGGCAGTATTGGGAACAATTCACAGGCTGTATTCCCAGCAGGTGAAAATCAAAGTACCCCTTCTACAACAAGGGAAGGGGTATTATTCCACACTATATTGTGGTACTGAAGCCAGACGGCTCGGTGAGATCTGAAATATTTGAACACTTACATACAAGCGTTCAAATCAAGATGGAGTCACTCAGAGTAGTGATAGCGAACCAGGAAGAAGGGGACGATATGGTGTCACTGGATATCAGGGACGCTTACCTACATGTCCAAATTTGCCTTCTCACCAAGGGTACCTCAGGTTCGTGGTACAGAACTGTCACTATCAGTTCAGACGCTGCCGTTTGGATTGTCCACGGCACCCCGGGTCTTTACCAAGGTAATGGCCGAAATGATGATTCTTCTTAAAAGAAATATGGACGCTTTCCTGATAAGGGCAAGGTCCAGAGAACAGTTGGAGGTCGGAGTAGCACTATCTTAAGTAGTTCTACGACAGCACGAGTGGATTCTAAATATTCCAAAATCGCAGTTTTTTCCGACGACACGTCTACTGTTCCTAGGGATGATTCTGGACACAGTCCAGAAAAGGATGTTTTCTCCCGGAGAAGAAAGCCAGGGAGTTATCCGAGCTAGTCAGGAACCTCCTAAAACCAGGAAAAGTATCAGTGCATCATTGCACAAGGATCCTGTGAAAAATGGTGGTTTCTTACAAAGCGATCCCATTCGGTAGATTTCACGCAAGAACCTTTCCGTGGGATCTGCTGGAAAAATGGTCCGGATCGCATCTTCAGATGCATCAGCGGATAACCCTGTCTCCAAGGACAAGGGTGTTTCTTCTGCGGTGGCTGCAGAGTGCTCATCTATGAAAGGGCCGCAGATTCGGCATTCAGGACTGGGTCCTGGTGACCACGGATGCCAGCCTGAGTGGCTGGGGAGCAGTCACACAAGGAAAAAATTTCCAGAGAGTGTGATCAAGTCTGGAGACTTCTCTCCACATAAATATACTGGAGCTAAGGGCAATTTACAATGCTCTAAGCTTAGCAAGACCTCTGCTTCAAGGTCAGCCGGTATTGATCCAGTGGGACAACATCACGGCAGTCGCCCACGTAAACAGACAGGGCGGCACAAGAAGCAGGAGGGAAATGGCAGAAACTACAAGGATTCTTCGCTGGGCGAAAAATCATGTGATAACACTCTCAGCAGTGTTCATTCCGGGAGTGGAAAACTGGGAAGCAGACTTCCTCAGCAGGCATGACCTCCACCCGGGAGAGTGGGGACTTCATCGGGAAGTCTTCCACATGATTGTAAACCGTTGGGAAAAACCAAAGGTGGACATGATGGCGTCCCGCCTGAAAAAAAAAAAAAAACTAGACAGATATTGCGCCAGGTCAAGGGACCCTCAGGCAATAGCGGTGGACGCTCTGGTAACACTGTGGGTGTACCAGTCAGAGTATGTGTTCCCTCCTATGCCTCTCATACCAAAAGTACTGAGAATCATAAGAGGGAGATGAGTAAGAACGATACTCGTGGTTCCGGATTGGCCAAGAAGGACTTGGTACCCGAAACTTCAAGAGATGTTCACGGAAGACCCGTGGCCTCTACCTTTAAGAAAGGACCTGCTCCAGCAGAGGCCTTGTCTGTTCCAAGACTTACCGCGGCCGCGTTTGACGGCATGGCGGTTGAACGCCGGATCCTGAAAGGGCATTCCAGATGAAGTCATCCCTACCCTGGTCGAAGACAGGAAGGATGTAACCGCAAAACATTTTCACCGCATTTGGTGAAGATATGTTGCGTGGTGTGAGGCCAAGAAGGCCCCTACAGAGGAATTCCAACTGGGTCGTTTTCCTACATTTCCTGAAAACAGGACTGTCTATGGGCCTAAAATTAGGGTCCATTAAGGTTAAAATTTCGGCCCTGTCGAATTTCTTCCAGAAAGAACTGGCTTTAGTGCCTGACGTTCAGATGTTGGTAAAAGGGGTACTGCATATACAGCCTCCTTTTGTGCCCCAGTGGCACCTTGGGATCTCAATGTTGTTTTGAGTTTCCTAAAGTCACATTGGTTTGAACCACTCACCACTGTGGACTTAAAATATCTCACATGGAAGGTGACGATGCTATTAGCCCTGGCTTCAGCCAGGCGTGTGTCAGAATTGGCGGCTTTATCATATATAAAGCCCTTACTTAATTTTTCATTCTGACAGGGCAGAATTGAGGACTCGTCCTCAATTTCTCCTTAAGGTGTTTTCTGTTTTTCACATGAACCAACCTATTGTGGTACCTGCGGGTACTAGGGACTTGGAGGACTCCAAGTTACTTGACGTTGTCAGGGCCCTGAAAAATATGTTTCCAGGACGGCTGGAGTCAGAAAATCTGACTCGCTGTTTAGCCTGTATGCACCCATCAAGATGGGTGCTCCTGCTTCTAAGCAGACGATTGCTCGCTGGATTTGTAATACAATTCAGTTTACGCATTCTGTGGCAGGCCTGCCACAGCCAAAATCTGTAAAAGCCCATTCCAAAAGGAAGGGGGCTCATCTTGGGCGACTGCCCGAGGGGTCTCGGCTTTACAACTTTGCCGAGCAGTTACTTGGTCAGGGGCAAACACGTTTGCTAAATTCTACAAATTTGATACCCTGGCTGAGGAGGACATGGAGTTCTCTCATTCGGTGCTGCAGGGTCATCCGCACTCTCCCGCCCGTTTGGGAGCTTTGGTATAATCCCCATGGTCCTTACGGAGTCCCAGCATCCACTAGGACGTCAGAGAAAATAAGATTTTACTTACCGATAAATCTATTTCTCGTAGTCCGTAGTGGATGCTGGGCGCCCATCCCAAGTGCGGATTGTCTGCAATACTTGTACATAGTTATTGTTACAAAAATCGGGTTATTCTTGTTGTGAGCCGTCTTTTCAGAGGCTCCTTCGTTGTTATCATACTGTTAACTGGGTTCAGATCACAGGTTGTACGGTGTGATTGGTGTGGCTGGTATGAGTCTTACCCGGGATTCAATATCCTTCCTTATTATGCACGCTCGTCCGGGCACAGTATCCTAACTGAGGCTTGGAGGAGGGTCATAGGGGGAGGAGCCAGTGCACACCACCTGATCCTAAAGCTTTTATTATTGTGCCCTGTCTCCTGCGGAGCCGCTATATCCCCATGGTCCTTACGGAGTCCCAGCATCCACTACGGACTACGAGAAATAGATTTATCGGTAAGTAAAATCTTATTTTTTCAAACCCAGCCAGTGACATGGAAGTTAGGATCTGACTGGCTGGTCCTTTATCACCTTCCACGTTATCACTTCACCGAGCTTAATAAATCTGCCCCTCAATTCTTAATCCATTCGATAACAGTACACCAACATACATGTCCTCCCTGTCTCAAAATATCTCACCCATTGACCTCTATGTTCTAAGATCTGTGTCTCTCATCCACACTCATTACATTCTCTCAGTTCCGTTAACAGGACTTTTTCTCCAGGCTATAATGCCCTCTGTGGAATTGCTTCCTTCGTACAAAACTTTCCCTAGCATCCAAACCTTCACGAGTTTCCTGGAAATTCACTTCCTTTTACAAACTTATCAAATTCCTGAGCCATCTTCATAATCTCCCATTGCTATTGTACACGATTATCACCACACTACATATGTCACTTACATTATATTCTTCTTCTTCCACATTCAATAAATCCTCTGATCGGATCACATAACACAAATAGCTCTTATTTTTTCCATGGCTATCTGGCTGAACCTACAGTATATGAAATAAGGGGCACTTCATAAATTATATGAAACTTTAATTTTCCTGCACATTGTATCATCAGGGCCCACTTATTGTTGCATCTGCTAATACCAGCGGTGATTTCAACTCTCTTGGACAAGGGGTCCTGCCCATGCTGCAGAAGACAGCCCCAGGCCCCAAGCCTGCACAATGAGTCTGGCAGACACATGCCTACTAGCAGCGATGGGATCTGCGCATAGGCACAAATATTGCCTACCAGGGACTGCATCAGCTCTGCTAGTATTAGGCTTCTTCTTGGACAAAAATTCAACTTAAGGTGGGTACACACTGATAGATGTATCTGCCGATCAATTGATCGGCAGATATATCCATGGACGGATCTGGCAGTGTGCTGTGCATACACACTGCCCGATCCGTCGGGGACTGACGTCATGAACTGGGCGGGCATGTACACCCGCCCGCCCAGTTCAGCTGTCAATTACTGCCGGCTGCCGCAGCATGTGTACGACGTACACACACAGCGACGCACCAATATACCGGTAGATATATTGGGCGTCGGCTGTGCTGCGGGGCCGACGCGATATGTCTGTGAACGACGGAGTTCACAGATATATCGCCCGTGCACACTGGCCGACGGAACCACGATATATCGGCCTTTCAAGAGAACGGGCGATATATCGGCCAGTGTGTACCCACCTATAGTCACAATGCAATGTGATAGGACGCACCAGGACACTGTGCTGATACGTATATCTACGTGCAACTGAGCTGCTGAATCTGTATACAAAGTACACATCAGCGCCCTTTGCTTTTATCCATGATAAGTTAGGTTTTGCTTCAAATACATACTCAGTCGCACACAGATATACAAATTAATATAAAAAAAAGTCTTATGCGTCCTAGTCACATCGTGTTGAGACTAAAAGGCATTTTCAGCAAAAGAAGATGCCCAACACTAGCAGAGTTGCATGGGACCTGTCAGCTCAATTGCGCCAGCTAACTCACACTGCATGGCATATTGAGGCTAGATGTACAAGGACACATCTGTAGGAAGTCATATGGCATTTGTCCTGGGGCCAGCAAGAAGGTTTGCTGGTCACTGACCAAGCCATTGTTCAAAGTGATCTATGAAATGCACACTAGGTGGTCTTCTGTTTGTTGGTGGCCAGCAGGTTTGGGGGAAAAAAAAGGTTCCTGTACATTTGCGGAAGTTATATGCTGATCTTATTACTGTTTAAAGTTTAAACTACATCAATACTTTCAGTCTGAATGGTAGATATATCAAAAAAAGGATACAGTTGATCAATTCTTTTCAGAAGTAGGCTATTTTTTATTTTGTGATTATGTGTTCTAGTCCTAGAGGTCTCAAACCACTCCCCACTGTCCATTAGCGACAATGTTAAATGTGCGAATGCACAGTACATGCACCTAGCTGATTGTTTAAGGGACCCAGGACGGACTTACCCCCTGTGGTACTGTGTGTTAGAATGGGATAAAAAGAGGGCCTGGAGGGTTTAGGTACGAAATACAGGCAGTCAGATTCCTAACAGTTATGAGACCGACAAAGGGATCTCGATGGCCAGAATCCCAACATATCCTGGTAAATATTTTTACCCCACCCCTATCCCTAACCTCCCCCTCCTGCAGCTTAACCTTATCTACTCTGCCCTTGCAGCCTAACCCTAATTTCCCCCACTCCAATAGCCTAATCCCAACCACTATACTTACTACGGGATGTGTGAGGATTCTGGCTGCCGGGATCCCACTGCTGGTCTTCTGACTGTCGGGATCCCAACTGCCAGGATTTTGACTGCTTCCCCCTGTGAGCCATGAATACAGATCCTCTGAACATCAAGAACTGGACATCTGTGATTTCCCAAAGCACCTTCAGCAAGGGGAACTGTCTTTTTTTCAAGGCACTGAGCAATAAACATCTCACCTTTAAGAAGCCTGCAACCTGCCTGTTTCCTGTGACCACACTAATAGCGCAAAATGCTATTTAGTTTTCTGGCTTTTCTGGATTGTGGCCAGTGTCTCCAAGCTGAAACAGTCTGCCAGCTACCAGGGCACACTGGTCCATATTTATGGACCTGTGGGAATGATCAGACACTAAACACAAAGTGTTGCTGCAGCGTGTTCACACATACCCAGAAGTAATCGGTTCCAGAGTGCTGGTGGTAGGAGCCTGGGAGAAATAGTTCCAGGTGCAAGTGGGGGAGCCAGGGTGGAACAAGTGGCTGCAGGCGCTGGTGGTTGTAGGATATTGGTCACGCAAGTGAGTTACCCACCCAATACGCAGCAGGTGGAGTCAGTAACAGGCATTTAGTGAAGGCATCCCTAGGTGTGGTGAAGTAAGGCCACTTAGATTACTCAAGGACGAGAAACCACCCTCTATTCTATCAGTGACAAAAATCTCTTGCCTTGCAGAGAGTGGTCATCCGGTCGCCACCCCGCTGGACAGATAATGGTCATAATGAAGCACATAAATAATATTAGAAATAATGAAATACCTGATTAGAAAATGAGACTATAGTCAAATGAAACCTCTATTATCACACAAATGAGTCATTACTAAGGCTGTGAATTTCACCTCCTGGTGTTATATCGTTTTCTTCAGTAAGTTTAGGTACCAGGCAACTGTTCAGAACTGCTATATAACATTGTAACATTGGCTTCACACTGTATTAATTAAATTTGTAATCTAAATATGTCAAATTCTAGAAAATAAAAAAGCTGCTTTGAACTCGTAGCATAAGGTATCGGATATGCTCAGCATTGCTAAAGAACCCAGTCATTTTTAATTATGTTCCTAGAAGTGATGAGTATGTTTGAAATTAGTTTTAGTGCACAGGCAAACACACTTAGGTGTTCCGTCTATGCAACCCACATTTGCTTTTCCTTTTTAAAGTATTCCATTACGCACTTTTGTAATTTTGTATATGGAGGATGATGGTGTAAAAATCATTGGACGGCATAAGACAGCCGGTCGCAAGATGTCATGAGCAAGCTCATGGACCTACTTCTTGCATTATTCATCTTTTCCTCAGTGTTCTTCTTCCTTTTATTTTAACTAGGAAGCAGATGGGACAACCCATATCTAAGAGTCACAAATCCACCCCAAAATACCCAGGACAAAAACACATAGGGGGTCATTCCGAGTTGTTCGCTCGCAAGCTGCTTTTAGCAGCTTTGCACATGCTAAGCCGCCGCCTACTGGGAGTGAATCTTAGCTTATCAAAATTGCGAACGAAAGATTAGCAAAATAGCGAATAGACACTTCTTAGCATTTTCTGAGTAGCTCCACACTTACTCGGCATCTGCGATCAGTTCAGTGCTTGTCGTTCCTGGTTTGACGTCACAAACACACCCAGCGTTCGCCCAGACACTCCTCCGTTTCTCCAGCCACTCCCGCGTTTTTCCCAGAAACTGTAGCGTTTTTTCGCACACACCCATAAAACGGCCTGTTTCCGCCCAGAAACACCCACTTCCTGTCAATCACATTACGATCACCAGAACGAAGAAAAAACCTCGTAATGCCGTGAGTAAAATACCTAACTGCATAGCAAATTTACTTGGCGCAGTCGCACTGCGGACATTGCGCATGCGCATTAGCGACTAATCGCTCCGTTGCGAGAAAAAAATACAGAGCGAACAACTCGGAATGACCCCCGTACTTCAAAAAGATTTTATTATTCTCAATAGTCTTTCTACCCTCAAAAATACAATAAAGATTTAATATGATCCTCCTGGGTATAATCTCTTGACATCTTATATTACACTTATGAAAATACTCTTCTCTACTTTAGCCCTTTATTAAATTGTGAAACTCCTGGATAGGTCTCTATCAGTCCCCGAACTTTTCTGTAACTTTATAATGGCAGACCACAGATAATATTTATATGTATATTATATATTTATATATATATATATATATATATATATATATATATATATATATATATACACACACACACACACACACACACACACATATATATATATATATATATATATATACCAGGATTGCTTCAACTTCTTTATGATGGTGTCCCAGCTATAATACTCTACACTGTCAAGTATGATATTCTTCTATTCCTACAGACTCTTTAAAACTGTACTGTTAGGTATGGCCTTTGTTCACACTCCCTCTGCCGATACAGC
Source organism: Pseudophryne corroboree (assembly GCF_028390025.1). Classification (NCBI taxonomy): domain Eukaryota; kingdom Metazoa; phylum Chordata; class Amphibia; order Anura; family Myobatrachidae; genus Pseudophryne; species Pseudophryne corroboree. The sequence continues at coordinate 105,688,682 of NC_086445.1, read as the reverse complement.
CCTAGACTTTGCCACCAATTTTATCTGCAAAACATACATGATCCCTCAAGAAATTGTCTCCATCCAGGCCTCATCCAATCTAAATCATGCATGATCTGCTCGCCAACGAGTTTAAGGGTCAAATCTACTTGCTCAATCTCCATTACCTTTCTGCCGCTTCCAACAGTGGACCTCCTGCACATTCTTTACTCAATTGGCATTCATGACGCCGTTCTCATCTGGTTCACTTCCTGCCTGTTCAACCCCTCCTTTTTTTCTACTTCTGGCTCCTCCTTCCCATCTATTCATAGGGATCCCTAAAAGCTCTATACTTGGCCTGCTGCACTTCTTAAAATAAAGTATACCACTTCCCTTGGTGAACTAATCAACAAATCTGAATTTTGCTCATAGGTTGCATAGGTTATTATAATTGTTCTGCTTGTCAGTTCTTAGTTTTTACAGTGTGCAACAGCAATTTCTTTCTTTTTTATGTGTGGAACTACAAGTCTCACCTACGTAGCACCTCTTATTTTGTTTAGAACTAGGGTGTGCAGTCCCCTCCCCCCATATACCCTATATTGTGCATATGTGTGTACACTTGAGCATGTGTGTACAATTGTTCAGCTCAGACTAGCACGCCTCCCACCTGCCATTGTTTTTAATTAGTATTAGGGTTCTAACATTCACAGTCTGCATACTGGAATGGCACTATGAAGGTAAGTCCTCGATAAATTGATATACTACGTTAGTATTAGGGTTTGGAGCGTGGGGCCCCACGGGTTGGTGTGGCTGGGCTGCTATGGAACATCATTATTATAACACTTATATAACACCTTTTCGTATTTAAACTGTCTTTATTTATGTAAGTTTTTTAACACTTTTATTGCTGCCACTTGCCTATCTATAAATACAAATGCAAAAACATTGCACTGACTGACATCACTAATTCTCTTACTTCCCAATATGTTAGGAAGCTTAAATTTAATATACAGCGTGGCTCCATCTGAATATATTCTTCAGGTGGGAAATAGGAAAACTACGTAATTAGAATTTTAATAAACCACCCCTGAGGGGATGAAAAGGGGGTTGAAATAATACAGATGCGTGGCTTGCGCTGCGTGAACAATAACGCCCAAATGGACAAACTTGCCTGCGAAGTATGGGTAGAACAGCTAGTGTAACAATAAAGGCATCTATGCCGACTATTAATGCAACATTTATTAACATTTGCACTGCTACTTCTCTCTTGTGTGATGCCCTGGGGCGGTTGGACTGAGCTGGCCTGGGGGTCCCCTTGTTCTAAACCTGAACCCTAGGAATGTTAGGAACTAACCTGATGAGATCACCTGGCCATGCTAGGTGGGCCCATATTTTTTGTCCAAAAAAATGATGCTAAAAATCTAAATTTTATTCTATACTAAGGTTACTATCAGTGGCGATGGCTTCTACCTTTTGTGGGCAGCGGGGTTGCTGCTGCCCATGCCAGAGAGGAAGAAGTGAGAGACGGTGCCCAGCCAGCTAGGTCCCTGCACCTGAGCAATGGAGCGGACAGGCGTTGGGACCTGCGCATGCGCATAAGCAAAGTTTGGGTGTGCATGCGCAAACCCTCCAGCTTTAATGGACTGCATCGGCAGCAGCCCATAGAAGCCAGGTAGGGCTGATGCTGAGTCAGAGAGTGGCTTCCTACCGGAAGCCAGCTCTCTGCTAATCACAGCCCGGTCTGGCAGTCCCAGAGGGAGGAAACACCTCCCAATGGGACTGCCTGTCCTGCAGGCGACTGGCAGATCTTTGAATAGGAAGTCAAATGAAGATGAAGTGTCAACACTCTTCTCATCCTGCTTCTCTACTACCTCACATGTGAGGGTATAGATTCACGAGGAAAGTAAATCTCTCTCCTGTGCTCATCCCAACCTTAAATAACATCTGTAATGTCTCTCTCTCTCTCTCTCTCTCTCTCTCTCTCTCTCTCTCTCTCTCTCTACTGGCATCTATCCTTCACTGTTCAAGAATGCACTGATTACTCCCATTCTGAAAAAAAAAATCTGCCCTGTCTCTCAAACTACCATCCCACCTCTCAGCAACCATGTCTCTCCAAGCTACTTGAGAGACTTGCCTACACTCGCCTCACACACTTTCTTAAATCACACAACTTATTTAACCCTCTTCAGTCATGCTTTCGTTCCCAACACTCCACAGAGACAGCACTGACTAAAGTAGTGAATGATCTAGTCACTGCGAAGTCCAAAGGCCATTACTCACTTCTTATTCTTCTAGATCTCTCTGCTGCCTTTGACACTGTTGACCATCCTCTTCTCATACAAACACTACAATCCCTAGGTCTTCAAGACACAGTCCTCTCTTGGTTCCTATCCTTCCTATATAATTGCTCCTTCAGTGTTCGCTTCTCTGAATCCACCTCCTCTTCGCTACCCCTTTCAGTTGGAGTACCGCAGGGCTCAGTCTTAGGTCCTCTGCTTTTTTCAATCTACTGTATACCTCATCTCTTGGTAAAGTAATAAGCTCTTTTGGATTTCAGTATCATCTGTACGCAGATGACACTCAAATTTACCTATCCTGCCCAGATTTGTCACCATATGTATTGGTCAGGGTCACTGAATGCCTTTCTGCTGTTTCATGTTGGATGTCATTTCTAGTGATGAGCGGGTTCGGTTTCCGAGAAACCGAAGCCACCCGAGCTTTACCTTTTTTACACGGGTCCGAGCAGACTCGGATCCTCCCGCCTTGCTCGGCTAACCCGAGTGCGCCCGAACGTCATCATCCCGCTGTCGGATTCTCGCGAGATTCGGATTCTATATAAGCAGCCGCGCGTCGCCGCCATTTTCCACACGTGCATTGAGATTGATAGAGAGAGGACGTGGCTGGCGTCCTTTCCGTTTATATACTAGTTATATACTACACAGTTGATCTGATTGCTCAGCTTATTGTGGGGAGGATCGGGGAGCAGCTGTTAGGAGGAGTACAGTGCAGAGTTTTGCTAATAGTGACCACCAGTTTTTTATCCGTTCTCTGCCTGAAAAAAACGCTCCATACCATATCTGTGCTCAGTGTGCAGTGCTGCATGATATATCTGTGCTGAGTGCTCACACTGCTTAATTGTGGGGACTGGGGAGCAGCTATAGCAGGAGTACAGTGCACAGTTTTGCTGACAGTGACCACCAGTATACGTTTGTCTGCCTGAAAAACACTCCTGTGGTGTCTTTTTTTTTATACTATAAACGCAGTCTGCTGACAGTGTCCACCAGGTCCATTATACTGTATATAGCAGTACGGTAGGCCACTGCTGTACCTACCTCTGTGTCGTCACTCGTCGTCCATAAGTATACTAAGTATCCATCCATCTATATACCTGTGGTGTCTTTTTTTCTTTATACTTTAAACGCAGTCTGCTGACAGTGTCCACCAGGTCCATTATACTGTATATAGCAGTACGGTAGGCCACTGCTGTACCTACCTCTGTGTCGTCACTCGTCGTCCATAAGTATACTAAGTATCCATCCATCTACATTGTATACCTGTGGTGTCTTTTTTTCTTTATACTAAGTATAAACGCAGTCTGCTGACAGTGTCCACCAGGTCCATTATACTGTATATAGCAGTACGGTAGGCCACTGCTGTACCTACCTCTGTGTCGTCACTCGTCGTCCATAAGTATACTAGTATCCATCCATCTACATTGTATACCTGTGGTGCCTTTTAGTTGTGCGCATTAAAATATGGAGAACAAAAATGTGGAGGTTAAAAAAATAGGGAAATATCAAGATCCACTTCCACCTCGTGCTGAACCTGCTGCCACTAGTCATGGCCGAGACGATGAAATGTCATCAACGTCGTCTGCCAAGGCCGATGCCCAATGTCATAGTACAGAGCATGTAAAATCCAAAACACAAAAGATCAGTAAAATGACCCAAAAATCAAAATTAAAAGCATCTGAGGAGAAGCGTAAACTTGCCAATATGCCATTTACGACACGGAGTGGCAATGAACGGCTGAGGACCTGGCCTATGTTCATGGCTAGTGGTTCAGCTTCACATGAGGATGGAAGCACTCATCCTCTCGCTAGAAAAAAGAAAAGACTTAAGCTGGCAAAAGCACAGCAAAGAACTGTGCGTTCTTTGAAATCACAAATCCCCAAGGAGAGTCCAATTGTGTCGGTTGCGATGCCTGACCTTCCCAACACTGGACGGGAAGAGCTTGCGCCTTCCACCATTTGCACGCCCCCTGCAAGTGCTGGAAGGAGCACCCGCAGTCCAGTTACTGATAGTCAAATTGAAGATGTCAGTGTTGAAGAACACCAGGATGAGGATATGGGTGTTGCTGGCGCTGGGGAGGAAATTGACAAGGAGGATTCTGATGGTGAGGTGGTTTGTTTAAGTCAGGCACCCGGGGAGACGCCTGTTGTCCGTGGGAGGAATATAGCCATTGACATGCCTGGTTAAAATACAAAAAAAAAATCAGCTCTTCGGTGTGGAATTATTTCAACACAAATGCGGACAACAGGTGTCAAGCCGTGTGTTGCCTTTGTCAAGCTGTAATAAGTAGGGGTAAGGACGTTAACCACCTCGGAACATCCTCCCTTATATGTCACCTGCAGCGCATTCATCATAAGTCAGTGACAAGTTCAAAAACTTTGGGCGACAGCGGAAGCAGTCCACTGACCACTAAATCCCTTCCTCTGGTAACCAAGCTCCTGCAAACCACACCACCAACTCCCTCAGTGTCAATTTCCTCCTTACCCAGGAAAGCCAATAGTCCTGCAGGCCATGTCACTGGCAAGTCTGACGAGTCCTCTCCTGCCTGGGATTCCTCCGATGCATCCTTGAGTGTAACGCCTACTGCTGCTGGCGCTGCTGTTGTTGCTGCTGGGAGTCGATCGTCATCCCAGAGGGGAAGTCGGAAGACCACTTGTACTACTTCCAGTAAGCAATTGACTGTCCAACAGTCCTTTGCGAGGAAGATGAAATATCACAGCAGTCATCCTGCTGCAAAGCGCATAACTGAGGCCTTGGCAGCCTGGGCGGTGAGAAACGTGGTTCCGGTATCCATCGTTAATTCAGAGCCAACTATAGACTTGATTGAGGTACTGTGTCCCCGGTACCAAATACCATCTAGGTTCCATTTCTCTAGGCAGGCGATACCGAAAATGTACACAGACCTCAGAAAAAGACTCACCAGTGTCCTAAAAAATGCAGTTGTACCCAATGTCCACTTAACCACGGACATGTGGACAAGTGGAGCAGGGCAGACTCAGGACTATATGACTGTGACAGCCCACTGGGTAGATGTATTGCCTCCCGCTGCAAGAACAGCAGCGGCGGCACCAGTAGCAGCTTCTCGCAAACGCCAAATCATTCCTAGGCAGGCATCTACATCTATGACACGAAGTCAGTGACAAGTTCAAAAACTTTGGGCGACAGCGGAAGCAGTCCACTGACCAGTAAATCCCTTCCTCTTGTAACCAAGCTCCTGCAAACCACACCACCAACTCCCTCAGTGTCAATTTCCTCCTTACCCAGGAAAGCCGATAGTCCTGCAGGCCATGTCACTGACAAGTCTGACGAGTCCTCTCCTGCCTGGGATTCCTCCGATGCATCCTTGAGTGTAACGCTTACTGCTGCTGGCGCTGCTGTTGTTGCTGCTGGGAGTCGATCGTCATCCCAGAGGGAAAGTCGGAAGACCACTTGTACTACTTCCAGTAAGCAATTGACTGTCCAACAGTCCTTTGCGAGGAAGATGAAATATCACAGCAGTCATCCTGCTGCAAAGCGCATAACTGAGGCCTTGGCAGCCTGGGCGGTGAGAAACGTGGTTCCGGTATCCATCGTTAATTCAGAGCCAACTATAGACTTGATTGAGGTACTGTGTCCCCGGTACCAAATACCATCTAGGTTCCATTTCTCTAGGCAGGCGATACCGAAAATGTACACAGACCTCAGAAAAAGACTCACCAGTGTCCTAAAAAATGCAGTTGTACCCAATGTCCACTTAACCACGGACATGTGGACAAGTGGAGCAGGGCAGACTCAGGACTATATGACTGTGACAGCCCACTGGGTAGATGTATTGCCTCCCGCTGCTAGAACAGCAGCGGCGGCACCAGTAGCAGCATCTCGCAAACGCCAAATCGTTCCTAGGCAGGCTACGCTTTGTATCACCGCTTTCCAGAATACGCACACAGCTGAAAACCTCTTACGGCACCTGAGGAAGATCATCGCAGAATGGCTTACCCCAATTGGACTCTCCTGGGGATTTGTGACATCGGACAAGGCCAGCAATATTGTGCGTGCATTACATCTGGGCAAATTCCAGCACGTCCCATGTTTTGCACATACCTTGAATTTGGTGGTGCAGAATTATTTAAAAAACGACAGGGGCGTGCAAGAGATGCTGTCGGTGGCCCGAAGAATTGCGGGCCACTTTCGGCGTTCAGGCACCGCGTACAGAAGACTGGAGCACCACCAAACACACCTGAACCTGCCCTGCCATCATCTGAAGCAGGAGGTGGTAACGAGGTGGAATTCAACCCTCTATATGCTTCAGAGGATGGAGGAGCAGCAAAAGGCCATTCAAGCCTATACATCTGGCCACGATATAGGCAAAGGAGGTGGAATGCACCTGTCTCAAGCGCAGTGGAGAATGATTTCAACGTTGTGCAAGGTTCTGCAACCCTTTGAACTTGCCACACGTGAAGTCAGTTCAGACACTGCCAGCCTGAGTCAGGTCATTCCCCTCATCAGGCTTTTGCAGAAGAAGCTGGAGACATTGAAGGAGGAGCTAAAACAGAGGGATTCCGCTAGGCATTTGGGACTTGTGGATGGAGCCCTTCATTCGCTTAACCATGATTCACGGGTGGTCAATCTGTTGAAATCAGAGCACTACATTTTGGCCACCGTGCTCGATCCTAGATTTAAAATCTACGTTGTATCTCTCTTTCCAGCAGACACAAGTCTGCAGGGGTTCAAAGACCTGCTGGTGAGAAAATTGTCAAGTCAAGCGGAACGTGACCCGTCAACAGCTCCTCCTTCACATTCTCCCGCAACTGGGGGTGCGAGGAAAAGGCTAAGAATTCCGAGCCCACCCGCTGGCGGTGATGCAGGGCAGTCTGGAGCGAGTGCTGACATCTGGTCCGGACTGAAGGACCTGACAACGATTACTGACATGTCGTCTACTGTCACTGCATATGATTCTCTCACCATTGAAAGAATGGTGGAGGATTATATGAGTGACCGCATCCAAGTAGGCACGTCAGACAGTCCGTACGTATACTGGCAGGAAAAAGAGGCAATTTGGAGGCCCTTGCAGAAACTGGCTTTATTCTACCTAAGTTGCCCTCCCTCCAGTGTGTACTCCGAAAGAGTGTTTAGTGCAGCCGCTCACATTGTCAGCAATCGGCGTACGAGGTTACTTTCAGAAAATGTGGAGAAGATGATGTTCATTAAATTAATTATAATCAATTCCTCCGTGGAGACATTCACCAGCAGCAATTGCCTCCAGAAAGTACACGGGGACCTGAGATGGTGGATTCCAGTGGGGACGAATTAATAATCTGTGAGGAGGGGGATGTACACAGTGAAAGGGGTGATGAATCGGACGATGAGGAGGAGGTGGACATCTTGCCTCTGTAGAGCCAGTTTGTGCAAGGAGAGATTTATTGCTTCTTTTTTGGTGGGGGCCCAAACCAACCAGTCATTTCAGTCACAGTCGTGTGGCAGACCCCGTCACTGAAATGATGGGTTCGTTAAAGTGTGCATGTCCTGTTTATAAGACATAAGGGTGGGTGGGAGGGCCAAAGGACAATTCCATCTTGCACCTCTTTTTTCTTTCATTTTTCTTTGCATCATGTGCTGTTTGGGGAGTATTTTTTTGAAGTGCCATCCTGTCTGACACTGCAGTGCCACTCCTAGATGGGCCAGATGTTTGTGTCGGCCACTTGGGTCGCTTATCTGAGTCACACAGCTACCTCATTGCGCCTCTTTTTTTCTTTGCATCATGTGCTGTTTGGGGAGTATTTTTTTGAAGGGCCATCCTGCGTGACACTGCAGTGCCACTCCTAGATGGGCCAGATGTTTGTGTCGGCCACTTGGGTCGCTTATCTGAGTCACACAGCTACCTCATTGCGCCTCTTTTTTTCTTTGCATCATGTGCTGTTTGGGGAGTATTTTTTTGAAGGGCCATCCTGCGTGACACTGCAGTGCCACTCCTAGATGGGCGAGGTGTTTGTGTCGGCCACTTGGGTTGCTTAGCTTAGTCACACAGCTACCTCATTGCACCTCTTTTTTTCTTTGCATCATGTGCTGTTTGGGGACAATTTTTTTGAAGGGCCATCCTGTCTGACACTGCAGTGCCACTCCTAGATGGGCCAGGTGTTTGTGTCGGCCACTTGGGTCGCTTAGCTTAGTCACACAGCTACCTCATTGCGCATCTTTTTTTCTTTGCATCATGTGCTGTTTGGGGACAATTTTTTTGAAGGGCCATCCTGTCTGACACTGCAGTGCCACTCCTAGATGGGCCAGGTGTTTGTGTCGGCCACTTGGGTCGCTTAGCTTAGCCATCCAGCGACCTCGGTGCAAATTTTAGGACTAAAAATAATATTGTGAGATGTGAGGTGTTCAGAATAGACTGAAAATGAGTGGAAATTATGGTTATTGAGGTTAATAATACTATGGGATCAAAATGACCCCCAAATTCTATGATTTAAGCTGTTTTTTAGGGTTTTTTGAAAAAAAAACACCCAAATCCAAAAAAAACCCGAATCCGACAAAAAAATTTCGGTGAGGTTTTGCCAAAACGCGTCCGAACCCAAAACACGGCCGCGGAACTGAACCCAAAACCCGAAAAATTTCCGGTGCACATCACTAGTCATTTCGCCACCTCAGACTTAATATTTCCAAAACAGAGTTACTTATATTTCCACCGGCCAATAGTAGTTACCAACCTGATATCTCTATCACTGTTGAGAACTCAACAATCAATCCTAACCCACAAGCTCGCTGCCTAGGTGTCATCCTTGACTCAGAACTGCCCTTTGCTCCCCACATTCAATCTGTCTCAATATCAGGTTACATGCATCTAAAAAACATATCTAAAATACAATCATACCTTACACAAGACACTGCAAAAACTCTAATCCAAGCTCTCATTATCTCCCTCATTGATTATTGCAATAGTCTTCTTACTGAAGAAAACGAAATACAGGAACTGCGCAAACCAATCTGATGTGGATATTTATTTTCACATAAAATTACTTTCTACACACATACATACAATACTTGATACCGGCCAGCATCACATAAAATATTAATACATAAAACCAATTAGTAAATAAATAAGCTTAATAATATCTAATATTAAATAACATTCAACTCCAATTCGGGAAGATAATATATTTTATACCCTTAGCACCTATATTCTGAATGAGCCGTTCGTATTTCTCTTTTATATATATAACATGCAATAGTGGTAATAGCGCTATAATCAATTAGACAAGAGTGGATTGTCCAGCGTTTTTGATTAGTGGCATGCAAACATGCAAAAGTTTCACTCTCCAGACGTTAGTATTTCAACAAAGCATGCATTAATGCAGATCCTTATTACCAGATGAAACTTTCCTTTCTTCTCAGGTTAATAGCAACCACAACTGTTCATCAATTAGAAACACTTTTTTCTATAAAAAGGCTCCTGCCGTTTAGCTAAGCAGATCATGCGTGATTGTAGCCTTTTATATAGCAGTTCATAGCATTCATATGATCAAAGGTATAATACTGTGCCTGTGCAGTGTCCTTCAGCAAACCCCTCCCGGCTGATTTAGCCTTATCTGGAGCCTCCGGGTATTTTCAAAGTGCACTCTCCTCCCCAAAAAACAATGGGGTTTTCACACCTGTGGCCGGCCGGCCGGCTCGCTGATGTCTTTGCTGCTGAATCCTGTATAGGGAATAGTGACAGGAGCGTTTTCCCGCCTTTGATTACGTCGGCGGCTTCCTCAGTAATATTAGATATTATTAAGCTTATTTATTTAATAATTGGTTTTATGTATTAATATTTTATGTGATGCTGGCCGGTATCAAGTATTGTATGTATGTGTGTAGAAAGTAATTTTATGTGAAAATAAATATCCACATCAGATTGATTTGCGCAGTTCCTGTATTTCGTTTTCTTTAGTTACTATATTAAGGGTTAAAACCAAAAACCCTTGGGGATTGCAGCATCCATCTGTAATCAAATCACAGCGCCAGGAGTTTGTGGCTTTGTATAGTCTTCTTACTGGTCTTACTAAGAAGAGACTCTCACCACTACAATCCATTCTGAATGCAGCTGCAAGGCTAATCTTCCTTGCTAGACGGTCATCGTCTGCAGATCTGCTCTGTCAGTCCCTCCATTGGTTACCTGTATTATATTGTATTCAATTTAAAATACTTTTACTCACACATAAGGTCATTAACCTTACTACACCAATGTACATCTCTTTGCTCATCTCCAAATGTCTCCCAACCTGACCTCTCCGCTCTTCACAAGATCTACATCTCTCATCCACACTCAGTTGCTCTCATGCACGATTTCAGGACTTTCTTCGGGCTGCACCCACTCTGTGGAATGCCCTAACACGTACAATAAAACTCTCCCTAGTCTCCAAACATTCCCAGAAAACTCACCTCTTCAGGCTAGCTTATCACATTCCAGAACCGCTCACTCAACCTTCATAAGCTTTCCTTCTGATTATATCCCCACTGTACAGTCCGCACATATCCTCCACATATTTTCTCTTTCTTCACTTTCCTTTCTTTCTGACCAGGGTTCATCATCGCTGTGATGTGATATCATGCAACCCACTTAGAAGCTTTGCAATCCAGTGGACAAATATTCAATAGATAGTGCCTTTCCTTGTGTATCAATGCCTATTTCCCTATAGATTGTAAGGTTGCGAGCAGGGCCTTCCTACCTCTATGACGGTTTGTTTATTACCCAGTTTTGTTTTATTATTGTATCCAATTGTAAAGTGAAACAGAATTTGCTGCGCTATAAAAGAAACTGTTAATAAATAAATAAATAAATAAACAAACAAAGTCACTGCCAGTCACAGTGAAGCCAATGGGTTAGTGCAGTCACACAGACTGCTTCTGGCTCAGCTGAGCTCACTGAAGTGGCGTATTTTGTTGGGGGGCTGCAGTCCTGCAGCCTACAGGTAAAATCCACCATTGGTTACTGTAATTGTTCTGATTTGTGGTTCTTAATTTTGAGTGTGTGCACTGGCATTTTCTTTCTTTTTTTCTGTGGTCAACTAATCAACGCCTCTGGACTTCCGTGCCATCCCTACACTGACGACACCCAAATCTATCTCTCCTCATGAAACCTCTCTCCTTATCATCGCTCTCATGTTCAACTGTCTCTCTGCTGCTTTCTTGTGGAAGTCCCAAAGTAAATTTAAGCTCAACATGCCTAAAATACATCACCTTCACTCCCTGTAGAGGTTCCAAACACCATCTGCTTTCTATGGTCAACATTATGATCACCTCAGTTCCTTATGTCTGTTGGCTGAGTGTAATCTTTGACTGGTTCATCTTCTCACTCACTAGCAAAAATCCCTTTCCCAAAATTATTACTTCCACCTGGAAATATTGGCAGATCAGACCTTTCCTCACGCATGGTGCTACCAAAGCTAAACTACTCAATATCATCCACATTGATTCTAGCAACCTCCTCCAGTCTAGCATCCTTCTCGTCCACCTCTCTTAACTTCCCACATCAATCTATCCTCTACATTGTAGCAGAACTGATATTTCTGTCAGTCTTTCTGAGGTAGGGTCCATAAAATATACTTAAATCCTGTTTGTAAAGGTTTCGTTTTGACAGATATAGCAGCCTCCTCAACCTCTAAATTGACAGCATGTACAGTATGTGAACACATTTTTACTGTGCTTGGCCTAAGCTGAAATGCCTCTTTCATCCTCTTTCCGCTTCTTCACAGGTAAGGAGCAGTATATCAGAGATATAAAATTATTGTAATAATACCATGAGATTACACATTTTCCTGTGCATCAAGAAGGGAGGCATAAAAAGATGGCAATATGCTCTCCCTTCTGCAACAGGTTGCTCTGTTAAGAGGGAGATGGTTCTCTATTACAGCAGAGGATGACAACCTTGGTTTTCAGGAAATCACAATATGGATTAGGTGAATCTTTAGGTGCCAGACTAATTATGTCACAATATCTAAAATTACATCAATCTTGCCTTTTTCACTAGTGTCATACATGCCTACTGTACATTATCCATCTATCCTCCGGTTCAGCCTACCGGGGAGGTCCAGGGGGCAAAAAGTGGGGAAGCAAGACAATGTGGTCGAGTCATCATTTTCCATCCCACACTCGGCAATGTGGCATCAAACAATGTGAAGTCAGGGTCACGACAATACGTTTTGCAATGAATTGCACCATCAAGGCCTTAATATCTTAATAGGGAAGTGAACTGGATTGAAGAGGCCAGCCAACTCTATGCAAATGAGAACTCTCCCAGACATTCCAGTAGCATAGGCAACTATGGGCCTTAATCAAACAAAACCATGTGCAGTGCAGGTGGGACAGAAGTAACGGGATCAGCATGAGTTCCCGGCGCTCGAAATACCGAAGTCGGGATCTAGATTTTGAAGAAGCAGACAGGTGTAAGTGAGGGGTGTTCTCCCCTATCCCCAATCCCCTAACCCTCTCTACCCGCAGCCTAACCCTAACCTCCCCCCCGAGGCGCCTAAACCTAACTCTGTGTCCCCGCTGCCTAAACCTACCCCCCCCCCCCCCCGCAGACTAAGCCTAACCCTCCGAGGGGGGTGCCTAACCCACCCCCGCCTCCCTGCTGCCTAACCCCAATCCTCCCCACCTGCAACCTAAACCTAACCCCCCCCATTCAGAATAGGGTCGGTATTCCAGCGTCTGTATTCTGACTGATGGGATACCGACAGCTGGGATCCTGACTGCTTCCCGATGTAACATGTGCAGAGAGAATTAGATTTGAGTGGGGTGTGTTAAACTGAAATCTAAATTGAGGTGTAAAAATAGCCAGTATTCACCATGCACAGAAACAATATAACCCGTACATACACATGGAGAGATTTTGTCTATGAGAGATTTTGGCTGAGCGTTTTCCCTTGAACTGGCAGTAGGAGATTTTGACTAACTTTACTAGCGATTTTGGCTAACTATGTAAGCGATTTTGGCTATGGGCGATTTTGGCTAACTCTTTTAAGCAAGGGGATGCTTTTTCTTTTCCAGCGACCTAGCCAAGATGACTTGCCTGCACAGTTTATTTTTAGCAGCGATAGCGACCTGGCGGAGACGCGCATCGCTATCGCTGGCTGTGTACACACACAGCGATATACACTAACTTTCTGAGCGATTTTGACTATATAGTCAAAATCGCTCAGCTATATCGCTCCGTGTGTATGGACCTTTACGGGCTGTACTGCCGGGAGATTTTCCCAGAGATGTGTGCTGAGTGGTCTAGGAGAAACGGACACTGGGGGCGTCTCATTTCACCCCAGTGGTGAAATGTGCGACCTGCTAGATTGTGTCTGCATGTGTAGGCCAATCTGTCGCCGGCACCCCTAAACACGGAGCAATGTTCAGCTAATTTCTAAGCAATCTAGTCAGTCTAGTCTCTATGTGTACCCCTCTTTACTCTCTCTGCACGTTATATATGAACCCCCCCCAATCCCCCCCCCCCCCCCCGCCGTGCACATGGTTTTTACCATTAGAGAAAGATTTTGCTTTTGCGATCAGGTCTGAACTGCAGTAGGCCCTATGCTAGCAAGTACCATATCTCATTAGGGTGTGGAGTTAAAACTTAAAGCAAGATTTGGTGCCAGGAGGTAATTTATGAACCTCAGCTGAGGAATCTGATTCCTACGCACCTGCCTCTTTGTTCTCATTCACTGTATTAGAGCCCACTGAATTTATACAGGCTGAGTAGAGAGTGATTCAGCCAGCTAAACTTCTCCACTGTGTTCAGATTACACCTACACTTTCATTATTTAAAACTCTGTAACCGTATTGCTGTAAACATTTATTTTCAGCATCTTGTGTGGATCTGCCCTTGGCAGTTTGGATAAGTTTCATCTTTTTTCCCTCTCTCTCTCTCTCTGTCTCTCTCTTTCTCTCCAGCACGAAGCTCTCACCTCCGGAATCTGCAAGAAAATCTCCATAGCAACATAGAGTTCATGTCCCCTACATCAGATACATCACACCGGCAGGCGCTTTGCAGCGAGGGCTGTGCTGCATGCATGCATATTAACATCATCTTCACACTCCATCACAAACACATTATCATCCCCAAGAAGCAGTCACATATTGCACCAAGACTTATTTTAATCAATACACTGTGTGCAAATCGGTGTTGCATTGTCTGGAAACATTAATTTGCTCATTTGGCTCATTTTGCAATGTTACATGTGATGCCCTTCATAATGTATGCCTGTAGACTGCTGCCTAGTTATACATCTTTGAAATTAAACTGTCATCCAGGTATAACACTGCAACAATTATCATGTATGCTAATGTGCAATTCTTCCAGTTAACCTGCAGAAAATAACAATGGGCCTAGGTCATCGCTGCCCACAGGGGGAGGGGGGATTCACTGTGCAGGGCTGCAAACGCTTGTGCGGAAAGCTGCACAAACAAAAAGTTTGTGCTGTCTCTGCACAGCTCAGGACTTACTCACCCGCTCCGATGATCCTTGCTGGAGCTGACGTCAGGAACCCTCCCTGGAAACGGCCGGGCACGCCTGCGTTTTCCTCAACACTCCCAGAAAACGGTGAGTTGACACCCCGGGATGACCTCTTCCTGTCAATATTCTTGCGTTCGCCGCTTTCTTCATTGTTTTCGTCGCCGGCCAGCGGCGCGCCTGCGCATTGCAGCCCTCATGTATACGCTGTTCAGACCTGATCGCACGGCTGCAAAACACTTCAGCGTGCGATTAGGTCTGAATGTCTTCATTCCTTTCCCAAAGGTTATAACTACAGGCTCATTCACACATACGCCCCTGGAAAATGGGTAAAACAGAATGACCAATTAATGCACTTTAGTCAGTGTTTGGCTGGGGTATGAAGGGCCCACTGGCGGAATGCAGTGCTAGGGGCCCATACTTAGGGGTGTGACCAGTCAACAAAGGGGGTGTGGCCAGCCTCCACATAGGCTTGAAATGCACAATAGTCTTGTGTAGTGTAATGCAACATATCTACCATGTATAATACAAGTGCACAGTCTGGAACCTGATCCCTAGAGGAGGGGGAGGGCCCCTCAGGCAGTGGGGCCCACCTGTGGTTTCCCCTGTACCCCTGTGGGCCAGTCCGACCCTGACTTTAGTGTGTTTGCCCACTGCGCTTCTACCAATACAATCAACTGAAAATAACGTTCTAGAATGTGGAGCTACAGATGAGCCCATAACAGACCGCTCATACTGTACTATTGGAAATGTGCTTTTCTGGCACTGGCAGATGAAAACACCATTAAGGGTGGATAAATGTACAGAGCTAATAAATCTTTAAAATTAGCTTTCATTAATCTCATGAAAAGAAAGGTGATAATGAAATGCAGATATACTGGGTGTAAATATATGCAGCAACACACTGTAGCTGCAGAAGCTTGCACCAGATATTATTCTAGATGGCTTTTAATGGAAGAGAGAGCAATTGTGCTGGTCTTCATCATGTTTAATAATATGCCTGGGAACTCCAACCATCGCAAATGCAATCACCATCATCATCATATGCAGCAGTGGATACTTAAATATTGGATCAATTCAGAAAGCAGCAGTCCCCGCAATCCCTAACATTGCTTTCAAAGTAGCCGTGTTACATAGCGGTGCCGTGCTGCCTGACTACACATGTGTGACCTGAGTTCAAGCATGTGCATGGTCGCTGGGCACTCTTCTTAGCAATCCCGGACCTCCTTCCCCTAGGAAGCAGCGGGGCTCCAGGAATCAATGCTATCTGTAGATGGAGTTGGTTCCTGCAGGCAAAGAGATTGCTGAATACTAGCTCCTATCAATAAATGGGTCTGTTACTTAAAACATGCAGATACTAGCATTTCCGCATTGGTAACGGGCCCATTAAGAATTATAAATAGTTCCCCCATGTGAGATGCCGCTGCCATATACTACCTATGTAAACGAATGCAACTAGACTGTTGTACCCACTGAAACGCATAAGTTGCTCTATTCAGCCCCATACACTAGAACAGAGGTTCTCAAACTCGGTCCTCGTGGGCCCACACAGTGCATGTTTTGCAGGTAACCCAGCAGGTGCACAGGTGTATTAATTACTCACTAATACATTTTAAAAGGTCCACAGGTGGAGCTAATTATTTCACTTGCGATTCTGTGAGGAGTTCTGCAAAACATGCACTGTGTGGGCCCACGAGGACCGAGTTTGAGAACCTCTGCACTAGAACGATATGTCTAGAGGCTGAAGTCGGGCCGATTTCCCTTGAACTCTCCGGGAGGTTCCCGGGAGTGTTTACATACGATTCCAAACGATTTGGTACAATGTGACTTTTTGGAGCATGCTATAATATCACATAGGATATGTCAAGCGCCTACATATCGCATGGGATGTATAGCATGCATTCACAGGTTCCATCAGATACATCTGGGTGCTTCAAACTTCCTACTATAGATCACAAGCGATATATCGCGAGCACAAAAACCACTGTTCGATTCCATACAATTCCACCTGATCACGAGAAATGAAGAGTGCAGCACCAACAACCTGGAGGAGTCGACCAGACACTCACGGGGCCACGCATTGGATTGGATCAGATTGGATACACAGCAAATATGCACGTATTCACCCTATATATAGTCCCGAGTGACCAAATTGAGCTGAAATTGAGCAAAATCGTTCTAGTGTATGGGGCCCTTAAGAGAGAACATCCCTATCACCGCATATTGATAAATCGGCGCCTTATCATTTATTTGCAGTTGCCTTAGAGCAAAGACCATTTTGCCATACAAATGATCCATGGTTTACAGAGTTAAGAAGTCGCTTGGCTCTTCAGTCTCAGACTGGAAGTGTAAAGTATTCCTTCACATCTCAGAAGAATAAAAGTCCAGGATTTAATGTGACGATTCCACTCTCCACTATATTAGCATTACTTTGCAATTCCCCTGCTTTTCGTTTTAACCTTGCATCTCTTTTCTCATAACATAACAGGCACATATCTCTGCTCTAATTTCATATGAGCTGCTCTTTTCACCTCACACAACCTCCTCTCGTGCTGCTCTCACATAAACCATCACCTTTCACTCACGTCACAAAGATGCATGACTGAGCAGTCCTAAAAGATCAGCAGCCCTCTGTAATGCCAAGTCATCAGTATCGAAAAAACAAACTACAAGGTGCATGAATTGCAAACTCACTTTACATTTTAATCTGTACCCATCGCAGGCTGACAGCGAACAAGGCGTTTGTTAAGTGAAACAACTGTTCAACGGAATGAGTGCCAATCCTTACATCCATAACAACAATGAATAATAACATTTATGTGCAAGCATGGTTCCTGTAAAAAGAAACTGAAGAGGTGAGTAATTGAAGTAATCACCTAGCAGTGTGAGCTGCAACGGAAAAAACTGAATGTGATAGGCACCACATGACTAAAGGCGCCTTGTGTCCCAGTATGCAGAAGAAAATCCGCCTCCTGTGGCGCCATCTCCTTGATTTGCTTCATGCTGCCGTTATATCAACTCGCTGCTGCGGATTCTGTAAACAAAATATATGTGGTTCTATTGGATGTACAGTAATCACCCATGATTACACTGGATACAATTGCATTGGCTCTGCATATTAGCAGGGCTTTCTCACCCATGATAAATTAGAGTGAACGTTAACTACCAGCAAAGAAGGGATAATGTAGGGAGATTGGAGAAATTTGGGAAGTGGTGAAGAATTTGGAAAAAATAAGAATTTACTCACCGGTAATTCTATTTCTCGTAGTCCATAGTGGATGCTGGGAACTCCGTATGGACCATGGGGAATAGCGGGCTCCGAAGGAGACTGGGCACTCTAAGAAAGAATTAGGACTTCCTGGTGTGCACTGGCTCCTCCCTCTATGCCCCTCCTCCAGACCTCAGTTAGGGAAACTGTGCCCGGAAGAGCTGACACAATAAGGAAAGGATTTGGAATCCCGGGTAAGACTCATACCAGCCACACCAATCACACCGTACAACTCGTGATACTATACCCAGTGAACAGTATGAACAACAACTGAGCCTCTTGAATAGATGGCTCCAAACAATAACCCTTTAGTTAGGCAATAACTATATACAAGTATTGCAGACAATCCGCACTTGGGATGGGCGCCCAGCATCCACTACGGACTACGAGAAATAGAATTACCGGTGAGTAAATTCTTATTTTCTCTGACGTCCTAGTGGATGCTGGGAACTCCGTAAGGACCATGGGGATTATACCAAAGCTCCCAAACGGGCGGGAGAGTGCGGATGACTCTGCAGCACCGAATGAGCAAACTCAAGGTCCTCCTCAGCCAGGGTATCAAACTTGTAGAATTTTGCAAACGTGTTTGAACCCGACCAAGTAGCAGCTCGGCAAAGTTGTAAAGCCGAGACCCCTCGGGCAGCCGCCCAAGAAGAGCCCACCTTCCTCGTGGAATGGGCTTTTACAGATTTAGGATGCGGCAGTCCAGCCGCCGAATGTGCAAGTTGAATCGTGCTACAGATCCAGCGAGCAATAGTCTGCTTTGAAGCAGGAGCACCCAGCTTGTTGGGTGCATACAGGATAAATAGCGAGTCAGTTTTTCTGACTCTAGCCGTCCTGGAAACATATATTTTCAGGGCCCTGACTACGTTCAGCAACTTGGAATCCTCCAAGTCCCGAGTAGCCGCAGGCACCACAATAGGTTGGTTCACATGAAAAGCTGATACCACCTTAGGAAGGAATTGGGAACGAGTCCTCAATTCCGCCCTATCCATATGAAAAATCAGATAAGGGCTTTTACATGACAAAGCCGCCAATTCTGATACACGCCTGGCCGACGCCAAGGCCAACAGCATGACCACCTTCCACGTGAGGTACTTTATCTCCACGGTTTTAAGTGGCTCAAACCAATGCGACTTTAGGAAATCCAACACCACGTTGAGATCCCAAGGTGCCACTGGGGGCACAAAAGGGGGCTGAATATGCAGCACTCCCTTTACAAAAGTCTGAACTTCAGGCAGTGAAGCCAGTTCTTTTTTGGAAGAAAATCGACAGAGCCGAAATCTGGACCTTAATGGAACCCAATTTTAGGCCCATAGTCACCCCCGACTGTAGGAAGTGCAGAAATCGACCTAGCAGAAATTCCTCCGTTGGGGCCTTCCTGGCCTCACACCAAGCAACATATTTCCGCCATATGCGGTGATAATGTTTTGCGGTCACATCTTTCCTAGCTTTAATCAGTGTAGGAATGACTTCCTCCGGAATGCCCTTTTCTTTTAGGATCCGGTGTTCAACCGCCATGCCCTCAAACGCAGCCGCGGTAAGTCTTGGAACAGACAGGGCCCCTGCTGCAGCAGGTCCTGTCTGAGCGGCAGAGGCCATGGGTCCTCTGAGATCATTTCTTGAAGTTCTGGGTACCAAGCTCTTCTTGGCCAATCCGGAACCACGAGTATAGTTCTTACTCCTCTCCTTCTTATTATTCTCAGTACCTTGGGTATGAGAGGTAGAGGAGGGAACACATAAACCGACTGGTACACCCACGGTGTCACTAGAGCGTCCACAGCTATCGCCTGAGGGTCCCTTGACCTGGCGCAATATCTTTTTAGTTTTTTGTTGAGGCGGGAAGCCATCATGTCCACCTGTGGCCTTTCCCAACGGTTTACAATCATTTTGAAGACTTCTGGATGAAGTCCCCACTCTCCCGGGTGGAGGTCGTGTCTGCTGAGGAAGTCTGCTTCCCAGTTGTCCACTCCCGGAATGAACACTGCTGACAGTGCTATCACGTGATTTTCCGCCCATCGGAGAATCCTTGTGGCTTCTGCCATCGCCAACCTGCTTCTTGTGCCGCCCTGTCGGTTTACATGGGCTACCGCCGTGATGTTGTCTGACTGGATCAGCACCGGCTGGTGTTGAAGCAGGGGTCTTGCCTGACTTAGGGCATTGTAAATGGCCCTTAGTTCCAGAATATTTATGTGTAGGGAAGTCTCCTGGCTTGACCCTAGTCCTTGGAAGTTTCTTCCCTGTGTGACTGCCCCCCAGCATCGAAGGCTGGCATCCGTGGTCACCAGGACCCAGTCCTGTATGCCAAATCTGCGGCCCTCTAGAAGATGAGCCCTCTGCAGCCACCACAGCAGAGACACCCTGGTCCTTGGAGACAGGGTTATCAGCCGATGCATCTGAAGATGCGATCCGGACCACTTGTCCAACAGATCCCACTGAAAGATCCTTGCATGGAACCTGCCAAATGGAATTGCTTCGTAGGAAGCTACCATCTTTCCCAGGACTCGCGTGCAGTGATGCACCGACACCGGTTTTGGTTTCAGGAGGTCTCTGACTAGAGATGACAACTCCTTGGCTTTCTCCTCCGGGAGAAACACTTTTTTCTGGTCTGTGTCTAGAACCATCCCCAGGAACAGTAGACGCGTTGTAGGAACCAGCTGCGACTTTGGAATATTCAGAATCCAGCCGTGCTGTTGTAGCACTTCCCGAGATAGTGCTATGCCGACCAACAACTGCTCCCTGGACCTCGCCTTTATAAGGAGATCGTCCAAGTACGGGATAATTAAAACTCCCTTTTTCCGAAGGAGTATCATCATTTCGGCCATTACCTTGGTAAATACCCTCAGTGCCGTGGACAGACCAAACGGCAACGTCTGGAATTGGTAATGACAGTCCTGTACCACAAATCTGAGGTACTCCTGGTGAGGAGGGTAAATGGGGACATGCAGGTAAGCATCCTTGATGTCCAGTGATACCATGTAATCCCCTTCGTCCAGGCTTGCAATAACCGCCCTGAGCGATTCCATTTTGAACTTGAACCTTCTTATATAAGTGTTCAAGGATTTCAAATTTAAAATGGGTCTCACCGAACCGTCCGGTTTCGGTACCACAAACATTGTGGAATAGTAACCCCGTCCTTGTTGAAGGAGGGGTACCTTGATTATCACCTGCTGAGAATACAGCTTGTGAATCGCCTCCAGCACTGCCTCCCTGTCTGGGGGAGCTGTTGGCAAGGCTGATTTGAGGAAACGGCGAGGGGGAGACGTCTCGAATTCCAGCTTGTACCTCTGAGATACCACTTGTAGAATCCAGGGATCCACCCGTGAGCGAGCCCACTGGTCGCTGAAGTTCCGGAGACGGGCCCCCACCGCACCTGGCTCCGCCTGTGGAGCCCCAGCGTCATGCGGTGGACTTAGAGGAAGCGGGAGAGGACTTTTGTTCTTGGGAAGTGGCTGTATGGTGCAGCTTTTTCCCTCTACCTCTGCCTCTGGGCAGAAAGGACGCGCCTTTAACCCGCTTGCCTTTCTGGGGCCGAAAGGACTGTACCTGATAATACGGTGCTTTCTTTGGCTGTGAGGGAACATGGGGTAAAAATGTCGACTTCCCAGCTGTTGCTGTGGAAACGAGGTCCGAGAGACCGTCCCCAAACAATTCCTCACCTTTGTAAGGCAAAACCTCCATGTGCCTTGTAGAATCTGCATCACCTGTCCACTGCCGAGTCCACAATCCTCTCCTGGCAGAAATGGACATTGCATTAATTCTAGATGCCAGCCGGCAAATATCCCTCTGTGCATCTCTCATGTATAAGACTGCGTCTTTAATATGCTCTATGGTTAGCAATATAGTGTCCCTGTCGAGGGTATCAATGTTATCAGACAGGGAATCTGACCACGCAGCAGCAGCACTGCACATCCATGCTGAAGCAATAGCCGGTCTCAGTATAATACCTGAGTGTGTATATACAGACTTCAGGATAGCCTCCTGCTTTCTATCCGCAGGCTCCTTTAAGGCGGCCGTATCCTGAGACGGTAGTGCCACCTTCTTTGACAAGCGTGTGAGCGCTTTATCCACCCTAGGGGATGTCTCCCAACGTATCCTGTCCTCTGGCGGGAAAGGGTACACCATTAGCAACTTTTTAGAAATCACTAATTTCTTATCGGGGGAAACCCACGCTTCTTCACACACTTCATTCAACTCATCAGATGGGGGAAAAAACCACTGGTTGCTTTTTCTCCCCAAACATAATACCCTTTTTTGTGGTACCTGGGTTAATGTCAGAAATGTGCAACACATTTTTCATTGCCGTAATCATGTAACGGGTGGCTCTGTTGGAATGTACACTAGTCTCATCGTCGTCGACACTGGAGTCAGTATCCGTGTCGACATCTGTGTCAGCCATCTGAGGTAGTGGGCGTTTTTGAGCCCCTGATGGCTTTTTAGACGCCTGGGCAGGCACGGGCTGAGAAGCCGGCTGTCCCACATCTGCTATGTCGTCAAACCTTTTAAGTAAGGAGTTGACACTGTCGCGTAATTCCTTCCACATATCCGTCCACTCAGGTGTCGACCCCGCAGGGGGTGACATCACATTTATCGGCACCTGCTCCGCCTCCACATAAGCCTCCTCATCAAACATGTCGACACAGCCGTACCGACACACCGCACACACACAGGGAATGCTCTGACTGAGGACAGGACCCCACAAAGTCCTTTAGGGAGACAGAGAGAGAGAGTATGCCAGCACACACCACAGCGCTATATAATGCAGGGAGTTACACTACACAAGTGATTTACCCTATAGCCGCTATATATATATATATATATATATATATATATATTATTTGCGCCTAAATTTAGTGCTTCCCTCTCTTTTTTACCCTATTGAGCCTGGAAACTGCAGGGGAGAGCCTGGGGAGCGTCCTTCCAGCGGAGCTGTGAGAAGAAATGGCGCCAGTGTGCTGAGGGAGATAGCCCCGCCCCTTTTTCGGCGGACTTCTCCCGCTTTTATAATAATAATGTGGCAGGGGTATTTTACACATTTATAGCTTATTAGGCTATATTACGTGTGATTAGCCACTTTAAGGTACTCTAATTGCTGCCCAGGGCGCCCCCCCCCCCCAGCGCCCTGCACCCATCAGTGACCGGAGTATGTGGTGTGCACAGGGAGCAATGGCGCACAGCTGCAGTGCTGTGCGCTACCTTAATGAAGACCGGAGTCTTCAGCCGCCGATTTCCGTGAAGATCTTCATGCTTCTGGCTCTGCAAGGGGGACGGCGGCGCGGCTCCGGGACCGGACGACCGAGGCTGGGCCTGTGTTCGATCCCTCTGGAGCTAATGGTGTCCAGTAGCCTAGAAGCCCAAGCTAGCTGCAAGCAGGTAGGTTCGCTTCTCTCCCCTAAGTCCCTCGTTGCAGTGAGTCTGTTGCCAGCAGATCTCACTGAAAATAAAAAACCTAATAAATACTTTCTTTACTAGAAGCTCAGGAGAGCCCCTAGTGTGCAACCAGCTCGAGCCGGGCACAGATTCTAACTGAGGTCTGGAGCAGGGGCATAGAGGGAGGAGCCAGTGCACACCAGGTAGTCCTAATTCTTTCTTAGAGTGCCCAGTCTCCTTCGGAGCCCGCTATTCCCCATGGTCCTTACGGAGTTCCCAGCATCCACTAGGACGTCAGAGAAATAAACTAGTAAATACCAGTTGTGTAAAAGTCCAGTATCTGTGGAATATGGTCTGAATGCTGAGTAAAGTCACTATATAATGTGTAGTGCAGGGGTTCCCAACATTGGCCATCAAGGCACACTAACATGCCAGATTTTAGGGATATCCATGCTTGAGCACAGATGGTTAAATAAATACTGAGGTACTAATTAAGTCACCTGTGCAAGAATATGGCTATCCTTAACACCTGGACTGTTAATGTGCATTGTGGACGGTGGTTGGGAACCCTTGGTGTACAGCAAGTTAAAATGGGCTTATGATGGTTGCAAACTGCAGCTTGCGTATGAAATACCTCACTCTGCGAGGCAGGTTTTCTATTCTTTATGAAACGAAATAGAGGAGATGGCGCCAAGGTAATTATATCAACGCCCTACCTAAAAACGGACCCTTACAGTACTCTCCGGATAAATTACGTCAGATAACAAATACTAACATAAAAATTTATTAAAACAACATATAAACCCGACACAAATGTTCATAAGTATACAGAGTTGATACATTTACATTTGTCGCACAATTTGAACAATCAGTTTGTAGTGATGAGAAAAAAGCGTAGATATATCACTACGATTTCCTCCTTCTCCTTATTGTAGATTCGGAGGTAACATCAGATAATAGATAGATAAATAACCCAACGCGTTTCGTCTTGTTCCAAGACTTCATCAGGGGTAAAATCTCTTCATTTCAGAACATATTGTCAGCACATAAAAGGTCATTCAAAGATGTATGAACAACGTTTCAATATTTCAATGGGACTTGATTGATACAGCGAGGACCATACCTCATATATCATTAGCTTGAGTCTGACATTCAGATATTCGAGGTCGCTGGATGACTAAGCTAAGCGACCCTAGTGGCCGACACAAACACCTGGCCCATCTAGGAGTGGCACTGCAGTGTCACGCAGGATGGCCCTTCCAAAAAACACTCCCCAAACAGCACATGACGCAAAGAATAAAAGAGGCGCAATGAGGTAGCTGTGTGAGTAAGATAAGCGACCCTAGTGGCCGACACAAACACCTGGCCCATCTAGGAGTGGCACTGCAGTGTCACGCAGGATGGCCCTTCCAAAAAACACTCCCCAAACAGCACATGACGCAAAGAAAAAAAGAGGCGCAATGAGGTAGCTGTGTGAGTAAGATAAGCGACCCTAGTGGCCGACACAAACACCTGGCCCATCTAGGAGTGGCACTGCAGTGTCACGCAGGATGGCCCTTCCAAAAAACACTCCCCAAACAGCACATGATGCAAAGAAAAAAAGAGGCGCAATGAGGTAGCTGTGTGAGTAAGATAAGCGACCCTAGTGGCCGACACAAACACCTGGCCCATCTAGGAGTGGCACTGCAGTGTCACGCAGGATGGCCCTTCCAAAAAACACTCCCCAAACAGCACATGACGCAAAGAAAAAAAGAGGCGCAATGAGGTAGCTGTGTGAGTAAGATAAGCGACCCTAGTGGCCGACACAAACACCTGGCCCATCTAGGAGTGGCACTGCAGTGTCACGCAGGATGGCCCTTCCAAAAAACACTCCCCAAACAGCACATGACGCAAAGAAAAAAAGAGGCGCAATGAGGTAGCTGTGTGAGTAAGATAAGCGACCCTAGTGGCCGACACAAACACCTGGCCCATCTAGGAGTGGCACTGCAGTGTCACGCAGGATGGCCCTTCCAAAAAACACTCCCCAAACAGCACATGACGCAAAGAAAAAAAGAGGCGCAATGAGGTAGCTGTGTGAGTAAGATAAGCGACCCTAGTGGCCGACACAAACACCTGGCCCATCTAGGAGTGGCACTGCAGTGTCACGCAGGATGGCCCTTCCAAAAAACACTCCCCAAACAGCACATGACGCAAAGAAAAAAAGAGGCGCAATGAGGTAGCTGTGTGAGTAAGATAAGCGACCCTAGTGGCCGACACAAACACCTGGCCCATCTAGGAGTGGCACTGCAGTGTCACGCAGGATGGCCCTTCCAAAAAACACTCCCCAAACAGCACATGACGCAAAGAAGAAAAAAAGAAAAAGGAGGTGCAAGATGGAATTGTCCTTGGGCCCTCCCACCCACCCTTATGTTGTATAAACAGGACATGCACACTTTAACCAACCCATCATTTCAGTGACAGGGTCTGCCACACGACTGTAATTGCTGCTGGTCAATGTCTCCACGGAGGAATTGATTATAATTCATTTTAATGAGCATCTTCTCCACATTTTCTGGATGTAACCTCGTACGCCGATTGCTGACAAGGTGAGCGGCGGCACTAAACACTCTTTCGGAGTACACACTTGTGGGAGGGCAACTTAGGTAGAATAAAGCCAGTTTGTGCAAGGGCCTCCAAATTGCCTCTTTTTCCTGCCAGTATAAGTACGGACTGTGTGACGTGCCTACTTGGATGCGGTCACTCATATAATCCTCCACCATTCTTTCAATGGGGAGAGAATCATATGCAGTGACAGTAGACGACATGTCCGTAATCGTTGTCAGGTCCTTCAGTCCGGACCAGATGTCAGCATCAGCAGTCGCTCCAGACTGCCCTGCATCACCGCCAGCGGGTGGGCTCGGAATTCTGAGCCTTTTCCTCGCACCCCCAGTTGCGGGAGAATGTGAAGGAGGAGATGTTGACAGGTCGCGTTCCGCTTGACTTGACAATTTTCTCACCAGCAGGTCTTTGAACCCCAGCAGACTTGTGTCTGCCGGAAAGAGAGATCCAAGGTAGGTTTTAAATCTAGGATCGAGCACGGTGGCCAAAATGTAGTGCTCTGATTTCAACAGATTGACCACCCGTGAATCCTTGTTAAGCGAATTAAGGGCTCCATCCACAAGTCCCACATGCCTAGCGGAATCGCTCCGTGTTAGCTCCTCCTTCAATGTCTCCAGCTTCTTCTGCAAAAGCCTGATGAGGGGAATGACCTGACTCAGGCTGGCAGTGTCTGAACTGACTTCACGTGTGGCAAGTTCAAAGGGCAGCAGAACCTTGCACAACGTTGAAATCATTCTCCACTGCGCTTGAGACAGGTGCATTCCACCTCCTATATCGTGCTGAATTGTATAGGCTTGAATGGCCTTTTGCTGCTCCTCCAACCTCTGAAGCATATATAGGGTTGAATTCCACCTCGTTACCACTTCTTGCTTCAGATGATGGCAGGGCAGGTTCAGGCGTTTTTGGTGTTGCTCCAGTCTTCTGTACGTGGTGCCTGTACGCCGAAAGTGTCCCGCAATTCTTCTGGCCACAGACAGCATCTCTTGCACGCCCCTGTCGTTTTTTTAAAAATTCTGCACCACCAAATTCAAGGTATGTGCAAAACATGGGACGTGCTGGAATTTGCCCATATTTAATGCACACACAATATTGCTGGCGTTGTCCGATGCCACAAATCCACAGGAGAGTCCAATTGGGGTAAGCCATTCCGCGATGATCTTCCTCAGTTGCCGTAAGAGGTTTTCAGCTGTGTGCGTATTCTGGAAACCGGTGATACAAAGCGTAGCCTGCCTAGGAAAGAGTTGGCGTTTGCGAGATGCTGCTACTGGTGCCGCCGCTGCTGTTCTTGCAGCGGGAGTCCATACATCTACCCAGTGGGCTGTCACAGTCATATAGTCCTGACCCTGCCCTGTTCCACTTGTCCGTGGTTAAGTGGACATTGGGTACAACTGCATTTTTTAGGACACTGGTGAGTCTTTTTCTGACGTCCGTGTACATTCTCGGTATCGCCTGCCTAGAGAAGTGGAACCTAGATGGTATTTGGTAACGGGGGCACACTACCTCAAGAAATTGTCTAGTTCCCTGTGAACTAACGGCGGATACCGGACGCACGTCTAACACCAACATAGTTGTCAAGGCCTCAGTTATCCGCTTTGCAGCAGGATGACTGCTGTGATATTTCATCTTCCTCGCAAAGGACTGTTGGACAGTCAATTGCTTGGTGGAAGTAGTAAAAGTGGTCTTACGATTTCCCCTCTGGGATGACCATCGACTCCCAGCAGCAACAACAGCAGCGCCAGCAGCAGTAGGCGTTACACGCAAGGATGCATCGGAGGAATCCCAGGCAGGAGAGGAATCGTCAGAATTGCCAGTGACATGGCCTGCAGGACTATTGGCATTCCTGGGGAAGGAGGAAATTGACACTGAGGGAGTTGGTGGGGTGGTTTGCGTGAGCTTGGTTACAAGAGGAAGGGATTTACTGGTCAGTGGACTGCTTCCGCTGTCGCCCAAAGTTTTTGAACTTGTCACTGACTTATTATGAATGCGCTGCAGGTGACGTATAAGGGAGGATGTTCCGAGGTGGTTAACGTCCTTACCCCTACTTATTACAGCTTGACAAAGGCAACACACGGCTTGACAAATGTTGTCCGCATTTCTGTTGAAATACTTCCACACCGAAGAGCTGATTTTTTTGGTATTTTCACCAGGCATGTCAACGGCCATATTCCTCCCACGGACGACAGGTGTCTCCCCGGGTGCCTGACTTAAACAAACCACCTCACCATCAGAATCCTCCTTGTCAATTTCCTCCCCAGCGCCAGCAACACCCATATCCTCCTCATCCTGGTGTACTTCAACACTGACATCTTCAATCTGACTATCAGGAACTGGACTGCAGGTGCTCCTTCCAGCACTTGCAGGGGGCGTGCAAATGGTGGAAGGCGCATGCTCTTCACGTCCAGTGTTGGGAAGGTCAGGCATCGCAACCGACACAATTGGACTCTCCTTGTGGATTTGGGATTTCGAAGAACGCACAGTTCTTTGCGGTGCTTTTGCCAGCTTGAGTCTTTTCATTTTTCTAGCGAGAGGCTGAGTGCTTCCATCCTCATGTGAAGCTGAACCACTAGCCATGAACATAGGCCAGGGCCTCAGCCGTTCCTTGCCACTCCGTGTGGTAAATGGCATATTGGCAAGTTTACGCTTCTCCTCCGACAATTTTATTTTAGATTTTGGAGTCCTTTTTTTACTGATATTTGGTGTTTTGTATTTTACATGCTCTGTACTATGACATTGGGCATCGGCCTTGGCAGACGACGTTGCTGGCATTTCATCGTCTCGGCCATGACTAGTGGCAGCAGCTTCAGCACGAGGTGGAAGTGGATCTTGATCTTTCCCTAATTTTGGAACCTCAACATTTTTGTTCTCCATATTTTAATAGGCACAACTAAAAGGCACCTCAGGTAAACAATGGAGATGGATGGATACTAGTATACTTATGGATGGACGAGCGACTGCCGACACAGAGGTAGCTACAGCCGTGGACTACCGTACTGTTTCTGCTGCTAATATAGACTGGATGATAATGAGATGAAATTAATATATATATATATATATATAATATCACTAGTACTGCAGCCGGACAGGTATATATATTTATTATGTAATGACTGATGACGGACCTGCTGGACACTGTCAGCTCAGCAGCACCGCAGACTGCTACAGTAAGCTACTATAGTAGTATGTATCAAGAAGAAAGAAAAAAAAAAAAAACACAGGTAGGTGGTATACAATTATGGATGGACGAGCGACTGCCGACACAGAGGTAGCTACAGCCGTGGACTACCGTACTGTGTCTGCTGCTAATATAGACTGGATGATAATGAGATGAAATTAATATATATATATAATATCACTAGTACTGCAGCCGGACAGGTATATATATTTATTATGTAATGACTGATGACGGACCTGCTGGACACTGTCAGCTCAGCAGCACCGCAGACTGCTACAGTAAGCTACTATAGTAGTATGTATCAAGAAGAAAGAAAAAAAAAACCACGGGTAGGTGGTATACAATTATGGATGGACGAGCGACTGCCGACACAGAGGTAGCTACAGCCGTGGACTACCGTACTGTGTCTGCTGCTAATATAGACTGGATGATAATGAGATGAAATTAATATATATATATATATATATATATATATATATATATATAATATCACTAGTACTGCAGCCGGACAGGTATATATATTTATTATGTAATGACTGATCACGGACCTGCTGGACACTGTCAGCTCAGCAGGACCGCAGACTGCTACAGTAAGCTACTATAGTAGTATGTATCAAGAAGAAAGAAAAAAAAAAAACCACGGGTAGGTGGTATACAATTATGGATGGACGAGCGACTGCCGACACAGAGGTAGCTACAGCCGTGGACTACCGTACTGTGTCTGCTGCTAATATAGACTGGATGATAATGAGATGAAATTAATATATATATATATATATAATATCACTAGTACTGCAGCCGGACAGGTATATATATTTATTATGTAATGACTGATGACGGACCTGCTGGACACTGTCAGCTCAGCAGCACCGCAGACTGCTACAGTAAGCTACTATAGTAGTATGTATCAAGTAGAAAGAAAAAAAAAAAAACACGGGTAGGTGGTATACAATTATATATATATTATATACAATTTTATATATATATATATATATATTAAACTGGTGGTGATTAATTAAACTGGTGGTCAGGTCACTGGTCACACTATCAGCAACTTGCAAGTAGTACTCCTAAGCAGACAATCACAATATATACTGGTGGTCAGTGTGGTCACAATGGCAGTGTGGCACTCTGGCAGCAAAAGTGTGCACTGTACGTTAAAATATGTACTCCTGCTCTCAGACTCTAACTGCTCCCCACTGTCTCCCCCACAAGTCAGATATACAGTCACACTATCACTTCAGCAAGTAGTAGTACTCCTCCTAATGCTCCCCAAAATTACTAAAGTAAATACTGTGTCTCTCTCTACTCTAGTCTCACTCTCTTCTCTATAAACGGAGAGGACGCCAGCCACGTCCTCTCCCTATCAATCTCAATGCACGTGTGAAAATGGCGGCGACGCGCGGCTCCTTATATAGAATCCGAGTCTCGCGATAGAATCCGAGCCTCGCGAGAATCCGACAGCGGGATGATGACGTTCGGGCGCGCTCGGGTTAACCGAGCAAGGCGGGAAGATCCCAGTCGCTCGGCCCCGTGTAAAAAAACCTGAAGTTCGGGCGGGTTCGGATTCCGAGGAACCGAACCCGCTCATCTCTAATACATAGGCAAATAGGCTATATAGATAGAGTTACTGATGATAAAAGTACCGCAGGATGTAATTATTGAGACCAGTACAGACCGCTGGATTGTGTGCGGAGACATCAGCAGCTGCACCAGGTTAAGGCTCCGTCCACGTCCCGCCCTCCGACGCCAGCCATCGGACAGATGGCGGAATCCCGCGCTGTCATTGGCCGCTGCGGCTAGCTGCTAGCAGTGCTAGGCTTCACTCCTGCTGGCTTTCACGCATGGCGCCGCTGCCGGACACTGGGATGCCACGCCGTCCCCTCATACTGCGCCCCTCCCGCTACCCGGACTCATCCCCCGTCCCCGCTGTATGGAGGGAGCTGGGGATGCTCTGGAGCACGCACACCAAACTGCTCCTCTGCCCCTGCGTGCTCCAGAGCGGTATCAGGCACAACCTCTGCCTACTCGCCCTGACCTACAGCAGCAAATATATACCCAGCCGCTACGTGTGGACACCGGAGCGGGGCCAGCAGCAGTAGCAGGCGGTTGGAGCCTGAGGACAAGGGGGACACCCAGCGCATAGATCCAGAGGCTGGAGTGGCTGCAGAGGTGCATAACCCGTCACATTCTGGGTAACCCACCTCCCCACTATCTCAAACTGTATATGCACTACTGTATTCTGCCTATGTATAACAAATATACTATACCTACCTCCATCCCACCCACAGCACACCCACACCCACCCCTACATCACCCACAGTGCCTCTGAAACCCATCCACCATCCACCGCACCCCCGCCCCTCTCCCACCCACGTAACCCCAGCCCCTCACCGGCCTGCCATCCCACCGGACCCCCAACACCACCCACAGCACACCCGCCCCTACCACACCCGCAACACCTCTCCGTAGCTTCTCCCTAACACACTGCATCGCACGGGTGCAAAGCAGATCTCTGCCATGGGTTTGAGCCAAGAATACATTTGCACGATACTCAGGTTACAGGGGAGCAGCCCCTTCCGACGGTGTGAAGAGCGCCCGTAGGGCGCGATGAATCACCTAGTGTATTAAAATATCTCATTATGTTAAAACAGCGTGTGAGGAGAGATGGACGCAGATCTTGTTGCGTATTCAGCCATCTGCGTCCATCTC
Source organism: Pseudophryne corroboree (assembly GCF_028390025.1). NCBI lineage: Eukaryota > Metazoa > Chordata > Amphibia > Anura > Myobatrachidae > Pseudophryne > Pseudophryne corroboree. The sequence continues at coordinate 105,656,862 of NC_086445.1, read as the reverse complement.
TGAATATATATATCCCTATATATTTATCATCAAATAGCAGCTACATTAACTGACTCTGACTATAGCTACAGTACTCCCACTAAAACCACACAAACAGCCTATAATGATATCAGACATTGGGGTCTATTTACTAAACCTTAGATGGAGATAATGTGGACGGAGATAAAGTACCAACCAATCAGCTCCCAACTGTCATTTTTCAAACCCAGGCTGTGACATGGCAGTTAGGAGCTGATTGACTAGTACATTGGTGGTCATTGCGAGTTGTTCGCTCGTTGCCGATTTTCGCTATGCTGCGATTTGTTGCTAACTGCGCATGCGCATGGTACACAGAGCGCATGCGTTAAGTTATTTTACACAAAACTTAGTAGATTTACAGGTGTTCGTGCTTTTCAGTCGCAATGCTGATCGGTGAGTGATTGACAGGAAAGGGGCGTTTCTGGGTGGTAACTGAGCGTTTTCCAGGAGTGTGCTAAAAAACGCAGGCGTGTCATGTAAAAACGCGGGAGTGTCTGGAGAAACGGGGGAGTGGCTGGCCAAACGCAGGGCGTGTTTGTGACGTCAAACCAGAAACTAAACGGACTGAGCTGATCGGAATCTAGGAGTAGGTCTGAAGCTACTCAGAAACTGCAAGAAAATATTTAGTAGCAGTTCTGCTAATCTTTCGTTTGCTATTCTGCTAAGCTAAAGGGGGGTTCACACGGAGAGATCCGTGCTTAAAATCTAAGCAATCTTGCTAGATTGCTTAGATTTTAAGCACGGATCTGCCGTGTGTATGCCCTCCAGCGATAGCGATGCGCGGCCCCGCACATCGCTATCGCCGATGCTAGATTGAGCTGCATGCAGGCTCAATCTAGCGGGTCGCTCACTTCACCGTTGTGTGAAGTGAGCGGCCCCCCCGTCGGCTTTCCCCCTCGCTCAGCACATCGCGCTGTGCTGAGCGGGGAGAGAGATGTGTGCTGAGCGGTCTGTGTTAAGATCGCTCAGCACACATCTCTCCCGTGTGTACCCCCCTTAAGATACACTCCCAGAGGGCGGCGGCCTAGCATGTGCAATGCTGCTAAAAGCAGCTAGCGAGCTAACAACTCTGAATGACCACCATTATCTCCGTCCACATTATCTCCATACAAGGTTTAGTAAATATACCCCATTGAGAGATACATTGTGTGATAATAGAACAGTTCAGATACTTTAATGGTGGGTACACATGGTACAATGTGTCACTGAAAGACACCGTGCCAAGCTGGGGGCGGCATCGGCAGTGGAGAACGGCGACACTTGGGGGGTACCAAGGGCCATGCTGCATTCGGCAGCATGACGTCGCTAATGTCAGCCCCAGATCTTCTTGAAAGTTCAAAAGATCTGAGGCTGTTGCCAGCGACCCGCGGGTGCGCGCCTCGCCATCGGTATCAGTCACACACATGTGCAAAATGTGTCGTTCTGATTGATCGGGAACGCCCACATCGTGGCTCTAATCGTTCTGTGTACCCACCTTAAGAGTTTGTGTATGAATACGTCACACAAGAACCAACTGCAATAACTGTTACCCCTTATGCAAACCGAAGAACACTAATAGGCATATGGCCTTAGTGGAATATACTGTAAGAGCAGCAAGATCATTTGTGAAAGAGAATAGCCATTGTGCTCTCATGAGGGTAAATTTACTAAGATAGGAGTTCTGTTTAAGATGGGATGTTGCCCATAGCAACCAATCAGATTCTACTTCTCAATTATCTAGCACCTTCTAGAAGATAATACCTGGTATCTGATTGGTTGCTATGGGCAACATCCCATCTTAAATAGAACTCCCATCTTAGTAAATTTACCCCATTGAATTAATTTAAAAATGACAAATAGACTACAGTTAATATTGGACAATTTTATTATTCACACTTTTCTCTTCTTTTTCATTGTCCTTTATTTTATATTTCACTGTTTTAACAGTTAAATAATGAGTTAATTTTATACATACCAATAACGCGATAAACTTTTAATAAAAACTGTCTGAGACCCTGTGCACCCTGGTAAACTACTTACTTTCTTCTATTATGTAAGTGCTTGTAGAGGGTTATGCTTTCCTTGGGTGGCGGAGAGCCATTTCCACTCTAATAAGGAACTGGAGCTATATGGTATGTCAGAACTGGTGGAAATCAGGCATCACCCAATAGTTTTATGGCATACGTTTTGCACTGCCTAGTTGTACTTTGCCAGAGAAGTGTATTTTTAGGTTATTTAAAAATGGTCGTAGGTTGCACTTTAGGTATCATGTATACTTCTTCACAGTGTGCCCCAAAGTTATTCCACCTCTCTGCAAACGCAGGTGTCCTAGTGCAAAATAATGTGATAATACATACAAGCGCCCAATGAAGGGACCAACTGTAGTTCAGAGTCCTTCCACAAATGATTTTCAATGTTTATGTAACAAAGAAAAAAGTGCATATAGTGATGTACCGTTAAAACATTTAATATACAATCACATAAAACATACAGCAGTAAAACAATTAGTGCATGGAATCCAAAATGCAGAGAGTGTCCAAAGTGCGTAATTACCAGCAGCAAGTTTTTATCCTGCTGGATGCCTTGATAAAGACCCGCAAAGGGTAGAAACGCGTTGGATTTTTATATCCAAGGGGAGACCAAGTGTGACAGTCTGCAGAACAGCTGAATGAGGAAGTGACAGCCGCAGTTGCCGTGGAACATAAACCCTCATGCTTGTAAAAACTTGCTGCTCGTAATTACGCACTTTGGACACTCTCTGCACTTTGGATTCCATGCACTAATTGTTTTACTGCTGTATGTTTTATGTGATTGTATATTAAATGTTTTAACGGTACATCACTATATGCACTTTTTTCTTTGTTACATAAACATTGAAAATCATTTGTGGAAGGACTCTGAACTACAGTTGGTCCCTTCATTGGGCGCTTGTATGTATTATCACATTATTTTGCAGTTTGCTTGAGAATATTCTCTGGGTGGAGGTACACATGAGAGTTACCTCTGTGTGATTGGTACAATAACTAGCTGCCTATTCCTGAGCGCACTGAAAATTATCTATCCTCTTGTTTTCCATATATCGCAGGTGTCCTAGTATCTCTAGAGTAGGTATACCCCATGAAAAGTCCTACCAAGCAGCAATTATAAGTCATCACACATGGAATGAAGAGCACTAGCTTATTTAATAGAGCAAAGGAAAACATATTCTTTCATATTCACAATGTAGAAAACGTGCACAATTCAGGGATCACCAGTTTCGGAGCTGTGTAAGTTTACTGAATGTCTAGATTATTTATATGCTAGAATACTCGCCTACTCTGCTGGTATTCCCAGGAGTCTCCAAATTTCAAAACGTCTGGCAGATTCAGCTACACTCCTAGGTTCTGCTTCACTGTCTTCTGAAGTGGACAAGGTGGGGTAGTGATGATGAAATTCAATGCAAGTCTTGCCGCCATGATCCCTCCTCCTGCAAATTACTTAACAGCACAGTGGAGGGCAGGGCGACGATTATGTAAAGTGTGTCATCACCTCCCCCTTCCCCGTTCTTGGCCCCTGTTCTTATCATCCACGTCCAAAAAGTAAGCAAGGATGACTTACATTGGCATTTAACAATCACAGTCCTCAAGACACACTAACAGTCCAGATTTTAAGTATGGCCATACTTGAGCACAGCTGACTTAATTAGAGCCTTTTGCTTTAACCATCCGCACACTAGCACAGACTGTTAGTGTGCCTTGAGGACCAAGGTTGGGAATCACTGACTTATGTCCTACTTCAGCTAACCATTTTTAACGGGATGTAGTTACATTGCCGGCAGTCGGGATCCCAGTGGTCAGGATACCGACGGCGGAATCCCGACCACTGACAATGTTGCCAGCCGGAATCTCAGCTAACAGGGGCTATTCCCACTCTTGGGTATCCACATCACCCATAGAGTGGAAATAGAACCTGTGGCGAAGAGCCACCAAGCCCACAGCATGGCGAGCAGAGCGAGCCTGCAAGGGGCTTTGTTACTCTCACCCACCTGCCGGCATTCTAGTGGCTGGGATCCCAGCGTTGGTATGCTGACTGCCGGTATCTCGGCCTCAAACATCCCATACCCAATGCTTTTTAACTATGACATCTTCTATATGTATTTTTAAATGGTCCTTTGGCACTCGAAACTTGTGTTATGGACTAATAAGCTAGTGCCAGACATTCAGTGATTTAAAACATAGAAAGGAGCAGTACATTTTACTTTCCATTAGGCTACACAGGGTTTCAAAACTTAATTAATAACCCACTTCCCTCTCCCCTTATCTGTATACTCTTATTTTATTTCCCCCACAATGAACACGGTATTATTTGGAAGATTCTGATGAAAGAACACCCTTCGTACTAACCTCATCCATTCTCTCCAATGAATTTTGCAAGGTTCTGAGCACGAAGTTCCGACCAAGCATTCAAAGATCAGTATTAGGACCAGTAATGCTGCCCCACCTTCACCTATATACGCATATTTCAGACACTGGAGAAGCATACAGTATCTGATATAGATCAATAGAATCCTATTGGGTAGAACCAGGACTGCATATCAGTCCTGATGTTTTGATTGTCATCAGGAGTGGGTGAAGGTGCAAACAAATGATGGCTTCACCATGCACCACCTCCTGACCTGCACTGAGGAGCTTACGATGACAGTAGGAGACATTGGGAGAGAGGAATTTATATCGGGAGAATTACTCAACACTGTTGTTGATGTCTCCTGTAGTCACTTCTTCTGATGTCGCCCTATGAAGGACCAGCAGCTGTGACACAAGGACACCCCTCTCACATATCTACCTCTCAATTTCTGCAGCCGGAGAGCCGTGGCAGGAACATTCCTGGGAAGAACATGGAAATCAACCTAAGGGAAGCTTAGGTGCAAAAGTACAACTTTACTAACAGGTCATTGAGGGCTAATGCTTTAGGTAAGGTTGTGTGTTTTTGCTTGATGTGCCTGCTAAATGTGTGCTTACAGAGGTCACCAGTGCTTACTGACTACTACTCACAGGACTGAATCATCTCATCTGCTTATTCAGGATACTATATGTGACCAGTCACTCCTCAAGGAGACCACCCATGCTCTGTGAAGGATCTCTTTGCTAAGACGGACTGCCCCTTGACAGGGACAGGTAATATTCCCTCTATCACTGCGGGTGTGATACAGAAAATAGACATTATAAAGGTAGACAGTAAATAGGTCGACATTAGGTCAGCAGGGTCAAAAGGTCGGCATGAAAAAGGTTGACACGAAAAAGTTTTTTGTTTTTTTTGTTTTGTGTTTTTAAACATATTTCACCCAAATTTGCGTCCCCATATAACCGACATATCGATCAGTAAGTTCACCATACAGTGCAGTGTTACATTTTCCACATACTAATGGGCTTTACAAGGCCACTGGGAGGATGTGACACCGCTCCCCACAGTTGCTTGGTAATTATACTTACTGTAAGCGCCTTCTGAGGACTCTTTGTTATCACTGCTACAACTGTACTAGTTAAAATCCTAATGCCATCTATAGATGGCGTTACAGATAAATTCCCCATTGCCGACAGGGTAAACCGAGCGAAGCATCTCAGGCTTTGCTGAATCCTCGTAGGATTGAAGAGATTTGCATTTCCCATGTACCTTTAGCCAGTAGCACAGAAGAGATGTTCACCGAGGAGTGGGACACAGCTGGACCGGTAAATATTGGTAAATCCCATCAAAATCATGTTAAATAGCGCACCAAACAGCAGTAAAAAGGACTGGTATATACTGTCTGTTGGAATATTAAATGGTAAATAAATCCCTTAGTTGTTATATCACTGGTAAAGAAATATTCCAACCTTTATGGTCTCTGATGTGAAGAGGGAACATAGGGGGTCATTCCGACCCGATCGCACGCTGCAGTTGTTCGCAGCGCAGCGATCGGGTCGGAACTGCTCATGTGCTAGCGCCGCAGTGCGCCGGCGCATGCCAGATGGGCGAAGGACATTATTACCTAGTGATCGCCTCTGCTTGACTGACAGGCAGAGGCGTTCGCTGGGCGGGAGGGGACGGCGCGGCGGCGTTTAGCCGCCGTTTTTGGTGCGCGGTCCGGCCAACGCAGGCATGGCCGGACCATGTGGGGGGTGGGCTGCAGCGGCTGCTTGACGTCACACGCAGCCGCTGCGACCCAGGGGCAGCGACGTGTAACTCCCGGCCAGCCGCAGGAGCTGCACTGGCCGGGAGTTACTTTTCAGGTACAAAAGCATCGCCTCTGTGCAATGCTTTTGTACTTGTGCAGGGCAGGGGGGGGCGGACTAGCCCTGTGCTGGGCATCCCCCCGCATGTCTGGGAAGATGATCGTAGCTGTGCTAAATTTAGCACAGCTACGATCAACTCGGGATGACCCCCATAGTACATCTCCTGTGCTTCCTCAGCTCCTCAATGCTCTGACTGGATATAGAGGACAGAATTCTGGTTTCCTCTGTACTGAGCCTGACAGTACATATGTATTAAACAATATTTGCAGGATATCCCCCAAAACACCCAAAAATATTATGGATCCAATGAATGGGACAAAATATATCTGATACCTACTGCAGTCCTTTCATTTCCGACAGCAAAAGCAGTCCCCATAACTTTCTATTTCTATCTGGCAGATTTACAAACCTCCGGAACGCGAATCTACGGAAGATGGCATCAACCCATAGTTGCCCCATACCCACCCTTTGCCATTTCCCCTGCTAGATCTCTGACTCCTCATGTTGTACAGACTTGCTGATCACTCCCCTGGCTCAGCAAGGATCAATCAAACAGGCTTATAAGTCGGACAACCGGCTCCAGCCTCCTCACTGGAACTCCTACCCCTCTAGAATACCCATTTTTGTATGGAAAATCAGCATCATTAACACAACTGGCTGCTAAGAATCATAACATGCTCATATAGGTTGCCGTGTGCCGTCTGTTTGCTGTTATGTTCCCTCATCCACAGTCATTTAAATGTGTCAAAGTCAAATCCAAAACAGAATTTTGTTTTCTACTGATCAATTTGCAGTTAACCTGAGCAGTCAAGCTGGAGAGCGGCCAAGGGATAATAAATAATGAAGAGGAGGCTGCATTGTAATTCCAGTGCTGCTGCACCAGGGCATTGCGCAGAGTGGCTTCTTATTTGGAGAGGAAATCACTACATTTTGGAATAAAAATACATGAAAAGAAGAAACCCGACTTGAGCAATTAGAAAACCAGAATCAAAGAAAGTATTGTAATGACTACAGCAGACTGCCCTTCTGAATATGGACATCAAAATACTTGCCGAAATGAGTTCACAACAGACTAAACCCTCTGATCTCTAAGCTGTTACATCAAGAACAAGCGGCTGATTCCGAGTGGAACGTATTTGTGGCAGATTTTCTGGCCATGGGAGCCTGCTTACTACCTTACGTTAATATGTGTATCCGCCTGTGTATGCAGGGCAGCCCCCAGTCTGCAGTAAGGGATATAAATCTACCCCATGGTGGGTGCAAATGAAATAGGCACCCCATCTCCGTCCGCATTCTATAAATGAGCACGGAAGTCTGTCTACACTCCCATGTAGCTCCCATGACACACGCACAAGTTGGATCACCTCACCTCCCCCCTCCCCCCCCAGCACTCACACACTGTACGCCTGCTGCGTAACTATACACAATACGGCCTAATTCAGACATGATTGCTGGGCTGCTGATTTGCATAGGTCTGCCATCAGATAGTCGCCGTCCAGGGAGAGTGAAAACCCGCCCGTGTAAGTGTGCGAATGTATGTGAACGCCATGCAAAAAATCCGCCAGACAGCGGACAGCTGCAAATCCATTCGCAACTCACTCACCATCAAATTATTTTTCCAGTCTGTGCAGTCTGTGCGTAGCCCAGGACTCACTCCTACAGTGCGATACAAACAGGCTGATCGGGGCCAGAGCTGACATCACACACCCTCCCTGAAAACGCTTGGGAACGCCTGCGTTTTTCCTGACACTCCCTGAACACGGGCAGTTACCACCCACAAACGTCCTCTTCCTGTCAATCACCTGGCGAACGCTTTGCGATCGAAATGTTCACACCATCCTGTTGCTGTTTGGCGACGCGTCTGCGCATTGCAGTCATTCGATAATCATCCGCTGTACAAATTCGCACAACGGCGATCAGGTCTGAATCGGGCCCCCATGACAAGCAGGGCATGGACACATCTTCATGACTGGTCACTCTAGCACTGGGGCCCGTCTGATGTCTCAGCGGGCACCATGTGTGCATGCAACAAGCAAACATGGATCACACAGGAAATGTTGGTGCTACAAAATTGCCTTGATACATGGACCATTGGGGCAGATGTATTAACCTGGAGAAGGCATAAGGAAGTGATAAACCAGTGCTAAATGCAAGGTGAAAAATGCACCAGCCAATCCGCTCCTAACTGTTAATTTACATATTGGAGCGGATTGGCTGGTGCATTTATCACCTTGCATTTATCACCGGTTTATCACTTCCTTATGCCTTCTCCAGGTTAATACATCTGCCCCATTTTTCTGTAAAGTCTGTATATAGATTCTCAGTAACATTTAGATGCACTCATTAAATATTTAGTCTGGAACTGGAGACATCATCAGGCATGAGGCACAAAGTGTCCCATACTGCAGGCTTCACGGATTACTCGCCTCCACTGCAAGCAGGCAACAAGTACCCTTTAAATAACCTCACACCGGTAAAATAAATACACAGTTCCAATTACTCACTTCATGAAGTGCTTCATTGTTGACGCCTCAGCGATCCAAGCGTAAAATCCTCAGCAATTTTACTGATAATAGACTTCTGCCGACAGAACCTGAAAAAAATCAGCAGGGAAGAAAGTTTAGAAAACAGAAATTGGCTCATTCCCATGTTCTGATTTCCTTATTACAAAACAGCTTCGGTTGTGTCATTGTTTTCCTGCAAATGCCACAAAGATGGTCTATCATATTAGTGATAGAGAACAAAACTTCTGCATCCCCAAATGCATGCATATCTTAAACTGCACCTACAGTACATTAAGACTATGGGGGAGCTATATCAAGAATTGGAGAGTGATAAAGTGGAGAAGTTGCCGAAAGCATCCAGTCACCTTTGTTTTTTATCTAGCACGGTATTTGAAATGACAGTTAGAAGCTGATTGCTTTGGTTGCTTTATTATTATTATTATTTATTACCAGTTATTTATATAGCACACACATATTCCGCAGCGCTTTTAACAGAAAATATATTGGCCCATTCACATCAGTCCCTGCCCCAGTGGAGCTTACACTCTATATTCCCTATCACATGTACACACAGACACATTCACACTAGGGTTAATTTTTGTTGGAAGCCAATTAACCTACCAGTATATTTTTGGATTGTGGGTGGAAACCGGAGTACCCGGAGGAAACCCCCGCAAGTACGGGGAGAATATACAAACTCCACACAGTTAGTGCCATGGTAGGAATCGAACCCATGACCTCAGTGCTGTGAGGCAGTAGTGCTAACCATTACACCATCCGTACGGCTTTGAGCAACTATTCAATTTTATCTCTCTCTAAGACTTGATACATCTCCCCCTATATGCAATGTATAAGCACATAGACTATAATACTATTTCTAGAAGGATCATTTAAACCAATGAAAAATTAAAAACAAATAATAAATTCTGTTATTGCTTCGCTAGACCAATATCAGTGGAATCAGTAAACTCATCAGGAACCAATAACATCATAAGGAATAAAGAGAAACTTTAGTAAAAGCAGACCTATAGGGGGGGCAGCCCAGTAACAGGTCGGCAGTGCAACCTGTGCGGCCACAACCCACCCCTGAGCGCATGCTGTCATAAAGCTACGTCCGTCAGGGTAAGTGGGTGGGGCAGCCATCACCGGGACCCTACTGCATCATTCTGAGCATGCTAAGGACCCTCCGAGCGGCTATATGGTATGCAGGGTGTGTGGCCGGCATTCCAGGCACACAGCTAGCCAGACACAGAGGCTGATGGTCAGTGAAGGTGCTGCCCACAGGGTACCGGCTATACCTCCCTCCTTATGGCCCTGTAAGGTAGTTGAGGTAATTATTCCCCTTTCACATCGCAAAAATAACCCGGTAACAACCCGGCATATTGGCGGGTCGACACAGGTCAGTGTGTGCGATGTGAAAGGGCCCCATGAGAATTCCCAGGTCGCCTGACCCGGTAATTCAACCCGGGTAATAAGAAGGGTTATTCCTGGTTTCAATACTGGGTCAATGGCAGCGTAAACGGATTCCCGGATCGACATAGGGAGAGGCAGCGCAGAGATGAGCTCATCTCCCAGCACCGCCTACGCTGCCGGCTCCGCCCACCACCGCTATGGTAACTGACCCGGCATATTGCGCAGAGGTTCCAATGCTGGATCCCACCCGGGAGGGACCCGTTTCCAATTCCCGGGTGGGATTCGGCTTTGGAGATCTGAAAATAGGATTTTGGTACCTACCGGTAAATCCTTTTCTCTTAGTCCGTAGAGGATGCTGGTGACTCCAAAAGGACCATGGGGTATAGACGGATCCGCAGGAGCTTGGGCACACTATAAAGACTTAAACTGGGTGTGAACTGGCTCCTCCCTCTATGCCCCTCCTCCAGACCTCAGTTAGAAAACTGTGCCCAGGAGAGATGGACATTTCGAGGAAAGAATTTATTGTTATAAACACGGTGAGTGTCCTACCAGCTCACACCGCAAACACACCGTAGAACGTGGCATTCAGTAGAACACCAGGCAACGGCATGAACAAAACACAGCCACATGCTGAGAGAATATGTAACACAACCCGTGTGTCCACAGAAGCAAAAATAAGACCCCGCATGCCATGTCATGAACAATGGTAGCAACCGCCAGACAGAGAAGACACACCACCAGGTTGTAAACAAAAGCAATAACTGCAGACACCGTACGCACTGGGACGGGCGCCCAGCATCCTCTACGGACTAAGAGAAAAGGATTTACCGGTAGGTACAAAAATCCTATTTTCTCATACGTCCTAGAGGATGCTGGGGACTCCAAAAGGACCATGGGGTTTATACCAAAGCTCCAAAACGGGCGGGAGAGTGCGGACGACTCTGCAGCACCGAATGAGCAAACATAAGGTCCCCAAAAATCAGGGTATCAAACTTGTAGAGCATAGCAAAAGCGTTTGACCCCGACCAAGAATCCGCTCGGCAAAGTTGAACCGCCGAGACTCCTCGGGCATCCGCCCAAGAAAAGCCCATCTTCCCAAAAGAAGAAACCTCCATCGACTTCGGTGACGGCAAAGCAGCCGTAGAACGAACATGCCAAACCGCATCACAGATTCGGCATGTAACTGACTGCATAACACAGACTCCCAAACCAAGCAGGGAACATACCAGACAAACAGGGCCTCTGTTTCTCCAAACTGAGCCAAATTACCTACATACTCAAATCTCTGGCTAGATCATGGGAATTTGAACCAGGTAATGCCTAAGTAACCCCCAGCATCAAAATAGGCCGATTTCTGCGAAACCCAGAAACCACTCTTGGTAGACCTACCAACCGAGTACTCAATTCCTCTCAATCCACCTGAAAGATCAAACAAGGCTCTTGTGAGACAAAACGACCACTTCCGACACCCGCCTTGCGGACATCAAAGCCTATAGTATGACCACTTTCCAAGAGAGAAATTTTGTAAAGAAACTGATTAGGCTTGCATCCACACCGGCTTGTAAATTATGGATAAGCACGACCTAGCTGAAAGTCTTCCATAGGAGCCTTCCTGGATACACACCGAGACACATAGGTACGCCAACTACGGTGGTAACGCTTTTCCGTTAGTTTGTTCCTAGCCTGAAGAATTGAGGAACCGACTTCACTGGGAACACCCGGACGGCTTAGGATATAGCATTCAACCGCCCCGCCGTCAGACGCAGCCGCGGTAAGGCTTGATACACGCCCTGATCTTGTTGTAACCGTTCCTCACATAGAGGAAGAGGGCAGAAATCCTCTATGAGTAAACATGAAAAAATTGGATAGCCAACCCTCCTTGGCTAGCCCGGATCCAAGAGGATCACCGGAACCATTGTTAATCTTACGCTTAGCACTTTCAGAAACGTGAAAACGGAGAGGCCACATAGACCGACTAAAAACACCCACGGTGTCACGAGGGTGTCCACTGCTATAGCTTGAGTGTCCATTGACCTGGAACCTTATCCCTGAGGCCTCTCGTTGAGGCGACACATCCACTTGACCAATTGCTGCATTCCTCAAAAACTTGTCACTTCTGTGAAAACTTCTTGACGCTGACTGAATTTCTCCCGGATGGAGAACGCTCCAGCAGAGGAAATATATTTTTCAGTCGTTCACCTCCGGAACGAAGACCGCTAATATAGCGATTACCAGACTTTCCAGCGCATCTTCAGCCATTGTCGCTTTTCTCCTTGTTCCGCCATAGCGGCTTACTTACGCCATTGCCGACAAGTCGTCTGGCAGAACGAACACGGGCAGACCACGAAGAACACGTACGTCGGAAGTAACCCTTAATTCAAGAAAGGCTATTGCAGACAAGCTTTCCAACTTGACCTCATCCCCTGGAAATACGTCCCTTACAAGGACTGCTCCCCAGCCTCAGAGATCTGTATGCACGGACACCAGGATCTACACCTGGAACCCTAACCTTCATCCCTCTAGAAGAAGAGAACCGAGCAGACACCATAGGAGCGACGTCCTGGCCATAAGGATTATCTTCTGGTGCATGTGCAGGTGAGACCTGGACCACAATCCCAACTGGTCTCTTGAAAGCCACTCTGACAATAGACCTGCTCACCAAATAAAAAAAGAAAAACAAAACCTCTCAGGTCGCACCCAACTATTCTAGTAACGGAACACAGTGATGAAGTGTCACAGCAAAGCTGATCCAACTCTGGATCTTCAGACCTCTCTTCACCAGAAAACACCGACCTTAATCGGTCATTATCTACTCTGACCCCCACCTCCGACATCTGTGTCGTTGGAAACAACAGCCAATCCCTGTGTCGAAGAATAGTCAGAGAGACACAACGCTTTGCACCTTTATACTGGGACAACCAGACAATGTCCTGATGCTGACGCCCCTCTGTATGGCGTCGCGTACTATCTCCGCTTCCAGAGTGGAACGGCAAGATCCATTAGAAAACAGTAAGGGGAAACAACCGTAACTCAGAATGTCCCCCTTTGGATTCTATAAAAACCCACAGGTCTTAGTCTATTCCTGGACCAAGTGAAAATTAGTAGACGAGTGCTCACCGGAGTGGGGACCAGCCCGATAGACTCAGCGACAACAGCGATAACAGCCTATTAACGTTTCTTTTCCCCTGAGGTTACCGTTGATGCCGACCGGGCATCCACCAACAACTGTGTCTCGCCTAGCGTGTTTACTGTTTTAAGCACACAACGCCAATTTACTAATACTTAATTTCCCGAATCAAGTACCTCCATGCGCCGGCGAAGCCGACAGTTATCCCCACAGCAGCTTATGACAAAGCCCTCACACCTGTCGACATGTCGACTAACCGATAGTGGGTAAACAAACAGGGAAACAGTGCATTTATGTATTGCAACAAGGATTATGGGTCCATTATCAATCCTAATGCTATATGACACCCATATAGCATTAAAACACTGTGCCCCCCTTCCTTCTTACTACACAGCAAGTCCCGGTGGGTGACTTAGGAAAATGGCGCTGACCCCTCTGTGAGGGCTAAGCTTCGCCCCTTCCCGGCGCGCTTAAGCCCGATCAAATATAAATATATACGCTGCTCAAAAAAATAGAGGGAACACTAAAATAACACATCCTAGATCTGAATGAATGAAATATTCTTATTAAATACTTTGTTCTTTACATAGTTGAATGTGCTGACAACAAAATCACACAAAAATTATCAATGGAAATAAACTTTATTAACCCATGGAGGTCTGGATTTGGAGTCACCCTCAAAATTAAAGTGGAAAAACACACTACAGGCTGATCCAACTTTGATGTAATGTCCTTAAAACAAGTCAAAATGAGGCTCAGTAGTGTGTGTGGCCTCCACGTGCCTGTATGACCTCCCTACGACCCACACAAGTGGCTCAGGTGGTGCAGCTCATCCAGGATGGCAGATCAATGCGAGCTGTGGCAAGAAGGTTTGCTGTGTCTGTCAGCGTAGTGTCCAGAGCATGGAGGCGCTACCAGGAGACAGGTCAGTACATCAGGAGACGTGGAGGCGGCCGTAGGAGGGCAACAACCCAGCAGCAGGACCGCTACCTCCGCCTTTGTGCAAGGAGGAACAGGAGGAGCACTGCCAGAGCCCTGCAAAATGACCTCCAGCAAGCCACAAATGTGCACTATGTTCCCCCCTTTGTTTGTGCTTCACAAAGTTCTTGGCGGGGACAGCAGGAAAAATGGCGCTGACACTATGTGTGAGGCTAAGCTCCGCCCCTCTCGGCGCACTATAGCCTCCCTGTATTTTAAAAAAAAAAATAACAATCACGTCTAGCACCTTATATAGCTTCACACACTATATACACATCCTATGCTGCTCAGGGCACCCCCCTGCGTGCCCTGCACCCCAGGCAACCGACTGCATGCGGGATCCCCGGCACGCCGCGCACCCGCAGGTCTAATGGTGGGTTATCGTATGCGGCGCCCGGGAGCCCCAAACACAGAATATCTCTGCTGCCCCCCCCCCCCCCGGCGCCCTGCACCCCTGGCGGCCGACGGGGAAGAATGGCGCGCAGATGCCTGCCGGGGTCTGTATACGGAGCCCCCGGCAGCACGAGCAGTAAAGTTAAAACACACTACTCGCTGCCCAGTCTAACTAAGGTCTGGAGGAGGGGCATAGAGGGAGGAGCCAGTTCACACCCAGTTTAAGTCTTTATAGTGTGCCCAAGCTCCTGCGGATCCGTCTATACCCCATGGTCCTTTTGGAATCCCCAGCATCCTCTAGGACGTATGAGAAAGGGGTATTATTAGTCTGGAATGATTCATATCTTATATTAGTAAGAATTTTTTACTCTGATTTTGCTTAAACAGAACAGAACATATTCTTTAAATAATTTAAATACATAAATACTTTAAATACTTCATTTGTCTTTTATTTGGTGCTAAACTGACCTCTCCGGGGACTACTCGTGTGTCTAAGGGCTGTAAAGAAATGTTACTGATCCTCTCAGCTGTAGCCGAAATGTGCATACTTGCCTACCCTCCCGAAATGGCCGGGAGGCTCCTGAAATTAGGGTGGCCCTCCCACCCCCCAGCCCCTTCACACACACCCTCGGCCACCCACAGCAGGTTTTCTTCAACAATGGATTCACCCCCCCTCCCCCCTTCTTTAGCTATGTTCAAAGACATATTATTTTACTTTCTTAAAATGAACTGGATAGAATCTTCCCTTTATAAAGAAAAAAGTCAGAAAAGTTATTTCAATTTGGGAAAGCTTTATTGACACTCATAATAGCAATATCAAAAGACAAGTACAACATTGTTTTAAATCAGGGGTGGGGAACCTTTTTTCTACCGAGGGCCATTTGGATATTTATAAAATCCTTCGGGGGCCATACAAAAATTCTCAACTTAAAAAATTGCCCTGCCCCCCAGTAGGTCTGCCCCTTAGAGGTACTGTGTGTGCGCGCCGGAGGCTCGCACGCGCCCAAAAAATGGGTGTGGCCAGTTAAAATGGGACGTGATACACATATGCCCCCAATAGTGCGGTGCCAGATCCACAATTGCTCCCACAGTGCCAGGTATACAAATGCCCCCCACAGTGCCAGGTATACAAATGCCCCTCACAGTGCCAGGTATACAGATGTCCCCACAGTGCCAGGTATACAGATGCCCCCACAGTGCCAGGTATACAAATGCCCCTCATAGTGCCAGGTATACAGATGCCCCCACAGTGCCAGGTATACAAATGCCCCTCACAGTGCCAGGTATACAAATGCCCCCACAGTGCCAGGTATACAGATGTCCCCACAGTGCCAGGTATACAAATGCCCCCACAGTGCCAGGTATACAGATGCCCCCACAGTGCCAGGTATACAGATGCCCCCACAGTGCCAGGTATACAAATGCCACTCACAGTGCCAGTTATACAGATGCCCCCACAGTGCCAGGTATACAAATTCCCCCCACAGTGCCAGGTATACAAATGCCCCCCACAGTGCCAGGTATACAAATGCCCATCACAGTGCCAGTTATACAGATGCCCCCACAGTGCCAGGTATACAATTGCCCCCCACAGTGCCAGGTATACAGATGCCCCCCACAGTGCCAGTTATACAGATGCCCCCACAGTGCCAGGTATACAAATGCTCCCCACAGTGCCAGGTATACAAATGCCCCCCACAGTGCCAGGTATACAAATGCTCCCCACAGTGCCAGGTATACAGATGTCCCCACAGTGCCAGGTATACAGATGCCCCCACAGTGCCAGGTATACAGATGCCCTCCCCCCTCCCCTCCGTGCTTCTTACCATGCTCCTTTCGGCGGGACACAGAGGAGAGCGCGGATATGTTGGGCGGCGGCGTGTAGGACTAGAAACCAGCCGCCGGTTCGAGAGCCAATCAGAGCTCGCGGACCGGCAGCCGCGGCTCCTGATTGGCTGCCGGTCTGCGAGCTCTGATTGGCTCACGGACTGGCGGCTGGTTTGAACTACTACACGCCGCCGCTCCCACCCGACAGCCGCACTCTCCTCCCTGTTCTGACAGCTGAGACACGCTGCCGCCGGACTGAGCAGCAGCGTGTCTCACTGACACAAGCTGGTGGGCCGGACCAAACGGCTTCGTGGGCCGTATACGGCTAATATTACAGCTCCTAACTGTCATTTTTCAATCACAGCCTGTAACATGGCAGTTCGGAGATGATTGACTGCTATTTGATCTCTGTCCACTTTCTCTCTCTCTAAGGCTTAGTACATGGGGGGTCATTCTGAGTTGATCGTTCGCTAGCAGTTTTTAGCAGCCGTGTAAACGCTATGCCACCGCCCACTGGGAGTGTATTTTAGCTTAGCAGAAGTGCGAACGTTTTTATCGCAGAGCGGCCGCAAAAAATTTTTGTGCAGTTTCAGAGTAGCTCAAAACCTACTAGCCCTTGCGATCACTTCAGACTATTCAGTTCCGGATTTGACGTCACACACCCGCCAAGCGTTCGCCCAGCCACGCCTGCATTTTCCCTGGCACGCCTGCGTTTTTACAAACACTCCCTGAAAATGGTCAGTTGCCATCCAGAAACGCCCACTTCCTGTCAATCACTCTGCGGCTGCCTGTGCGACTGAAATGCATCGCTAGACCCTGTGCAAAACTACATCGTTCGTTGTGCCTGTACGTCGCCCATGCGCATTGCGCCGCATGCGCAGAAGTGCCTTTTTTTGCCTGATCCCTGTGCAGCGAACGAAAGCAGCCGGCGAACAACTCAGAATGACCCCCATAGACCCCTTATTTCCGTGCGACTGAGGGGGAGAAGTGGAGAAAGCACCCATAGCAACTTTCAGTTTCTACCTACCAGTTTATAGGATCTGTCTCGTTGCTATGGGCAACATCTCCACTCATTAGAAGGTTTGATACATCTCCCCCTTAGTCACTGGCTGTGGTAAGGTTATATACCTCTGGCTTACAGAAGTCCACATCACAATGAATGAAATTCCCAAGACAGAAGCAATGACATGGATAGTAAGTTCCTAACGTGATAGGAGATAACATGAGAACTAATGATGCACAATGTGTATCCAACATCTGTCACAGCAACCGATGAGTGCTGCTTTGAGAAACACATTTAGCTATGCACACACTATAAAAGTAAGTATCTCATAGAAAGGGACACTTGTCTCGTTCATTTACTGCCACAAGTATCACATTGCTTGCCTACATTATGCTCAAATAACAATCTACAGACTCTTCCTCAGCTGGGACGTAATTGTTGTGACAGAGCAAGAAACAGACAAGGATCCGATTTCTTCGCTACAATGAGAATGGTGGCTGACGAGGAACAAGCATGAGTCATCTGTCCGAATAGATAACCTGCACTTTATCATGGAATACTCATACAATGCATTCAGAATAAAGCTAGGTGATCACCATCTTCCTCTGTCACATCATTACCAGAAGCATCCTGGGATAAGGACAGGCAGACCGATCTAGGACTAGGAGACAACGTGACTCCAGGGAAGGAGTGCACCCATTGAGAAAGTTCCATGCCAGCAATATTGATTTATGAAGTGTGGCTGCAAAGCTCATCAGATTCACCGGCACTAATTTAGAATTTCAGTCCTACATGAAAGTTACTGAGGTATTCATATACATGCTTAATCCCAAAAAAAGGGTCTGTCCCATGAAAATCGGGACAGTTGGGAGGTATTTATATAGCTTGTTATGAAAGTGTCATATCTGAGACACTCTTATCAAAAGTTATTAGATGATAAGGACAATAATTCTATTTTCCATAAGAAGAAGACCACTAAATCTATGGATAATATTTAATTTAGCATTATCAAAGTAAGATTTATTTTATAGTTTTAGGGGTATATTCTTTAATTATTGGCTTTTAGATTCAATAAATATACAGTACTTTATTATTTAAAGATGGCGTTTTCTACTGAGACAGCTTGGTAAATTCAGCTTGTTAGCAGGCATCATAAAACCTACAGATTTGTCCTCATACACCTATTCTTTTTGTGCCATATAGTGTGAGATACTGCTCGCGTTTTAGACACTCCGCCACGGGTACAAATTCCTGTGTATGTGTAATGAGTACTTTATCCTGAATTTGGGTTGCTAATAGTGTACCAAGTACTGTAGTTAGGATTAGTAATTGTTTTCTCATTGGTATAAAATAGTACATTAAGCCTATTTTAAGAAAAAGTCATCTGGCGCGACTATTTGCTGCTTGCAATGTTCATGGTGCACCAAACAGGGCTATTTGGCTTGACCTGAGGATAGATGTATGTGGACAGAGCTGTAATGGGGAAAATTCCAATGGCCGCCCATTTGTGATATCAGGACTGAAATATTGAACAGCCGATCGGCAGGTGTGCATACCGTAGCTCGTAGGTGCGATGGCCAGTTGGCCGCTTTGCTGCCGTGTTGTCTATCAGCCTTAAGGAGGGTACACACTGATAGATATATCTGCAGATCAATGGATCTGCAGATACATCTACAAGCGGATTGGGCAGTGTGTTGTGCATACACACTGCCCGATCCGTTATGACTGACGTCACGAACTGGGCGGGCATTTACATGCTGAGTCGTCAATCACTACCAGCTGGTGCAGGAAGTGTACGGGTGGTCAGCTGATCGCTTGTACACACTGAACGATGCACCAATATATCTGTAGAAATATCGTTCTTCGCGTGTGCTGCAGGGCCAACGCGATATGCCTGTGAACTACGACACAGGCATATCGTTGGTACACATCACAGACATATAGTTGGTACACACTGCCCGACTGACTGAAACATATCAGCCGTTCAATTGAACGGCCAATATATCGGCCAGTGTGTACCAGCAAATAAGCTTTTATACAGAAACATTAACAAATGATATATTTTCCTTGGATACAAGTTATAAACTCTGCATAAACACAAAGTTACATTTGATACACAGAAGTACAGAGTAACTGCAACATTAACCTGACTTAAAAGGATCAATTCAATTAGATGTGAATTTGCAAAAGCAAACTCGCATCACGAAACTCACATACTGTACATCATGAACATGCACACACAGCTAATTGCAATACTCAATGAGTAGTGGGAATTCACAGGACTCACAGCGAGGTTGGTCATCTTTTCTACAATTAAGCAACCTGGTAGAAGAGCATCAAAAAGTGGGTAAATCATCTTAAACTCCAAAAAAGTGTCAACTAAGATACGGTAGCAGAATCATTCAATGTTAGTGGCCGTAAGGAAAGTGCTGGAGGTTCTTAAAAGTTGAATGACCTTTGCATTTTGTGTTAATGGTGGAAAAATGATAGGTAACAAGTGTTTTCAAAAAGGTATAAAGTCTGTACAGTTGTATTTCTGTAACCAAAAATACTGTAAAGTTTGTTTGTTTGTTGGGGGGGGGGGGCACTTTTTGCTCCCTTTTGCAAGTTCTAAAACCCCTCTTCCAGCAATTCTACACCTCTACCTACCTGTCCCACATCATTTAACCCATTATTGAGCTTTAGAGAAATTCACCTAAAACTGACATGTCCTTATTGGCTAAATTATGCTATTTGAACATCTACAAGGGCAGAATTATTCACTGAGAGGGGTGTCTTTACATTTTAAATGTAAAATGAAGATTTCCCCTACCACTTCACCTGCTCAGATGGGGAAAGGGAGCGCACAAAAAAACGGGAATTTGATGGGAGAATGCAATGTGAGTTTGGAATTGAATTGCAAAAGAAAATTTGCTGTGTGGATTCGCTGTAAAAATGGCACGAAGGACCCAACTTGCTCTTAACTGAATTGACCCCAGAGAATGAAGAGTGCATCGCTTTCCATAACCAGGATTTAAAAAAAAAAAAATACACAAAAATCAAGAAGCAAGAATTGTTTTCCTAGTCTATTGCAAACTTGGAATTATTTAAAGCAGATGTCATATACAGAACACACTGTACAGCCACATATTCAACAAATATAAACATATTGTCCATTTGTTTTTACCGTGCGGACGTAGAATTGCTTCTAAAGTTAAGTGCATAAAGTCGACTGTTTTGTGTGTTGTTATAGTATCATCAATAATGCTTATAGGAACATGCTCAAAGTTATTTCGAGAAGCATGTGACATCAAACATTAGCTAACTTAGAGAACTTTGCCTTCGGATGATTACATGAGAATAGGGACACTGAATGTTTGCACCGTGTGACATCCTAAACCAACAGCTAATTTAAACAATGTTTAAAAAAAACAAGATTTTTTAGTACTTACCAGTTACATGAGATCATCAGGGGGACATTCTTGCCATGGGGTTAGTGAGGACCGAGGAACCAGAACTTAATGAGTTAACTTTTAAAGGTATATAAGCTCCACCCCTCCAACCTCTTCCTCAGTTTGAACTTAAAAAGCCTCAAGAATAGGTTGAAGAAACAAAGGACAGGATTGTATACTTCTCACATGCACAACAAACAGGGATGGGCCGATCAAAATCAGAATCAGCTTTATTGGCCAGGTATACTTGCGTATACTAGGAATTTGTCTTCGGTTTGCTATACAACAGCCAAGTAGGTAACAGATAAGCAGGTGGGGGGGGGGGCAAGTAAAGTCAGACAGATAAGTACACCGTAGAGACACAAGTGAGTTACTTGTACGTTAGGTCAGTCAATGTTCAGGAGTTCAGCAGGCCGACCGCTTGGGGAAACAGACTTTTGAGGCTTCTGGTGGACCCGGCGGGGATGGCCCTGTAACGCCTGCCTGAAGAAAGCAAGTTAAACATGCTGTGGCCGGGGTGTAGCTGTTCTTTACTATCTTTGTTGTGTCAAAGTCAAAAAATATTGTTATACATATCCATTGTACTAACCCCTCATGCACATGCACGCTGCTCGTGCACCCGGTCCCCCGTGCGTACACATACCCGCAAGTTGCGTAAGAGACGCTCCGGCGACTCGTGCGCATGATATGTGTATTTACGGCGGAGTTTGTGAGCGTGTAGCGTGCGACTCGAACGCAGCATATTTAACCCAAATAGTGCATTTTGTAGATATAGTTCCCTTAGATCATGTCAGCGAGTAATGTTAGTTTAAACAGTTCCTGGACAGAGAGATTCGTCTTTGCATGATAGGAAGGGTCAGACAAAGGTTGGTAGGTGATGTCTGGTATCCAGCTGTAGGGTATTTTTAGGGTAACATTCCGGTGTTAGCTAGGAAAAGATTGCTTGCTCCTGCGCATAGTTATGTACAAAAGTAGATTATGAACATTAACTGTATTTGCTGTAAATTACACATGCGGCGGGAATCCAGAGGATACCTCCCACCAGAGCAGTTGGGGAAGCACATCGCCTACCTATTCAAATCCACCTATGACCTTTGCTGTAATGTAGAGACACATCCCTGTGTCCAATGAACAATGAGATTACAGGGACCATTGTATTGTGAATATATGTTGTGTATAAAAAGACCACTGTTGCCTGGCCAGCACACAGACTCTGAAGGCTTTCTCCCTGATAGCTGAGGACTGGTCCAGGACGCGCTTGCGAACGATTCCCCACGTATGTATATTCTCTGTAGCCATTATTCTCTGTTATTCTGTTAGATTTCCTTGTTAGCCTGTAGTGTATAACTTGTACCCGTTTTCCCCTTTTCTCTGAATAATCCGCTGCGGTGTTAGAGCCCAGTGGTTTACACAAACCGGTGTTGAGTTTTCACTTTTCTGCAAAGGGCTTTCTTAGCGTCTCAATCGCTATAAGGTGTATAGGCATTGTTGAGGTTTTTAAGGTATCACATCATTGCAGTACTAGACTGCTAAGGTTTAAAGTATAAGCACATCCTTACACTGTTTCATTACTTAAAGGTTTACTGTATTACTGTATATCACTCTGTGTGCGTCCGCGCCGCGTGTACGTTGTACCCACGGCACGGCGTCTGATACGCTAATAGCGTATCAGTACGGTACTCAGTACGCTAACAGCGTGCTTAGTACGAAGCATGAATCCGTGTGCCTACGTGCCGCTCATGCGTAGCGCCCATGGCATAGCGTCGGATACGCTAAGTGCGTATCCATACGGTACTCAGTACGCAAATAGCGTACTTAGTCCGTAGTGTGTGTAATAAGTCTAGTGGCCATAGCGGCTCCACGGTAATAGTGTATAGCTTTATGTTTTAAGGTAATATTTGACATTATCAATTGGGGGCATCGTCCGGTCCTCCTCATATCCGCAGCCTAGCAGGACAAGGCAGACTTTATCTATCAGCAAAGGGCGGGAAGGTAGTATCCCCTGTTAGCCTTTTCTTGGTCGGGGATACACTGGTGCTGATTAGATAAGCGTCTGCTCCGCATGGTTTGTAGGGATGCTGGTGGGATCCGAAAGGTAAGAACGTAAAGTTATTGTTTTTTAAATCTGTTAAATTTCTGTTTGGTGCCAACTGCGCACGCAACACACGTAACACACGCACACACCTGTATTTTATTTGTGTATTTTGCATATCTACTCGCTTGTTGCCATTAGCATTGATTACGTGCTGAGAAATTTGTTGCTATTTAGTTAAAAATATAGAGTAATATTTAAGGGAGTACGTGTAAAACACACACGCAGCTTGACCTAGTTATAAAGGTTTATACAGGAGATACTGTGTGCTGTTTGGTAAGCAATTATAGTTAAATATCGTTTACATTTATAGCAGTGTGGTATTTTTATTACTGAGGACGTATACGGCCATTGTACACGTGTCTCGGACAGCGTGCGAGACTGCGTATGCAACGCAAAGGCCTACACATGTCGCGTATTTTACTCAACGTGCGTACAGGTACGCCCACTTAATACAAATAGCGCGATAGCATTGTTTTAGTTTAGGCGATACGGTAGCCACGCGATAATAGCACAAATTGATCAGTGTCCAAAATTTAGTTTAAAAGAACCTTCTCTTATTGCATCACCTCTGGGACTAGGCTGTTTCACCTGAATGAAAGTTAATTTTCTGTACAGAAAAATCAAAGTGTATATGAGTGAACGGGCGTGAGTGTGCAAATAAAGGTTTTGTGAACCCAGAAGTCAGGATCCCGTAGGAGTACACCAGTGGAGTGAACACTTGGTGGCGTGAGATTGGCTTGCTCACGTTTAACATTGTATAAGGTACAAAGGAGCAAGGTAGCAAGTTTAACAGCAGACCAAGAGGTCAGCGAAGTCAGAAATCCGCTAAGTCAAGCGAAGCTCTGAAAACCGTGGCCTGAGAAAGGTCAGCGGTGAGAGCGCAGCCCCGGGGGTTTGCGTAGTACCCATATAGGCCCGTTAAGAGAATACGCTCTGGCTGAGGTTTCGCAGCCTAAACAATCGATTCCGTTGGTCGTCCGGCGGATAAGTAATAGTTACTTATACGCAGTGAGACTGTACCGCGCGTTAGTGTGTGCAATAGTTGGTTCGACTTGATACCCATTACGCCATTTGCGTAAAAATCGTGGGATCATAGACGCTAATTGTACATACAGACGTGATTTGTGTAACAGGTTTTTTTTTTATTTTAAGGGAGTTTCGCTGTTCACTCAGGAAATCTCCAACAACTGATATTTACTGGGAGGGGTAGCACACTCCCACACGCTCTCAGTAAATAGCGGTTACGCAGGGCCCTAGGTTGGGTACGACCAGCACTAGGGACAGTGTGTGGGTCTATTGGCCAACGTGGGCGTGAGTGAGTGAGAGCGCTCGGAGAACTTTCACCGTTGCCTTACCACTGAGTAATTTGGTTTTTGTAGGAATTAGCTGAGAAGGCAATTCCCGCAAAAGAATGGGGGCCAGTTTCTCAAGTAAGGGACGATCAACCAGTGTTCAGGTTGATAATCCGCGGCCCAAAGGGTCGGCGAGGTACGTAATGTGTGAGAAATATGGATCACACACAGAGGTTTTATGCAATGAATGGGAACGTATGACTGTGGAAGATAGGGAACCGTTCCCTAAGGTAGGCAGTTTTAATCCTGAGGTGTTGCAAAATTTAAGGAGAAGGATATGTCTGATAAAATCCGGAAAACAAAGGATTAGACATTATGATTGTTTACAGTTATGGCAACAGGAGGGTGAGATACAACGGGGATTAGCTCAAGCAGCTGGTTCCAACCCTAGCAGGAAACTGATAGCAACTGCACCACCACCACCGTACATTACAGGGGAGAAAATGGCTACAGAGAATGGCATACTGGTATACGATAAGAGTGCACTTAATAAATGTATTAATGACGATAAGAGTAAAGTAGATAAATGTATTAATGCTAACCCGTGCAAGTTGTATCCCATCTTAAACTTCCCTCAGGACTGCGACCAAGAAGATGAGCCCAGCACGATATCGGCACTCTCTTTAGCAGCCACCATACAAGATACTCAAGTGGGCACGGCCCAACCAGTAAGAGCAGTAGCGAAGGCCCCTAGTGGAGGGACAGGTGAGGTCGTGTCCACAGGTAAGTACGGTACTGTACATTATGCAGAAACCATTGCACCTCACATTGTAGAATCAACACAAAGTGATGTAATTGAACTGAATCCTGTCAGGGTGATCGCAGTTCCCAATGGGAAGACTGACGCTCTGGGAATCACTCCCGTCAGGAACATTGCTATGCATTGCCCCTGGTCCCGGACAGAATTGAGGACAATTATGTCTGAATTTCCCGATCCCAGGAAAGATCTAGCCGCATGTCAGAGGTTTATTAGAGAACTAGGTAACGCCACTGAACCCAATAACAAAGATTGGCGGACAGTGCTAAGGGCATGTTTGCCCTCCAATATTGACCCCGTGAAATTCATTGCGGACTGTAAATTAGATGCAGAAGTACCTCTCACTGATGAGTACAATCAGGAGAACGTAAAACAGATCAATCTGCAGTTAGGAGTATATTTCCCAACTGTTGTCAAGTGGAATAACATTTTCTCCATTAGACAAAAGGAAGGTGAAACTGCCTCTGACTATTTCCATCGAGCACTGCAGGAAATGGCTAGATTTACTGGGATCGAAGACATTAAGGATAATGTGCACCATAGGGAGGTAGCGGTGTCCGTATTAATGGACGGGTTAAAGGAAGTGTTGAGAACCAGGGTACAAACCACTCAACCAAGTTGGAGAGGTATCTCGGTGGCTGCCTTAAGAGAGTCCACTATTGAGCATGATCGGAACATCATTAGGCACAGGGAGTCACAGGGGGATAAGCTGATGACAGTAAGTATCAAAGCTCTGACAACGAAGCCACATCAGCCTAAACCCCAGACCCCTGTTGGTAAGTCGTATGTGATAACATGTTTTAAATGTCAGAGAGAAGGACATTACGTACGAAACTGTAATTTTAAAGACCCACATAAGGTATATCGACCCCCTAGACCACAACATGACACACAGTATGACGCACGTAATTGGGATCAGGGACCGCAGAGGAGAAGTTATGAACCGCATGCAGGGGAAACAAAGAGGTACCCACCAAGGAGAGACTGGCAGGTCTCTGAAAATTCTCAGTTACCCCCCTCACATATTGTACCTGCCAGCGCGCTGCGGGGGGGACACCACACACCATAGGGGGGGGGCACACCTGTAGTCTGCAGCCAGTGAAATTAATTGCGAGCCTTGGAAGTGAACCTGAGGTCACAATTGATGTAGCTGGTAGATCACTACCTTTCCTTGTAGATACGGGGGCGGCCAAGTCAGTGTTAAATTCAACGGTGGGTATGAAAACCACGGGTAAAACAATTCCAGCTATGGGAGTAACAGGAGTAGTACAACACTACCCTTTAAGTAAACCAGCAGAGATTACGATAGGGCCTTTGCAGACCAAGCACTCCTTTTTGCTAGCTGCATCGGCTCCGACTAATCTACTTGGGAGAGATTTACTGTGTAAGATGGGGTGCGTCATATATTGTACTCCTGAAGGTGTCTTCTCAGACATACCCGAGAATCACGCTCAGGAAGTGCAGGATATGTTAGACTCCCCACAAAGGTTAATGTCACACACTGCTGTTACAGACAGGTGTCCATCGAAGGTAGAGGAAATGATCTCCCAGATACCGGAGTCCCTCTGGACCAAAGATGGACAAGACACTGGATTGATGGCAAATGTAGCTCCTGTAGTAGTGCAAGTAAAAGATGGTAGGATAGCTCCAAAAATCCCACAGTATCCTCTGAAGCCAGAGGTGGAGTTAGGAGTGTACCCAATCATAGAGCGCTTGCTGCAACAGGGCATCCTAGTTAGGACGTCCAGCACTGCCAATAGTCCCATCTTCCCTGTGAAAAAGAGTGGGGGGAGGGGTTACAGGCTAGTGCAGGATCTAAGGGGGATAAACAAAATAGTTGAGAGCCAATTCCCCATAGTGCCAAATCCAGCTGTCATCCTTATGCAAATCCCTCCTACTGCGAAATTTTTCACTGTTATTGACCTCTGCTCTGCCTTCTTCTCGGTCCCTCTGCACCCTGACAGCCAATACTTGTTTGCATTTACATACAGAGGAATACAGTACACCTGGACTCGCTTACCACAAGGTTTCATTGACAGCCCAAGTATTTTCTCACAGGCTTTGCATTACTGTTTACAATCCTTTTAACCTGAGAGCGGATCAATATTAATACAGTATGTAGATGACTTACTGCTGTGTTCTGATTCACTTGAATCGTCCTTGAGAGACACGAAACAGCTCTTGTTTCATCTTTCTGATACGGGACACAAGGTTTCAAAGGACAAGTTGCAGTTATGCCAGACCAAGGTAAAATATTTGGGACATTGCTTAACACAAGGACTGAGACACCTCACCGCTGATAGAATACAGGCGATTCGCGACATGACTCTGCCACAAACCCAGCAACAGATCCGCACTTTCCTAGGAATGTGTGGGTATTGCCGAAACTGGATCCCAGGGTTTTCCATACTAGCCTTACCTTTGCAAGAAATGGTCTCGTCAAACAAACCAGATCGGATCTCGCACACAGATGAGTCTGAACTGGCATTTGAGAGACTCAAACAGTGCCTATCACAGGCACCAGCATTAGGTATGCCAGATTATGGGAAACCCTTTGAATTGTACGGTACGGAGAGTGCTGGGTGTGCGGCAGGTGTTTTAACCCAGAGACATGGTGATGCCAGCAGGCCGGTAGCTTACTACAGTGCACAATTGGACACCGTAGCACGGTCTCTCCCCACATGCTTGCGAAGTGTTGCAGCGATAGCATTGCTAGTGAGTAGAAGCGAAGATGTGGTGTTAGGACACAACCTGACCATCCATACACCTCATGCAGTGTCAGCCTTACTGAATTCTGCCCAAACCAGACACGTCTCATCAGCACGGTTTACAAGGTGGGAATTAGCACTAATGGCCCCTGTAAACATCACCATAAGGAGATGCAGCGCACTAAATCCTGCAACGTATCTCCCAGGTGTGCCTGGACAGGCACAAAGGGTGGGGGATGAGAGTGATGGTGAAGGAGGATTTAGTACAGACACTGACACACATGATTGTATGGAATATTTGAACCAAACTTTCACTGCAAGGCCCGACATTAGTGACAACCCACTGGAAGGCGTAGATTTTACTTTTTACACTGACGGTAGTTGCCACAGACAGACGGACTCGGGAGACTTGTGTACTGGATACGCAGTCGTAGATGACAAAGATACCATAGAAGCGGAACCCCTGGGCCCACCTCACTCAGCACAAGTTGCTGAGTTGGTCGCCCTAACCAGAGCGTGTGAATTGGCTAAGGGTAAGTCAGCCAATATCTACACTGATTCTAGGTATGCCTTTGGAGTAGTGCATGATTTCGGGGCCCTATGGCGCCTCAGAAATTTCATGACAGCAGCTGGCACACCCGTGGCGCATGCGACCCACATCAAAAGACTTCTAGCAGCGATACAGGAACCTGACAGAGTGGCTGTTATCAAGTGTAAAGCCCACACGTACAGCCAAGACCCAGTGTCACTTGGTAACAGCCGGGCAGACAGAGCTGCTAAATCAGCAGCCAGCACCCCCATACAGACAGACATCACACAACTGATGGTATTCAATACCGTCAACACACAAAAATTGAGTGAAATGCAAAATTTGTGTTCCCCACAGGAAAAGGCAGTCTGGAGGTCAAAAGGATATGGCCAGGAGTCCTCAGGACTCTGGACAGATGGACAGGGTAAGCCAGTGCCTCCCAGAGCATACCTTCCAAGTTTAGCTGAGGCGGCACATGGTCTGACTCATCTGGGCAAAGAGGGTATGTGCAAGTTGGTAAGAGCCTACTGGTGCGCGCCAGGATTCTCTTCTCATGCGGGTAAAAGAGCAATGACATGCCTTACCTGCTTGAGGAAGAATATTGGAAAGTCAATACCAACAGAACCATCCCATATCCCACCAACAGACGGCCCTTTTCAGGTAATACAGATTGATTTCATACAATTGCCACCCTGTAGAAATTTAAAGTATGTGTTGGTCTGTATTGATGTGTTTTCAAATTGGGTAGAAGCGTTCCCCGCTGCCACAAATACTGCTGTGTTTACTGCAAAGAAAATTGTGCAGGAATTTGTGTGCAGGTATGGTATCCCTAGGATAATTGAAAGTGATAGGGGTACCCATTTTACAGGTGAAGTCTTTCAGGTAATGTGCAAATTAATGGGAATTAATAGTAAGCTGCATACTCCGTACAGCCCACAGGCAAGTGCGAAAGTGGAAAGAGTAAACAGCACTATTAAGAACAAGCTGAGCAAAGTGATGGCTGAAACTGGATTGTTGTGGCCAGAAGCTTTGCCACTTGTATTGTACAGCATCAGAACCACTCCCAGGTCCCCTCTTAACGTATCACCCTTTGAGATTCTTTTTGGTCGACAACCCCATGTAATGATTGACCCCCAGGATGATTTGAAATGCAATAATGAAGTGACTGTAAAATATTTGGTTAAGATGAGCAAGCAGTTGAGGAATCAAAACAGCAATCTAAAGCTGGTGATTCCTGATCTGCCAGACAGTAATTGTCATGACATTGAACCTGGGGATTATGTAATGATTCGAAATTTTCTACGCTCAGGTTGCCTGATTGACCAGTGGGAAGGACCGTACCAAGTCTTATTGACCAGCACGACCGCATTGAAGGTTGCAGAAAGAGAGACTTGGGTCCACTCGTCCCACTGTAAGAAGGTCGCTGACCCAGAGAAAGCCTGTGACAAAGAGCAGAGTGTAGAGGAAACCATATCACTGGAGTGCCTGTTCCGGGAAGATTGAGAGGCAGGACTGTTGTCACGGCACCTGAGCACAGAGAACTACAAGATCAGAGGTGGTTGTCGCACCAGTTTTCTTTCCCTTCTATTATTTTCTTTACCTCCCATTACCACTCTTTCTTTCTCCTCCTGCCAGATGGACTTATCCCAAGAGACTGCGTTCCGGGTTTTCCTGTTGACCCTGTTGTTGACCAGAACAGTCTATTTCGGTGAGAGTACCCGAGAGGTCGAGAAAGGATCTGGAATGGGTTCTGATGACAAGGACGGATTAGTAGAATTCTAAGAGCAACACAGTCACCGAGCAAAGGCGAGTATCAGAAAACGATCTAGTAGTCATGACACTAGGAGACATTGTTAAGGATTGTTAGCTGAGGAGAATTGTATCTGTAGGAATTGTGAAAACATAGCTGAGGACGGGTGCATCCAGAGATGTCAGTCCAGCCTTAATATCAACATGGACCGTCATCCATTGAGTGATTATCACTCATTAGTGGGTAAGGTTTTAAACCAAACGGAATGCTGGGTGTGCTCACAAGTACCTCAAGGTCAGAGCAAGTCAGGATTAGTACCGTACCCTTTAACACTAGATGAGGTACTTGAATTAAGGGGTGGGAGAAAGGTGGACAAGAAATTTAATATTTCTAGGCCTCCTAGTTTGAAGCTCCACCAATATCATGTGGATAGGTCCTTAATATGTTTTAACATTTCCAATCCCCGAAAACCGGGAAATTGGGAAGTGACATGGAACAACCAAACCATGGCATTTTCACACAGAGCCGATAGAATGCCTGTAGACCCAGAACTTATACGCCAAATAGCCGACGGTGGGAGATAATTTCGGTACAGGTATACTCTAGGAAGTAGGACCATGCGGGTTGGAGAAGTATCACCAGGATACTGTGCGCATATCATACAGCCTGATACGTTTACTGAACAAATGAGAGAGTTAGGGATAGGATTTTTCACCTGGAAGGTTTGCAATATGGTGATATCATATTCTGTCCCATATGTTCTCCCCGATGATGCATATTTCATATGCGGGAGGAAGGCGTATAAGTGGCTTGCCCCAAACTCAGAGGGATTGTGTTACATTGGAAGAGTGTTGCCAGAAGTAATTACACTCACACTCACTACGAACACATCGTTAAGAGACACCTTATAGATAGGACAGAGCACGCAGCCTCTGATTTGATCCACGAATCCACCGGAATTCAATTCCTACTCGCGCTAGATATCACCCGTACCGCCAGAGGAATTATAAATTATAGGTATATTCATGCGCTAGCGAACCTGATAGACAATATCACCGAGATGTATGATGACACCTTCAGGCATACTGGGAGGGAACTGCAAGCTTACAAAACGGAACTGATCTAGCACAGGATGGTTCTTAATTACATCACAGCGGTGACAGGCGGGTATTGTGTCACCCTAGCAACTCAGTATGGTGTGAAATGCTGTACGTATATTACAAACAGCACTGATGACCCCACCGAGGTCATAGATCAAAAGATGGACGATATCTTGCAGTTGAAGTGGGAGTTCCGAAGGAGACACAACCTTACCCTGACTGCTGTGAGTAATGAACTGACCGGCTGGGTTTCATGGTTGAACCCACGCAATTGGTTCTCAGGTTTAGGAGAATGGGCTCAAAATGTTATCGTGAATGTAGGAAAGTTTCTCCTTTGTATCCTGGGAGTTGTCATAATGATTGGTTTGATATTTAGATGTGTTCGGATTTTAATGCAGCGCAAGCGCAGTACCAAAGTGATGAGTTTAAGGAGCGAGGGCATTGTTACAACAACTGGTTTAATTTATGATCCATCAATTGAGACAATGTTGTGATAAGACGTGATTCCACGGTCCGTTTCTTTCACCCGTTTCTCCTTTGTTTTTCTCCCAAGCAAAAAGACATCCATTCGGAAGAAGACTACAGACTTTGAGGAAGAAGACTACAGACCTTTGATGGACATTTTCTAAAGACTTTGAGAGACACTTTAGAGACTTTAAAAGACTTTATGGACACTTGAAAGACTTTGATTATCACCCACAGCAAGGATACACCTATCCGGACAAGGCTTCAGCAGACACCCAAGGACAATTGCACACATTATCATATGAATGTATTTGTGACATATGTTTCTTACCCTTCAGGTAGTGACACACATAGTCGACAGGTGATATAGGTACATATATTAGCATTCACATGTTTTTCTCCCTCCATGTATCATCAACTAATGTGCACCCCATTTGTTGGAACAAGAAGCCGAAAAGAGCTCGGTAGTGTTTGTTGGCCCACTTACAGACCCTTAATACGGGATAAGAAGGATTTAATGTATACTTCGCAATACCTCGAAGCTTATCTAGAACATGTACGGCACGATGATACATGCCCCCCAGACATGAAGTTCATACATACATGCTTTTACTATCTCACTAGGCCATACATTTCTCGCCTACTCCTCTCCTCCCTCCACCCAATCATATATAAGTATTTCATATGTA
Source organism: Pseudophryne corroboree (assembly GCF_028390025.1). NCBI lineage: Eukaryota > Metazoa > Chordata > Amphibia > Anura > Myobatrachidae > Pseudophryne > Pseudophryne corroboree. Next base: position 105,624,496 of record NC_086445.1, on the reverse strand, counting down.
TTGTATATTTTTCTGCTTAAATGTTTAGATTGTGGCAGTTATTGTTGACTGCCAAAGGGTCGACTGTCAAAGTCGAAAAATTTTGTTATACATATCCATTGTACTAACCCCTCATGCACATGCACGCTGCTCGTGCACCCGGTCCCCTGTGCGTACACATACCCACAAGTTGCGTAAGAGACGCTCCGGCGACTCGTGCGCATGATATGTGTATTTACGGCGGAGTTTGTGAGCGTGTAGCGTGCGACTCGAACGCAGCAAATTTAACCCAAATAGTGCATTTTGTAGATATAGTTCCCTTAGATCATGTCAGCGAGTAATGTTAGTTTAAACAGTTCCTGGACAGAGAGATTCGTCTTTGCATGATAGGAAGGGTCAGACAAAGGTTGGTAGGTGATGTCTGGTATCCAGCTGTAGGGTATTTTTAGGGTAACATTCCGGTGTTAGCTAGGAAAAGATTGCTTGCTCCTGCGCATAGTTATGTACAAAAGTAGATTATGAACATTAACTGTATTTGCTGTAAATTACACATGCGGCGGGAATCCAGAGGATACCTCCCACCAGAGCAGTTGGGGAAGGACATCGCCTACCTGTTCAAATCCACCTATGACCTTTGCTGTAATGTAGAGACACATCCCTGTGTCCAATGAACAATGAGATTACAGGGACCATTGTATTGGGAATATATGTTGTGTATAAAAAGACCACTGTTGCCTGGCCAGCACACAGACTCTGAAGGCTTTCTCCCTGATAGCGGAGGACTGGTCCAGGACGCGCTTGCGAACGATTCCCCACATATGTATATTCTCTGTAGCCATTATTCTCTGTTATTCTGTTAGATTTCCTTGTTAGCCTGTAGTGTATAACTTGTACCCGTTTTCCCCTTTTCTCTGAATAATCCGCTGCGGTGTTAGAGCCCAGTGGTATACACAAACCGTTGTTGAGTTTTCACTTTTCTGCAAAGGGCTTTCTTAGCGTCTCAATCGCTATAAGGTGTATAGGCATTGTTGAGGTTTTTAAGGTATCACATCGTTGCAGTACTAGACTGCTAAGGTTTAAAGTATAAGCACATCCTTACACTGTTTCATTACTTAAAGGTATTACTGTATATCACTCTGTGTGCGTCCGCGCCGCGTGTACGTTGTACCCATGGCACAGCGTCTGATACGCTAATAGCGTATCAGTACGGTACTCAGTACGCTAACAGCGTGCTTAGTACGAAGCGTGAATCCGTGTGCGTACGTGCCGCTCGTGCGTCGCACCCACGGCATAGCGTCGGATACGCTAAGTGCGTATCCATACGGTACTCAGTACGCAAATAGCGTACTTAGTCCGTAGTGTGTGTAATAAGTCTAGCGGCCATAGCGGCTCCACGGTAATAGTGTATAGCTTTATGTTTTAAGGTAATATTTGACATTATCAGTTGCCCACTTTTTGGCTCTGGACAGGTACAGGTCCTGGACTGAGGGAAGGTCGGCCCGATGATCTTCTCTGCAGTTCTGACCACCTTTTGGAGCCTGCATCTGTCCCTCGCACTGGTGGAGCCATACCATACCAGTATCAAGGAGCACAGTACCGACTCCACAATCGCGCAGTAGAAGAGGAGCAGAAGCTTCTGTGGGATGTTGAACTTCCTTAGTTGCCTGAGGAAGAACAACCTCTGCTGCGCTTTCCCGGCAGTGGCATCAGCGTTGGACCCCCATTTAAGGTCTCGGGAGATTGTGGCCCCCAGGAACTTGAAGGAGTCCACTAGCGATACTACACTGTCAGCAATCGTTAGCGGAGGTGCACTAGCCGACTTCTTCCTGAAGTCCACTATCATCTCGACAGTTTTGAGGGGGTTGAGCTCAAGGTTGTTGTGGCTGCATCACTGGGCCAACCGGTCTACTTCTCTTCTACAGGCCGATTCGTGCCCGTCCTTGATGAGGCCGATGACGGTGGTGTCGTTAGCAAATTTGATGATCTTTACTGATTGCATCTTTGAGGTGCAGTCATTTGTGTACAGGGAGAAGCGCAGTGGTGAGAGGACACAGCCCTGAGGGTCCCCTGTATTATTGGGCCGCGCTTGAGAGGTGAATTCCCCCTGCTTTCACCACCTGTGTCCTATCTGTCAGGAAGTCTACTATCCAGGAACAGGTAGCTTCAGGGACCCCTAGCCGAAGTAATTTTGGGGTGGAGGATGTTGGGAACGATTGTATTGAAGGCTGAGCTGAAATCAACAAACAGGACCCTCGCATAGGTACTGGGAATGTCTAGGTGCTGTAGAATGTAGTGCAGGCCCAGGTTGACTGCATCCTCGACACACCGGCTTTCATGGGTTTGGCTCTTGTGAACAGTGCCTCCACCTCTTCTTGGGTGACTTGCAGTGCCTGGAGTTGGCCGTCGGTGTTCGGGGCATCGTAGAGGTGATTGTTTGGGTCGCAGGGGACTTCTTTTGCAAACCTGCAATAAAAGTGGTTAAGCTCGTGTGCTAGGTCTTGGTGCATGGTGGTGGGCTTCAATGTTTTCTTGTAGTTGGTTATGGATTGCATTCCTTTCCATACAGATACGGGGTCATTGGTGGAGGGATCGTTTGTCAGCTTGTCCGAGAACCTCTTTTTTGCTAGCCTGATTTCTTTAGTCAGAGAGTTCCTAGTTCGGTTGTATAGTGCTCTGTCACTGCTGCTATAGGCCCCCTCTTTGGCCCGACGAAGTTGCCTGAACTGGGCGTTGAACCAGGGCTTGTTGTTGTAAATGCAGTAAGTCTTGGTAGGTACACACATGTCCTCACAGTAGCTGATGTAGAATGTGACAGTGTCTGTCAGGTCGTTCATGTCAGTTGCTGAGGCTTCGAAGACCCCCCATTCCATGCAATCGAAGTAGGCCTGGAGCTTCATCTTATCCTCATTGGTCCATTTCCTAACAGTCTTGATGACAGGCTTAACCGCTCTCAGCTTCTGTGTATAGGTAAGGAGTAGGTGGACGAGGCAGTGGTCAGATAGGCCGAGTGCAGCACGCGGGACAAACCGGAAGGCAGACTTGAGAGTAGTGTAGCAGTGGTCAACGATGAGCCCTCCCTAGTGGGACATGTGACTGGTTGTTTGTACTTAGGTAGCTCCTTGCTCAGGTTAGTTCTGCTGAAGTCGCCCAGCACTATAAGCAGAGTCTGGGTGTTTTTGTTCTATGTCGGATATGCATACGGCCAGGTTGTGCATGGCTTCGTTCGCGCAGGCAAGGGTTGGGGGGGGGGGGGAGCTGTACACTCCCACAAGGACAATTGAGGCAAATTCCCGGGGGGAATAGAAGAGGTTGCAGTTTATGCTTAGCATCTCCAGGTGAGGGCTACATGATTTGCCTAGGATTGTGACATTGATGCATCATCTGTCGTTGATGTAGAAGCAGATGCCACTACCCATACATCTCCAAACTCAGAACTCAGAGAAAGAGATTTAACTGGTAAGTACCAAAAACTCTTGTTTTCTCTTTCCTTCATCTAGGGAACATGTCTTACCATAGTTTTACCTTAGGGGAAGGGTGTGTTCAGTCTTATCTGAACACCATACTTTACGTCCAAGAAAACAGCATGTTTGACACAAAATTCTGAATGTATAAAAGCCCGGTAAAACTATGAAGCGAGGTCACTTTATTGTTCTGCATAACTGTTCTGTGGAAATGCTATGCCATGGTGCCCATAAAGCACCAACTCAGTGAGATGGAATGAGCTGAGATCCTAACTGGGGAAAGATTGCCTAGCCATGTCCAATGTCTACTGAATTATGGACCTAATCCAACTGGCAAAGATATAAAGTCTGTACAGTTGTTTTTCTGTAACCAAAAATAAGAAATAAGAAACCCGTTCCTTATGACATCATACAATATAACAATTCCAAATAGTTAACTGCCTGAAAACATTACATTTCTGGAATACTCCTAGTCTGAACTATGGTATCTGAGAACCATTAGTTCCTCTAGGATCCTAGATTCAAGAACCATGCCATAAATTTGACAGATACATGTCTTGACAACAATCGGCCTCTGAAACATACTGGTCCTGTTGAAAATAAAGTCTACTTCATGAACCAACTGCCATGAGTCCAAACTCTCCATGGACAATCTGGTGTCATCATATTTAGTGACTACCATCCTCTATATCTTTCTAAGAACAAGGATGCATGGGAATCAGTGAAAATGTAGCAAAATAAGTCTCTCTCTACTGAAGGTTCTGGGTACAGAGACCATTTTTCCGGAAGAATGGACTGGTGACTGGGCAGTGCTTCTGCCTATTCTCTATTCCTACATTAAAGACTGTAGATCCTGTTGGACCATAACTAGAAATTACCTGCACAGAATCACTCATTACCAGAGACCTCTTCCTTCCCTGATGAATTATACATGTTACTTGTTGTAACATTGGATTAATAGGAGATTGTGCTTTGTTCAATGTTTCTAGAACCTCTCCTGGTTCTAGTACATTGATTGGAAGCCTAATTTACTACCTACAGGGAGGCTACCATCCAAATACTAACTAGGCCCAACTGAGCAGATCTTCTAAAATCAGTGAGATAAGGCATTTTAGTCTACTGTGATTTTAGGACTTTTGGAACGGAGTTCAGGATAATGGTTTACTCTAACAAACTACTACGCCTGGAGACTGACATTGGTCTTCTAAATGAGTTCCATTGCCTCTGTATCATTTCAGATCAGGCCTGCCATGTGCTTTCTTACTGGCTCCACGCCAGCAATCCCCGGCACCGGAGCAGTAAGTGGGCGGGGCTTCGGGCTGTGTGTACAGGTTGTTCGCCCTTATCGCCCCCCCTTAAATTTGCCACTGCCTACAACCCCCATCTGGGCACCTAAGGCAGGGTTGGACTGGCCCACAGGAGTACAGAAGAAACCCCCAGTTGGCCCAGTCACACCTCCTCCTCTAGGGATCAGGTGTCAGTCACACTGTGCACTTGAATTATACATTATATATGTGTTTCTTTATACTGCACAGGACTACAGATGTTTTCCCTTACACTGTTGCCCTTTATGTGAAAAGACGCGGCATAGCGTTCCTTAGCGGGAGCATGCATACGCACATTCCCGCTACCAGCACATACTAACGATCAGGGGAACGTGCAGAAAGCAGCAGGCAGTGGTGCTACCACTGCCTGTTCCTGGCAGCCGGCACAGGGTCATAATCGTGAGTAGAGGGAGCTTCTGCTCCCGCTATTCATTACTTATGCAGCAGGAAGGCAGTGGTGGTAGCGCGCGCTAAGGACAGCAGGCATTGGGGAAAGCATATCTGCGGAAGGCTGCACGCATCGCAGCAACACTACACTATGCAGCCTCCGCAGCAAAAATGTAAAGGGACACATCTATATGGTGAATTTTCTACGGTACATTCCGTTTATTAATCTGGTACGTTATCATGCATGCACTAGCAGTGTTTACTATGTATACTTATCAAGGGGCCTGGACCACGCACACACTCTAGTGGTTAGCCAAACATCTGTTGTGGCTAACCATGCCCCCTCTGGAGACTGGCCACACCCCTAAGCATGGTCCTCACCATTGCATTCCTCTCGTGAGCTTTTCATGCCCCAATCTGACACTGGCCTCTGGCCCCCTCGTCCACCACCTCTACCTCCAACATAAATCTCTCCCTGACCAGACGCCAGTCTTAGGTACAGGAAGCTGCCTCATTGCTGTAGACAGCTCTCTGGCTCCAAGGTCCTTAAGGAGGAAGTCTGAGGTAGCAAAAGGGTCTGAGGCAGTCAGCTCATGGGCGGTGAGAAGGGGTGAAAAATAAAATGTTCAAAATGACCGACAGTAGTGTCAAATCCATACTTTTCGGGGTCGCTAAGCTGATCGCATTTTGAAAATTGATATCTTTCTTAGACTGTCCGTTAACATATAGGCTATGTATCTTCACGTTAATTCTTTTAAGGGTTGGGTAGTGAACTTAAACTTGAAGATGGGCGTAATGAAAATAGTCTTATTGCATTAAGAATTCCACACTGGTGAAGCCGCGGGCAAAAAGCTATATAGTATATAAAACTGCTAAAAAAAGATCTGTATAATAATGTGTACAGTTCAAGATAAAAATAAAACACAAAACAATGAAAAACATTACAAATGTAAACATGAGATTAGTTAGATACAAATCTATATATTAATAGCAGAAGGACAACTTTTATGAGTGACATACAGTATTGCTAGGATGCTGTTGTCTGGGCAGGGTCAGTGGCGTAAGTTCGCCCCAGTCGCCCGGAGGCATGATAAGTGTTGGTGCCCCCCACCCTACATACTGTATACACACACACCCTTCATATGTAGCTATCCGGCACTCATGTTGAACAGTAGTAACGTGCTCAGGTGCCTTTCCCAATAGTAATATAGATACACATACAAAGTGGACGCACTCCAAGTCAGTCATCACCAGTGTCAGACTGGGGCATGTAGGGCCCACCGGGGAAATGCAGTGGTAGGGGCCCATGTTAGGGGTGTGGCCAGTCTGCAGAGGGGGTGTGGCCTGCCACCTCATTGGTTTGACTAACCATTAGAGAGTGCAACTTTTGGGTCCCTTCATAAATATATACAGTAAATACTGCTGCTGCATGCATGATAGTGTATCAGATTAATAACAGTAATGCACTGTAGAAAATACACTATAGTCCAGTATGAGGTAACATGTGTATAATGTATAATTCAAGTGCACTATCTGGAACCAGATCCTTAGAGCAGGAGGTGGGCCCCCAGGCAGTGGCGCCCACCGGTGGTTTCCCCTGTACCCCTGTGGGCCAGTCCGAGCCTGGTCATCACAATAAAATAGACACCAGCATACCTTTATAGCAAACCTACAGTACTCCCTCACCCACCAGCGTGTCACAATGTAGATGCTTTGGCGCAGTGGTGTGCCGATATACAGTATATATATATATATATATATCAAAAACACACAAACGCCACTTTCAAGAACAATACAGCAGGGGATTAAGTCCGACTGTCCTGGCTCAGTTAATCCTATTATAGGGATTGATGAGGAGGGCTCCATCTGTAGGCTACACAACAGCTCTTCTTCCTATTTTAACACCTTAAGTACCTGTGTAGCAGCCTATAAAGTGGGTGACCCCCGCATCAGCAGTGTGTGGATGGGCTCCGCAGCAGAATGACAGAAGACGCAGAAATAACTCTGACATCCCGCTTAGTATAGGGGACACAATGTCCAGTGACTGCTCTCTACACTCTCACATACAGCAGGCAGGGTGTCATGCAGGGTGGCGGACATGGAGAGGTAAGTAGATGTTCATCACAAGGCTTTCTCTCCTAGCGTTAGTCCTGATCACAGTTTAGGAACAAATCATAGGGAAGTGTGGAGGCGGCAGGTCACACTGGAGAAGCAGGAGGTGGAGAGCAGCTCCCAGGACTCTAGTCTGCACTCCTTCTCCCCGGCCGGAGGCGAGAACCAGACAGCTGTACTATTGCGAGACCTGTCACATAGAATATGATGGCAGATAAGAAATACTTGGCCTATGTAGTCTGCCCCTGTACACTCATGCACTAGGGTTAATTTTTGTTGGGAGCCAAATAACCTACCTATCCAGAGTACCTGGTGGAAATCCACGCCAGCAATGGGAGAATATACAAACTCTACACAGTTAGGGCCATGGTGGGAACAGAACCCATGACCTCAGTGCTGTGATGCATAATGATAACCATTACACCATCCACACTAAAGGGAGTATGCAAGTCACTTTATTCCATGGACAGTAACATACTGCGCACTGATACAGTTAATGATAATATATATATATATATATATATATATATAATTATTTCCCCCCCCCCCCTCATCTTGTGGTTCAGTACTCACTATCGTAAATGCAGTTGCCTGGGTGCCCTTGCTGATAATGATGTATACAAGTGTGGCGTCCTTTCCTTAGATGCTCCCAACACCAGGGTGTATATTTACAAAGAATCGTGTTTTGGCCGTTTTGAAGGGTGTTTGAACTCGAATGGTATCGGGTGCATTTTACTGCAACTTTTTGAATCCTGATACGATCATTCACTAAGCTGCCGAGTTTTGCACAATCGTTTTCTCCGATGTCGATGTGATTCGTAATATCAGGCAGTGTTTTACGGGAGTGATGAGTAAAACACTGCCTGACAAAACACAAGGAATCCCGTCCGGATCTGTGAGATCCATGCAGGGCTTAATTGTGTAACTTAAAAAGTTGATTAAAGTCTTAAAAAATCTGGAAAAAATTGCGTGGGGTCCCCCCTCCTAAGCACAACCAGCCTCGGGCTCTTTGAGCCGGTCCTAGTTGCAAAAATATGGGGGGGGGGGGGGGGAAATGGCAGGGGTTCCCCCATATTTAATCAACCAGCACCAGGCTCTGCGCCTGGTCCTGGTTCCAAAAATACGGGGGACAAAAAGCGTAGGGGTCCCCCGTATATTTGAAACCAGCACCGGGCTCCACTAGCCAGATACATAATGCCACTGCCGGGGGACACTTTTATACTGGTCCCTGCGGCCCTGGCATTACATACCCAACTAGTCACCCCTGGCCGGGGTACCCTGGAGGAGTGGGAACCCCTTAAATCAAGGGGTCCCCCCCTCCAGCCACCCAAGGGCCAGGGGTGAAGCCTTTTGAAAAAATCTGAATATTGTTTTTAGTAGCAGTACTACAAGTTCCAGCAAGCCTTCCCCGCAAGCTGGTACTTGGAGAACCACAAGTACCAGCATGCGGTGGAAAACCGGACCCGCTGGTACCTGTAGTAGTACTACTACAAAAAAAATACCCAAAAAAAACAGGACACACACACCGTGAAAGTAGAAGTTTATTACATACATGCACACCTCCATACATACATACTTACCTATGTTCCCACGAGGCTCGGGCCTCTTCTCCATGTAGAATCCTTGGGGTACCTGTGAAAAAAATTATACTCACATAATCCAGGGTAGAATCCGACCTTTGATTAATCCACGTACTTGGCAAAATAATAAAACGGAAACCCGACCACGCACTGAAAGGGGTCCCATGTTTACACATGGGACCCCTTTCCCCGACTGCCAGGACCACCCCTGACTCCTGTCAAAGAGGGTCCCTTCAGCCAATCAGGGAGCGCCACGTCGTGGCACTCTCCTGATTGACTGTGTGCTGCCTGACAGACACTACACGACAGACACTGACAGACACTACACGACGTGGCGCTCCCTGATTGGCTGAAGGGACCCTCTTTGACAGGAGTCAGGGGGGGTCCTGGCAGTCGGAGAAAGGGGTCCCATGTGTAAACATGGGACCCCTTTCAGTGCGTGGTCGGGTTTCCATTTTATTATTTTGCCAAGTACGTGGATTAATCAAAGGTCGGATTCTACCCTGGATTATGTGAGTATAATTTTTTTCACAGGTACCCCAAGGATTCTACATGGAGAAGAGGACCGAGCCTCGTGGGAACATAGGTAAGTATGTATGTATGGAGGTGTGCATGTATGTAATAAACTTCTACTTTCACGGTGTGTGTGTCCTGTTTTTTTGGGGGTATTTTTTTAGTAGTAGTACTACTACAGGTACCAGCGGGCCCAGGTTTCCACCGCATGCTGGTACTTGTGGTTCTCCAAGTACCAGCTTGCGGGGGAGGCTTGCTGGGACTTGTAGTACTGCTACTAAAAACAATATTCAGATTTTTTCAAAAGGCTATCAGCCCCCCATCCGCCGCCCTTGGATGGGGGGGGACAGCCTCGGGCTTCACCCCTGGCCCTTGGGTGGCTGGAGGGGGGGACCCCTTGATTTAAGGGGTTCCCACTCCTCCAGGGTACCCTGGCCAGGGGTGACTAGTTGGGTATGTAATGCCAGGGCCGCAGGGACCAGTATAAAAGTGTCCCCCGGCTCTGGCATTATGTACCTGGCTAGTGGAGCCCGGTGCTGGTTTCAAAAATACGGGGGACCCCTACACTTTTTGTCCCCCGTATTTTTGGAACCAGGACCAGGCGCAGAGCCCGGTGCTGGTTGATAATATGGGGGAACCCCTGTAATTTTTTTCCCCATATTTTTTCAACCAGGACCGTCTCAAAGAGCCCGAGGCTGGATATGCTTAGGAGGGGGGACCCCACACAATTTTTATTTCAGTTTTTACACTAAACAGACCCTTTCCCATAGAAAACCATGCACAGATCTCACTGATCCGTGCACGGTTATCCAAACTCGACTGGCAAAAGCAGGTCTATTTTTTTGTTGCTTTTTTTAACGATTCGGAAAAAAAAAGGAACCCGCACTTGAGCACTCAGAAACTAACACCCAAATACGAATGAATAGTGAATGCCCGTATTGTATGAAATATCAGCCGCGTTTGACCGATGGTCTATTCATTCGTATTTGTGAACGTTGTCATTCAAACCATTACGAATACTCCAAACACTGCCGAGATTGGTGCTTAGTGAATTCCCGGATTGGGACTTAAAAAAAAAAAAAACACAAATCGGACAAACTCGGATTCTTAGTAAATACTGGCCCAGGTGAGAGATACTGCATGGCACTACAGGACTTCTTTAAATCAATAAACTTTTACCGCAATATATCAACGATTCTGGGTTACTAGAGACCCGTTATCAGGATCTGATCAACAGAAACGTTTATATATTGCAGTAAAATGTAATTGATTCAAAGAAGTCCTGGAGTGCTATGCAGTATCTCTTACCTGGTGCTGGGAGCATCTAGGAATGTCACACTTTGCCTATATATATATATATATATATATATATATATATATATATTTATTTATTTATTTTATAGGACTGTGAGCCTGGCACTCCTTTGAGGGTACAATGAATTCTTGCTGTGGTGCCCTCCTTAGGTCAAAGCAATGGTCTCATATAGATGTGGAATTCAGTGGCACTCCACAGACTTGTATATAGTTAATATTCCATACTTTATTTAATTCATGGATTAATTATTATTAATATATTCAAGTCTGTATAGTGCCACTGAATTCCACATCTCTCTCTCTATATATACACATTTACTTATTCTGGTGCCCCCACAAGAAGTTCTAATATATTGCTGGGAGGTGCTGCACTTAGGATCCCTTCAATAATGACACACAGCAGCACCATTATATAATCAATATTTCAATCTGGTACTATAGATTGTCATCAGGTATGGTATCCTGGTGACAATCTATACCAGATTGAAAATAAGATTTTACTTACCGGTAAATCTATTTCTCGTAGTCCGTAGTGGATGCCGGGGACTCCGTATAGACCATGGGGAATAGACGGGCTCCGCAGGAGACATGGGCACTTTAAGAAATAATTGGGATTCTGGTGTGCTCTGGCTCCTCCCTCTATGTCCCTCCTCCAGACCTCAGTTAGAGAAACTGTGCCCGGAAGAGCTGACAGCACAAGGAAAGGATTTTGGAAATCCAGGTTAAGACTCATACCAGCCACACCAATCACACCGTATAACTTGTGATAAACTTACCCAGTTAACAGTATGAACAATAACAGAACATCAGATAAAATAAGAATTTACTTACCGATAATTCTATTTCTCGGAGTCCGTAGTGGATGCTGGGGTTCCTGAAAGGACCATGGGGAATAGCGGCTCCGCAGGAGACAGGGCACAAAAAGTAAAGCTTTAGGATCAGGTGGTGAGCACTGGCTCCTCCCCCTATGACCCTCCTCCAAGCCTCAGTTAGGATACTGTGCCCGGACGAGCGTACACAATAAGGAAGGATTTTGAATCCCGGGTAAGACTCCTACCAGCCACACCAATCACACTGTACAACCTGTGATCTGAACCCAGTTAACAGTATGATAACAGCGGAGCCTCTGAAAAGATGGCTCACAACAATAATAACCCGATTTTTGTAACTATGTACAAGTATTGCAGATAATCCGCACTTGGGATGGGCGCCCAGCATCCACTACGGACTCCGAGAAATAGAATTATCGGTAAGTAAATTCTTATTTTCTCTATCGTCCTAGTGGATGCTGGGGTTCCTGAAAGGACCATGGGGATTATACCAAAGCTCCCAAACGGGCGGGAGAGTGCGGATGACTCTGCAGCACCGAATGAGAGAACTCCAGGTCCTCCTTAGCCAGGGTATCAAATTTTTAGGATTTTACAAACGTGTTTGCCCCTGACTAAATAGCCGCTCGGCAAAGTTGTAAAGCCGAGACCCCTCGGGCAGCCGCCCAAGATGAGCCCACCTTCCTTGTGGAATGGGCATTTACAGATTTTGGCTGTGGCAGGCCTGCCACAGAATGTGCAAGCTGAATTGTATTACCCATTCAACTAGCAATAGTCTGCTTAGAAGCAAGAGCACCCAGATTGTTGGGTGCATACAGGATAACAGCAAGTCAGTTTTCCTGACTCCAGCCGTCCTGGAACCTATATTTTCAGGGCCCTGACAACATCTAGCAACTTGGAGTCCTCCAAGTCCCTAGTAGGTGCAAGGCACCACAATAAGCTGGTTCAGGTGAAACACTGACACCACCTTAGGGAGAGAACTGGGGACGAGTCCGCAGCTCTGCCCTGTCCAAATGGACAAACAGATATGGGCTTTTTTGAGAAAAAAAAAAAAAAACCACCAATTTGACACTCGCCTGGTCCAGGCCAGGGCCAAGAGCATGGTCACTTTTCATGCGAGATGCTTCAAAACCACAGATTTGACTGGTTTTAAACCAATGTGATTTGAGGAATCCCAGAACTACGTTGAGATCCCACAGTGCCACTGGAGGCACAAAAGGGGTTGTATATGCAATACTCCCTTGACAAACTTCTGGACTTCAGGAACTGAAGCCAATTCTTTCTGGAAGAAAATCGACAGGGCCGAAATTTGAACCTTAATGGACCCCAATTTGAGGCCCATAGACACTCCTGTTTGCAGGAAATGTAGGAATCGACCGAGTTGAAATTTCTTCGTGGGGCCTTTCTGGTCTCGCACCACGCAACATATTTTTTCCACATGTGGTGATAATGTTGTGCGGTCACCTCCTTTCTGGCTTTGACCAGGGTAGGAATGACCTCTTCCGGAATGCCTTTTTCCCTTAGGATCCGGCGTTCCACCGCCATGCCGTCAAACGCAGCTGCGGTAAGTCTTGGAACAGACATGGTACTTGCTGAAACAAGTCCCTTCTTAGCGGCAGAGGCCATAAGTCCTCTGTGAGCATCTCTTGAAGTTCCGGGTACCAAGTCCTTCTTGGCCAATCCGGAGCCATGAGTATAGTTCTTACTCCTCTACGTCTTATAATTCTCAGTACCTTAGGTATGATAAGCAGAGGATGGAACACATACAACGACTGGTACACCCACGGTGTTACCAGAACGTCCACAGCTATTGCCTGAGGGTCTCTTAACCTGGCGCAATACCTGTCCCGTTTTTTGTTCAGACGGGACGCCATCATGTCCACCTTTGGTATTTCCCAACGGTTTACAATCATGTGGAAAACTTCCCGATGAAGTTTCCACTCTGCCGGGTGGAGGTCGTGCCTGCTGAGGAAGTCTGCTTCCCAGTTTCCATTCCCGGAATGAAACACTGCTGACAGTGCTCTCACATGATTTTCCGCCCAGCGAAAAGTCCTTGCAGTTTTTGCCATTGCCCTCCTGCTTCTTGTGCCGCCCTGTCTATTTACGTGGGCGACTGCCGTGATGTTTTTCCCACTGGATCAATACCGGCTGACCTTGAAGCAGAGGTCTTGCTAGGCTTAGAGCATTATAAATTTAGCCTTAGCTCCAGTATATTTATGTGGAGAAAAGTCTCCAGACTTGATCACACTCCCTGGAAAAATTTTTCTTTGTGTGACTGCTCCCCAGCCTCTCGGGCTGGCCTCTGTGGTCACCAGCATCCAATCCTGAATGCCGAATCTGCGGCCCTCTAGAAGATGAGCACTCTGTAACCACCACAGGAGAGACACCCTTGTCCTTGGATATAGGGTTATCCGCTGATGCATCTGAAGATGCGATCCGGACCATTTGTCCAGCAGATCCCACTGAAAAGTTCTTGCGTGAAATCTGCCGAATGGAATTGCTTCGTAGGAAGTCACCATTTTTACCATGGCCCTTGTGCAATGATGCACTGATTTTAGGAGGTTCCTGACTAGCTCGGATAACTCCCTGGCTTTCTCTTCCGAGAGAAACACCTTTTTCTGGACTGTGTCCAGAATCATCCCTAAGCACAGGAGACTTGTCGTCGGGATCAGCTGCGATTTTGGAATATTTAGAATCCACCCGTGCTGTTGTAGCAGTATCCGAGATAGTGCTACTCCGACCTCCAACTGTTCCCTGGACTTTGCCCTTATCAGGAGATCGTCCAAGTAAGGGATAATTAAGACGCCTTTTCTTCGAAGAAGAATCATCATTTCGGCCATTACCTTGGTAAAGACCCGGGGTGCCGTGGACAATCCAAACGGCAGCGTCTGAAACTGATAGTGACAGTTCTGTACCACGAACCTGAGGTACCCTTAGTAATAAGGGCAATTTTGGGACATGGAGGTAAGCATCCCTGATGTCTCGGGACACCATATAGTCCCCTTCTTCCTGGTTCGTTATCACTGCTCTGAGTGACTCCATCTTGATTTGAACCTTTGTAAGTGTTCAAATTTTTTTAGATTTAGAATAGGTCTCACCTAGCCTTCTGGCTTCAGTACCACAATATAGTGTGGAATAATACCCCTTTTCTTGTTGTAGGAGGGGTAATTTAATTATCACCTGCTGGGAATACAGCTTGTGAATTGTTTCCCATACTGCCTCCTTGTCGGAGGGAGACCTTGGTAAAGCAGACTTCAGGAGCCTGCGAAGGGGAAACGTCTCGACATTCCAATCTGTACCCCTGGGATACTACTTGTAGGATCCAGGGGTCCTGTACGGTCTCAGCGTCATGCTGAGAGCTTGTCAGAAGCGGTGGAACGCTTCTGTTCCTGGGAATGGGCTGCCTGCTGCAGTCTTCTTCCCTTTCCTCTATCCCTGGGCAGATATGACTCTTATAGGGACGAAAGGACTGAGGCTGAAAAGACGGTGTCTTTTTCTGCAGAGATGTGACTTAGGGTAAAAACGGTGGATTTTCCAGCAGTTGCCTTGGCCACCAGGTCCGATGGACCGACCCCAAATAACTCCTCTTCCTTTATACGGCAATACACCTTTGTGCCGTTTGGAATCTGCATCACCTGACCACTGTCGTGTCCATAAACATCTTCTGGCAGATATGGACATCGCACTTACTCTTGATGCCAGAGTGCAAATATCCTCTGTGCATCTCGCATACTGTATATAGAAATGCATCCTTTAAATGCTCTATAGTCAATAAAATACTGTCCCTGTCAAGGGTATCAATATTTTTAGTCAGGGAATCCGAACAAGCCACCCCAGCTCTGCACATCCAGGCTGAGGCGATCGTTGGTCGCAGTATAACACCAGTATGTGTGTATATACTTTTTATGATATTTTCCAGCCTCCTGTCAGCTGGCTCCTTGAGGACGGCCCTATCTATAGACGGTACCGCCACTTGTTTTGATAAGCGTGTGAGCGCCTTATCCACCCTAAGGGGTGTTTCCCAACGCGCCCTAACATCTGGCGGGAAAGGGTATACCGCCAATAATTTTCTATCGGGGGGAACCCACGCATCATCACACACTTCATTTAATTTATCTGATTCAGGAAAAACTACGGTAGTTTTTTCACATCCCACATAATACCCTCTTTTGTGGTACTTGTAGTATCAGAAATATGTAACACCTCCTTCATTGCCCTTAACGTGTGGCCCTAATAAGGAATACGTTTGTTTATTCACCGTCGACACTGGATTCAGTGTCCGTGTCTGTGTCTGTGTCGACCGACTAAAGTAAACGGGCGTTTTAAAACCCCTGACGGTGTTTTTGAGACGTCTGGACCGGTACTAATTGTTTGTCGGTCGTCTCATGTCGTCAACCGACCTTGCAGCGTGTTGACATTATCACGTAATTCCCTAAATAAGCCATCCATTCCGGTGTCGACTCCCTAGAGAGTGACATCACCATTACAGGCAATTGCTCCGCCTCCTCACCAACATCGTCCTCATACATGTCGACACACACGTACCGACACACAGCACACACACAGGGAATGCTCTGATAGAGGACAGGACCCACTAGCCCTTTGGAGAGACAGAGGGAGAGTTTGCCAGCACACACCAAAAACGCTATAATTATATAGGGACAACCTTATATAAGTGTTTTCCCTTATAGCATCTTTTTTATATATTTCTTACGCCAAATTAGTGCCCCCCCTCTCTGTTTTAACCCTGTTTCTGTAGTGCAGTGCAGGGGAGAGCCTGGGAGCCTTCCCTCCAGCCTTTCTGTGAGGGAAAATGGCGCTGTGTGCTGAGGAGATAGGCCCCGCCCCTTTTTCGGCGGCCTCGTCTCCCGCTCTTTAACGGATTATGGCAGGGGTTAAATATCTCCATATAGCCCCCGGAGGCTATATGTGAGGTATTTTTTGCCAAAAATAGGTTTACATTTGCCTCCCAGGGCGCCCCCCTCCCAGCGCCCTGCACCCTCAGTGACTGCCGTGTGAAGTGTGCTGAGAGGAAATGGCGCACAGCTGCAGTGCTGTGCGCTACCTTAAGAAGACTGAGGAGTCTTCTGCCGCCGATTCTGGACCTTCTTCTCGTTTCAGCATCTGCAAGGGGGCCGGCGGCGAGGCTCCGGTGACCATCCAGGCTGTACCTGTGATCGTCCCTCTGGAGCTAATGTCCAGTAGCCAAAGAAGCCAATCCATCCTGCACGCAGGTGAGTTCACTTCTTCTCCCCTAAGTCCCTCGTTGCAGTGATCCTGTTGCCAGCAGGACTCACTGTAAAATAAAAAACCTAAGCTAAACTTTTCTAAGCAACTCTTTAGGAGAGCCACCTAGATTGCACCCTTCTCGGCCGGGCACAAAAATCTAACTGAGGCTTGGAGGAGGGTCATAGGGGGAGGAGCCAGTGCACACCACCTGATCCTAAAGCTTTACTTTTTGTGCCCTGTCTCCTGCGGAGCCGCTATTCCCCATGGTCCTTTCAGGAACCCCAGCATCCACTAGGACGATAGAGAAACCCTGATGCAACTATAACATAACCCTTATTTAAGCAATAACTATGGCCCTCATTCCGAGTTGTTCGCTCGCTAGCCGCTTTTCGCAGCAGTGCACACGCTAAGCCGCCGCCCTCTGGGAGTGAATCTTAGCTTAGCAGAATTGCGAACAAAGTATTCGCAATATTGCGAAAAAAAAATTTATTTGCAGTTTCTGAGTAGCTCCAGACTTACTCTTCCAGTGCGATCAGTTCAGTGCTTGTCGTTCCTGGTTTGACGTCACAAACACACCCAGCGTTCGCCCAGACACTCCCCCGTTTCTCCAGCCACTCCCGCGTTTTTCCCAGAAACGGTAGCGTTTTTTCACACACTCCCATAAAACGGCCAGTTTCCGACCAGAAACACCCACTTCCTGTCAATCACACTACGATCACCAGAACGAAGAAAAAACCTCGTAATGCCCTGAGTAAAATACCAAACTTCTTAGCAAATTTACTTGGCGCAGCCGCAGTGCGAACATTGCGCATGCGCAGTTAACGGAAAATCGCACCGATGCGAAGGAAAAGAACGAGCGAACAACTCGGAATGAGGGCCTATTTACAAGTATTGCAGAAAGTCCGCACTTGGGACGGGCGCCCAGCATCCACTACGGACTACGAGAAATAGATTTACCGGTAAGTAAAATCTTATTTTCTCTAACGTCCTAGTGGATGCTGGGGACTCCGTAAGGACCATGGGGATTATACCAAAGCTCCCAAACGGGCGGGAGAGTGGGGATGACTCTGCAGCACCGATTGAGCAAACGATAGGTCCTCCTCAGCCAGGGTATCAAACTTGTAGAACCTTGCAAACGTGTTTGAACCTGACCAAGTAGCAGCTCGGCATAGTTGTAATGCCGAGACCCCTCGGGCAGCCGCCCAAGAAGAGCCCACCTTCCTAGTGGAATGGGCTTTCACTGATTTTGGCTGCGGCAATCCAGCCACAGAATGAGCCTGCTGAATCGTGTTACAGATCCAGCGAGCAATAGTCTGCTTTGAAGCAGGAGCACCAAGCTTGTTAGATGCATACAGGATAAACAGTGACTCCGTTTTCCTGACTTTAGCCGTTCTGGCTACATACTAGATGTAGTCAGGGCTTTGAAAATGTAACTCGGAATCCTCCAAGTCACGAGTAGCCACAGGCACCACAATAGGTTGGTTCATATGAAAGGATGAGACCACTTTTGGCAGAAATTGTGGACGTGTCCTCAATTCCGCTCTATCCATATGGAAAACCAGATATGGGCTTTTATGAGACAAAGCCGCTAATTCTGACACGCGCTTAGCCGAAGCCAAGGCTAATAGCATGACCACCTTCCACGTGAGATATTTCAACTCCACTGTTTTAAGCGGTTCAAGCCAGTGTGATTTCAGGAAACTTAACACCACGTTAAGATCCCAAGGTGCCACTGGAGGCACAAAAGGAGGCTGAATATGCAGCACTCCTTTCACAAACGTCTGAACTTCTGGCAGAGAAGCCAACTCCTTTTGAAAGAAAATGGAAAGGGCCGAAATCTGGACCTTAATTGAGCCTAACTTCAGGCCCAAATCCACTCCTGACTGAAGGAAGTGAAGGAAACGGCCCAGCTGAAACTCCTCCGTAGGAGCATTGCTGGCCTCACACCAAGAAACATATTTTCGCCATATCCGGTGATAATGTTTAGCTGTTACGTCCTTCCTAGCCTTTATCAGCGTAGGAATGACCTCCTCCGGAATACCCTTTTCTGCTAGGATCCGGCGTTCAACCGCCATGCTGTCAAACGCAGCCACGGTAAGTCTTGGAAGAGACAGGGTCCCTGTTGCAACAGGTCCTGTCTTAGAGGAAGAGGCCACGGATCCTCTGTGAGCAATTCTTGCAGATCTGGATACCAAGTCCTTCGTAGCCAATCCGGAACAATGAGAATTGTTCTTACTCCTCTTTTTCTTATTATCCTCAGTACCTTGGGTATGAGAGGAAGAGGAGGAAATACACAGACCGATTGGAACACCCACGGTGTCACCAGGGCGTCTACAGCTACCGCCTGAGGGTCCCTTGACCTGGCGCAATAGCTCTGTAGCTTTTTGTTGAGGCGTGACGCCATCATGTCTATCTGTGGTAGTTCCCACCGACTTGTAATCTGTGTGAAGACTTCTTGATGAAGTCCCCACTCTCCCGGGTGTAGGTCGTGTCTGCTGAGGAAGTCTGCTTCCCAGTTGTCCACTCCCGGGATGAACACTGCTGACAGTGCGCTTACGTGATTCTCCGCCCAGCGAAGAATCCTGGTGGCTTCCGCCATCGCCACTCTGCTCCTTGTGCCGCCTTGGCGGTTTACATCAGCCACTGCGGTTATGTTGTCTGACTGAATCAGAACCGGTTGGTCGCGAAGTAGGGACTCCGCTTGACGTAGGGCGTTGTATATGGCCCTTAGTTCCAGGATGTTGATGTGAAGGCAAGTCTCCTGACTTGACCACAGGCCTTGGAAATTTCTTCCCTGTGTGACTGCACCCCACCCCCGGAGGCTTGCATCCGTGGTCACCAGGACCCAGTCCTGAATGCCGAATCTGCGGCCCTCTAGGAGGTGAGCACTCTGCAGCCACCACAGGAGAGACACCCTGGCCCTGGGGGATAGGGTGATTAACCGATGCATCTGAAGATGTGATCCGGACCATTTGTCCAGGAGCCTAAATTAAACAGTTCATAAGCAGTGGTGGTGTCTGGGGGTGCATAAACAATAATAATAGCATATACAACCCTTTCCTCTGAAGCGAAGTGTCCAATCTCCAAAACTCACAACTTCTCCTCGTAGCATAAATTGTTTAGATGCAGCATATGTAAATAGAGGAGAGAGGAGAACACATGTGTCGTACAGTAATTTAATAACACATACATACACATTAAAAAAGGGGACATAAATAGCATAAAACAAACTCAATGTTCAGATAGTGGAAATGATAAAAAAAAAAACATGTGTGGGAGCCACAGGGGAAAATGCGGAAGAATTACCAGAGGGTCTGAGAACCCAGAAAAAGTTCTCAGACAAGTTCTTTAAAGTCCAAAAGCCATCCTGGGCCGCACGCTCGGACCGTCTCTGATCTCTATCACGCAGAATGCCCACTGGATGCTGTCCACGTGTGGGTGCCACCAACGCGTTTCAACTCCTTTCCGGAGTCTTTCTCAAGGCTGGGTATCATTTCCAAAGGTCACTCTCCATATATTTAAAGGCTCCATAAGCCAATCATAGCTGGCGTCTCTGCATAATCCTTAATCGCCAACACCGGCGCACTGTCGGGTTACCATGGTAACCGGAAGTGTATCCATGTCACTTCCGCCCACTCGTACGCGCGGTCATCGTCATGGAAACCAGACGCTCCGGCTCGTACACTCCGGAGATGACGTCCTCGCTGGTATCTCCATAGTAACTGGACGCGCGGACTCCTTCTCATTAGAAGTCTGTCTCCGGCTAACGCTATGTCTCCATGGTAACTAAATGCTTAAAGTCACCGCTGACAAGTGGAGGAATACATCTGTATACATTCTTAATGAAGTGAATCAAGTCCAATGTCCTTAAATAGTTGTCCGTGCAATTAAAGTCTAAAAATACAAGATAAAACATGTATGTAAACAAAATAGAATCACATGAACCATTTCAATTCAAAATCGTTGTTAAGGCCCATAGGGTGCAGAGTATTAAATTCATAAATAAAATGCATTTCGCTTTTAGCTAAAAGTGTATTAATATCCCGCTGTCGTGGCCCACATTTCACCACTTTAATCGCCCCAAATCTGACAATACCCCCTATAGAGCTATTATGATGATTTTTAAAGTGGTTTGAAAGAGCATGGGACTCTAAGCTTTTCTTGATGTTCCTACAGTGTTCGCTTAGACGGATTTTAAGCGGTCTTGTAGTGCGACCAATGTAAAACAAATGGCACCTGCATTCAATAAAATATACAACATTTTTTACATTACAGGTGATAAAATCTCTCATTTTTACACTATTCCCATTAATACTGACTGACTCAATTTTTTTAGTCCCATCACTTGGTACCTCCCGACAGCAGATACACATCCCGCAGCGATGAAAACCCTGCGTTAAAATCCTGCCCTCTCTCTTCTTTGGCGGTATATAACTGTTGACTAAGGAGGTTTTCAAGTTGGGCACCCTTTTATATATAAATAAGGGGCGATCAGGTAATACACCTCCTAATATCGGGTCTTTCTTCAAAATTTTCCAGTTTCGTTTGACTGATTTTTCAAGGGCTTTATGTTGGGAGTTAAACCCTGTTATGAATGCCCATTCAAATCTTCCTTTATTGGGCTCCCTTTTTGGATTATCTACCAAGAGTGCAGTCCTATCAAATCTCTCAACTGTCTCCATGGCTTTCTCAATTTTGGCCGTATCATACCCGCTCGCTTCGAATCTTTCCTTCATCTGGCAAGCTTGATCCTGGTAGGTCTCTATCCTGGAACAGTTTCTTCTCAACCTTTTTAATTGGCCATATGGAATGGAATCTAGCCAATTGTAGTGGTGACAGCTTTCAGCATGAATATAAGTTAAAGAATCAGTTTCTTTCGTATATGTACTAGTGGATAGACAACTGTCTTCCACACTCAAAGTTAAATCCAAGAAGTTCACCGTATCCCTACTTTTGGTGAATGAAAGCTCTATATTCAGAGAGTTGGAGTTTAGATAATCGCAGAAGGTCTCCAACTCCGCATCATCCCCACTCCAAACAAACAGGACATCGTCGATATAGCGTTTCCAGGACACCAGGTTCGCTCCAAATGGGTGACCCGTAAACACAAAGTCGGATTCCCATTTGCCCATGAAGATGTTCGCGTAGCTCGGAGCGAACCTGGTGCCCATCGCTGTACCGACTTTCTGTATGTAATACTCCCCCTCCACAACAAAGTAATTGTTGGTAAGGATGAACTGAATACCCTCCAATATAAACTGTTGCAGATTCTCCTCCAAGGTGCTAGCACTCAAGTATGATGCAACTGCACTTACTCCTGCCTCGTGATCGATAATGGAGTAGAGGGACCTAACATCAGCAGTGACCAATATATAGTCACTCCTCCAAGTAATAGTTGACAAAAAGTTCAGTAGGTCCTTGGTGTCTCTAAGATGTGAGGGGTTGGTGAGCACCAAGGGCTGCAGAAAGAAATCAATATACTCAGAGAGATTCGCAGTAACTGATTGGATGCCCGACACGATTGGGCGTCCAGGGGGCTTTGAGGTATTTTTGTGGACCTTTGGTAGCCAATACAGAGCTGGTACAACTGGACTGACGTTGAAAATGAACTCTTTCTCTGTATCCTTCAAAACTCCCAAAGTACTATACTTATCAAGAAGGGCCATCAGGTTGGAGTTAAACTTGTTAGTTGGGTCCGACCTAAGCTTGGAGTAGGTATCTTGATCCCTAACATGTATCTCCAATTCTTTGATGTACCAGCTCTTATCCATAATGACTACTCCCCCGCCTTTATCAGCGGGTTTCACGATAAGTTCCGAATTAGACTTCAGATCCTTAAGCGCAGCCCTTTCTTTGAATGATAGGTTAGACCTAAAGCCAACCACTGCTTATGAACTGTTTAATTTAGGCGCCTGGTGGTACCCGTGGTCATAATTTTTTTTTTGTGCTAGATATCCTTTTGTGGCGTTTTGGAGAGACACCATCTCTGGTTACGGGAACCATAGGGCAGCCTTTTGGAGGGTTTTTGCGCAATACGCTGAGTGTTTGGGCATATTTATTGTGACCATTTCTTCCTTTGTACTCTCCTTTTGTCCGAATATTCTGTGCAATTGCTGCAACCATGTTTAAGTATCGGGACCAAAGGCGGTCCATGCTAGAGAATTTATTTAAGGACGAGGGCGAACGTATTGAACTCCTAGATGTGAGTCTAGAGAACATCATGAGGAAATTAGAGACCACTCTAATGAAAGAGAACAAAGTATGGTGGGAGACTGTAACTTTAGAAAAGTACATTGCGCATGAGCTCATTCCAAGGGGTCTCAAGATCAACAAAAAGGCATCCTTTGAGACAGCCTCTGAGTCTTTCAGGGAAGAGTGGAGCAAGATTATCAATGAGTGCTCCTTCTCCCTGATGAACTTAATCATAAATGAGAGAAGGAAGGAACTTAGTGACTTGGACAGCGAAATAAAGAAGTATAAGGATCTGATTGCCCCTTTTGGAGATATTCCTGACTACAAGGAGTTTGAAAATAGAATTGAACTTAATATCAAAAAACAAGAGAAGCTCCTTGTAGACAGGAAAATCAGAAAATTTATTAGAGATAAGAAAGAGGCAAATAACGCAGAGGATGAAGTTTCAGAACCTCCTCGTAGACCCAATGATTCTGAGGAGGAGAAAGATTATGGGGTGGCCAGGGAACGAA
Organism: Pseudophryne corroboree; assembly: GCF_028390025.1. Taxonomy (NCBI): domain Eukaryota; kingdom Metazoa; phylum Chordata; class Amphibia; order Anura; family Myobatrachidae; genus Pseudophryne; species Pseudophryne corroboree. The sequence goes on along the minus strand of NC_086445.1, from coordinate 105,601,065 downwards.
ATACATACAGGGAGAGAGAACGTCACCCTAGGAGGACACCATTTAGACCTAATGCACTTCGATACAATCAGAATCATCAGAACGGACCCCGGCTCAATAGATATAGAGAGAAAGAACAGATGAACCAGAGGAGACACCACGTCTGGCATACAGGACAGATTGAGAACCCTTCACGACCAAGGTATTACCAAACAAGGTATCAGGACAAACATTGGAGAGATGATAGACCAAGAGATAGTCAGGCCCCAAATATTAGACAGAGGAATAGATCTGGAAGGAGATATGAGCAAGAGCTCTTCCACAATACCCCAAGCAGACATGAAAATAGATATGGGCCATTGAGGCAAACTAGGGACCATCCCCGTTTTTTAGAGACGGGAATGAGAACTCCAAGGTGGAGATAATCTATGGTGGCACACATAGAGGAAGGAGGGGTGGTAGGAAGAAAAAGCAACGTTCCAAAAAGAGGAAAAGGAACAAAAGAAGGGGTAGGAAAAGACCTACATCAATTACATCAACTACAGATCCTACCTCCGCCACTAGTTCATCATCCACCACTTCAGATCCAACCACTTCCACTGATGGTGGCCTTACAACTGATGCCCTGACCGATAATGGCAAAGGTGTAAAAATCTTTAACATCAGCTCCCATGTTTTGACCAAATATGAAAAAACTGTTCTGGAGAAGGGCCTCAAGTATGCTCCTGCTATACCAATCAACAAATTTGAGACCTTTGTAGATATACATAAGTTTGTTTGGAAATTATGTCTAAATAAATTCTTTATGTCTAAATCTATAATGGGTGATTTGGGAGAAGCAGAAATTGCGAGTACGACCCCGTTTAGACCTAAATCCCTTTTTTTTCCTGCCCACGTAAAGGGAAGCTTCATTGAAGCCTTTAGCGAAATTGTACAGGGAGACCTAAGAGAAATCAAACCGGTTGGCTTTAGGTCTAACCTATCATTCAAAGAAAGGGCTGCGCTTAAGGATCTGAAGTCTAATTCGGAACTTATCGTGAAACCCGCCGATAAAGGCGGGGGAGTAGTCATTATGGATAAGAGCTGGTTCATCAAAGAATTGGAGATACATGTTAGGGATCAAGATACCTACTCCAAGCTTAGGTCGGACCCAACTAACAAGCTTAACTCCAACCTGATGGCCCTTCTTGATAAGTATAGTACTTTGGGAGTTTTGAAGGATACAGAGAAAGAGTTAATTTTCAACGTCAGTCCAGTTGTACCAGCTCTGTATTTGCTACCAAAGGTCCACAAAAACGCCTCAAAGCCCCCTGGACGCCCAATCGTGTCGGGCATCCAATCAGTTACTGCGAATCTCTCTGAGTATATTGATTTCTTTCTGCAGCCCTTGGTGCTCACCAACCCCTCACATCTTAGAGACACCAAGGACCTACTGAACTTTTTGTCAACTATTACTTGGAGGAGTGACTATATATTGGTCACCGCTGATGTTAGGTCCCTCTACTCCATTATCGATCACGAGGCAGGAGTAAGTGCAGTTGCATCATACTTGAGTGCTAGCACCTTGGAGGAGAATCTGCAACAGTTTATATTGGAGGGTATTCAGTTCATCCTGTTTGGAGTGGGGATGATGCGGAGTTGGAGACCTTCTGCGATTATCTAAACTCCAACTCTCTGAATATAGAGCTTTCATTCACCAAAAGTAGGGATACGGTGAACTTCTTGGATTTAACTTTGAGTGTGGAAGACAGTTGTCTATCCACTAGTACATATACGAAAGAAACTGATTCTTTAACTTATATTCATGCTGAAAGCTGTCACCACTACAATTGGCTAGATTCCATTCCATATGGCCAATTAAAAAGGTTGAGAAGAAACTGTTCCAGGATAGAGACCTACCAGGCTCAAGCTTGCCAGATGAAGGAAAGATTCGAAGCGAGCAGGTATGATACGGCCAAAATTGAGAAAGCCATGGAGACAGTTGAGAGATTTGATAGCACTGCACTCTTGGTAGATAAACCAAAAAGGGAGCCCAATAAAGGAAGATTTGAATGGGCATTCATAACAGGGTTTAACTCCCAACATAAAGCCCTTGAAAAATCAGTCAAACGGAACTGGAAAATTTTGAAGAAAGACCCGATATTAGGAGGTGTATTACCTGATCGCCCCTTATTTATATATAAAAGGGTGCCCAACTTGAAAACCTCCTTAGTCAACAGTTATATACCGCCAAAGAAGAGAGAGGGCAGGATTTTAACGCAGGGTTTTCATCGCTGCGGGATGTGTATCTGCTGTCGGGAGGTACCAAGTGATGGGACTAAAAAAATTGAGTCAGTCAGTATTAATGGGAATAGTGTAAAAATGAGAGATTTTATCACCTGTAATGTAAAAAATGTTGTATATTTTATTGAATGCAGGTGCCATTTGTTTTACATTGGTCGCACTACAAGACCGCTTAAAATCCGTCTAAGCGAACACTGTAGGAACATCAAGAAAAGCTTAGAGTCCCATGCTCTTTCAAACCACTTTAAAAATCATCATAATAGCTCTATAGGGGGTATTGTCAGATTTGGGGCGATTAAAGTGGTGAAATGTGGGCCACGACAGCGGGATAAATACACTTTTAGCTAAAAGCGAAATGCATTTTATTTATGAATTTAATACTCTGCACCCTATGGGCCTTAACAACGATTTTGAATTGAAATGGTTCATGTGATTCTATTTTGTTTACATACATGTTTTATCTTGTATTTTTAGACTTTAATTGCACTGACAACTATTTAAGGACATTGGACTTGATTCACTTCATTAAGAATGTATACAGATGTATTCCTCCACTTGTCAGCGGTGACTTTAAGCATTTAGTTACCATGGAGACATAGCGTTAGCCGGAGACAGACTTCTAATGAGAAGGAGTCCGCGCGTCCAGTTACTATGGAGATACCAGCGAGGACGTCATCTCCGGAGTGTACGAGCCGGAGCGTCTGGTTTCCATGACGACGACCGCGCGTACGAGCGGGCGGAAGTGACATGGATACATTTCCGGTACCATGGTAACCCGACAGTGCGCCGGTGTTGGCGATTAAGGATTATGCAGAGACGCCAGCTATGATTGGCTTATGGAGCCTTTAAATATATGGAGAGTGACCTTTGGAAATGATACCCAGCCTTGAGAAAGACTCCGGAAAGGAGTTGAAACGCGTTGGTGGCACCCACACGTGGACAGCATCCAGTGGGCATTCTGCGTGATAGAGATCAGAGACGGTCCGAGCGTGCGGCCCGGGATGGCTTTTGGACTTTAAAGAACTTGTCTGAGAACTTTTTCTGGGTTCTCAGACCCTCTGGTAATTCTTCCGCATTTTCCCCTGTGGCTCCCACACATGGTTTTTTTTTATCATTTCCACTATCTGAACATTGAGTTTGTTTTATGCTATTTATGTCCCCTTTTTTAATGTGTATGTATGTGTTATTAAATTACTGTACGACACATGTGTTCTCCTCTCTCCTCTATTTACATATGCTGCATCTAAACAATTTATGCTACGAGGAGAAGTTGTGAGTTTTGGAGATTGGACACTTCGCTTCAGAGGAAAGGGTTGTATATGCTATTATTATTGTTTATGCACCCCCAGACACCACCACTGCTTATGAACTGTTTAATTTAGGTGCCTGATGGTACCCGTGGTCATAATTTTTTTGGTGCTAGATATCCTTTTGTGGCGTTTTGGAGAGACACCATCTCTGGTTACGGGAACCATAGGGCAGCCTTTTGGAGGGTTTGCACAATACGCGGAGTGTTTGGGCATATTTATTGTGACCATTTGTCCAGGAGATCCCATTGAAAGGTCCTCGCATGGAACCTGCCGAAGGAAATGGCCTCGTATGATGCCACCATCTTTCTCAGGACTCGTGTGCAGTGATGCACAGACACCTTTTTTGGTTTTAACAGGTCTCTGACCAGTGTCATGAGTTCCTGAGCCTTCTCCATCGGGAGATAAACCTTCCTCTGGTCTGTGTCCAGAATCATGCCCAGGAAAGGCAGACGAGTCGTAGGAATCAACTGCGACTTTGGAATATTTAGAATCCAGCCGTGCTGTCCTAACACTTCCAGAGAGTATGCTACGCTGATCAGTAACTGCTCTCTTGACCTCGCTTTTATGAGGAGATCGTCCAAGTATGGGATAATTGTGACCCCTTGCTTCCGCAGGAGTACCATCATTTCTGCCATCACCTTTGTAAATATTCTCGGTGCCGTGGAGAGACCAAACGGCAACGTCTGAAATTGGTACGCTGATGAGGTGGATAAATGGGGACATGAAGGTATGCATCCTTTATGTCCAGAGACACCATAAAATCCCCCTCTTCCAGGATTGCAATGACCGCTCTGAGCGATTCCATCTTGAACTTGAACCTTTTCAGGTATATGTTCAGGGATTTTAAATTCAATATGGGTCTGACCGAACCGTCCGGTTTTCGGTACTACAAACATGGTCGAATAATAACCCTTTCCTTGTTGAAGGAGGGGAACTTTGACCACCACCTGTTGAAGATACAATTTGTGAATTGCAGCTAACACTATTTCCCTCTCTATGGGGGAAGCTGGCAGGGCCGATTTGAGGTAACGGTGAGGGGGCATCTCTTCGAATTCCAGCTTGTATCCCTGAGACACAATTTCTATTGCCCAGGGATCCAACTGGGAGTGAACCCACTTGTGGCTGAAGTTTCGGAGACGCGCCCCCACCGGGCCTAGATCCGCCTGTGGAGCCCCAGCGTCATGCGGTGGATTTAGTGGAAGCCGGGGAGGACTTCTGTTCTTGGGAACAAGCTGCGTTGTGCAGCTTCCTTCCTCTGCCCCTGCCTCTGGCAAGAAAGGACGCACCTCGGACTTTCTTGCCTCTTTGTGATCGAAAGGACTGCATTTGGTAATACGGTGCTTTCTTAGGTTGTGAGGAAACATATGGCAAAAATTTTTACTTTCCAGCAGTAATTGTGGAGACCAGGTCCGAGAGACCCTCCCCAAACAATTCCGCACCCTTGTAAGGTAAAACCTCCGTGTGCCTTTTTGAGTTGGCATCACCTGTCCATTGCCGAGTCCACAATACCCTTCTGGCAGAAATCGACATTGCATTTATTCTAGAGCCCAGTAGGCTAATGTCTCTTTGAGCATCTCTCATATATAGGACAGCGTCTTTTATATGCCCCAGGGTCATTAATATAGTATCCTTGTCCTCAGATAAGGTGTCAGTCCATGCTGCTACAGCACTACATACCCATGCCGACGCTATCGCTGGCCTGAGTAAGGTACCTGAATGTGTATAAATGGACTTCAGGGTACCCTCCTGCTTTCTATCCGCAGCATCTTTGAGGGTGGCCGTATCCTGTGACGGCAGGGCTACCCTCTTGGATAAGCAAGTTAAAGCTTTGTCCACCCTAGGGACGGATTCCCAGCGTAACCTGATTGTTGGCGGGAAAGGATACGCCATAAGCATCTGTTTGGAAATTTGCAGTTTTTTATCTGGAGATTCCCAAGCTTTTTCACATAACTCATTTAGCTCATGTGAAGGGGGAAAGGTCACCACTTGCCTTTTTTCCCCGTACATATGAACCCTCTTGTCAGGGACTGGAGTTTCCTCTGTGATGTGCAACACATCCTTAATTGCTATAATCATATAACGGATAGCTTTAGCCAATTTAGGCTGTAACTTTGCATCATCGTAATCGACACTGGAGTCAGAATCCATGTCGGTATCTGTGTCAACAATTTGGGATAGTGGGCGCTTCTGAGACCCTGACGGCCTCTGCGACATAGGATCAGGCACGGGTTGAGACCCGGACTGTCCTGAGGCTTCTGCTTTGTCTAACCTTTTATGTAAGGAATTAACATTATCATTTAAAACCTTCCACATATCCATCCAATCAGGTGTCGGCGCCGTCGGCGGAGACACCACATTCATTTGCTCCCGCTCTGTTTCCACATAGCCTTCCTCGTCAAACATGTCGACACAAGCGTACCGACACACCACACACACAGGGGATGCTCTTTTTGAAGACAGTTCCCCCACAAGGCCCTTTGGAGAGACAGAGAGAGAGAGTATGCCAGCACACACACCAGCGCTATATAACCCAGGAATCACATAGTAACTTAGTGTTAACCCAGTAGCCGCTGTAATAATGATTTTTGCGCCTAATTATGTGCCCCCCCCTCTCTTTTTCACCCTCTTCTACCGTGTATCTGCAGGGGAGAGCCTGGGGAGCTTCCACTCAGCGGAGCTGTGGAGAAAAAATGGCGCTGGTGAGTGCTGAGGAAGAAGCCCCGCCCCCTCAGCGGCGGGCTTCTGTCCCGCGTTTTTGTACAATATTATGGCGGGGGCTCATACATATATACAGTGCCCAACTGTATATATGTCCACTTTTTGCCAAGAGGTCCTAATTGCTGCCCAGGGCGCCCCCCCCTGCGCTCTGCACCCTACAGTGACCGGAGTATGTGGGTGTAGTGTGGGAGAAATGGCGCACAACTGCAGTGCTGTGCGCTACCTCAGTGAAGACTGGAGTCTTCTGCCGCCGATTTCGAAGTCTTCTTGCTTCTTTCACCTGGCTTCTGTCTTCCGGCTCTGCGAGGGGGACGGCGGCGCAACTAAGGGTGAGATCCTGTGTACGATCCCTCTGGAGCTAATGGTGTCCAGTAGCCTAAGAAATAGGACCTATCTGCAGAGAGTAGGGCTGCTTCTCTCCGCTCAGTCCCACGATGCAGGGAGTCTGTTGCCAGCAAAACCTAACAAAATACTTTCTTATAGCAAGCTCAGGAGAGCTCACTAAACAGCACCCAGCTCGTCCGGGCACAGATTCAAACTGAGGTATGGAGGAGGGACATAGAGGGAGGAGCCAGAGCACACCAGAATCTAAATTCTTTCTTAAAGTGCCCATGTCTCCTGCGGAGCCCGTCTATTCCCCATGGTCCTTACGGAGTCCCCAGCATCCACTAGGACGTTAGAGAAATATTGATTATATAATGGTGCTGCTGTGTGTCATTATTGAAGGGATCCTAAGTGCAGCACCTCCCAGCAATGTATACAATGAGACCCCCCGCGCGCCCAATCACCGGCATTCGGCACGATAATGTGACCGTCACAAGGATGGGTAAGTGAGGCTGCCCTGGACCTCCACTTACCCGCAGAGCCGGAGCACACAGCGGCTGGCCGGTGGGATTTTCCCTCGGAACGCTGAGCGTGCGCATGCTGCTACGAGCTCCTCCTCCTCCGGTGACAGGCTCCAGGCTGCGAGTAGCTCCTCCAGTCCTCCTCCTGATCTGCGGGCTCCCCCTGACACTGACACGAAAGCTCCTCTTCAGGAGTCAGGTAGCGGGAGACAGTGTGGAGGAGATGTGCCCCCTTGAGGTCAGGAGCCCGGCGGCAGCCGACTTTACTGCCTCCCAGAGTTCCGCCCCTGGGCAGGGTTATACATCATATACCAAATTAAAGGTCTTGGTCCGTAGATTTGCAGAAAAATATTGGCATTGTAATTGGCTGCTTCGTTTCTGAGTTATGTGGCAAAATGTCCGCCTGCCATTTGCAATGCATCACCATTGTGCTCTGAAAAATCTGACAGTTTGTGAACTATCCCTGTGCAACTATTGGGTGACCTGGAACATGTGACCTGCTGGGTTGTCTGGAAACTGTGACAGTTATTTGCAGCCACCCAGTAAGCAGTTATTTTTAAAAATATGACTCCTATGGGGTATATGCAACAATTGTCGGAAGCTGTCATCTTGTCGGAAAGACGGCAGCTTCCGACATGTTTTGGTCGGAAGGGGTTCTGGCCTATTCAATAGGGGGCCGTTTTTCCGACAAGTCAGAATGCACACGGATCGGCGGCTTCAGCCGCCGATCCGTGTGTATTGTCAGAAGCGCGGCCAAACCCGACAGGTTTTAGCCCCATTTCCGACAATGTCAATCCGACTTTAAAAAAAAAGTCGAATTGCCATTGTTGGGACCAGGCCAAACCTGTCGGGTTTGGCCCGGCATTGAATACTGACCTGTCGGATCCATTCCGTCGGAAAGGATCTGACAGGTACTGAATACACCCATAAGGGGGGAAAAAATGGGGTAAAATGTTCCACCCAGCAAACAGGTTGCCCGGGTGAAACCTGGCACATCAGCTCACTAAACCCATGGTAAGAAGTGTCCTCCAGATAAAGGAAAGAGAAATTTGAACTATACCACATCAACCAATAATCATTTAGCTTTGATTTAATGCAAATTAGACATATTAAATTAAGTACCTTATTTTCCGCCATGGTTTAAAGCACATTTTGCACCCGCATTCATTAATATGGGGGGAGCCTATTTCACTGCGATGCCTGGCTGCGCACATATTGCCCATTTATGGCAGTGACGACATCGCAAGTTGTTCCTCACCCCACTATGGGATGCAAAAGAAAGTTTGTGATGCCAACAGGACCCGATGTCTGGAATGACACATTGAGTCATTGCTGGGTACTGAATTCCCCCATTATGAGTCCTATATCAAATTTTAACAGTATATCTGCAAGAAAAGTACAGTAGTAACTAGCCATAGTAACCTTCTGTCAGGCTGTACCGACCAATTCTACCCTCAGTGATAGCTGCTTAGCGCCTTTGGAATGGACAAGGAGTGCACTATGTGACCATCCATCTTCAATAATGTTCCATTGTACCCCAAAAAGGTGCGTAGAAAAATCTGTGAATATTTGCTAGCATATTCCATGGTAATGTATACAGCCGAACATTGTGGTGATGTCTAATTGTACATTACTGACAACAGCTTTGTGAAATGCAAGTAAATCTAAATAAATATCTGAGAAATTGCTTGTGTTAACAACTACACTATTATATAATGTATTGCTGGTTCCTATAAATGGAATCCTAGTTTGTAATACCCCTTTCTCACCGCCAATGCCGGATCCCACCTGGGTATTGGAAACGGGTCCTTCCCGGGTGGGATCCGGCATTGGATGCTGCTGCTGGCTTCCCCGACCCGGCAATATGCCGAGCGGGTTGCCATATCGGCGGGGGGCGGAGCCGCCGCTGGGAGATGAGATCATCTCCGCGCCGTCTCTCCCTGTTGTAGTGAACGGGTGCAGGAGCCCGTTTATGCTGCCACTGACCTGGTATTCAACCTGCTTTATTCCCGGGCTGAATTACCGGGTCAGACGACCCGAGATTTCGACTATGGTGCTTTCACACCGCACGCCGACCCGGCAATATGCATGCCGTATATAGAGAAATGCATGCCTGGAACTAAAATTCCTGCAGTAGGGACATTCTTTGTTTCTCTAGACCTGTAGTTATTAAAATGTCATGGATTATGTGCAAGCCGTTCTAACAGGGTATTAAGAGTGCAGGCTCAATCTAGCATCGGCGATAGTGATGCACGGGGCTGCGCATCACTATCGCTGGGGGCACACGGCAGATCCGTGCTTAAAATCTAAGCAGTCAGATTGCTTAGATTTTAAACACTGATCTCTCCGTGTGTACCCCCCTTTAGAGAGCCAACCATGAAACAACAAAGGGCTGTAGATAACACTGCATCTGTCGTTACATCACACAGCATATGCAGCTCTGGGGTCTGGCTATGGACATATCTGTATCCCTTCCTCCCACCTTTCTGCTATTAGAATGCTTATGGCAGTGTTGTGCACAGAACCTGTGTTACATGTTTAATTGATTCCCTGTTGCTTAGCAACCTGTGCTTTAGCGACATGCAGCATAAACACAAGATACAGAAGCATGTGAGCATCATCACAGGTTCCCGAGGGATATATCACATATTTTTACACCAGGAACTGTGGGACATTACTCCCAGGATGCGGTCTACAGGTCAACAACACTTATGGGGGAGATTTATCAAAGCTTGGAGAGATAAAGTGGAGAGAGATAAATTACCAACCAATCAGCTCCTAACTGTCATGTTACAGGCAGAGCTAAAAAATTGCAGGATCGGATTGGTTGGTACTTTATCTCTCGCCACTTAATCTCTCTCCAAACTTTGCTAAATCATGTCCTATGTCCATTATACACAGGGCAGTGTATGATTAAGAAGATACTTATGATCAGCAGGGAAGGGCCGATTCAATTAGTTGTGGTACTGTAGTGACTGTGCGGCTAGTAGGGTCATTTATCAATGAGTGATACATTTCTTGGCTGCTGCAATTTATCACTCAGTGAAATGTATCACTCATTATAAATGAGCACATTAATAGGTTAACCTACAGTTTATAATATCAACCATTTCCTATCAATTTAGATTACTAAATTCCATTCACTCATTTCAGTTTAAAGGAAAGAACACCAACGGTACCACAAGCTGACTTACATGGTTCTTATATGAGCTCATTAAAACAGAGAGGATCTGTTCCACTGTGAAAGGCAAATTATGTCAGTAGAATACCTCCCAACATGACCCTCTCCAGGAGGGACAGAATGCTCTGCTCCTGGACTTCCCTCTTAATCTAGTATTGCCATCACCTGTGCTGAAACACCTTTCTTATCCATGAACCTGTTCAACACAGATGCAGACAATCATAGAGAGAGAAAAATCAAGAAGCAGAGCATTGTGTCCCTCCTGGAGAGGGTCATGTTGGGAGGTATGCAGTAGTAAGAATATATTTCTGGGGTGTAGTTCTCAGAAACTGGGACATTATCAAAATGTTCCTATACGTCAGGCATTTCCAACCACGGTCCTCAAGGCACACCAACAGTGCAGGTTTTAGTGATATCCAGGCTATAGCACAGGTGACTTAATTAGTAGCTCAGTTATTTTGATTTAACCATCTGTGCTGTAGCCTGGATATCACTAAAACATGCAATTTTGGTGTGCCTTGAGGACCGTGGTTGGGAATGCCTGCTGTACGTTCTCAGACAAATGTATCCTGGAACATTTTACCTGCTTGAAAGTCAATTTGCCACTAATAGCTTTCCACACAAAATAATCCATCGCTTGGTAATATAAAAGACTTTTAATTAATTGGTGCTTCTAACCAAAATGGCTGTGTCTGAGCTCACAGAGGACATAAACTACATTTATCGGGATCGGTATGAAATACCTATAATCAAAATCCCGACTGTCAAAATCCCGACAGCAATTGACCGGCGGTCAAAATCCCGACAAGGTTTGAATCCCGACATTTAAAATACCGACATGGCCAAAATTCCGACATGTAAAATGTTGACAGGTCAAAATGCAGACTCGAGTTTCTCAATTTTTTTGCGTGTATGTCAACATAGGTCGACATGGACACCATATAGGTGTACCGCTGCGCTCGCCATGCTTCGGGCAAGGTGCCTAGCTGCGCTCGGCACACTATTATATCCCCCCTCCAGGTCCACTGGGATAGTAAAGTATGAACAAGTCGGTTTCAAAGTAAAAATCATGAAAAACTCATGTCGACTTTTTGACCTGTCGACATTATAAATGTCGGTATTTTGACCATGTCTGTATTTTAAATGTCGGTATTTTTACCATGTCAGGATTTTTATCCGTCAGTCAATTGCTGTCGATATTTTGACTGTTGGGATTTTGATTGTCGGTAAATTGACTGCATCCCCATTTATCAATACACACAAAAATAAGATTTTAAACCTACCGGTAAATCTTTTTCTCCTAGTCCGTAGAGGATGCTGGGGACTCCGTAAGGACCATGGGGATAGACGGGCTCCGCAGGAGACATGGGCACTAAGAAAGAACTTTAGGTATGGGTGTGCACTGGCTCCTCCCTCTATGCCCCTCCTCCAGACCTCAGTTAGAGAAACTGTGCCCAGAGGAGACGAACAGTACGAGGAAAGGATTTTAGTTAATCTAAGGGCAAGATTCATACCAGCCCACACCATCCACACCGTATAACTTGGGATATACGAACCAGTTAACAGTATGAGAACAACACAGCATCAGTCCGAGACTGAGGAAAACTGTAACATAACCCTTAAGTAAGCAAAAACTATATACAAGTCTTGCAGAAGTAGTCCGCACTTGGGACGGGCGCCCAGCATCCTCTATGGACTAGGAGAAAAAGATTTACCGGTAGGTTTAAAATCTTATTTTCTCTTACGTACTAGAGGATGCTGGGGACTCCGTAAGGACCATGGGGATTATACCAAAGCTCCCAAACAGGCGGGAGAGTGCGGAAGACTCTGCAGCACCGACTGAGCAAACATGAGGTCCTCCTCAGCCAGGGTATCAAACTTGTAGAATCTTGCAAAAGTGTTTGAACCCGACCAAGTAGCAGCTCGGCACAGCTGTGATGCCGAGACCCCTCGGGCAGCCGCCCAAGAAGAGCCCACTTTCCTGGTGGAATGGGCCTTTATTGATTTTGGTAACTGCAATCCAGCCGTAGAATGAGCCTGAAATTGGTAATAACAATCCTGTACCGCAAATCTCAGGTACGCCTGATGAGGTGGATATATGGGAACATGAAGGTATGCATCCTTTATGTCCAGGGATACCATAAAACCCCCCCCTTCTAGGCTGGCGATGACCGCTCTGAGCGATTCCATCTTGAACTTGAACCTTTTCAAGTATAGGTTCAAGGATTTTAAATTTAAAATGGGTCTGACCGAACTGTCTGGTTTCGGGACTACAAACAGGGTTCAGTAATACCCCCCTTGTTGAAGCAGGGGAACTTTGACCACCACCTGTTGAAGACACAATTTGTGAATTGCATTTAAAACTATCTCCCTTTCTGGGGGAGAAGCTGGTAGGGCCGATTTGAAAAACCGACGAGGAGGCACTTCTTCGAATTCCAGCTTGTAACCCTGGGAAACAATTTCTATTGCCCAGGGATCCACCTGTGAGTGAACCCAGATGTGGCTGAAAAGTCGAAGACGTGCCCCCACTGGGGCGGACTCCCTCAGTGGAGCCCCAGCATCATGCGGTGGATTTTGTAGAGGCCGGGGAGGACTTCTGCTCCTGGGAACTAGTTGTGGTTGGCAGCTTTTTTCCACTGCCCTTACCTCTGGCAAGAAAGGACGATCTTCATACTCTCTTGTTTTTATTTGACCGAAAGGACTGCATTTGATAATGTGGCGTTTTCTTAGGCTGTGAGGGAATATAAGGCAAAAAATTTGATTTACCTGCTGTAGCTGTGGAGACCAGGTCCGAGAGACCTTCCCCAAACTATTCCTCACCCTTGTAAGGTAAAACCTCCATATGCCTCTTTGAGTCGGCATCACCTGTCCATTGCCGGGTCCATAGGACTCGTCTACCAGAAATCGACATAGCGTTGACTCTAGAACCCAGTAGGCCAATGTCTCTTTGAGCATCCCTCATATATAAGACAGCATCTTTAATATGACCCAGGGTCAATAAAATGGTATCCTTATCCAGGGTATCAAATTCCGCCGATAAGGTATCTGTCCACGCTGCTACAGCGCTACAAACCCAAGCCGACGCTATCGCCGGTCTGAGTAAGGTACCAGAATGTGTGTAAATGGACTTTAAGGTAGCCTCCTGCTTGCGATCAGCAGGATCCCTGAGGGTAGCCGTATCTTGGGATGGCAGTGCTACCTTTTTGGATAAGCGTGTCAACGCTTGGTCCACCCTTGGGGAGGATTACCACCGTATCCTGTCCTTAGCTGGGAAAGGATACACCATAAGAATCCTTTTGGGAATCTGCAGTTTCTTGTCTGGAGATTCCCACGCCTTTTCAAATAACTCGTTCAGCTCATGAGAAGGGGTAAAGGTTACCTCAGGTTTCTTTTCCTTATACATGTGTACCCTCGTGTCAGGGACAGGGGGTTCCTCTGTGATATGCAAAACATCCTTTATTGCAATAATCATATATTGAATACTTTTAGCTAATTTTGGCTGTAACTTTGCATCATCGTAGTCGGCACTGGAGTCAGAATCCGTGTCGGTATTAGTGTCTACTATTTGGGATAGTGGGCGCTTTTGAGACCCCGAGGGTCCCTGCAACATAGGGGCAGGCAGGGCCTGACTCTCTGCATAATTCCAGGACTCAGCTTTGTCCAACCTTTTGTGCAATAAATTCACATTAGCACTTAAAACATTCCACAAATCCACCGAGTCAGGTGTCTGTGTTGCCGACGGAGACACCACATTCATTTGCTCCACCTCCTCGCTAGGAAAGCCTTCTACCTCAGACATGCCGACACATGCGTACCGACACACCACACTCTCAGGGAAACCTCTTATCTGAAGACAGTTCCCCCACAAGGACCTTTGGAGAGACAGAGAGAGAGTATGCCAGCACACACCCAGCGCTAATGACCCAGGAAAAAAAACACACTGTATGTTTACCCAGGTAGCGATGTAATTATTATCTATTTGCGCCAAATTATGTGCCCCCCCCCCTTTTTAAAAACCCTCTTTCACCGTGGTAAGCAGGGGAGAGTCCGGGGAGCTTCCTCTCAGCGGTGTGCTGTGGAGAAAATGACGCTGGTGAGTGCTGAGGAACAAGCTCCGCCCCCACAGCGGAAGGCTTCGGTCCCGCTGAAAAATTCAAAAACTGGCGGGGGATCTCTTTTATATACAGTGCCCAGTCTGTATATATGCTTATTGCCAGATTTGGAGGTCCCTATTGCTGCCCAGGGCGGCCCCCCTGCGCCCTGCACCCTTACCGTGACTGCTGGGTGTGTGCTGTGTGGGAGCAATGGCGCACAGCGTTACCGCTGTGCATTACCTCTATGAAGATCTGAAGTCTTCTTTCTTCACATACTCACCCGGCTTCTATCTTCCGGCTCTGCGAGGAGGACGGCGGCGCGGCTCTGGAACGAACGGCGAGGGTGAGACCTGCGTTCCATTCCCTCTGGAGCTAATGGTGTCCAGTAGCCTAAGAAACAGAGCCTAACATTAAAGTAGGTCTGTTTCTCTCCCCTCAGTCCCTCGATGCAGGGAGTCTGTTGCCAGCAGGCTCCCTAAAAATAAAAAACCTAACCAAAATACTTTCTTTCCAGGAAGCTCAGGAGAGCTCCCTGTAATGCACCCAGTCTCCTCTGGGCACACTAAAAAACTGAGGTCTGGAGGAGGGACATAGAGGGAGGAGCCAGTGCACACCCATACCTAAAGTTCTTTCTTAGTGCCCATGTCTCCTGCGGAGCCCGTCTATCCCCATGGTCCTTACGGAGTCCCCAGCATCCTCTAGGACGTAAGAGAAACAAGAAGTGTAATAGGCTGAAACCCCGCACACAGAACAAGCGGAATGGTACTGTGCACTTGTCCACATCATACATATACGGGTCTATTAAATGAATGTCGGAATTGCCGTCTAGTCAGAAACACGGCAGTTTCCGACTTTTTTTGATCGAATCAGGATTCGACCTATTCAATGGGGCTGCCGTTTTACCGACTTGTTAACAAATCCGACTTGTCAGAAAACACGTGGAACGGCAGAATAGCCGCGGATCCACATGTTTTGTCGGATTTGCAACCAAATCCGACAGGTTTTAGTCCCGTTTTCAACAATGTCAATCCGACTTTTAAAAAAGTCGGATTCGCATTGTCAAAAAAGGGGCAAAACCAGTCGGATTTGCCCGCAAATTGAATACTGCATTGTCGGATCCTCTAGAGTCCCCATAGAGTGAAACAGCTTTGCAGGCATCAACAAGATTCCAATGCCCGTTTGAGTTAAATGCCCCGTTAACACATCTGGCAGAGTCGCCGGTATCTTGTGGAAGCTTGCAAATCGCAGGCTATTACATTTCCCCATAGAGCAAGAAGCCACACCGAGAACCGCTTTCAGCAGACGAAGCAAAAAAATGGATATGTTGGAACTTTCTATACATCCTGAGACTGTTCACGAACCTTATTCTCATTCTGAGTCAAGCGCAAAGGGTCTGCCAAGTTGTACTGCCTGATGCTAATGGGATAATCCGTTCAACTAATGTGGGCTGCGTGTGCAAGTGGAAACCTGTGCCGCCTGTTGGTTTTATGCTGGCCCCTACAAACATCAATTGTATTGGTACATACGCATTGCGCATGCACGACATTGCCCGGCGACCCGCAACGACGCTTACAGAGAAGAAAGCAGTCGCAACGGCGACCGCAAAGAAGATGGACAGCAAGAGGGTGTTCCGGGGCGTCAACCTACCGTTTGCTGCCGTTTTCAGGGACCAGGTAAGCAAAACGCAGACGTGTCCAGGCAAACGGAGGGCGGAGGAGTGACGTCAAAGCCGGGCCCATCATCGCTGGATCTATCGCACTGGGTAAGTAGGTCTAGGGATACTCTTGTTTTGAGTGAAACTTTTTTAGCATAGCAGGGCTGCACAAGCGATCGCAGCCCTGCTATGCTAAAATACACTCCCCCGTAGGCGGAGATTAGTTGATCGCACCAGCAGCAAAAAGTTGCTTGGTGCGATCAACTCGGAATGAGGGCCTAAAACCGGGTACACACTGGCCAATGTGTGTACCCGGCGATATTGGCTGCAGTGAGGACCTGGTGGGGTGGGGGCATCGGCAAGTGCATACACACTTTCCGATGCCGGCGTGAAGGGAGCGACGGTGGGGGGAGCGGGGGCCATGCTGTAGCTGCAGAATGGCCCTCATGAACGAGGTCCTCTCTCACCTGAACTGTTTAGACGAAAGAGGGGGTCATTAATGAGGCGCGGGAGTGCGAATCGTTAACGATGCGGAGTGTACACAGTAGACGAGATAGTAAAAGATATTGCTCAGAATGACACTTCTGAGCGATAGCTTTAACTTTCTCGTCTAGTGTGTATGGGGCTTTAGAATCAGGCCCCTTTTGAGCATGTAGAACGGAGCAGTTATACCCCAACATACTGTACAATAAGCTGTTTAACTTGGCTGCAGCAATAATAGCATTTTCTTCCACTTACTATCAGGGTTGCCGAGAAATTTGGTGGGCCAGAGGGTCCATTCATTTGGGGAGGTGGGGGTATTCCTAGGAGAGTCCTTGCAGGGCCCGATCTAGACTTTGTGGCACCACGGGCGAAAAAATAGGCGCGTGGCTTCACGGGGTATGGTCAGTTATGCCCCCTAGTTGTGCTGTGCCCCCAACACTGCGCCACTTAAAAATAAATAAAAAATACTTACAATCCATGCTCCTGCTTCCCGACCGCTGCTGCCCTCCGTCTCCGGCCGCCGGCGCCGCTCCTTTGATCTATGGGAGAGACGTCATGACGTCTCTCCCATAGCACCGCATAGACACTAGAGGTCAATCATGACCCCTAGTGTCTATGTGCCGCTCACACAATGCAATGCGGTGCGTGATTACTTCATCGCGCACTGCACAGCACCGCATCTACCGAGCACCAGTAGCGGATCTTGCCAAGGCGGCGGCCTCCGGAAGGCGGCACCCCAGGCAAAAATCCTGTGTGCCTGTAGCAAGATCCGCTACTGCGTCCTTGCCCCAGCAGGGTCCTGGTAGTTAGTAACTTCCCACTGTTATATATACATATATTTATACATACGTCTTAAATAAAGAAAATGACATACAGTATGCTATATATATATAATGCTGTTAATATGTATGATCCTTTCCAGGAGGGACACAATACTCTGTATCTGGACTTCCTGGGTCATGTTGGGAGGTATGATTTTGTTATATATTATTCATTTTAAATAAAGGAACTGAAAGCTGAAGCTGTTTCACATTGCAATCAATGATGTAGAGCAGGCATTCCCAACCACGGTCCTCAAGGCACACCAACAGTGCAGGTTTTAGTGATATCCAGGCTTCAGCACAGATGGTTAAATCAAACATAACTGAGGTACCAATTAAGTCACCTGTGTTCAAGCCTGGATATCACTTAAACCAGGACTGTTAGGCGCCCTACACATTAGGCGATGTGCCGCCGAGGCGCCCGACGGCCGATACGGCCGACCCGGCGGCGGGGGGGGCAGTGATGGGGGGAGTGAAGTTACTTCACTCCCCCCGTCACCCGGCTCCATAGACGTGCAGGCAAATATGGACGATCTCGTCCATATTGGCCTGCATGCACAGCCGACATGTCACCAGCGATGAACGAGCGCGGGGCCGTGCATCGTTCATCGCTGGTGACTCCACACTGCACGATATGAACGTTATCTCGTTCATTAATGAACGAGATCGTTCATATCGTGCAGTGATATCGGCATGTGTGTAGGGCCTATTAGTGTGCCTTGAGGACCGAGGTTGGGAATGCCTGATGTAGACTGTCTCGACATTGCAATGCATTTCATTTATCGCTCCAGACAATTATGTTCAGCTGTCCCGGCAATATTTACTGATAAAAATGGGTGGAAAGAGTATTTTATAATTAAGGAATAAATAATGACACTTATCGCTGCAGTAGGGGATAGTTTGAGTCGGCTCCTAGATTTCAGGATCATTAGAGGAAATGTAACAAGAATAAAGAGTTTAGGGCAGCAGTGTTAATTGGCAGCTGTTTACAGCCTTGCTTGTATTGTGCAATACTGAGTAATGTAAGTAATTAACGCTTCAATTCTTATTATTGCAGCGTAGATGTAGCAGAGCGTAAAATAGGCCCAAGAGGAGCCTTAAAGCAGACACATTTTCTGCATCAACAAAGATGTAACTGGTTGCAACTCTGCTGCCAAAGGGAAGAATCACCTGGCTCTGGCTGTCGTCTTTGTACCCACACAGAGATTCTATTACAGACTTGATATCTAGAAGACAAAGGGCCTAATTCAGACCTGATCCCAGCAGCAACATTTTTCTCCAATGGGCAAAAACATGTGCACTACAGGGGGGGGCACATATAACATGTGCAGAAAGATTTAGATTTGGCTGGGTTATATTGTTTCTGTGCAGGGTAAATACTGGCTGCTTTATTTTTACACTGCAATATATATTTAATTTTGAACACACCCCACCCAAATCTAACTCTCTCTGCACATGTTACATCTGCCCCACCTGCATTGCACATCGTTTTGCCCATTAGAACAATTTTGCTGATGCGATCAGGTCTGAATTAGGCCCAAACTATATTGTATGACCATGCATCTTACAGGGGACAGTTCTGGTAAAGGAATTCACCCTCAGATGTCTTTAGTTATTGGTTTGCACATACCATACTGCAACTTTTACTAAATGCTATGCAGTCTGTGTTTCTGACATACATAAGGAGTCTATATCATCGGGAAAAGTCACTATTCCCATTCCCCCTGGATACAGTACAGCCAGTGACGTAAGGGGAAAGCAGTGCACCCTCTGCTGGCCCTACCCACTAAACACGTGACATTGTGACGCCATGCCTAGGGAGCCAATGTCGTTGGCTCTGACTTGTTTTTGCATTAAATATTGTAACCCTATTAAATCTGGTAGGCAAAATCTACATACAGTATATCAGGGATTTGGAAATCCATTGCTTATTAAATATACCCCATTTGAAATGGTCAACTGACATTTGCTCCAATACATTACCAGATTTTTGTTCTAACCAGCCAGATTGGAAGATAAATCTTTAGGTCTATAGGCACTTACACGCAACACTATGTGACTAGGATGCACCAGGAGACTGTGCTTATTAATTTGATATGTGCCACTTGTATATATGAGTGACGACAGTCTGTATATGAAGCACAAAGAAACTTGGTATGGAAAGTATCTATTGTGCTGCATCGTAGCACTTCGTATGCAGATTCAGAGACTCAGTCACACACAAATATAGAAATGTTGCATCTAAAAGTAATCAGCACAGTGTCCTAACGTGACCTAGTCACATCATGTTGTGCCTAAGATGCATTTTTGGCAAAAAAGATGACCAACGCTAGGAGAGTCTCAAGGTAACTGGTGTTTCAAGAGGGGCTTTTTGGCGTGACTACAGCACATCTGTAATGTGAACTGCCTAATTCAGACCTGATCGCAACAGCAAACTTTTTCTCTAATGGGCAAAATCATGTGCACTGCAGGTGGGGCAGATATAACATGTGCAGAGAGAGTTAGATTTGGGTGTGGTGTGTTCAAACTGAAATCTAAATTGCAGTGTAAAAATAAAGCAGTCAGTATTTACCCTGCACAAAAACAAAAACAACCCACCAAATCTAACTCTCTATGCACATGTTACATTTGCCCCACCTGTAGGGCACATGGTTTAGCCCATTAGAGAAAGATTTTGCTTTAGCGATCAGGTCTGAATTAGGACCACTGTATGTTATAATGTGAACTGGGGATACAGTGTTGCATAATGTGTACTGGCAGCCCTGCAAGGTGACATTATGTGAACTAGGGCCCTATTATGGTTCATAAAGTAAACTAGGGCACTGTTATGGGGCATAACATTAAATAAGGCACTGCTATGGTTCAGAAAATGGACTAGGGCGATAATATGGGGCATAAAAGTAACAGCAGCAGCAGAGATGTGTCCCTTTAGAACAGTCGTGCCAGTAGAATTTTGTTCTTAGTGGTACTGATAGTAAAAATGGGAGTGGTCATGTGTCATGAGGGGGCGTGGTCATATGAAACTAGGGGAGTGGCTACATGACAATAGAGGCATGGCCTCATTATGCCACACACTGTAATGCCCCTTACACATTACGCCAAACACTGTAATGGCCATTACACATTATGCCACATACCGTAATGCTTATTACACATTATGCCACACACTGTAATGCTTATTACACATTATGCCACACACCATAATGCTAGACACAGTAATGCCTTACATATTATACCACACCGTAATGTCTATTACATATTATGCCACACACAGTTATGCCACTGACACCATTTTATGTCCCACACACAAAAATGCCCAAGTAGTGTGCTGGTGGTATGTAATGGTACTCCGTACCAACCCGTACCACCCTACTTTCGGCACTGCTCTAGAAGCACTGGGAAAGGGCCCCTTCAAAATGTTGCTATGGGGCCCACAAAGTTCTGGCTACACCCCGTGCTCTAGTCCCTTCATAAACAAGTAGAAAATGAGAACTTCGATGTCAATGTCCAACTAGACAGAATATACAGACTTCATAACAAGTATTCTGTATATCCCACTTATATCTCTATATATCTATCAATGCCCAGAAATGTACTATTCATTAACATTTATTTATAGAGCACCAGCATAGTCCCTTGCACTTTACATTGGGGGAGGAAAAGGGGGGATACTATAACGAGACTGTGTAATAACATAGTGACAAACAACCAGGTAAGAGTGTCATTTACTAAGATATAATTTATTATGCATTTATTATGAAACAGGCATTCTCTTATATTGTCAAAAATAGTTAGCAATTATTTGATCAGCAACGTTTACAGTGCTTAATGATGTTATGCGACTGTGGTGTGATCTGTCACATTACTGAAAACCCGGAGGCCTAGGTAATAAAAGCTGCACTCTCATCATTGCCAGGCAGTACAACGAGACCAGGTGGGGATTTACTACAACATGTAAGTAGCATACTATATTATTAGTGGGTAAAGGGAACTACATAATAGCACTCATGCTCAAATTACCTGGTTAGATAGTTCACCCTTCCAACCATAAAATATTAAGGACAGTCCATCACCATCTGAAAAACAAATACTGTGCAGCTCCACATTTATACCAAAGTCACATCTCAAAACTGGAACTTAGCGTATACTTGAGGAGACCAATAACCTGAACTGTGCTTATATCTCTTTATATTTATACAATGCTATAACAACTGCAAAGTTAAAAGTACTAAAGCTATAGCAAAGCAACCGTCTACATTAGATATGAAAGCCTGCAAGCAATGCTTGTGTTCTTCTGCAACCACTGACCGCGTCTTGCTCACCAGTGGGGATTGCTCCTGGTACTGTTATACCGATGTGTAAATGAGCAGGGTGGTTCCGGCAGAGCGCAAGCTGCAGACGCTGAAATCATCAAAGGACATCGGTGGGTCCTGTAGCTGCAGGGAGGGTGACTAGCAAAGCAGCGGCAGGTACCGGAGCTGCAGGGAGTGTGAGTAGTGCAGCGGCGGGTGCCGAAGCTGCAAGGAAGGTGAATAGTGGAGTGGCGGTTGATGACTCCCAGAGCTGCTGGGAGTGTGAGACACACACACTCTCATTCTCTCCTGGCTACCTGGCATAATATGTACATAAGGGCTACCTGGCGTAATGTGTATATGGGGCTGCCTGATGTAATGTGTATATGGGGCTGCCTGGCGTAATGTGTATATGGGGCTGCCTGGCGTAATGTGTATATGGGGGTGCCTGGCGTAATGTGTACATGGGGGCTACCTGGCGTAATGTGTACATGGGGGCTACCTGGCGTAATGTGTACATGGGGGCTACCTGGCGTAATGTGTACATGGGGGCTACCTGGCGTAATGTGTACATGGGGGCTACCTGGCGTAATGTGTACATGGGGGCTACCTGGCGTAATGTGTACATGGGGGCTACCTGGCGTAATGTGTACATGGGGGCTACCTGGCGTAATGTGTACATGGGGGCTACCTGGCGTAATGTGTATAAGGGGCAACCTGGCGCAATGTGTATAAGGGGCTACCTGCCGCAATGTGTATATGGGGCTACATGGCGCAATGTGTATAATGGTCTACCTGGCATAATGTATATATGGGGCTACCTTGCGTAGGATGGTGATGAGTCTGGGGGCTGAGGAAGGTGATGGGGATGTGTTTGTATGTATGTATGTGTGTATGTATGTATGCGTGTATATATATATATATATATATATATATATATATATATATATATATAATTCCAAATAAGGGGAGCACTCACCAGTCTTCAAGAAGGTATAAGTTTTATTCAGGTCATCAATGACAAGCAGGTTAGATCGACGTTTCGGTCATGTTTCTGACCTTTGTCAGGATACCAGTACAGTGAACTGGTGCTACCTAAATACCCCCATAAGTCCCACCTCCCAATTAATCATAGCAACTCCCCCACACCCCATAACAAAAGATAATGTCATTAATTTATGTTATCAAATGAATCAACATACATACATGAAATAGAAAACAAGAGATCATATCAAATATCAGGCATAAATAATGTTATACTGACCTCCTCATGTAGTCACAAGCATGCAGTCACACTCTATCAGCTTCGCGTGTGGCGTGCGTTCCACTGCGGCCCGTACTTCCGGTCCGTGGAACGCACATCCAGCACTTCCGGGATATAGATCCCGGGGTGTGCATAGATGTTGCCAGGTAACCATGTGAAGATGCGTCGTCATGTGCCATTAAGGCACTTCCTGTGCGCACGGTAGTAGGGAAGTTATGTATCAACATAATATGGTTGCTTAGCAACCGTTATCGTCAGTGTGGAATCACAGGTCACCATATCAAAGCAAGAGCAATATAGATCTATATAAAACGGGTTGTTATATCATGATCAGTGGTATGGAGTAAAAAAAGGGCATCACATACCCAAATCTGAATTTAGATATAAACAAATAAATAAATAAAGAGCGATGTCCCACTAGTCATATACTAGGGGTAATGATATATTATAAGTGTCCCATTCTAAAGCTATAGGTTGATAATTGCTATTAGGTTCCCGTGGTCATTGCTGAAATGTGTGTGACTACAAATAGTGACCACTTGGGGGGTAAGTAGGTTGGTGGGCGGTAGGTCGTTTGGGGTATCATTTAACATAAGTATAAATAGAAATTCCAAAAAATGAATTCCAAAAAATAAATATCACATACAAAGATAAATAATCAGATACCATCCAGGTATATATTGGATATTTATATCTCATTAGTATTTGGTTTCAAGGATTGTATAGAAAAAATTCAAAAGAACCGACGACAGGAACAAAAATATAAAAATAGAAAAAAGGAAAGAAAAAAGAAAAAATAGAATTATGTTAATTATATATAAAAAAGTTTCAGAACAGTCCCACATGGAGGGTTGATGTGAGGTAAACCAACACGGAGTATCCTTTATAAAAAGATACTATAGTGTATTCCATCATTAAGGCCTCGTGGTCTTATTGTGTCCAGTCTGTATATCCAGGCGGCTTCTCGCTTCAATAGCAATTTTGCTCGGTCACCACCTCTTCTCGGTGCCTCCACTCTGTCTATTACCATACTTCTTAAGGATGCCAAAGAGTGTTTTGCCTCACAGAAGTGTCTACCAACAGGTTTGTCCGAGGTGCCACTTGATATTGCATTCCTGATGGAGAGACGGTGGTTGGCCATCCTCTCACGGAATGGACGAACCGTCTTCCCCACATATACCAGGGAACATGGGCATGTCAGGGTGTATACCACATAGTCAGAGGTACATGTCAATCTATGACGGATGGTTATTTTTTCTCCCGTATGTGGGTGATGGAAAAACTGGCCCGTGGTCATGCTTCTGCATGTGGTGCAGTTGATGCATTTGAAGCACCCTAATTTTTTGGGTATCTGCCACATATTGGATGTTTGCTGTACCATCCTGTCGGGCTGCATCAGTATATCTTTCAGATTGTGTGCACGTCTGAAACTGAGTAGTGGTTTGTCAGGTAATTTTTTCCTGAGTACGGGGTCCGTTTTGACCACTGGCCATAGGTTTCTAACTGCTCTCCGGATAACCGGACCTGCTGTGTTAAAGGTTGTGGAGATGACAAATGGATTATCCTTCTTATGTTTTTTATGTGAGGCTCCCCTATAGATGTTTTTGGCTTTGTATAGGCATCTCATGATGGTCTTTTTGTCATACCCTCTTTTTTCAAATCTTTTTTTCATCTCATCTAGTTGCTTGACAGCTACTTCTTCATCTGAATTGTTTCTGAGGACCCTTAGGAATTGAGATATTGGTAGATTCTGCTTCAATGGTCCAGGGTGGTGACTGTCAAAAGACAGTAGGTTGTTCCTGTCAGTCGGTTTTCTATACAATTTGAAACCATAGCCATCATTGGTGGTGTAAATACTGACATCCAGGAAGTCCACAGTATCAGTACTGGAGTGCATTGTAAATCTAATTGTGGAATCTAGGGCATTGAGATGCTCAACCATGTTCACCAGGGCCTCCTGGGTACCCACCCATATCAGAAAAACATCGTCTATAAATCTTCGATAGAAGGCGATACTATCTCCAAACGGCGGTATGATGTTAGTGGTCTCATATGCATCCATAAAGAGGTTTGCATACGACGGGGCTATGTTACTCCCCATCGCTGTCCCGGCCGTTTGAAGATAGTATCGCCCTCCGTAGGAGAAATAGTTGCAATTCAAAATCAATTCCAACAGATCCATCAGAAAATCTATCGGGGGTTGACCCCTATGTGATGCGGTCAGTGCTCGTTTGGTCATGGCTAGACCTTGGTTATGAGGGATCACCGTGTATAGTGAGGCCACATCCATAGTGACCAGAATCCTCTGGCCAGTATGGGTCTGTTGATTCAATAATCTTAGAAAGTCTTCAGTGTCTTTTAGATAGCTGTTGGTCTTCTTAACACAGACTTGTAAAAAACTGTCTACATATTGTGCTACTTTAGAGAAGAGTGAATTGCGTGCGGAAATTATTGGACGGCCAGGAGGTCTGTCCAAAGTCTTATGTATTTTAGGTATCACGTATAGGATAGGAGTAATAGGGAAGTCTGTTTTAAGAAAAGCAATAGTATCCTCATCTATCCAGTTCTGAGTGAATGCCATGTCTAGGACATTATCTAGCCTTTTCTTAAAGACTACACCAGGATCCCCCGGTAATAGTCTATAAGTTCCTGCATCAGCGAGTTGTCTCCGTACTTCTGCATCATAATCTGTGGTGTTCAGTATTACAACTGCTCCCCCCTTGTCTGCGGGTCTCACAGTAATGCTGGAGTTGTTTCTAATCTCATACAGTGCCTTCCTCTCAATGGCCGAAAGATTGTGTCTAATCATTTTTTGTTTAGTCAGTGATTTTTTGACTTCTGAGTCAAGCATTCTGGTGAACGTTCTAATGCTGGAGTTATATATATATGTGGGGGGCGCCATGACATGAGCTTGCTTCCGGTGTCATGGCTACATGCTAGGCCTCTGCAAATGAGGACAGGTTATCCAGGGAAATGTAGAATAATGAGCTGCTATTTTTTTTACCTTTAGAGAAAATCAATGTTTTAAATCTCGCTGTAAACAAGAAAATCATTTGTCATCTTTATATTCCCCCCATAGATGGGACTTAACAGGCCATAGAGTCACTATGATCCCGAGCACGGGGGCTGGAATCAAATTACTAGGGATAGAAAAATAAATCATTATCATCAAAAGCAAAACAATGTTGCAGGTACAAAATACCTGGATTAAAAAGAGAGAGAGAGAGAGAGAGAGAGAGAGTTGGGTGAGGGGGAAGGGGTGTGAAGGGAAGAAATACCAGAGGGAAGAAAAAAAGTAAGGAAAAGAAGGTAGAAGAGGGGAAGAGAGGGGGAGGGGGAGAGATGAACTTGAACAACTTCTAGGGGGTAGTAGGTTTGAAAACATTTAAAGTGCACTGTGGGAGAGGAGACTCACACCTGTCCCCTGAACAATTACCCCATTATTTTGTTCAAGAAATGTTTTTTAGGAAACCATACTTGATATTTACAGTAAAACTACTTGACTAGAAAATGAGGGTCTATTGCAGGCTTGTTGGAGCAGTTTTAATTCTTGCGGTTTCATTTTGTTGATGCCTTATTCCAAAATAAATCATTGGGACACCTGCCTGTAGCTCCTGGAAGTGTCAGGTGGAGCACTTTTACTGACTCACTACTTGCAGAACTGTAAATGGTATCAAAACCAGATCACAGAAGCACCAGGGATGAACAAAGGGGGTCAGGTCTAAAACCGCTGGCATGGGACATGATATGGGTCTCTTTGTATGTTAGGGGTGGCACATTTTTCTACTGTTCATTACTCTTTTCTGATGGAGCAAAAACAGGCAACCATGATACCATACCCTCCAACATTTTAAACATGAAAATCGGTACATATTAGGAAAGGGGCGTGGCCACTGGTAAAGGGGGCGTGGTCACATCCCTTTTGCTATACTTTAAATGGAAGTTTGGAGAGCCAGAAATCAGTCCAGACCATAAAAAAAGGTACTGTACCTGCCAAAAAGGTGCAGCTGGAGGGTATGTGATACAAGTGCTTCTAAGGTAGTCTATGGTGGTCATTCCGAGTTGATCGCTAGCTGCATTCGTTCGCTGTGCAGCGATGAGGCCAAAAAACGTCACTTCTGCACATGCGTATGCGGCGCAATGCGCACGCGCGTCGTACTATTATAACGAACGATGTAGTTTCACACAGAGTCTAGCGAAGCTCTTCAGTCGCACTGCTGTCCGCAGAGTGATTGACATGAAGTGGGCGTTTCTGGGTGTCAACTGACCGTTTTCAGGGAGTGTTCGGAAAAATGCAGGCGTGCCAGTAAAAACACAGGCGTGGCTGGGCGAACGCAGGGCGTGTTTGTGACATCAAAACAGGAACTGAACAGTCTGAAGTGATCGCAAGCGCTGAGTAGGTATTGAGCTACTTTAAAACTGCACAAAAAAAACTTTGCCGCCGCTCTGCGATCCTTTCGTTCGCACTTCTGCTAAGCTAAAATACATTCCCAATGGGAGGCGGTATAGCTTTTGCACGGCTGCTAAAAACTGCTAGCGAGCGAACAACTCGGGATGACCACCTATGTACAGCATGAACCAGAACTGACATCACAAGTCTAATGTAGGAAAGTAAAGTGTACGTTTCATCCCAAACACTCAGGAAAGACTTGTGTACAAATTAGAAAAGGGGGCGTTGTCACGGGTAAAGGGCCCTTTTCCTATACTTTCAATGGAAGTTTGGAGAGACAAAAATCGGTACAGACCATAAAAAAATGTACTGTACCTATTAAAAAGGTACAGTTGGAGGGTATGCTTGTGTAGCACCAATAGCTCTGATAGAACACACAATTTGTTATTTGCTGGATGGAATTATTTGTTTGCGAGTAGAACAGTGGGGGACACATTAATATGTAGTTATAATGATGTATCAGCTCTTATTAGTAATTAATCATCGGGGGTTAAACCACAAATTTCATTAGGTTTCCGTAGCCAGTGATTTAGACAACATGCCAAACTAATTGCCAATACAGAATAATTAATCTAGTAGGAGTATTAGAAGTGTACATAAAAGGTTCCCTTAGAAAACACACATTGCATAAAATCTCACCGGCTACAGATTACAATTAGTAAAGATAAAAAGCAGAATTCCTTTAACTAGAACTATGATGTGGGGGAAATTGCCAAATAAAGAGCTATGTACAAGATACTGTAAGCACAGAGGTAGGTAGATCGCTGGTGGCATTTTAACATCTGTATGTCACAAAGCCAATCCATGGAATCAATAATACCCTTTAGCCATGCAACAAACGAAAATCACCTATTGTCTAGCAGGCATTTAAAACGGCGCAGCAGCACACAGGAGACATCTATAATAAATGGGTGCCCTAGATGATTTCACAAAAGCAAGTCCGTTCCATTGGTAGGTGCTGCCAATAATACATTGCTGCAATATGGATTCTATTTTATTAGGTCTTCACACAGCCATCCCAGAATATATATATATATATATATATATATATATATATATATATATATATTATATAAATATATAAAACACATCACCACCTAATTAACAAGTCGGCACCATTAGATGCTACAAGGCAGGTGATTGCACAGTTTGCACGAATTAATTGCACTACCAAGAGGGGGATGGGGGGGAGATGGTCTAATATTAACCCCTTTTTAATCCAGAAATGGACAGCATAAGACCACATATCATCAGTCCCTGCGTTGTTCTATTTTATCATGCAGCATGTGTGCTGGTCACATAAATATCCCAGGATTGGGCACAGCAAGCCCTTGTTACTATGCCTACAGACTGGATGCACCACAATAGGAATGCAGCAAAGGTGCTGATCATGGACGGAGGTGATGAGATGCATACTGCTACCTTACAGCCTTCTATGTGGGGGTCTCTCACTCACCTGCAGTGACTTCTACGAGTGGGGGTCCGTTGTTTCAGAATCAGGATCCCATGATCAAGCGGCTGCTGTCAGTGACTGTGTGAGTCCCCTAGCTGCTTCCCTGCACGGGGGCGCGCTTTCCCAGGCTGAGAACAACACATGCGCGCCCCCGCTCCCAATCAGAGGGACAATGTAGCAGTCTCGGGCGCTCTGCCCACTTTCACACCTTTGCGTCTGTATGGGTGCAAACAAATGTATCAATATACACTGTCTCCAAATGCCATCATTTTTTGGATGTGTGTATTATGCTCTGCATGGGAACCGGAGCACGTTGAATTAGAGTGGCAGCATACTGTGGATTTATCTATCTATCTATCTATCTATCTATCTATCTATCTATCTATCTATCTATCTATCTATCTATCTATCAGGGCTGTTTCTAGCCAATTTGGCTCCCAGTGCGAGATTTAAAAATGCGCCCCCCCATGACATAAAAAAATGTGCCCCCCCCCCCCAAAACACACACCTAGATAAAAAAAAACTTGCGCGCACGCCCAGCAAGGGGGCGTGGCCTCATCTAAATGGGTGTGGCCTCATTTAAATGGGCATGGCCTCGTCTGAAAAGACTACCTCACAATCCAGTTTTTGACCCTGCTCCAACAGATCACGACCACCACAGGAAAAAAAAATTCTACCATATTAAGCCCCACACAGTAATGCCCCCTGCACCATATTATGCCACACACCGCAATGCCCTTGATACATTAAATCCCCACACTGCGGCAGGCAAGAGTCCCCATTTCACACATTACGGCAGGTGTCCCCATTTTACACATTGAGAGAGAGAGAGAGAGATAGAGAATACTTATAGAGGCGATTACCGCTCTTCGGCACGCCTCACCAGTGGCTCCTCGTGCCGGCCTTTCCCTCTTCCTAACTTGGATCCCCCTCTGTACTCCGCTCGGGGGGGGGGGAGTTTTGCGGAGTGGCGGGGCTGCGTCGCCTGCCCCAAGAAACGGCCCTGCTATCTATCTATCTATCTATCTATCTATCTATCTATCTATCTATCTATCTATGGATTTCATATACAGTATGTCCCATTTTAATTGGGGGAAGCGCCGACTTTATCTGTTTCCAACCGGTTACGTGTGGCATTAAGAAAGCCAGAGCTTGTACTTGCAGTGCGGAATAATGGAACCGGCTTGCGTTCACTTGCGCTGGACCCGAATTAAGGGCCTAATTCAGAGCCGATCCTGCAGCGACCGCACCCTGAAGCCCTATGTGGTGTGCGCACGTGAAAGCATCTCACTGGTGCGATTGCCTCTGCCTGATTGACAGGCAGAGGCGTTCGCAGGGCTGGAGGGGGCGTGCTAGCATCATTTGAACACAGTTGGGGGGGAGTGGTCCGTACAATGCAGGCATGTCCGAACCATTGCTGGGGCGGGCCACAGCGGCTGCGTGATGTCACACGCAGCTGCTGTGACCCAAAACATGGTGGGTATCAGCCATGCTAGGCAGCATAGGCAGGGAGCTACTTGTCGTGTGCGAAAGCATCGCCGCCATGCCTATGCATCTAGGCTGCATAAGCAGGGAGCTACTTGTCAGTCAGGTGCAAAAGCATTGCCGCCATGCAATGCTATTGCACATGTGCAGGGGGGGGGGGGGGGGCTGGCATTCGGTGCAGACTATCCCTGTGCTGGACGTCCCCATGCAAGTGAGCGTTTTTTCATCATAGATGTGCTTTTTTACGCACATCTACGATCGGCTCTGAATTAAGTCCATGTACTGTATATCAAACCTTGAAGCGGCTGCAGTGCTAATGCTGCCCCCGCCTGCTGGCGCAAACGAGTATGGAGTAAATAGAACTAGCAGGTTCCATACCTATACCTATTTTATGTAACTTACAAAATGCTAGTAAAGCAATATTGTTGTGCCAGTGGGTAAGGGGCATCATTCTGTGTAAAACAAACCTCTTGCGGCATACATATAGTGTGGCATAGCATTTGTGTTCCAGCAAGGAAAAGAAGCACTTTGAGGTTTCCTTGCTGGAAAATAATGGACAATAGGGAACAATGAATGCAGAATCTGTGAAATGACAGTGCTCACTCTATAAAGTACAATATATTATACCTCGTATACAACTTTAATGCTGTGACAGGTGTTCAGCATTCCCCATTGGGTAATAGTTGTCAGTAAATGAGCCTCTGAAGCTATGTTAGTTTTGGCTGGACATATTTGCCTTTTAGGAAAATAATGTATTGTTTTTATGATATTACCGAGACACACACAATTATTATTTATTTATTATCAGTTATTTATTATAGCACACACATATTCTGCAACGCTTTACAGAGAACATTTGCCCATTCACATCAGTCCCTGCCCCAGTGGAGCTTACAATCTATATTCCCTATCTCATATACATGCAGTCACTTTCACGCTAGGGTTTATTTTCTTGGGAGCCAATTAACCTACCAGTATATTTTTGGATTGTGGGAGGAAACCGGAGTACCCGGAGGAAACCCACGCAAGTACGGGGAGAATATACAAACTCCACACAGTTAGAGACATGGGGGTAAATTTACTAAGATAGAAATTCTATTTAAGATGGGATGTTGCCCGTAGCAACCAATCAGATTCCAGGTAATATCTTCTAGAAGGTGCTAGATACATGAGAAGTAAAATCTGATTGGTTGCTATGGGCAACATCCCATCTTAAATAGAACTTCCATCTTAGTAAATTTAACCCATGACCTCAGTACTGTGAGTAATGCAGTAATGCTAACCATCACACACACACACACACACACACACACACACACACACACACACACACACACACACACACACACACACACACACACACACACTAGAATGGAGGTGCGGCACTCACGGTATAAATAACGGATATTCAGCTGTCACGTATCTTTAGTAACGTTTCAGTGCCCCAGCACTGTCGTCAGGCTTTATAAAGATACGTAATGAAACAGAGAAAAATAGGAAAGTGCCTCAAGTGGCGCAATGCAGCTATAGTACCTGATGGTTCAAAATAAATGTCACCACATTTAAAGACAAGAATAGATACAACAAAATATGAACCTTCTTAGTACACACAGCGCAAACAAAAAAGGGAAGGAAAAAAATATTTTTTATACGTTCCTGATTGAATATGCAGGCTCAGATGTCTCTGTCCAACCTTCCAGATGAGTAGAATGCGACTTGTATAATTTCGATATGAAACAGAAAAAAATGAACAACCAATGTGTAGTATTTCACAACAATAAATAAATCAGAAAACAAGTCTTTGGCTGATCAGATATAGATATCCAGGTCCAGCGTACCCCACTCACTCAGTGATAGATGGATATATGCATATAAAGGGTATCTTTATGCCATCCGATATCGTGTCTATTCACCCTATAAAAAGAGATCCAATTATTGGATCCCTGGTACCGGTACAACCAGTACATATATATCGTAGGGCACCCAATTTAAAAAATAAACTTGTTTCCAGTGCTCTCCCTTCTGTACCATCTGGACCAAGGATTACATCCAAAGGTTTTTTTAGATGCGGAAGCTGCATTGGCTGCAAAAACATTAAAAGTGAAGGACAAAGCAAAATCACTAAGATCTCCATTAATAATGTGGATATTGATATTACTGATTTTATAACATGTGATACAAAAAATATTGTGTATGCGGTCAGATGCAAATGTAATTTATTTTACAAAGTACGAATAGGGGAGCATATAAGAAATATAAAGAAGGGGCTAGATACCCATTCTTTATCCTTACATTTTAAAAATATACATAATTGCCTGGTTTCCGATATCACAGGTTTTTATAAAGATACGTGACCATTGAATGTCCGTTATTTATGCTGTGAGTGCCGCACCTCCATTCTACTACAAGTTTTACATGTGAGGGCACCGGCTGATTTATTATCAATTGCTCTGGGAGTGCCATTCTCTCTCATATATATATATATATATATATATATAGAGAGAGAGAGAGAGAGAGTATATCTAATAGGTATATCACTCTTGCGTGTGCAGTCATTCTCTGATATACGTTCAACCACCCAAGGTCCCTGTTGTCACAAAATAGTCCCTGTGTGGAGATAATGTAGGTAACACAGATGTTTGCAGATTCTGAAGTGGCTGCTTAGGGAAGTCTTGTTCAATTTTTTTTAATGGATCATCATTGTACAAGTCATGTGTGATGAGGCTGATGTGAAATTATTTGAGCTATGTGGTAAATTTTATATTCTGGGATTTTTTTTCTGTCAGAAGTGTGCGTCATAGTGAGGCAGGGATGTGCTGCTTTCCTGTAAGCAGTGTCTCTCTGAGAGTTGTTACTGTTTAAACTTGTGAAGTGATACAGCTGTGAGTTCAAAAGTCACCCCTGCCACTGAAGAATTTCCCATTAGGCAATGCCTACGGGTGACACTTGCAGGGGAGTGGAGGAGCAATTGGATGCTTGTGTTGGTACTGTCAGTCTGAAATGTACCTGTAGCTGCAAAATATTTCCACTGCATTGTACCATGGTGGTCATTCCGAGTTGATCGTTAGCTGCATTCGTTCGCTGTGCAGTGATGAGGCAAAAAAACGGCACTTCTGCGCATGCGTATGTGGCGCAATGCAATACAACGAACGATATAATTTCACACAGGGTCAAGCAAAGCTTTTCAGTCGCACTGCTGGCCGCAGAGTGATTGACATGAAGTGGGCGTTTCTGGGTGGCAAGTGATCGTTTTCAGGAAGTGTTCCAAAAAACGCAGGCGTGCCAGGAAAAACGCAGGCGCGGCTGGGCGAACGCAGGGCTTGTTGTGACGTCAAACCAGGAATTGAACAGTCTGAAGTCATCGCAAGCGCTGAGTAGGTATTGAGCTACTCTAAAACTGCACATAAAAACTTTTCCGCCGCTCTGCGATCCTTTTGTTCGCACTTCTGCTAAGCTAAAATACACTCCCAGTGGGAGGCGGCATAGCGTTTGCACGGCTGCTAAAAACTGCTAGCGAGCAGACAACTAGGAATGACCACCATAATGCCATCCTGAATGGAGTGTAAATGGGTAGGACATATACATACGGTATCCGTTTGATAGATAGACAGTGTCTAGTTAGACAGTCAATAGACACCATATGTTAGACAGACATTAGGTCGACATGGTCAAAAGGTCAACATGGTCAAAACGTCGACATGTCAAAAGGTCGACATGGTCAAAAGGTCGACATGAAAATGGTGAACGTAAAAAAGATAGACAAATGTTTTTTTATGTAACATGTTTTTGGACTATTTCATACTTTCTCTATCCATGTCGGCATAGAGTTGGTTATAAACCTTGTGGCGAGCGTATGCCTTTCTACAATTGGGGGTCCCAGATGATAAAACTATCCACACAAACCACAAAAATGCAAAAAACATGGTGTCTACCCTTTTTATGTCGACCTTTTGACCCTGTCGACCTTTTGACCTGTCGACCTTTTGAACTGTCGACCTTTTGTCCTGTCAAACTTTTTCATGTCGACCTTTCGACCCTGTCGACCTAATGTCTGTCTAACATATGGTGTCTATCTATTGACTGTCTAACTAGACACTATCTATCTTTCATACCGGAACCCATACATACTGCCCCTGTAAGCTGTCCTACTTAGTAAATATGTATACCTAAATTAAAGAAATAAAAAAAAATTCATAGTGGCTTTTTAAAAAGTAAATAAATATTACATTAAATTGGTAATCATCAAACAATGTTTATATCCAATCAATGAAAAGCATAAAATTAGGTGGGAAGGGGGGGCATTACTATTGTGCCTAGGGACGTCCTCACCCCTTAATCTGCTACTGCATCCCCCCCCCCGAAGTTGCTTTGTGCTAAGTTAGTTTCCCCACAGAAAAAGTGTGCTAAGTAATATGACAAAGCAGTTGTCTTTAAACATTTATGTGATATAAAAATAATTCATTATATACGTACTTATCTACACTAAATCTTTAAATTGTTGATCCCCTCTCTGGACCCCACGGCTGCAGAGCAGATCTGAAGCCAGAGACACTGCTCACTGCAAAGGGACTTTTTGAACTCCCTGTACTTCCGTTTGGCATATCACAATAAATATATTTGCCATGGTTCTTTTTCTTATTAGGAAAAATAAGAACAATTGTTTAAGACAGTGGTTCCCAAACTGTGTGCCCATGCAGAACAAGTGCTAGTGTCTACCAATTAAAAAAATGTGTGGCCAAACAGAAGCAAAGCTGTCAGGGGCGTTTAACAAAGAGGGCACTCATGCACCTCCGGGTGGGCCCCCTCCTCTGTACGGCGCAGTAGTCTCTGGCATTGTGCTACTTGTACATTGTATTGTGGCATTGTCTACTGTACATGCGCAAGTCTCTGGAACCATGGCGCCCACCATGTTCCAGAGACGGAATATGCTGCGCTATATAAGAAACTGTTAATAAAATAAAATAAATAAATGTTCCAGATACCAACTTGATTACTGTGCAAGCGCGGCAGCCATTTTGTCTGCAATTTTTGCAGCGACTGCAGCACCCGCCGCTGGACTCTGGAATGGTAAAGTAAGTATTAAAATAATGGGTTTCATCCATTATAGAAACGCCAATTGAAACTGTATACCATAACATAACAAAACAAAACATAAAGATGACAGGTAGACACAATTTACTTAATTTAATATTTTTTTCCCCCAAATGTATCAATTAAAAACTTTTATCCTAGTGGTGCCAGGAAAACTTTGCTGATACTCTACGGCAGGGCTGGCCAAACCGGTCCTCGAGATCTACCAACAGTTCACATTTTCCAGACTACCTAGCTGGTGCACAGGTGTAGTCATTACTAATTAAGATGTGCTGCATTCATTCCTAACTGACAGTTCTACAGATCTCCAGGAGGCCTGGAAAACATGCACTGTTGGTAGATCTCGAGGACCGGTTTGGCCAGCCCTGCTCTAGGGTGAAGTGATTCAAGAAAGTTTGGGAACCACAGGTTTAAGGTTTAGATATACAAACTGTGGTCCATTTCTATGAAACAGTGAACAGTGCAGTGAACTTACCAGGTTACCAGTATATAGATAACTCAGGTTCTAGTGTCTGAAGAGTCGCATTTCAAACAGGTGTCTATGCGATGGACATCAGTATCATGTTCTCTAGAAGTAACTTAATTCAAAACCTTCATTATTAATGAATTGCACTTTTCATTTTCAACTTGAGTTAAAATTTGCCTAAGATATAGTTATTTCAGTGACATTTAACTATTGGAATGTGTGCTTGTTTTTCGGGAGTTAAAGCTACTAAACTTAGAAGTACAGTAACAGAGTTATGTGAGGGGAAGTGGTTGAGCACTTGAATAAGGGGGAGAGTTATCAAAGCTTGGAGAAATAAAGTGGAGAGCAATAAAGTACCAAATAATCAGCTCTGACTGTACCTGCCATTTTACACGCTGTGTTTGAAAAAAGACTGTTAGGAGCTGATTGGTTGTTGCTTTATTTCCCTCCACTTTATCGCCACACTTTCATAAATCTCACCAGAGGAGTATTGGAATGGAAAACCAGCCCGGGAAATTTATGGAAACAGCCCTAATGGGGGCCAAGGTCTGTTGTGGGGGTGGAGTCTGTTGAAGGGGCGGGATTCCTTCTCACAGGGTCTTATGCTGTTGTTGCATCTGTGCCTTATGCTAATGATTCTGCAGGGCTCTTTCCTAGTATACATCTGTGCATCCAAATACAGTATACAAGGACAGAGATGCCCACTTTCAGTGCTTACAGATGATGCAATCATGCTTTGTGCATCCTTAAACGCCACCATTGGTCTCACCATTGTAACTTTCACCAGCCCTATGCTAGGTGTCAGGGGCATAACTAGACCTTTGTGGGCCCCATAGCAAATTTTTAAAGGGCCCCCGCTGTGCTCCGTGACAAGTTGGGGAGGGGGAGCAGCACGGGAATGGAGTAGAGGCTGGTGCTTGGTGAGGGGCAAACAGAAGAAAAAGATCTAGGAGCTGCAACCCCTTTTCCCTCCTGTCAATCAAATCTATATATATGTACATTAGGCCCAGGATATTAGTATTCATGTTGTGTCCAGGCTATGTCCTACCTAATAGTTGGCCAAGCCTCTGTGGTGGCTGGTGACATCCCTTAAGCACGCTTGTTAAAGCAACACAGGAGGGGGGTGGGGAGATTCCTCCACTCCCCCCTAATTCTTACCTGTCAGTGGCAGCAGCAGCCACTTCCCAGCCATGTGCTGGGCTGGGAAGCTAATTGGCCGTTTACGTGGCATTAATTCAATGCATAAAAGCATGCAGTCATGGTCAAGAGGTTCAGTTGCTGTGCAGACCAAACACCAAAATAGGGAATATATGTGGTCTAAGTGACTTTTATAGTGAAATTACTGTTTGTGCCAGACAGGGTGGTTGGGTATCTCAGAAATTGCTGGTCTTCTGGGGTTTTCATGCTGAACAGAGATCAGAATTTACCAAGCATTGTACATGAAACAAAACACATCTAGTGAGAGGCAGTTCTGTGGTTGAAAACACCTTGTTAATATAAGAAGTTAATGTGAGTTAGGAAACAGTATGTGTTGCAAAAGCAGTATGCAGAAGGCCATCTCTAAATGCAGAGCACATTGGACCTTAAAGTGGGTGGGCTGCAGCAGCAGAAGTTTCCACTGGATTCCACTCCTGTCCGCTAACAGATGCTGCAGTGAGAACAGGTTTACAGATACTGCACAACTGGAGGCTGGAAAAACTTTGCCTGGTTTGACAAATCTCAATTTTTTTCTGCAACATGCAGATGGTTGAGTCAGAATTTGGCGTAAACAATGTGGATCCATCCTCCTTATGTCAGTGGATCAGTCTGGTGGTGGTGGGAAATGGTGTGGGGAATATTTTCTAAGCACCTTAATTGAGCATTGTGTAAATGCAAAAGCCTACCTAAGTATTGCTGCTGTCCATATACATCCCTTTATAATCACAGTATACGCCAGGCTTTTTCAACCAGCGTGCCGTGGCACTCTAGTGTGCCGTGGCACACTAGTGTGCCGTGACCAGTTGCAAGGTGGGCCGCAGAGCCAGAGCAGCTTCCTGCACCTTCAGAGTGAACTGTTGGCCCGGGCTCTTCTTAGAGGATCAGTCGTGCTCCGGCCGTGACATATGCCTTGAAGACACGGCAGTGTGATATCATAGGTCACGTCCGCCGCTTCTCACCACCCAGCCAGCCCACCTGCCTGCATACACATCTTCCAGTTCCTGCCTGCATACACAGCTTTCCTTGCCGACCCACATCCACACCTGCCCGACCGCCCGCTGCTCAGTATTCACAGCACTCCACTATGAACAACTCCCGCCACTGAGAGACAGGGAGGAGGACAGCTGACCGGTAGGGGCTAATATTTGTTATTTTATGTCTCCTCTGGGGAACAATAGGATTTATGTGAGGAGAATAAGATTTATGGGGGGAACAATGTGAATAGGATTTATGTAGGGAGCAATAGGATTTATGTGGGGAGCAATGTGATTGTTTTTTCTGTGTAGGCCAATGTATGTGTGGAATTTTTTTTTACTATGAGGGCCAATGTGTGTTTTTTGTTAATTTCTGTGGGGAACTGATGGTGTGCCATGGCAATTTTAAAATATTGTTCGGTGTGCCGCGAGTAAAAAAAGGTTGAAAATCACTGGTATACGCAGTTTCGAAAGGCTACTTCAAGCAGGATTCTGCATCATGATGTAAAGCCCATATCATCTGTAACCGGTTCCATAACATGACAATGAGTTCAGTGCAATCCAATGGACTCTAATTAGTGTAGACAACCATAAAATATATAGTGATCGAACACATTGACAATAATGCTGCATTAGCTATAAGTGACAGGTGGGGTTAAGGTACCTGGTACAAGAGTGGTGTTAGGTGGACATTTACTAAGCAGTGATAAGAGCGTAGAAGTGAGCCAGTGGAGAAGTGCCCAAGGCAACCAATCAGTGCTGAAGTAACATCTATAATTTGCATACTATAAAATTATACAGAGCTGCTGATTGGTTGATGGGGCAACTTCTCCACTGGCTCACTTCTCCGCTCTGATCACTACTTAGTAAATGATCCCCTCAGTCTGCGATGTTACTGACTGGTCTTGTTTCTTCCACAGCTGCTTTTGCGAGGATCATTGTCAAAAGACATGGTGACCTACAAGATTAAAATTGCAACAGGGACTGACCTGACTGCTGGGACCTGTGTACAAGTCTCCATTGTTCTTGTGGGAGACGACGGGGAAAGTGCTAAACATCAACTGCCCCATAAGTGGAACAACTTCATACGTGGAGCAGTAAGTGTCTTAGGAGAGTCACAATGATTTATATAAATGTTACTGCTTACTACAGTATAGGTTATATAAGGTTATCTTTCTACAATTATAGAAAGTGGATATTCACTAATAGGATGAAGACCATTAAAGTGCAAACATTCCATTTACATATAAAATACATTACATTCTATCCCACTATAACTATGTTACAGTGTTCCACTCCCACTAAATGTCTTCATATGTTTTTATGACAGTGTTCTAATGGCATATGGGGGGTCATTCCGAGTTGATAGCTAGCTGCATTCGTTCGCTGTGCAGCGATGAGGCAGAAAACCGGCACTTCTGCGCATGTGGCGCAATGCGCACGCGCGTCATACAATTGCAACGAACTATGTAGTTTCACACAGGGTCTAGCGAAGCTGTTCAGTCGCACTGCTGTCTGCAGAGTAATTGACAGGAAGAGGGAGTTTCTGGGTGTCAACTGACCGTTTTCAGGGAGTGTTCGGAAAAACGCAGGCCTGCCAGGCAAAAACGCAGGCGTGGCTGGGCGAACGCAGGGCGTGTTCGTGACGTCAAAACAGGAACTGAACGGTCGGAAGTGATCGCAAGCGCTGAGTAGGTATTGAGCTACTCTAAAACTGCACAAAAAAAGTTTGCCGCCGCTCTGCGATCCTTTCGTTTGCACTTCTGCTAAGCTAAAATACACTCCCGGTGGGAGGCGGCATAGCGTTTGCATGGCTGCTAAAAACTGCTAGCGAGTGAACAACTCTGAATGAGGATATGATACAGATTACAAATCTGAGACAGAATTGTTATGACATCACTGACCCCGCCACCATCGAACCACGTATGTTCAAGTACAGTAGTCTACAGTTGAAGGATCCGAGTGTCCCTCGCCGGCGATAAAGGTAGCCTACTGTATAGACTACAATGGCCAACAGCATCTATAGATGGCATTCGCTATCAGGGAATCATGATTCCTTTTGGAGCTTGATAAATTGTTGAAGAATGCAGTCCCCTATGTAGACAAAAGTGATTGGACAACCTCCCCCTTCCCCTCGCACAAGCGAAATGGTGTCCCCGTTAACACCTCCAAATGGACACTTCCTGTCAATCACTTTTCCATGTAGTCCTCATTACGAGCTGGATTGCAGCGGCACCTTGGCACATGCACATTGCCACCGCTGCACATGCGCAGTCTGCTGATAATAATTCCATTGCGTGATAATCAGCCACTGCGTACACACATGAAGTAGGCCCATAGTGTCCTTCTGCTAACTGTCCTTCACCAGTTACCATAAAGGAGTGTCCTTCTTCTGCCGGTTCTAGAGGAAGCTTTTGCTTCCATGATTGTAGAGCACAGGACTGATCTGAAGTGCGGCCATCTCCAGTCCAGCTGCCATCCACACTATAGAAGGAGAAATCGTTAACTTCCACCACCAAATTAGGTTAATCCATGATGCAGTCAATTAACCTGAGTCCTGCTATGTACCGTTTGTGCAGTGTGTATACTGTGAGCCAGTGGTTCCCAACCTCGGTACCCCCAACAGTTCATGTTTTCCATGTCACCTAGCAGTTGAACAAGTGTATTCATTACTCACTGACACATTTTAAAAGACCCACAGGTGAAGCAAATTATTTCACTTGCAATCCTGTGGGGAGACCTGGAAAACATGAACTGTTGGGGGTACCTGAAGACCGAGATTGGGAAACACTGATGTAAGCCATGGTCGAGGTGCTCTATTTAGATATAACTGAAACCAGTCTTGCCTAAGCCCTAAACCATGACTACATTTTATTTTTCTGGGACACCCATTCAACCGCAGGTTTGTATTTGCTTTTGTGACATGCCCACGACAGATCTCTTGCCCACATCACCCCCGGTGCCTCTGCCCAAATATTTTCATATATTTTATTAGAATTGTGGCCCCAGGGCCTGATTCAGATGTGGTTTTTCTTGCTGCTGCCATTGCTATATTTTGCCTTACGCAAGTGTGATTATATCCTAATATGGGCAGAAGCTAACCTGTGCATAGGGACACCCACTACTGTCGCATCATTTCGGTCTTATGGTGTATAATTGCTGATACATTGGTACCAGCATTGAAAATCGGGTCATGTCGCAGTGCCTCTGTAGACCCATAGGCTGAGCTGCTCTCCAGGGACACAGAGGGCCCACCAGTAGCAAGTAAGATTGCAACTGCTACTTTTTGCATGCCCAGTAAAAGCCAACTGAATGGCCATGGCATGCCTGCGTTTACCCAACCACTCCCCGTTATCACCCCCCAAACGCTGTCTTCCTGTAACTCACTTTGTGACTAATCCCTTGTTGCAACCGCCATAGCAATTCACTTGCTGCACGTGCGCACTGTGGCTCAGGCGCTTGCGCAGTATGAAAACATTGACCAATTTGCATACAATAGCCACTTTGCAACCTCATCTGAATTGGGCCCCCAGTGTATATCTTCTCAGGACGACATGATAGATTATTTTGTGTTTCGGAGTCTGTAAGGCTGATGCATCGAAACACAATGATGATGATGATGACAACATGCAACATGTTTTGGATTAGGGATGGAACATTAAAATTTTTTTAATGTTTGCAATCATCAATGTTATGAGGTTGATGTCCGATGGGATGATGAGAGGTCGAAGGGTTTTTCCCACTATCGATGGTTTTATTCCAATGTTAGTTCATATCATACTTCCTGGTTCCTGCTTCATCCTGACTGACTAGTCTCTCAGAGAAGACAGTGACAGGCAGAGCAAGGCATCAACGTATAGCAAACACTGATGTCTAGCATGCCTTTGTCATCAATAGCAAAAGGCCAATTGCCTCACTCATTGATGGTCTTGTGTTGATGGCGAATATCAATGGTTCCACCAATATTAAGGATTCATCCTTACTTCTGATTGGATGCTTGCGGATTTACCTCTCCATCTCATAGCACTTAGCGGTTGATTTATTAATCAGTACCAGTGGAAAAGTTGCCCATAGTAACCATCCAGTTTCAACCTATCATTTTATGGAAAGTACTTGATAAATGTTACCTCAAAACTATTTGCTATGGATAACTTCGCCACTCTTTGTTCACTGCTTGATACATCAACCCCTGAATTCCTTAGTGTGCTTGCTATGCTATATAAAGTCAAGGCATTCTATTCTCATTACGTAACATTTACATTTGCACTGCCACAGGAAAGGATTTTGTAAGTGAAAGGTAACAAATGTTTATATTATTATTATAACACTCATTCACATAATAGGGCAGATGTACCTAGCCTTGGAGAGTAATAAAGTGGAGAGAGACAAAGTACCAACCAATACGCTCCTGTCATTTTTCAAACCCAGCCTGTAACGTAGCAGTAAGACGCTGACTGACAGGTACTTTATCTCTCTCCACTTTTTCACTCTCTAAAGCTTCGTACATCTCCCACATAACGGGTGGAATAGAGGCAGAGGGAAAGCACGTGTATG
This sequence comes from Pseudophryne corroboree, assembly GCF_028390025.1. Taxonomy (NCBI): domain Eukaryota; kingdom Metazoa; phylum Chordata; class Amphibia; order Anura; family Myobatrachidae; genus Pseudophryne; species Pseudophryne corroboree. The sequence continues at coordinate 105,558,471 of NC_086445.1, read as the reverse complement.
TATAATATAGATTTACTGTCCTTTATTATAATAAGATGTATGTTAAATGTACTATGGGGGTCATTCCGACTCGATCGCAGCGTGCTTTCGTTCGCACAGCTGCGACCGGGTCACTACTGCACACGTGCAGGTGCCGTAATGCACACGCACGTTGTTGCTGTTGCCGGGCAACGATGCTGACCGCAGAAAAAGCGGTCGCAGTGGCGATTGCAAGAAGATTGACTGCAGGAAGGCGTTCCGGGGCGTCAACTGACCGTTGGCGGAGATTAGTTGATCGCACCAGCAGCAAAAAGATGCATGGTGCAATCAACTCGGAATGAGACCCTATGTACATTGGAAATGTACATAACTAGTGGCATGAGCAGAGAAAGCACTCTAGACATTTATAGAAACCCCTGTGTGCAGTGAGAAATGACTGCCAATGGGCGACAGAGGAAGAGCGCCCGTTTACAGGAATAAGGGAGACTATAGACTTTATTCAGTGATGATCTCTGCATAGGTAGCAGATCTGCGTTCACCTCCTCACTTGCAGGGAGCCGCCCAGCACAGGGCAAGGCCACCCAGCATGTGTGAGGCTGTCTCCAGATGCGTCCGCAGTCAGATTGCCGGTTTCCCAGCCCCAACCCATATAGAGGTTACTAACTTTACTGTTACATTATTATTTGTATGAACTGTATTACTATTAACTGCTAAAGTAATATATGTGTATAGATTCATATTTGTAACATCATTGTACAGCCTAATTGGTAGGGAGTATTTTGTATTTTCATCTGTGTATTGTTTAATACAACTAGTCAGATGGGAATCCATCAAATTGTGAGGAGACAAGTTCCATTGAAATACATAAATAAATAATCCTGTTAATGTATATTACGGTGTGTGGTTGTGCAGTTACTAAGATATCAAGGTAATATCTTATATGCCCCTAACTGATCCAGAATACTGAAGAGTACTGAGGTTTGGGTGGAAGCACTGCAGAAAACAGATTGTCTTGACTGGCTGAGGCATTTGTCCCGATCGAGCATACGCTGCGTACCGGGGTGTAGGGAGGCGCGCCTAGTCATAGAGAGGCGTACCTAATCGCACGGAGGCAGACAGAGCGTTTGGCGTTACCTTTACGTGTAATACCTGCGATCATCCACTAGATGTCGCTTTTTACAATCACTACTGCGCATGCGTGTGGTCTCCCGTAAAATACAATACTGAAATATATAATAAGGACTACTTTACTAAGGCATCTCATTACGCTGCATACAGTAAATACTCATTACGCTGCATTATTTAATACAGTAAATACTCATTACGCTGCATTATTTAATACAGTATATACGGTACAGACGCAAATAGTACAGCATACAGTATATGATCCATCTACAGTACTTTATGAATATGTGAGCATCCAAGTCCCGCAGACAAAACAACATAAAACCAGTAGTGTACACTGTCGCAAATGGACGTGTTAGAAGTTCACTATTGCCTCTTGAGATTAGGAATTTTGTACAGTAAATTAGCGTCCTAATCCCGTAGCCATTACAGCATAATCAAAACCAATGGATTTATTCATCTGTCTGCGGCGAAGTGGTGAAGTGTTCCGCTTCCCATACTCAGAGTCACGGGTTCGATTCCTAAAATACGAATGCATGTTAGTTTTTTCCAGACTTCTTTATTTTTTTTTATTCACATAAACCAGGGCAAAGCTGCAGGAGCGGTTCTACTGTTAAGGTTCTATGCACCGTACAGTACACATACAATTCTGTAGCAGGGCAAACTCAATAGAAATGGCTACCACCTATGACTCCTTGCCCCATGGAGGCCCTAGGCTACGGAGCAAGTAACAGTCCAGATTTTGCAGGCTATGGGGCAATGCTGAAGGAGCGTCACAATCCCCTAGCTAAAATATACAGGGGTGATCGGAATAAGCGAGGTCTATGCACATTACGGTACACCGGACTTGATTGCATAGCACACTGGCAAAATTGCTGCTGCCCCTGAACCCCCACCATGTGGTAGGCAGCGCTCGGATATGGAGTGAGAGATGGCATAAGTTTTGCAGGCTACGGGGCAATGCTGAAGGAGCGTCACAATCCACTAACCAAAATACACAGGGGCGATAGAAATAAGCGAGGTCTATGCACATTACGTTACACCGGGCTCGATCGCATAGCAAACTGACAAAACACAAGTTTTACATAAAGCAGGGCAAAGCTGCAGGAGAGTTTCTACTGTCAAGGTTCTATGCACCGTACGGTACACATACAATTCTATAGCAGGGCAGACTCAATTGAAATGGCTACCGCCTGTGACTCCTAGCTCCATGGAGGCACTCGGCTATGGAGCAAGTAACAGCACAGATTTTGCAGGCTACGGGGCAATGCTGAAGGAGCATCATAATCCCCTAGCTAAAATACACAGGGGCGATAGGGATAAGCGAGGTCTATGCACATAACGATACACCGGACCCCATTGCATCACAAAGTGACAAAATGTCCGAGTCACGTGAACCCCTGCCTTGTGGCAGCACTCAGCTATGAAGCGAGCAACGGCATAGGTTTTGCAGGCTACGGGGTAATGCTGACGGAGCGTCAGAATCCCCTAGCTAAAATACACAGGGGTGATAGGGATAAGCAAGGTCTATGCACATAACGATACACCGCAAAGTTCCCCATGGTTTTGATTATGCCTTTTCTTTGAACACAGTATTTTCCACTGCCTCTCCCTACCCCCATCCCACTTTCCCTTCCCCCCTGGGAGCCTGCAAAGTACATGCAGTAGACAGGGAAGGAGTTCCGATCAGGTTACAAGACATGTGCAACAGTATACTACTGTATGTAGGAAAATCCCCCGCCCACTCTGATTTATGTGAAACCTGTGTGCACCCTTCCGTTGAATGTATAACAAAGAAAAATATAATAATAAAATGAATGTTACAGGAACACAAAAAAAAAGGTTGGCACTTCCTTCCCATTGGTGTTGGTTTATGCCTTAGGGGACTTGGACGCTAATACTTGTATTTCAAAAGCAAGGTATTTTCCACCGCCTCTCCCTACCCCCATCACCCTTCCCCCGTGGGAGCCTGCACAGGTCATGCAGTGGACAGGGAGGGAGTTCAGGTAAGGTACAATACACAAATGCCGACGATCTACAGTACTGTGTTGCTCAGTTAGATGCGTCAGAATACACTAATTTATACTCATTACTGCTGTGTATTTGTACATAGCGGAATGAATCGCTGCTGCAGATTTACTTTGATTTATGTGAAACCTGTGTGCACCCTTTCATTGAATGTATAACAAAGAAAAAAATAATAAAGTGAATGTCACGGGAACATATAAAAAAAAAAGGTTGGCACTTTGGGACTCAAACATAGGACTCTCAGCGTGGGAGGTGGGAGCCTTCATAGCTAGGTTGTTATGGAAGGGGAGACAATTAGCTACCAGAGGGTACCAACCCCAAGTTTCTGTGACCCGCACAAGGCTCATGGCAAGCGTCGGAACCCATGGTGGGTCTGAATTAACGGGCCCATTATAGTCTATGGAAAAATGGGTCCACTTTGCGTACTGATATATCTGGTTCTCGGTGTCCCAGAGACTCAGGACTGGTACCATACAAAAGAGGAGACTCTTGGCTTTCGGGGCAGACCAACCACTAGTTTATGTGACACTAGAAAGGGAAACGGGAAGCAACCGTGTATCGGGTCCCCTCCAGTTTTCCGCCTAGCTTGCACAGGATGCAGGGTTTCTGGCTAGATAGGAAATACTGTACAGAAATGCTAAGCATGGTAATTTGACATCCAGGAACATAGGGAGGAGTTTTTATCTCTCTCTATTATACTTAGAAAAATTACACTTGCCACTGTACGTTACAAGCTGTTCGTGCTAAAAACAAAACAATTCCTGGTGCTGTGATTACATAGATATGTAAGCTGCTCTCTCAGGGTCAATTGGTTTTTTACCCCTATAATGGAAACTAAAAAAACAGACAAACGAGAGAGCGCTAATCACATCCAAGGTGGATTTTTATTTTTCCAATTCCAATAATTCTGAATTTATTGCCGTCCGGCAGTACATAAACACATATATTAAAAAATAACAATATAACCATAAAATCCTAAAAACCAATTAATCACTGATTATACTCAAAATGATTCAATACATGTGCACATGTAGGTATAACTGCCCCACTTTGTTTAAATTGTTTTCCTTATTTCTCAAGTATCCAGGGCTTAAAATATATTCCCAGTAAACCGGATACTATGTATATAACTTGTGTCCAACAATGTATCAATTATACTCAGATACACTGCTCAGCAGCTTCCCAGCCTCATACTGGAACATATGAATGAGTGTTAACTTTTATAATACTTCTGTCCATAAGTCCGTTAGTCTGATTGATGAACCATGTGTTAGTAATATTAGATAAAGTGCATTCTTGCTCCCAGCTGGTTAATGGTATTAAAGTGATTAATGCAAAGCTGATTTATAAATAATAGTCACTGTGCTGCAGCAATCTGTAAATAAAAATGTAGGTATACCATACATGCGCCTCTGTTTGGTCACGGTGCAGGTGATATTCCTCCTGGCTAATTTCTCACAGATAGCCTTTTATGGAGTGGATTCAACTATATGCTTTAGCCACGGAAAAAAGGCTTTGCCCTACCGGCCGGTGCTCGTTTTCTCGACCTTATCTGGAGTCCGTGGGCAGATGAATGATCCAGCGTTCCCCTCCTGCAAGGGTGTGATACAGCCAACCAGCTGATATCTTTCCGTCCGCTGTAGTCTGTGGTCTGTAACCGGAGGTACTGACAGACGCGTTTCCCCGCCTACTCACACGCATCGGCGGCTTCCTCAGTGTCAGTTTGTGCTAATTAGTGCCCTAATAGAAAATACTATACAGAGATACTAAGGACAGTGATTTGGAAACCAGGAAATTAGGGAGGAGTTTTTATCTCTCTATATTACACATAGAAAGATTAAACTTGCCACTGTACGTTACAAGCTGTTCGTGCTAATTAGTACACTAGTAGAACATACTGTACAGAGATACTAAGTACAGTGATTTGGCATCCACAAACTTAGGGAGGAGCTTTAATCTCTCTCCATTGTAATCTTTCTAAGTATAATGGAGAGAGATAAAAGCTCCTCCCTAAGTTCCTGGATGCCAAATTACCGTCCTTAGTATCTCTGTACTCTATGTTATACTAGTGTACTAATTAGCACAAACAGCTTGTAACGTACAGTGGCAAGTTTAATCTTTCTATGTATAATGGAGAGAGACAAAAGCTCCTCTGTAAGTTACTAGATGCCAAATCACCGTCCTTAGTATCTCTGCAGAGAATGTTCTACTAGTGTACTAATTAGCACGAACAGCTTTTAACTGGATGCCAAATCACCGTACTTAGTATCTCTGTACAGTATGTTCTATTAGGGTACTAATTAGCATGAACAGCTTGTAACGTACAGCGGCAAGTTTAATCTTTCTATGTATAATGGAGAGAGATAAAAGCTCCTCCCTAAGTTCCTGGATGCCAAATCACTGTACTTAGTATCTCTGTACAGTATGTTCTACTAGTGTACGAATTAGCACGAACAGCTTGTATCGTACAGTGGCAAGTTTAATCTTTCTATGTATAATATAGAGAGATAAAACCTCCTCCCTAAGTTCCTGGTTGCCAAATCACCATCCTTGGTATCTCTGTATAGTATTTTCTATTAGGGTACTAATTAGCATGAACAGCTAATTAGTACCCTAATAGAACATACTGTACAGAGATACTAGGCCCTTTAAAAGACAAGTTGGGAGTCTTAAGCAAAAATGATAATGACATAGCGGACACACTAAATGAGTTTTTTTCAACAGTATTTACTAGAGAGGACCCAATTCAGGGACTAACATATAATCTCAATAATGAGAATATCCCACTGATAGACTACTTCCTTGCTTAAATAAGTATCTGTGACCGATTAAAACATTTAAAGATTAATAAGTCACCAGGTCCCGATGGTATTCACCCAAGGGTTCTAATGGAGCTTCATTCTGAACTTGCAAAGCCGCTATTTTTGATTTTTAAGGATTCAGTAATATCAGGTATGGTTCCCAAAGACTGGGGTATAGCGGAAGTAGTGCCTATATTCAAAAAGGGAAGTAAAGCTGAACCAGGTAATTATAGACCAGTTAGTCTTACATCTATAGTGGGGAAAGTACTGGAAGGTATTCTAAGAGATAGTATTCAGAAGTTCCTTGAAGTCAATAAGGTCATTAAAAGGAATCAACATGGGTTTATGAAGGACAGATCCTGTCAAACCAACTTACTTGGCTTTTATGAAACAGTAAGCGCAAACCTAGATCAGGGTAAAGAGGTGGATGTAATCTTTTTTAGATTTTGCCAAAGCGTTCGATACTGTACCACACATGAGACTTATCTACAAGCTACAAGAATCAGGGCTAGGTAGCACAATATGCACTTGGGTCAAAAACTGGTTAGATAATAGGGAGCAGCGCGTTGTGGTTAATGGATCTTTTTCAGCTTGGACTGAAGTGCTAAGTGGTGTGCCGCAAGGCTCAGTATTAGGACCGCTATTGTTCAATATTTTCATTAATGACCTAACAGAAGGTCTAGAGAGCATGGTGTCAATTTTTGCAGATGATACCAAATTGTGTAAAGTTATAAATGCGGAGGGGGATGCTGAGTAGCTTCAGAATTACTTAGTTAAATTAGAAGCTTGGGCAGCGAAATGGAGAATGCGCTTCAATACAGACAAGTGTAAGGTGATGCACTGTGGTAACAAGAACAAAAATAACACCTACCTACTAAATGGGGTAAAATTAGGGGATTCTGTACTGGAAAAGGACTTAGGTGTCCTCATAGATAGCAAACTAAGCAGTAGTACCCAAAGTAGGACTGCAGCAAAGAAGGCTAATAAGATATTAGCATGCATAAAACGGGGAATTGATGCTAGGGACGAGAGTATTATACTCCCGTTATATAAATCACTTGTGAGGCCACACCTTGAATACTGTGTACAATTCTGGGCACTTTACTACAAAAAGGATATCCTGGAGCTAGAAAAGGTTCAAAGGCGGGCGACCAAACTAATTAAGGGTATGGAGACGCTGGAATACGAGGAAAGGCTTGCAAGACTAGGCATGTTTACACTGGAAAAGAGGAGATTAAGAGGGGACATGATCAACATTTACAAATATATAAGGGGACAATATACAGATCTTGCGCAGGACCTGTTTTTGGTTAGATCAACACAGACAACTCGTGGACACTCGCTCAGGTTAGAGGAGAGGAGATTCCACACAATACGGCGTAAAGGCTTTTTTACGGTAAGGACGATACGTGTTTGGAATTCCCTGCCTGAGGGAGTTGTAATGGCCAACTCAGTCAACACCTTTAAGAATGGGATAGATAAATTCCTAGTGGATAAGGATATCCAGGGTTACGGGGCATAGTCACGCACTATGGTTATTATAAAAAAGAGGGGTTAATCGGAACGGCAGTCAGCAACTTCAGTCAAAATTTTAAACAAAATATTCGTGCATAGGAGACCACAAATAGGTTGAACCCGATGGACAATTGTCTTTTTTCAACCTTAGATACTATGTTACTATGAGATACTAAGTACGGTGATTTGGCATCCAGGAACTTACTGAGGAGCTTTTATCTCTCTCCATTATACATAGAAAGATTAAACTTGCCGCTGTACGTTACAAGCTGTTCGTGCTAATTAGTACCCTAATAGAACATACTGTACAGAGATACTAAGTACGGTGATTTGGCATCCAGTTAAAAGCTGTTCATGTTAATCAGTACACTAGTAGAACATACTGTACAGAGATACTAAGGATGGTGATTTGGCATCTAGGAACTTAGGGAGGAGCTTTTATCTCTCCGTTATACATAGAAAGATTAAACTTGCCACTGTATGTTCCAAGCTGTTCATGCTAATTAGTACACTAGAAGAACATACTGGGGACTCGGACTCATACAGTACTTGCATTTCAAAAGCACGGTATTTTCCACCGCTTCCCGCTAGCCCATCACCCCCTTCCCCCCTGGGAGCTTGCACAGGTCATGCAGTAGACAGGGAGGGAGTTATTCACATAAACCAGGGCAAATCTGTAGGAGCGGTTGTACTGTTAAGGTTCTATGCACCACATGGTACATATACAATTCTGTAGCAGGGCACACTCAATTGAAATGGCTACTGCCCTTGACTCCTTGCCCCATGGAGCCCCTCGGCTATGGAGCGAGTGACGGCATAGGTTTTGCAGGCTATGGGGCAGTGCTGAAGGAGCGTCGGAATCCCCTAGCTAAAATACACAGGGGCGATAGGGTTAAGCGAGGTCTATGCACATAATGCTACAAGGCGGGGGTTCATGTGCCTCGGACATTTTGTCACTTTGTGATGCGATGGGGTCTGGTGTATCGTTATGTGCATAGACTTCGCTTATCCCTATCGACCATGTGTATTTTAGCTAAGGGATTCTGACGCTCCTTCAGCATTGGCCTGTTCTTTGTACACGGTATTTTCCACTGCCTCGCCCTACCCCCACCCCACTTTCCCCTTACCCCCTGGGAGCCTGCACAGTTCATGCAGTAGACAGGTAGGGAGTTCCGATCAGGTTACAAGACAAGATTTATGTGAAACCTGTGTGCACCCTTCCATTGAATGTATAACAAAGAAAACAAATTATAATAAAGTGAATGTCACGGGAACTCAGACGCTCATACTGTACATGTATTTCAAAAGCACGGTGTTTATGCATTATACATATTTCCTTTTACACAATTAGTTGCGTCTCCATACACAATCTTGCGTCTGCATACACAAGTGTTTTAACATGTTTGTTTGTGTCTGTATAAACTATTTATTTATATTGAGAACTCTCACAGTCTGACCATTGGTCACCATCTATTAACATTACAGTCGTTACTGACCATTTGCCGGAGCTGTAGATCAATCCGCCGCTATACGATCGAAAGTACTGGATTAGTGGAGCATTAGCCACCAGTGGTGGAGATGTGTAATGCATGCTGAGTATCTAGAATCGCCTCAACGCGCCAGCCTGTGATTAAACTCAGCAAGCTAAGCTATCGCCTTAGCGTGACTAAACGTCTGTCTAGGCGGCGGATCGGTCAAGATAAAGGTGGCTACATCTGTACCTCCACAAGAGAAGACCTGATCCACAAATACAGTAACCCATACAAAACATACTTACCTACTTTGCTGCCCCCTCCTCCGGGAGGAGGCAGCGTTCTAGGTGCATGGGTATGGCCAGCAGCAGGATGGGTGGTCCGGGGGCATGGCCGACAGGGAAGTGGATGGTCCGGGGGCGTGGCATCAGGGTCGCGTCATCATGACTCCGCCCCCCTCTGTGCAGTGCAGTGCAGAGAAAAGAGGCGCTGTATAGCGGCTGGCGGAGCTACGATGACTGGATTCAGTGCAAATTGCATCATCAGACCCCCTCAGACCACCCACTTGTTCTCTGCTGTGGGCGGCCGAGGAGGGTCGTGGAGGGGCTGCAGGGAATGCGGGAAGGCTTGCCCACCTTTCCAGGGGGCCAGGAGGGTCACCCGATTTTCGGGAGCCTCCCGGCCATTCCGGGAGGGTAGGCAAGTATGATACAAAGACCAGGTGACCAGGTGTATTTCTACTTCATTAGTGTGACTAGTAAGTTTTGAACCCTCTGGATCCACCCCCAGACTGCTCTTACCCTGTGTAATCTGCTATGGGCTGTCCTGTCCATTTGTTGCAGCAGTGGGAGCTGTTGGTAGTTTCCCTCCTCAGTCTGATCATGTCAGCCTCAGGCCAGACCATACTGCATTGTTATATACAGTAGATACTGCCCATAGACTTCTGTTACCATTTATAATCCGCTATGGTCTGCATCCATCACAGCAGTGGGAGCCATTGGGAGTTCCCTCATTCCCACTTAGCATGCCAGTCCAGGGCAGACCATCACACATTGGGGGTAATTCTGAGTTGATCGCAGCAGCAACTTTGTTAGCAGTTGGGCAAAATCATGGGGGTAATTCCAAGTTGATCGCAGCAGGAAATTTTTTAGCAGTTGGGCAAAACCATGTGCACTGCAGAGGGGGCAGATATAACATTTGCAGAGAGAGTTAGATTTGGGTATGGTGAGTTCAATCTGCAATCTAAATTGCAGTGTAAAAATAAAGCAGCCAGTATTTACCCTGCACAGAAACAAAATAACCCAACCAAATCCAACGCTCTCTGCAAATGTTATATCTCCCCCCCCCTGCAGTGCACATGGGCCCTCATTCCCAGTTGTTCGCTCGTTATTTTTTTTTCGCACCGGAGCGATTAGTCGCTAATGCGCATGCGCAATGTTCGCAGTGCGTCTGCGCCAAGTAAATTTGCTAAGAAGTTTGGTATTTTACCCACGGCTTAACGGAGAAATTTCTTCGTTCTGGTGATCGGAGTGTGATTGACAGGAAGTGGGTGTTTCTGGGCGGAAACTGGATGTTTTATGGTGTGTGCGAAAAAACGCAGCCATTTCTGGGAAAAACGCGGGAATGTCTGGAGAAACGGGGGAGTGTCTGGGCGAACGCTGGGTGTGTTTGTGACATCAAACCAGGAACGAAACTGACTGAACTGATCGCAGTGGAGGAGTAAGTCTCGAGCTACTCAGAAACTGCTAAGAAATTTCTATTCGCAATTCTGATAATCTTGCGTTCGCAATTCTGCTATGCTAAGATTCACTCCCAGTAGGCGGCGGCTTAGCGTGTGCAAAGCTGCTAAAAGCAGCTAGCGAGCGAACAACTCAGAATGAGGGCCATCATTTTTGCCCATCTGCAAGAAAAATTCCTGCTACGATCAATTTGGAATTACCCCCCATGTGCACTGCAGGGGAGGCAGAAATAACATGTACAGAGAGAGTTAGATTTGGGTGGGGTGTGTTCAATCTGCAATCTAAATTGCAGTGTAAAAATAAGGCAGACAGTATTTAACCTGCACAGAAACAAAATAACCCAACCAAATCTAACGCTCTCTGCAAATGTTATATCTGCCCCACCTGCAGTGCACATGGGCACTCATTCCGAGTCGTTCGCTCGGTAAATTTCTTCGCATCGCAGTGAATGTCCGCTTAGTGCGCATGCGTAATGTCCGCACTGCGACTGCGCCAAGTAATTTTAAAATGAAGATAGTATTTTTACTCACGGCTTTTTCTTCGCTCCGGCGATCGTAGTGTGATTGACAGGAAATGGGTGTTACTGGGCGGAAACAGGCCGTTTTAAGGGCGTGTGGGAAAAAACGCTACCGTTTCTGGGAAAAATGCGGGAGTGGCTGGAGAAACGGAGGAGTGTCTGGGCGAACGCTGGGTGTGTTTGTGACGTCAAACCAGGAACGACAAGCACTGAACTGATCGCAGATGCCGAGTAAGTCTGAAGCTACTCTGAAACTGCTAAGAAGTTTGTAATCGCAATATTGCGAATACATCGTTCGCAATTTTAAGAAGCTAAGATTCACTCCCAGTAGGCGGCGGCTTAGCGTGTGCAATGCTGCTAAAATCGGCTTGCGAGCGAACAACTCGGAATGAGGGCCATGGTTTTGCCCAATTGCTAACAAACTTGCTGCTGCGATCAACTCAGAATTACCCCCATTATTAGATATTGTAGATGCCGCCAGTCACTATTCTTTTCTACAAATATGAGCCATAATTATATTACTATTATATTCTGCAGAAATAGAATGATGCAACTTACATATTTACTAGTAATGATGGCAAGCAATGTATCCAACTAAGCAAAAGTTGTCAGAAAATCTTTTTCCTGTATATGTTCAAGGTGCATACTGTATGTGTCTGACTTCACAATAACCCCTCAGTGTCTGTCTTTCTGGAAGTCCAGGGTTCCATCATGCATGTTTCTCAGACACTGCTCTGCTTTTCCAGGTGACTGATTTTGAAGTTGACACTGAGAAAGATCTTGGAGAGCTCCTGCTGATCCGGCTGTCCACAGAGCAATACAAGACCTTTAATATGGATGATTGGCAATGCCGCTATGTTGATGTGACCAGTCCCAGTGGTCAGCTCTACCAGTTCCCTTTCTATCAGTGGATCTCTGGTGCAACGACTGTGGAGATCCCAGAGGGGAAGGGTATGATGAAGTTTTCATAGCTGCAGTTTATTAATTTTGGCTAATGCTGCCTGGGTTGTTTTGACATGCCAATGGGAGTGGTACTGTACATGATTTTATTTGTATAACATTTTAAATGTATTACAAATGAAATAAAAAAGGAGATTTATGGTAAGAACTTACCTTTGTTAAATCTCTTTCTGCGCGGTACACTGGGTTCCACAGGGATAACATCGGGGTGTAGAGTTGGATCTTGATCCAAGGCACCAACAGGCTAAAAGCTTTGACTGTTCCCAAGATGCGCAGCGCCGCCTCCTCTATAAAACCGCCTCCGTGCACAGGAGCTCAGTTTTGTTAACCAGTCCAATGCAGTAGCAGGTAAAAGAGACGACAACCGTTAGTAGCCACATATACCACATTCTCGCAACAGGAGAATGTACCAGCAGCTAATGCCATACAAACCCAAAGAAGCTAAGTGCATCAGGGTGGGCGCCCTGTGGAACCCAGTGTACCTCGCAGAAAGAGATTTAGCAAAGGTAAGTTTTTACCATAAATCTCCTTTTCTGCAGCAGGGTACAATAGGGTTTCACAGGGATACATAGTTACATAGCTACATAGTTGTTGTGGTTGAAAAAAGACAAATGTCCATCGAGTTCAATCTATTGTACAATACATTATTTTATTTAATTATTTTTTTTTTAAATATTAATTAAATGCTGTATCCCTGGATATTTTTTTTCAGCTAGGAATTTATCTAATCCATTTTTAAACTTATTGATTGTATCCACCATTACTACCTTCTCTGGAAGAGAATTCCAAATCCTTACTGCTCTTACTGTGAAGAATCATTTTCTCCGTTTGGTATGGAATTTTTTCTCCTCTAACCTCAGGGGGTGTCCTCCTGTCCTATGTAGTGTTTTTTGGGTAAACAAATCGTTTGATAGATCCTTGTATTGTCCCTTAATGTATTTATAAATATTAATGATATCCCCTCTCAGTCGCCTCTTTTCCAGTGTGAACATATCAAGTCTTTTAAGTCTTTCCTCAAAGTCCAATGCCTCTAACCCCTTAACCAGTTTGGTGGCTCGCCTCTGAACCCTTTCGAGTACCAAGATATCTTTTTTATAGTATGGGGCCCAAAACTGTACACAATATTCCAGGTGTGGTCGCACCAATGATTTATACAGTGGCAGGATTACACTCTCATCCCTTGTCTCCATACCCCGTTTTATGCATGATAACACCTTATTAGCCTTTGCTGCTGCATTTTGACATTGCAAACTGCTACCAAGTTTATTATCGATGAGGACACCCAGATCCTTTTCAACTACCATTATCCCTATATTTTCCCCATTTAGTTTATAGGCTGCCTGATTGTTCTTAGTCCCAAGGTGCATAACTTTACATTTGTCTATATTGAACCTCATTCCCCATTTGTCTGCCCAGGCCTCCAGTCTAGTTAAGTCATTCTGTAGAGACTCAACATCCTTGTCTGAATTAATTATTCTACATAATTTAGTGTCATCTGCGAAAATTGACACTGTGCTTTCCAGTCCCTCACCTAGGTCATTAATGAATATATTAAACAGTAATGGCCCGAGTAGTGAGCCCTGCAGTATTCCACTGAGTACTTAAGCCCATTCAGAGTACATCCAATTAACCCTCACTCGCTGTTCCATATTAAACAGCCAGTTACTCACCCAAGTACAGATAGTATTTCCCACCCCAAGCTCTCTTAGGTGGTCATTCCGAGTTGTTCGCTCGCTAGCTGCTTTTAGCAGCATTGCAAATGCTAGGCCGCCGCCCTCTGGGAGTGTATCTTAGCATAGCAGAATAGCGAACGAAAGATTAGCAGAACTGCTACTAAATAATTTCCTGCAGTTTCTGAGTAGCTCCAGACCTACTCCTAGATTGCGATCAGCTCAGTCCGTTTAGTTCCTGGTTTGACGTCACAAACACGACCTGCGTTCGGCCAGCCACTCCCCCGTTTCTCCAGCCACTCCTGCGTTTTTACCTGACACGCCTGCGTTTTTTTAGCACACTCCCGGAAAACGCTCAGTTACCACCCAGAAACGCCCCTTTCCTGTCAATCACTCATCGATTAGCAGTGCGACTGAAAAGCACAGCACGAACAACAGCTAAACTGCTAAGTTTTTAGTTAAATAACTAAGCGCATGCGCACTGTGTACCATGCGCATGCACATTTAGCAACAAATCGCAGCATAGCGAAAATCGGCAACGAGCTAACAACTCGGAATGACCACCTTAGTTTGAGGATTAGTCTCCTGTGTGGAACTTTGTCAAAAGCCTTAGAGAAGTCTAAAAAGATCACATCCACTGCTTGACCCTTATCAATACTATCGCTCACTTTCTCGTAGAAGCTTAATAAGTTAGTTTGACATGACCTGTCCTTCACAAATCCATGTTGATTCCTAGTAATAACCTTGGAGGTATCCAAGTACTCTAGAATGCTATCCCTTAATATACCTTCTAGTATTTTCCCCACTATAGATGTCAAGCTAACCGGTCTCTAGTTCCCGGGGAGCGTTTTAATACCCTTTTTAAATATTGGGACTACCTCTGCTATACGCCAATCCTTTGATATCATTCCTGATCTAATTGACTCGATGAAGATCAAATATAGAGGTTTGGCTACCTCTACGTTGAGTTCCATAAGAACCCTGGGGTGGAGTCCATCCGGCCCAGGAGATTTATTTATCTTAATTTTACTCAGTCTCTCCCGGATTACTACCTCGTTTAAGCAAGTACCAAGCAGTGGGTCATTATTATTATTTATGTTATGCTCTATTCTTGTCAACTTGTCCTCTTTCGTGAATACTGATGAAAATAATTTATTAAATAAATCTGCTTTTTCCCTATCATCATTAATCAAGACATCCAGCTTACCCTTTAGGGCCCAATATTCTCCCTTTTCAACCTTTTACCATTTATATACTTAAAGAACTTTTTCGGATTTGTTTTACTCTCCTTTGCGATTTATTTTTCGTTTTCTATTTTAGCTGCTCTAATCGCTTTTTTGCATTTATTGTTAGATTCCTTGGAGAACTGGAATGATTCCACCTTTCCGTCAGACTTAAATGCTTTGAAAGCACGCTTCTTTTTATCCATTTGTTCCTTGACCTTTTTATTAAGCCACATCGGTTTGGATTTCCTACTTCTGTTTTTGTTGACTTTGGGAATAAATAAATTAGTGTACTTATTGAGCGCAGTTGTAAAAATGTCCCACATTTGAGCAGTATTCTTACCATGAAATACAATTTCCCAATTAATCTCTTTCATCGCTTGTTTCAGTAATGTGAAATTTGCTTTCCTAAAGTTAAAAATCTTGGTTAAACCCTTATATTGTTGTTTTTGAAAGCTGATATTGAATGTGATCATATTGTGATCGCTATTTCCTAGGGTCTTCCCTATTTTAGTATTTGTTATAATTTCCTCATTATTTGTTAGTACTAGGTCCAGTATAGCCCCTTGCCTAGTTGCCTTCTCAATTACCTGTGACAAGTAATGATCTTTTAGCATGTTTAAGAACCTGTTACCCCTAGATGTATTTACTGTTTCGGTGTTCCAGTTTATGTCCGGGTAATTGAAGTCCCCAACAATAACGACGTCCCCCATACCTGTAGCTTTTTTGATTTGCTGCAAGAGTAGTAATTCGTCAGCCACACTAATATCTGGCGGTTTATAGCATGTCCCTATTAAAAGTCTTTTTGTATCTTTACCCCCACTCAAAATCTCAACCCATAATGACTCTGTGTTATCTCCAGTCCCCTCGTAACTGACCTCCTTTAAATATGGTTTTAAGAATGGTTTAACATAGAGACAAACACCCCCTCCCTTTTTATTAATCCTATCTCTCCTGAAGAGAGTGTATCCCTCGATGTTTGCCGTCCAGTCGTGAAAATCGTCCCACCATGTCTCAGTAATGCCTATTATGTCATAATGGTCATTATGTGCAATTGCCTCTAATTCCCCCGTTTTATTTGTTAGGCTTCTTGCATTTGCAATCATACACTTAAGTTTATTAATTCCCTGATCCGCAAGTTCTGGTGTACATGACATTTCCTTAGGAACCAAGGTATCCCTTAAATTACCATTGCTGACTCTTTCACTCCTTCCCCCCTCTCCACCCCCATTATACTTTATACATCCCACTATTCTTGTCTCTCTAGTTGTCCCACTAATTCTTTCTAATCCCTCCCCCCAGGCACCTAGTTTCAAATCTCTTCCAACCTTCTAACCATCCTTCCCCCCAGCACCGCTGCCCCCTCCTCATTCAGGTGCAATCCATCGCGTCCAAAAAGATGGCGCCTGACTGAGAAGTCTACCCAGTGTTCTAAGAACACAAACCCCTCCTTCCTACACCAGTCTCTAAGCCACACATTTACCTCCCTGATCTCCCTCTGCCTTCCTGGACTAGCGCGTGGCACAGGTAATATTTCCGAGAATATTACCTTAGATGTCCTTGCCTTTAATTTCTGTCCTAGGTCCCTATAATCTCTCTTAAGGACAGCCCACCTTCCACTAACTTTGTCATTGGTGCCAACGTGCACCAAGACCCCCAGGTCATTCCCGGCCCCTCCCAACAAACTTTCTACCCGGTCCGCAATGTGCCGTACCCGAGCACCCAGAAGACAACAGACTGTACGGCGATTGTGGTCCCGGTAGCAGATTGCCCTATCCGTTCTCCTGATAATAGAATCCCCTACCACCACAATTTGACTAGGTACCTCACTATCTTTTTTTCCCTTTGTCCTGGAGGGCCCACTCCTCTGGTTGCTAGAGGGAGCGGTATCCTCCAGTGCCGTCATTTCCTCACTGCAATCCCCAGAATCTTTGTCCAGTCGGGCAAATTTATTGGGGTTTGGCAGGTCGGAGATGTCCTGTCTCCCCCTCTTCTTCTTCCTTCTAACCGTGACCCAGCTTGCTTCTTGATTGTCCTCGTCCTCCTCTACCGGTGGCCCTCCCTGCAACTCCTCCACCGTTCTATCTAAGCTCAGTTCGAGATTGTGAATATTCCTCAGTCTCGTAACGGTTTGCTCTAGATCAGTTACCAGGGCTTCCAGGGCAACCGTTCGCGTACACCTCACGCAGATGTATTCGCACTGGGCCGGTTGCTCCAGTTGCGCATACATCATACACGACATGCACTGAGTGAGATTCCCAACCACGGACTCCCCCATTATGTCTAAAAAGAAACTCTAACTCCCTGTACCTTTATAAAAACAATACAATGTAATACAGACAATACCGACTATGTATTACAATACAACTTAGTTCGTATGAGTGTATCAATGGAAAACAGTCAAAAGAATAATAATAATAATAATAACACAAAAAAAAGAAGAAATTTAGTGTTTAAGAGGTGTGATACTTGCGTGTCCGGCCCGCGTCTGGCTCGCCTTCAGCGAAGTTCTTCCACTTTGTGATCGTGGGATGTCGGGGATGTCCTAAAGCAGTTCCTCATGGGAGAGGACGCACTGTAGCGGGCACGAGAACCCGGCGTCCAAAGGAGGTATCCTAGGAGGCGGAAGTATCGAAGGCATAGAACCTTATGAACGCGTTCACTGAGGACCACGTAGCCGCCTTGCACAATTGTTCAAGGGTCGCACCACGGCGGGCCGCCCAAGAAGGTCCAACAGACCGAGTAGAATGGGCTTTGATGGTAGCAGGAGCTGGAAGGCCAGCCTGTACATAAGCATGTGCAATCACCATTCTAATCCATCTGGCCAAGGTCTGCTTATTAGCAGGCCAGCCACATTTGTGAAAACCAAAAAGGACAAAGAGGTAATCAGATCTCCTAAGAGAATCTGTTCTCTTCACATAAATACGGGGGGCCCGTACCACATCCAAAGACCGCTCTTTGGAGGATAAACCTGGAGAGGTAAATGCCGGAACCACAATTTCCTGGTTAAGGTGGAAAGACGACACCACCTCAGGCAAATAACCCGGACGAGTTCTAAGAACCACCCGGTCACAGTGAAAAATCAGAAAGGGTGGCCGACAGGACAAGGCATCCAAGTCTGAAACCCGTCTAGCAGAGGATATAGCCAACAAGAACAAGACCTTAAGAGTAAGCCACTTAAGGTCCACAGACTCAAGAGGTTCATACGGAGACTCTTGTAAGGCGTCCAGAATAACCGACAAATCCCAAGGAGCCACAGGTGGAATATAGGGAGGTTGAATCCGTAAAACACCCTGAGTGAATGTATGAACATCAGGGAGAGTCGCAATTTTTCTTTGAAACCATATCGACAAGGCAGAAATATGAACCTTGAGGGAGGCCAGACCTAAGTCCAGGCCATGTTGCAGGAAAGCCAAAAGATTGGCAGTACTGAACTTGAATGCATCATAATTTTTAGCAGCACACCATGAGAAGTAAGAATTCCAGACCATATAATAAATCCAAGCAGAAGCCTGTTTACAGGCCTTTAACATAGTTTGAATGACCGCCTCAGAAAATCCTTTGGCCCTCAGTACGGAAGCTTCAAGAGCCATGCTGTCAAATCCAGCCGGGTCAATCCTGGTAGACACAAGGGTCCTACACGAGGAGGTCTGGGTGTTGCGGAAGAAGAAGAGGACACTCTATCGATCGAGAGAGAGAACAAATGCCATCTGGGCCACGCTGGAGCGATTAGAAGCAGTATTCCTCCTTCTTGCTTGAACTTCCTTATCACCCTGGGCAGAAGTGACACCGGAGGGAACACGTACAGCAGCCAAAAGTTCCATGGAATTGCCAGTGCATCCACGAACGCTGCTTGAGGATCCCTTGTCCTTGCTCCGAAGACCGGAACCTTGTGATTGTGTTGAGACACCATCAGGTCTACATCTGGTAAGCCCCACTTGTCCACGAGGAGTTGAAAGACCTCCGGATGAAGACTCCACTCTCTGTCGTGTACGTCCTGATGACTGAGGAAGTCTGCTTCCCAGTTGAGAACTCCCGGATTAAACACTGCCGATATGGCTGGCAATTGGCGTTCCGCCCAACAAAGGATTTTTGACACTTCCTTCATTGCCATGCAGCTTCGAGTGCCGCCTTGATGATTTATGTACCCCATTTGTAAAAAATTGTTCCCGTATAGTACCGGACCCAAGGAGAAAAAAGAAAGACTATGTGTCTCTTCTGGGGCACACTTTTATTGAAAATTATGTAATGTGTTCTGTTTAAAATGTAACTTTTATTTGCAACCCTCTTAAAATAATGGCTATGAGGCAAAAAGAATAAAAGAAGAAATACAAACAATTAAAGATAACATTATCAATCCAAGTAAACATCACATGATGTAATCTAAGTTTGGCTTAATGGCTCTGTGAACGAAAATATGTATGTGTCTCCAATATTGAAAATTATATATATTATATATGTATGTATAATGTCTTCTTCCTGAGATTGTGACAGTATAACCTATAATAGGGATATACCAGGAAGATGAAAAATCTACAGTATGATGTGTACCGGGCTCCACCCTAATCCCTGACTGGATATAAATTACAAAAAAATGGATATGAAATACCTGCAGTACCCGGTATTCCCTGGTGGTCTCCCAACCAGGTACTGACCTGGCCCACAGTGCTTGGCTTCCAAGATCAGACGAGGTTGGGTATACTCAGTATGGTTTGACCGCAGGTAGATATATCACACTTGATGACACCAGGAGCCTTGTATTGTGGACTCTGAGAGAAATCCCAAAAGTTTCTTGTAGAAATCCAAGGTTTCTTGTAGGATTATTAAATGCTCCCAAATCAAGAAACCAGTAATGCCTGGTATTCTCTGATGGTCTCCCAGACCTGGTACTGAAATGGCCCACTTGATCTTGGCTTCAAAAAAATCTGATGAAGTGAGGCCTCTTTCTTGATTTGGGAGCATTTAATAATCCTACAAGAAACCTTGGATTTCTACAAGAAACTTTTGGACCTAGAACCACACATTATTTCATATCAATTTTTTTGTAATTTATATCCAGTCAGGGATTAGGGTGGAGCCCGGTACACATCATACTGTAGATTTTTCTTCTTCCTGGTATATCCCTATTATAGGTTATACTGTCACAATCTCAGGAAGAAGACATTATGCATACATATATAATATATATAATTTTCAATATTGGAGACACATACAGGTTGAGTATCCCATATCCAAATATTCCGAAATACGGAATATTCAGAAATACGGACTTTTTAAAGTGAGACTGAGATAGTGAAACCTTTGTTTTTTGATGGCTCAATGTACACAAACTTTGTTTAATACTCAAAGTTGTTAAAAATATTGTATTAAATGACCTTTAGGCTGTGTGTATAAGGTGTATATGAAACATAAATGAATTGTGTGAATGTACACACACTTTGTTTAATGCACAAAGTTATAAAAAATATTGGCTAAAATGACCTTCAGGCTGTGTGTATAAGGTGTATATGTAACATAAATACATTCTGTGCTTAGATTTAGGTCCCATCACCATGATATCTCATTATGGTATGCAATTATTCCAAAATACGGAAAAATCCCATATCCAAAATTCCTCTGGTCCCAAGCATTTTGGATAAGGGATACTCAACCTGTACATATTTTCGTTCACAGAGCCATTAAGCCAAACTTAGATTACATCATGTGATGTTTACTTGGATTGATAATGTTATCTTTAATTGTTTGTATTTCTTCTTTTTTTTCTTTTTGCCTCATAGCCATTATTTTAAGAGGGTTGCAAATAAAAGTTACATTTTAAACAGAACACATTACATAATTTTCAATAAAAGTGTGCCCCAGAAGAGACACATAGTCTTTCTTTTTTCTCCTTGGCTCCGGTACTATACGGGAACCATTTTTTACAAATAGTTTACTGAACTATTTCTGAGAGCACCACCAACCCAGCCCCTAATACCAATTATTTGTTTTATATACTTGGCCAGATGTTGGTTTATACTAGAGCTATAGCTTTAATGATATCCTAAACATTAAACATTTAGATAGAGTGATCCTGTGCAGAGTGACTCTACCAACCTTTTTTCGATTTATGTACGCCACCATGGTGGCGTTATCTGACTGTACTTAAACAGGCCTGTTCTGTACTAGAGGCAGGGCAAGTGTCAACGCATTGAACACTGCCCGCAATTCCAGAATAATTATCAGGAGGAGAGATTCCTCCCTGGTCCACCGACCCTGAAGAGAGTGTTGCTCCAACACCACTCCCCAGCCTCGCAGACTGGCATCCGTTGTCAGAAGGACCCAGTTGGAGATCCAGAAGGGACGACCCCTGCTCAGTTGCTGGTCCTGTAGCCACCAGCTCAGTGACAAGTGGACATCAAGGAGATCATGTGAGTTCTGATCCGGTGAGGCAGGCCGTTCCACTTGGAGAGTATCTACCTCTTCAGAGGGCGGGAATGAAATTGAGCGTACTCCACCATGTCGAAAGCAGACACCATGAGGCCTAGTACTTGCATCACCGAGTGTATCGACACACGTGGGCGAGAGAGGAAGCATCTTATCTTGTCCTGAAGTTTCAGGACCTTCTCTGGAGACAAAAACAACCGCTGGTTGTGGGTGTTCAATAGTGCTCCCAGGTGCACCATGCTCTGAGCAGGGACCAGGGAAGATTTCTTCCAGTTGATGAGCCACCCGTGGGCTTGCAGGAATTGAACCGTCAGTTCCAGATGACAGAGGAGAATTTCTGGTGAGTTCACCAGGATCAACGAGTCGTCCAGATATGGCAGGATCCTGACGGCGGCGTAGAGCCGTCATGACCGCCATGACCTTGATGAAAATTCTTGGAGGCGTAGTCAGACCGAAAGGTAAGGCCTGGAATTGAAAATGTAGGTTGCCAATAGCAAACCGCACATATTGCTGATGCAACATTGCAGTAGGTATATGCAGGTAAGCATCCTGTATGTCCAGGGATACCATATAGTCCTTGGGCTCCAAAGCCAGAATAGAGCGAAGCATTTCCATACGGAATTTGGAAACTTTCACATATTTGTTCAAAGACTTGAGGTTGAGAATTGGCCGAGATGACCCATTCTGTTTCGGGACTAGGAACAGCGTGGAATAGTATCCCCTGCCTCGCTGAACCAGAGGCACCGGTACTATTACTCCTGTATCCAGGAGAGATTGTACCCCCAAATGGAGAGTTTTTGCTTTTACCTGATCCAAAGGGAAGTTTGCTGAGCAAAACTGGTGAGGGGGACGTTTCTTGAAAGAGATGGCGTATCCGTGAGTGACGACTTCCCTTACCCAGGCGTCCAAAGTGGTCTGTAACCACGCCTGAGCAAACCGTAGAAGTCGGCCTACCACCCAGGGATCCCCCAGGTGGAGGCCCGCCTCGTCATGCAGCAGGCTTGTCTGTTTTGGAAGCAGGCTGATGGGCAGCCCAGGCACGTTTAGGTTTGGGCTTAGAGGTTTTGGAAGTGCGAGCCTGTTTCGGGTACGCCTGACCCTTTGCTTTACCTGGAGGTTGAAAGGAACGAAAGGAAGTACTCTTAGCCTTCGGAGCCAAAGGAGAAGTACTAGGCAGACATGCAGTCTTAGCTGATGCCAAGTCAGCAACAATCTTGTTGAGATCTTCCCCAAAGAGAATGTTTCCCTTAAAAGCGATCACCTCCAAGGTCTTTTTAGAGTCCAGATCTATGGACCAGGACTGCAACCAGAGGATTCAGCGAGCCAGAATAGACGTAGTAGACGCTTTGGCCGCCAGGATACCTGCATCAGATGCCGCCTCCTGAATATAATGAGAGGCTTTAATAATGTATGAAAGACACTGTCTAACATTATCAGGAAAATCAGACGGTAGTTCCGCTTCAACTTCCTGAACCCAGGCCTCTATAGCTTTAGCAGCCCAAGAGGTCATAATAGTGGGCCTATGTACAGCTCCAGCAAGAGTGTAAATGGACTTCAAGCAACCCTCCACATGCTTATCCATCGGTTTCTTCAGCGAGGTGACGGTAGTGACAGGCATAGCAGAGGACACCACCAGACGCGTGACTTGTGAACCCACCGGCGGAGGTGTTTTTTCTCAATTTTTTATTAACTCTGCAGCGAGTGGATAATGAGCTAGCATCTTTTTAGACAGAGAAAATGTATTTCCTGGATTTTCCCAGGATCCTGACGAATGTCAACCAAGTGGTCAGAATGAGGTAAAACTAATTTAATAACCATCTGACGTTTAAACTTATCTGGTTTCTTAGAGGTAGCTGGAGGCTCTTCGTCATCATCGATTTGAAGAATCAGCCTGATAGCCTCCAAGAGGTCAGGAACATCCACTTGTGTCAGAGATTCCCCATCAGAAGCATCTGCATCAGTGTCTGAAGGGTCAGTGTGAGCGCCATCTTCATCGGATGAGGTATCCGAAACATGTGTGGATTGTGAGGAAGTAATGGCCCATTTAGATGACCCCTTGGTCTTAGGCGGGGCGAGAGTCAGGATTTTGCTTAGCCAGAGACTGATTTAATTGCTGTAACTGAGAGGACAGAGTATCTCACAAGGCGGATTAACTGCAGGGACAATATGTGGCTGTAATGGCACAGGAGGTCCCATAGGGGGCGCAAGTCTAGTTACTAGCGTAGTCAGTAAATTAGCGAAAGCAGCCCAAGGTGGGTCCTGATTTGCCCCCCGTTGCTGCAGACTGACCATGGGGCAGGGTTGCCTACCCTCCCGCATCCTGCGGGAGCCTCCCGTTTCGGCCATAAATCTCCAGGTGCCCTGCTTTATAGGTCAATTCTCCCGGATTCTTCAGATTCTGTCAGGGGTGACACTAAGGAGTTTCTTTGTAAGAACAGTGATTTGCTGTAGCTGCTGAGGAATTGCTGCTGACGGCTCTCTTTACCCCCCTTGTGTAACCCCTGAGAGAGTGACAGCAGTGCCTGATCACACACTCCTCTTATCTGTGCTGGAGTGCACTGACCTGTAAGAGGCACGGGGGTGGGGCCCTGGAGAACAGAATTTGTGCGCTCACTTACCAGGCCTACGTACCTCACGCCTCCCGTCCTCCACCTTCAGTCCGTCGAGGTAGCTCAGACGATACTGGCACACGTTCAGACACGGAGAAGGACTTCCTGGGTCACCTGAAACGAATGGGGGGGATGGGGGGGGGCACACTACACTGGGGTGGCCTACACTGGGCTCAGTGAAGGGTCATCATTGGCACTTGTGGCCTCAGACTGGGTGCCCCCGTAGTGGTGCGGCGCACCAGGGGCGACCCTGAACGAAAACGCCCAAAGGGGAAGTGGGGGAGGGGCAACATACACCACGAACACACACGAAACACCTTTATGCTCACCAGCTATATACTCGGCTTCCGCCAGACGACTGGCCCTTCTTCTTTGCTCCTGTAAGAGAACACACAACACAGCCCACGGAACGTGGCGCTGCTTACGCTTTATGACGGAGAGACACTTATACAAAAGTTATAGCACAACACCGTAATACTGTTTCAACCTTGTGGTACTCACCAACGCGTACTTCCGACAGCCTACCTTTCATGGGGGCCTGGCTGTGGGGAAAACTGAGAACTCATCACACATGCGGCGTAGCGCCAACTTACGCGAACCTGCGGCGTAGCGCCGACTTCAGCAACCTGCGGCGTAATGCCGACTTCAGCAACCTGCGGCGTAATGCCGACTTCAGCAACCTGCGGCGTAATGCCGACTTCAGCAACCTGCGGCGTAATGCCGACTTCAGCAACCTGCGGCGTAACGCCGACTTCAGCAGCCTGCGGCCTATCGCCGACTTCAGCAACCTGCGGCCTAACGCCGACTTCAGCAACCTGCGGCCTAACGCCGACTTCAGATACACACCATTGTGTTGGGCTTCCTTGCCCTGGAGGCCCCCTATCTATGGCTGTCTATCTGGGGGGTAATGGGGCCTTGCGCCCTCTGTTGCTCAGGCCTAGTGCCTGCTTTGCCCCACGGGCCTAGTGCCCGCCTACTGGTGCCCAGGCCGGTGGCCTGACTATCCCCTTGGGCCTAATGCCCGCTCAACGGTGCCACGGGCCAGGAGGGCCCGTCCAGAAATACCCACGGGCCGGGAGGGCCCGACTTCATGCCCACTGGCTGGAAGGGCCTGACTATGCCCACGGGCCTAATGCCCGATCCCTGGTGGTCTAGGGGAGGGGGGGGGGCTTCTGCACTTACGCGTCCAGAGGGCCCCGGCTGGACCAAGCCTGGTCCGGCCACGCCCACCGCGTTGTCTTCGCCGGAGGCGGGATGGCTCCCACCACCTCCGGGCTTCCTGGAGACTTCACCTGGGCAGCGGTGGCCGGTGCAAGCTCTTTTGCGTTGCACACCGCTGGCCCAGGGCTTCCGACGACTTCACCAACGGGTGTCGGCTCTTTGTACTTCACCCGGCGGGCGGCGGCGTGTCTCAGCTCTTTTGCAACTACCGCCGCCCTCCGGGACTTCCGACGCCGTCTTCTTTCTTCTATCTTCAGGAGCTCTTCTCCGCTCCTTCTCCGTCCCCGAACAGACTTCCCGCGCCCGGCGCTGGCTAATACAAGCCAGTGCCGGGGGGCGGGGCTATGACGCGGCGAGCCGGGATTGGCTCGCCGACGCCACTCCTGATTGGCTGCCAGCTCGTGAGCCGTGATTGGCTCGCGACTGGCGCCAAATTCAAAGTGCCGGGCGGCGATGGGCGGGGTCTGCGTCCCGGAGGATGCAGGCCCGCCGCCAACACCCGCGTGGAGCGGAGGTGGATATGCGCTGCCGCCCCCACGCCCGCTGCCGAACTCTGCATTGAGCGGGGCAGGTGGAGACCGGACCAGATCCGGTCCCCAGCACCGCCCGAAGCCCGCGCTACCTCCGGCCACTTGGGACGGCGCCGGGCCGTCCCAGGTGAGGAGGGTCGCGCAGGCTAGTAGCAGGGCCAGTGACCGCACAAGTACAGTGGCCCTTGCTACATTCCTCCAGGCTTTTTCCTTTGTGGTCCCCACAAAGCTGGCCATCACCCTGGTTCTGGCGTCGGGGCCTCCATCACCTGTCTTGGCGGTTGGCCCCTGTTCAGGTGGCCCATCCGGTGTATCTGCGCTTGCATCTGTGGAGGAAAAACTCACCTTCCCTCTTTGGCCTGGGGGTGTTATCCCCTCGGGGACCACCGTGGGTGGTAGACCCTCCTTGGTGATGGTGGTGGCCTCCTGGAGCTGGTTCCGGCTCTCTAGGACACTGGGTTCCCCATCGGATGGCATATCCTCCCATCCGTCGTCGTCATCCGGGTTGTCTGCAGGTTGGTCAGCAACACTGGGTTCCTCATCTGATGACATGGTCTCCCACTCGTCGTTGTTGGATTCTTCAAGGATATCCGTAATTTGGTCGTAGACACTGGACTCCTCATCAAATGACATAGTCTCCCACCCGTCGTCGTCGGGGTTCTCCAGGTCGGTCCAGCTGGAGGACCGGTCATCCCTAGGCCAGGGGCACTCAGGCCGTTCGTGGTCGGGATCGCCGCAGCCCGTACATCTCTCTACCTCCCCTTCGCTCCGGTCGTCGTCCCAGGTGCAGTCCTTGTGGTCGCCGTCGTAGTCGTCACAGGCAGACCAGTTGACCTCCTGCATCCGACGCTCCTCCTGGCGCCTGTCCGACGCTCCCTTCCTCTCGGCTTGCCCTTGTCGCCAATTCCTAATCGCACGGGCTGAGGCGTGTGGGCAATCTGGCGATTCATGGTCCACTTCTCCACAGAGCGCGCACCAGGGCTCGTCCAAGCTCTGCTGGGTCCAGTGTGGCCCCTCCGATTGGACGGCTTGGACGCTGCACTCTCGGGGCCAATCCCTATGTTCCACGGGGATCGTTGATCTTGGGGGCTCGGTTGTGAAGTAATGCCCGCCGCTATGGGTCCCTGCGACCAACGGCTGCGTCTCGACAACCACTCTAGCAGCAGGTGGCCGGGGGTACTCTTCCGTCTGCTGGCCCGTCTGGTAGGGGTCGGTGGTGGCTTGCTGACGCTTCTTCTGGCGGCGCTCCTCTCGGTTACGATTTACGGCTTGCTGCACGGCCCGTAGTAGGTCAGCGGACGTGAGGACGGGCCAGTTGCTTCTATCCTCACATGCCAGGGGGTGGATCCGTTCTGGTGGCGTCCTCCACATCGTGTCTGTCGTCCGCAGATCCTGCCGACTACGCCAAATGTAAGAGGCACGGGGGTGGGGCCCTGGAGAACAGAATTTGTGCGCTCACTTACCAGGCCTACGTACCTCACGCCTCCCGTCCTCCACCTTCAGTCCGTCGAGGTAGCTCAGACGATACTGGCACACGTTCAGACACGGAGAAGGACTTCCTGGGTCACCTGAAACGAATGGGGGGGATGGGGGGGGGCACACTACACTGGGGTGGCCTACACTGGGCTCAGTGAAGGGTCATCATTGGCACTTGTGGCCTCAGACTGGGTGCCCCCGTAGTGGTGCGGCGCACCAGGGGCGACCCTGAACGAAAACGCCCAAAGGGGAAGTGGGGGAGGGGCAACATACACCACGAACACACACGAAACACCTTTATGCTCACCAGCTATATACTCGGCTTCCGCCAGACGACTGGCCCTTCTTCTTTGCTCCTGTAAGAGAACACACAACACAGCCCACGGAACGTGGCGCTGCTTACGCTTTATGACGGAGAGACACTTATACAAAAGTTATAGCACAACACCGTAATACTGTTTCAACCTTGTGGTACTCACCAACGCGTACTTCCGACAGCCTACCTTTCATGGGGGCCTGGCTGTGGGGAAAACTGAGAACTCATCACACATGCGGCGTAGCGCCAACTTACGCGAACCTGCGGCGTAGCGCCGACTTCAGCAACCTGCGGCATAATGCCGACTTCAGCAACCTGCGGCGTAATGCCGACTTCAGCAACCTGCGGCGTAATGCCGACTTCAGCAACCTGCGGCGTAATGCCGACTTCAGCAACCTGCGGCGTAACGCCGACTTCAGCAGCCTGCGGCCTATCGCCGACTTCAGCAACCTGCGGCCTAACGCCGACTTCAGCAACCTGCGGCCTAACGCCGACTTCAGATACACACCATTGTGTTGGGCTTCCTTGCCCTGGAGGCCCCCTACCTATGGCTGTCTATCTGGGGGGTAATGGGGCCTTGCGCCCTCTGTTGCTCAGGCCTAGTGCCTGCTTTGCCCCACGGGCCTAGTGCCCGCCTACTGGTGCCCAGGCCGGTGGCCTGACTATCCCCTTGGGCCTAATGCCCGCTCAACGGTGCCACGGGCCAGGAGGGCCCGTCCAGAAATACCCACGGGCCGGGAGGGCCCGACTTCATGCCCACAGGCCGGAAGGGCCTGACTATGCCCACGGGCCTAATGCCCGATCCCTGGTGGTCTAGGGGAGGGGGGGGGGGGGCTTCTGCACTTACGCGTCCAGAGGGCCCCGGCTGGACCAAGCCTGGTCCGGCCACGCCCACCGCGTTGTCTTCGCCGGAGGCGGGATGGCTCCCACCACCTCCGGGCTTCCTGGAGACTTCACCTGGGCAGCGGTGGCCGGTGCAAGCTCTTTTGCGTTGCACACCGCTGGCCCAGGGCTTCCGACGACTTCACCAACGGGTGTCGGCTCTTTGTACTTCACCCGGCGGGCGGCGGCGTGTCTCAGCTCTTTTGCAACTACCGCCGCCCTCCGGGACTTCCGACGCCGTCTTCTTTCTTCTATCTTCAGGAGCTCTTCTCCGCTCCTTCTCCGTCCCCGAACAGACTTCCCGCGCCCGGCGCTGGCTAATACAAGCCAGTGCCGGGGGGCGGGGCTATGACGCGGCGAGCCGGGATTGGCTCGCCGACGCCACTCCTGATTGGCTGCCAGCTCGTGAGCCGTGATTGGCTCGCGACTGGCGCCAAATTCAAAGTGCCGGGCGGCGATGGGCGGGGTCTGCGTCCCGGAGGATGCAGGCCCGCCGCCAACACCCGCGTGGAGCGGAGGTGGATATGCGCTGCCGCCCCCACGCCCGCTGCCGAACTCTGCATTGAGCGGGGCAGGTGGAGACCGGACCAGATCCGGTCCCCAGCACCGCCCGAAGCCCGCGCTACCTCCGGCCACTTGGGACGGCGCCGGGCCGTCCCAGGTGAGGAGGGTCGCGCAGGCTAGTAGCAGGGCCAGTGACCGCACAAGTACAGTGGCCCTTGCTACATTCCTCCAGGCTTTTTCCTTTGTGGTCCCCACAAAGCTGGCCATCACCCTGGTTCTGGCGTCGGGGCCTCCATCACCTGTCTTGGCGGTTGGCCCCTGTTCAGGTGGCCCATCCGGTGTATCTGCGCTTGCATCTGTGGAGGAAAAACTCACCTTCCCTCTTTGGCCTGGGGGTGTTATCCCCTCGGGGACCACCGTGGGTGGTAGACCCTCCTTGGTGATGGTGGTGGCCTCCTGGAGCTGGTTCCGGCTCTCTAGGACACTGGGTTCCCCATCGGATGGCATATCCTCCCATCCGTCGTCGTCATCCGGGTTGTCTGCAGGTTGGTCAGCAACACTGGGTTCCTCATCTGATGACATGGTCTCCCACTCGTCGTTGTTGGATTCTTCAAGGATATCCGTAATTTGGTCGTAGACACTGGACTCCTCATCAAATGACATAGTCTCCCACCCGTCGTCGTCGGGGTTCTCCAGGTCGGTCCAGCTGGAGGACCGGTCATCCCTAGGCCAGGGGCACTCAGGCCGTTCGTGGTCGGGATCGCCGCAGCCCGTACATCTCTCTACCTCCCCTTCGCTCCGGTCGTCGTCCCAGGTGCAGTCCTTGTGGTCGCCGTCGTAGTCGTCACAGGCAGACCAGTTGACCTCCTGCATCCGACGCTCCTCCTGGCGCCTGTCCGACGCTCCCTTCCTCTCGGCTTGCCCTTGTCGCCAATTCCTAATCGCACGGGCTGAGGCGTGTGGGCAATCTGGCGATTCATGGTCCACTTCTCCACAGAGCGCGCACCAGGGCTCGTCCAAGCTCTGCTGGGTCCAGTGTGGCCCCTCCGATTGGACGGCTTGGACGCTGCACTCTCGGGGCCAATCCCTATGTTCCACGGGGATCGTTGATCTTGGGGGCTCGGTTGTGAAGTAATGCCCGCCGCTATGGGTCCCTGCGACCAACGGCTGCGTCTCGACAACCACTCTAGCAGCAGGTGGCCGGGGGTACTCTTCCGTCTGCTGGCCCGTCTGGTAGGGGTCGGTGGTGGCTTGCTGACGCTTCTTCTGGCGGCGCTCCTCTCGGTTACGATTTACGGCTTGCTGCACGGCCCGTAGTAGGTCAGCGGACGTGAGGACGGGCCAGTTGCTTCTATCCTCACATGCCAGGGGGTGGATCCGTTCTGGTGGCGTCCTCCACATCGTGTCTGTCGTCCGCAGATCCTGCCGACTACGCCAAATGTAAGAGGCACGGGGGTGGGGCCCTGGAGAACAGAATTTGTGCGCTCACTTACCAGGCCTACGTACCTCACGCCTCCCGTCCTCCACCTTCAGTCCGTCGAGGTAGCTCAGACGATACTGGCACACGTTCAGACACGGAGAAGGACTTCCTGGGTCACCTGAAACGAATGGGGGGGATGGGGGGGGGCACACTACACTGGGGTGGCCTACACTGGGCTCAGTGAAGGGTCATCATTGGCACTTGTGGCCTCAGACTGGGTGCCCCCGTAGTGGTGCGGCGCACCAGGGGCGACCCTGAACGAAAACGCCCAAAGGGGAAGTGGGGGAGGGGCAACATACACCACGAACACACACGAAACACCTTTATGCTCACCAGCTATATACTCGGCTTCCGCCAGACGACTGGCCCTTCTTCTTTGCTCCTGTAAGAGAACACACAACACAGCCCACGGAACGTGGCGCTGCTTACGCTTTATGACGGAGAGACACTTATACAAAAGTTATAGCACAACACCGTAATACTGTTTCAACCTTGTGGTACTCACCAACGCGTACTTCCGACAGCCTACCTTTCATGGGGGCCTGGCTGTGGGGAAAACTGAGAACTCATCACACATGCGGCGTAGCGCCAACTTACGCGAACCTGCGGCGTAGCGCCGACTTCAGCAACCTGCGGCATAATGCCGACTTCAGCAACCTGCGGCGTAATGCCGACTTCAGCAACCTGCGGCGTAATGCCGACTTCAGCAACCTGCGGCGTAATGCCGACTTCAGCAACCTGCGGCGTAACGCCGACTTCAGCAGCCTGCGGCCTATCGCCGACTTCAGCAACCTGCGGCCTAACGCCGACTTCAGCAACCTGCGGCCTAACGCCGACTTCAGATACACACCATTGTGTTGGGCTTCCTTGCCCTGGAGGCCCCCTATCTATGGCTGTCTATCTGGGGGGTAATGGGGCCTTGCGCCCTCTGTTGCTCAGGCCTAGTGCCTGCTTTGCCCCACGGGCCTAGTGCCCGCCTACTGGTGCCCAGGCCGGTGGCCTGACTATCCCCTTGGGCCTAATGCCCGCTCAACGGTGCCACGGGCCAGGAGGGCCCGTCCAGAAATACCCACGGGCCGGGAGGGCCCGACTTCATGCCCACTGGCTGGAAGGGCCTGACTATGCCCACGGGCCTAATGCCCGATCCCTGGTGGTCTAGGGGAGGGGGGGGGGGCTTCTGCACTTACGCGTCCAGAGGGCCCCGGCTGGACCAAGCCTGGTCCGGCCACGCCCACCGCTTTGTCTTCGCCGGAGGCGGGATGGCTCCCACCACCTCCGGGCTTCCTGGAGACTTCACCTGGGCAGCGGTGGCCGGTGCAAGCTCTTTTGCGTTGCACACCGCTGGCCCAGGGCTTCCGACGACTTCACCAACGGGTGTCGGCTCTTTGTACTTCACCCGGCGGGCGGCGGCGTGTCTCAGCTCTTTTGCAACTACCGCCGCCCTCCGGGACTTCCGACGCCGTCTTCTTTCTTCTATCTTCAGGAGCTCTTCTCCGCTCCTTCTCCGTCCCCGAACAGACTTCCCGCGCCCGGCGCTGGCTAATACAAGCCAGTGCCGGGGGGCGGGGCTATGACGCGGCGAGCCGGGATTGGCTCGCCGACGCCACTCCTGATTGGCTGCCAGCTCGTGAGCCGTGATTGGCTCGCGACTGGCGCCAAATTCAAAGTGCCGGGCGGCGATGGGCGGGGTCTGCGTCCCGGAGGATGCAGGCCCGCCGCCAACACCCGCGTGGAGCGGAGGTGGATATGCGCTGCCGCCCCCACGCCCGCTTTCCCGAACTCTGCATTGAGCGGGGCAGGTGGAGACCGGACCAGATCCGGTCCCCAGCACCGCCCGAAGCCCGCGCTACCTCCGGCCACTTGGGACGGCGCCGGGCCGTCCCAGGTGAGGAGGGTCGCGCAGGCTAGTAGCAGGGCCAGTGACCGCACAAGTACAGTGGCCCTTGCTACATTCCTCCAGGCTTTTTCCTTTGTGGTCCCCACAAAGCTGGCCATCACCCTGGTTCTGGCGTCGGGGCCTCCATCACCTGTCTTGGCGGTTGGCCCCTGTTCAGGTGGCCCATCCGGTGTATCTGCGCTTGCATCTGTGGAGGAAAAACTCACCTTCCCTCTTTGGCCTGGGGGTGTTATCCCCTCGGGGACCACCGTGGGTGGTAGACCCTCCTTGGTGATGGTGGTGGCCTCCTGGAGCTGGTTCCGGCTCTCTAGGACACTGGGTTCCCCATCGGATGGCATATCCTCCCATCCGTCGTCGTCATCCGGGTTGTCTGCAGGTTGGTCAGCAACACTGGGTTCCTCATCTGATGACATGGTCTCCCACTCGTCGTTGTTGGATTCTTCAAGGATATCCGTAATTTGGTCGTAGACACTGGACTCCTCATCAAATGACATAGTCTCCCACCCGTCGTCGTCGGGGTTCTCCAGGTCGGTCCAGCTGGAGGACCGGTCATCCCTAGGCCAGGGGCACTCAGGCCGTTCGTGGTCGGGATCGCCGCAGCCCGTACATCTCTCTACCTCCCCTTCGCTCCGGTCGTCGTCCCAGGTGCAGTCCTTGTGGTCGCCGTCGTAGTCGTCACAGGCAGACCAGTTGACCTCCTGCATCCGACGCTCCTCCTGGCGCCTGTCCGACGCTCCCTTCCTCTCGGCTTGCCCTTGTCGCCAATTCCTAATCGCACGGGCTGAGGCGTGTGGGCAATCTGGCGATTCATGGTCCACTTCTCCACAGAGCGCGCACCAGGGCTCGTCCAAGCTCTGCTGGGTCCAGTGTGGCCCCTCCGATTGGACGGCTTGGACGCTGCACTCTCGGGGCCAATCCCTATGTTCCACGGGGATCGTTGATCTTGGGGGCTCGGTTGTGAAGTAATGCCCGCCGCTATGGGTCCCTGCGACCAACGGCTGCGTCTCGACAACCACTCTAGCAGCAGGTGGCCGGGGGTACTCTTCCGTCTGCTGGCCCGTCTGGTAGGGGTCGGTGGTGGCTTGCTGACGCTTCTTCTGGCGGCGCTCCTCTCGGTTACGATTTACGGCTTGCTGCACGGCCCGTAGTAGGTCAGCGGACGTGAGGACGGGCCAGTTGCTTCTATCCTCACATGCCAGGGGGTGGATCCGTTCTGGTGGCGTCCTCCACATCGTGTCTGTCGTCCGCAGATCCTGCCGACTACGCCAAATGTA
This sequence comes from Pseudophryne corroboree, assembly GCF_028390025.1. Classification (NCBI taxonomy): domain Eukaryota; kingdom Metazoa; phylum Chordata; class Amphibia; order Anura; family Myobatrachidae; genus Pseudophryne; species Pseudophryne corroboree. The sequence goes on along the minus strand of NC_086445.1, from coordinate 105,524,830 downwards.
AGAGGCACGGGGGTGGGGCCCTGGAGAACAGAATTTGTGCGCTCACTTACCAGGCCTACGTACCTCACGCCTCCCGTCCTCCACCTTCAGTCCGTCGAGGTAGCTCAGACGATACTGGCACACGTTCAGACACGGAGAAGGACTTCCTGGGTCACCTGAAACGAATGGGGGGGTGGGGGGGGGGCACACTACACTGGGGTGGCCTACACTGGGCTCAGTGAAGGGTCATCATTGGCACTTGTGGCCTCAGACTGGGTGCCCCCGTAGTGGTGCGGCGCACCAGGGGCGACCCTGAACGAAAACGCCCAAAGGGGAAGTGGGGGAGGGGCAACATACACCACGAACACACACGAAACACCTTTATGCTCACCAGCTATATACTCGGCTTCCGCCAGACGACTGGCCCTTCTTCTTTGCTCCTGTAAGAGAACACACAACACAGCCCACGGAACGTGGCGCTGCTTACGCTTTATGACGGAGAGACACTTATACAAAAGTTATAGCACAACACCGTAATACTGTTTCAACCTTGTGGTACTCACCAACGCGTACTTCCGACAGCCTACCTTTCATGGGGGCCTGGCTGTGGGGAAAACTGAGAACTCATCACACATGCGGCGTAGCGCCAACTTACGCGAACCTGCGGCGTAGTGCCGACTTCAGCAACCTGCGGCGTAATGCCGACTTCAGCAACCTGCGGCGTAATGCCGACTTCAGCAACCTGCGGCGTAATGCCGACTTCAGCAACCTGCGGCGTAATGCCGACTTCAGCAACCTGCGGCGTAACGCCGACTTCAGCAGCCTGCGGCCTATCGCCGACTTCAGCAACCTGCGGCCTAACGCCGACTTCAGCAACCTGCGGCCTAACGCCGACTTCAGATACACACCATTGTGTTGGGCTTCCTTGCCCTGGAGGCCCCCTACCTATGGCTGTCTATCTGGGGGGTAATGGGGCCTTGCGCCCTCTGTTGCTCAGGCCTAGTGCCTGCTTTGCCCCACGGGCCTAGTGCCCGCCTACTGGTGCCCAGGCCGGTGGCCTGACTATCCCCTTGGGCCTAATGCCCGCTCAACGGTGCCACGGGCCAGGAGGGCCCGTCCAGAAATACCCACGGGCCGGGAGGGCCCGACTTCATGCCCACAGGCCGGAAGGGCCTGACTATGCCCACGGGCCTAATGCCCGATCCCTGGTGGTCTAGGGGAGGGGGGGGGGCTTCTGCACTTACGCGTCCAGAGGGCCCCGGCTGGACCAAGCCTGGTCCGGCCACGCCCACCGCGTTGTCTTCGCCGGAGGCGGGATGGCTCCCACCACCTCCGGGCTTCCTGGAGACTTCACCTGGGCAGCGGTGGCCGGGGCAAGCTCTTTTGCGTTGCACACCGCTGGCCCAGGGCTTCCGACGACTTCACCAACGGGTGTCGGCTCTTTGTACTTCACCCGGCGGGCGGCGGCGTGTCTCAGCTCTTTTGCAACTACCGCCGCCCTCCGGGACTTCCGACGCCGTCTTCTTTCTTCTATCTTCAGGAGCTCTTCTCCGCTCCTTCTCCGTCCCCGAACAGACTTCCCGCGCCCGGCGCTGGCTAATACAAGCCAGTGCCGGGGGGCGGGGCTATGACGCGGCGAGCCGGGATTGGCTTGCCGCCGCCTCTCCTGATTGGCTGCCAGCTCGTGAGCCGTGATTGGCTCGCGACTGGCGCCAAATTCAAAGTGCCGGGCGGCGATGGGCGGGGTCTGCGTCCCGGAGGATGCAGGCCCACCGCCAACACCCGCGTGGAGCGGAGGTGGATATGCGCCGCCGCCCCCACGCCCGCTGCCGAACTCTGCATTGAGCGGGGCAGGTGGAGACCGGACCAGATCCGGTCCCCAGCACCGCCCGAAGCCCGCGCTACCTCCGGCCACTTGGGACGGCGCCGGGCCGTCCCAGGTGAGGAGGGTCGCGCAGGCTAGTAGCAGGGCCAGTGACCGCACAAGTACACTGGCCCTTGCTACAGACCCATAGGGTGCCTCTGCTGCTGCTGGTGTAAGAATTGTTGTTAGTAATCTTTCTGTAGTTAAACACATTTGTTTAATTAGAGTATCTGGTGTCTGTAATGATTTGGTTAATGCTGTAATGGAATGGAAAATAGCACATCCAATAAATATAGGTAGTGCCTACAAGACGCAGACAATCCAGTGTTCACAATAAAAATAACATCTACTACACCAAAATAATTATTTACGTATATGTTTAGGGATAAATTCACATACAGTCAACTTGCATTTGTAATTGATTGCATACAGTAGGCATCACATTTACCATGCATATTGTGGTGAGTGAGAAGAAAAGAAATATCAAAGCGAAAACATATTGCAAATAAGAAACCCCGTATTTCAGGCAGTAATGTTAGTATCAATACTTGCAAAACTTCCCAAAATATATTGTTACTAATGTTATATAGAAATATCTTGCAACAACAAGCATTTAAGCATAGACACGCCCATTTGTGGAACTAGACACGCCCTTTGGGTAGCTTTTGACACGCCCCCCTTGGCGGCATGCCGCACTTTGCTCGGCACATGCTACTGTAATCTCCCTGATTCTAGTTTTCAAAAGTAGGCAAGTATGCCATGGGGTATAGAATCCCCAGTACCTGAACCCTCAGCTGCTATGTTTTACTCCAAGTAATCCATGGCGTCAGCACTACATGCATCAGCCATAGATTGACCACCCTGTTTAGCAGACATTGGGGTCGATTCTATTCGGCAACTAATGAATAGCGCCGGGAATTAGCTCCCGACGCTATTCAATTCAGCAACTAGTTACGTCGGCGATGGCCCGTTCTCGCCGACAAAACAGGTTGAATTGTCGGGAGAACGGACATTCTCCGACTTAACTCCCCGGCGCGAGGCTGATTCCCGACAGAATCAGCCTCGCGCCGGCCGCGAGGCAGCACTTTTGTCGGGTTTCTCTTCTCATCCCCCGGGGATGAGAGAAGAATTCCCGACAATTGCAGGTAATTAGTTGCTGTATTGAATAGCGTCGGGAGCAAATTCCCGGCGCTATTCATTAGTTGCCGAATAGAATCGACCCCATTGTATGTAAGCGTATCCTTAAGGTGTAACAGTACAATATAAGCAGACAAATGACCTGACAAAAACCCCTTGTATAGTGTGACTGCAAAGCAGAGCACAAACAGAGGATTTAAGAGGTATGTGGTGACTGTAAAACACAGAGAAAAATACCAAAGCAGTATATCCTGTGAAACACTATATTATATGAGGACCCTGATGCACTTAGCCCCCCTCATGGTACAGAATATAGGGATAGCAATATGTGTGAGATACACGAAATAGAGATCACACAGCAGCTATTGGCACACACTCGGTCACATATACAATGCAGAAATTATTACCAACAATAAAACTGCACTGGACTAGCAATACTAAGTACAAACTGTACCACTAAGTAAAGCTTTATAGGTATATATATTAGAGATGAGCGGGTTCGGTTCCTCGGAATCCGAACCCGCCCGAACTTCATGTTTTTTTTCACGGGTCCGAGCGACTCGGATCTTCCCGCCTTGCTCGGTTAACCCGAGCGCGCCCGAACGTCATCATGACGCTGTCGGATTCTCGCGAGACTCGGATTCTATATAAGGAGCCGCGCGTCGCCGCCATTTTCACACGTGCATTGAGATTGATAGGGAGAGGACGTGGCTGGCGTCCTCTCCATTTAGATTAGAAGAGAGAGAGTGAGATTGATTTGAGACAGAGACACTTGATTTACTGGAGCTTAGGAGTACTGTAGAGAGTGCAGAGTTTAGTAGTGACTGACCACAGTGACCACCAGACAGTGCAGTTTTATTTAATATAATCCGTTCTCTGCCTGAAAAAAACGATACACAGTGACTCAGTCACATACCATATCTGTGTGCACTGCTCAGCACAGTGTGCTGCATCATCTATGTATATATCTGACTGTGCTCACACAGCTTATAATTGTGGGGGAGACTGGGGAGCAGTGCCAGTTATAGGTTATAGCAGGAGCCAGGAGTACATATTATTAAAATTAAACAGTGCACACTTTTGCTGCAGGAGTGCCACTGCCAGTGTGACTGACCAGTGACCTGACCACACTGACCACCAGTATAGTTAGTAGTATACTATATTGTGATTGCCTGAAAAAGTTAAACACTCGTCGTGTGACTTGTGTGGTGTTTTTTTTTTTATTCTATAAAAAACTCATTCTGCTGACAGACAGTGTCCAGCAGGTCCGTCATTATATAATATATACCTGTCCGGCTGCAGTAGTGATATATATATATTTTTTATATCATTATTTATCATCCAGTCGCAGCAGACACAGTACGGTAGTTCACGGCTGTAGCTACCTCTGTGTCGGCACTCGGCAGTCCATCCATAATTGTATACCACCTACCCGTGGTTTTTTTTTCTTTCTTCTTTATACATACATACTACATCTCTTTATCAACCAGTCTATATTAGCAGCAGACACAGTACAGTAGTCCACGGCTGTAGCTACCTCTGTGTCGGCACTCGGCAGTCCATCCATAATTGTATACCACCTACCCGTGGTTTTTTTTTCTTTCTTCTTTATACATACATACTACATCTCTTTATCAACCAGTCTATATTAGCAGCAGACACAGTACAGTACGGTAGTCCACGGCTGTAGCTACCTCTGTGTCGGCACTCGGCAGTCCGTCCATAATTGTATACCACCTACCCGTGGTTTTTTTTTCTTTCTTCTTTATACATACATACTACATCTCTTTATCAACCAGTCTATATTAGCAGCAGACACAGTACAGTAGTCCACGGCTGTAGCTACCTCTGTGTCGGCACTCGGCAGTCCATCCATAATTGTATACCACCTACCCGTGTTTTTTTTTTCTTTCTTCTTTATACATACATACTACATCTCTTTATCAACCAGTCTATATTAGCAGCAGACACAGTACAGTACGGTAGTCCACGGCTGTAGCTACCTCTGTGTCGGCACTCGGCAGTCCGTCCATAATTGTATACCACCTACCCGTGGTTTTTTTTTCTTTCTTCTTTATACATACATACTACATCTCTTTATCAACCAGTCTATATTAGCAGCAGACACAGTACAGTAGTCCACGGCTGTAGCTACCTCTGTGTCGGCACTCGGCAGTCCATCCATAATTGTATACCACCTACCCGTGGTTTTTTTTTTCTTTCTTCTTTATACATACTACATCTCATTATCAACCAGTCTATATTAGCAGCAGACACAGTACGGTAGTCCACGGCTGTAGCTACCTCTGTGTCGGCACTCGGCAGTCCGTCCATAATTGTATACCACCTACCCGTGGTTTTTTTTTCTTTCTTCTTTATACATACTACATCTCATTATCAACCAGTCTATATTAGCAGAAGACACAGTACGGTAGTCCACGGCTGTAGCTACCTCTGTGTCGGCACTCGGCAGTCCATCCATAATTGTATACCACCTACCCGTGGTTTTTTTTTCTTTCTTCTTTATACATACATACTACATCTCTTTATCAACCAGTCTATATTAGCAGCAGACACAGTACAGTAGTCCACGGCTGTAGCTACCTCTGTGTCGGCACTCGGCAGTCCATCCATAATTGTATACCACCTACCCGTGGTTTTTTTTTCTTTCTTCTTTATACATACATACTACATCTCTTTATCAACCAGTCTATATTAGCAGCAGACACAGTACAGTAGTCCACGGCTGTAGCTACCTCTGTGTTGGCACTCGGCAGTCCATCCATAATTGTATACCACCTACCCGTGGTTTTTTTTTTCTTTCTTCTTTATACATACTACATCTCATTATCAACCAGTCTATATTAGCAGCAGACACAGTACGGTAGTCCACGGCTGTAGCTACCTCTGTGTCGGCACTCGGCAGTCCGTCCATAATTGTATACCACCTACCCGTGGTTTTTTTTTCTTTCTTCTTTATACATACTACATCTCATTATCAACCAGTCTATATTAGCAGCAGACACAGTACGGTAGTCCACGGCTGTAGCTACCTCTGTGTCGGCACTTGGCAGTCCATCCATAATTGTATACCACCTACCCGTGGTTTTTTTTTCTTTCTTCTTTATACATACATACTACATCTCTTTATCAACCAGTCTATATTAGCAGCAGACACAGTACAGTAGTCCACGGCTGTAGCTACCTCTGTGTCGGCACTCAGCAGTCCATCCATAATTGTATACCACCTACCCGTGGTTTTTTTTTCTTTCTTCTTTATACATACATACTACATCTCAATATCATCCAGTCTATATTAGCAGCAGACACAGTACAGTACAATAGTCCATGGCTGTAGCTACCTCTGTGTCGGCACTCGGCAGTCCATCCATAATTGTATACTAGTATCCATCCATCTCCATTGTTTACCTGAGGTGCCTTTTAGTTGTGCCTATTAAAATATGGAGAACAAAAATGTTGAGGTTCCAAAATTAGGGAAAGATCAAGATCCACTTCCACCTCGTGCTGAAGCTGCTGCCACTAGTCATGGCCGAGACGATGAAATGCCAGCAACGTCGTCTGCCAAGGCCGATGCCCAATGTCATAGTACAGAGCATGTCAAATCCAAAACACCAAATATCAGTAAAAAAAGGACTCCAAAACCTAAAATAAAATTGTCGGAGGAGAAGCGTAAACTTGCCAATATGCCATTTACCACACGGAGTGGCAAGGAACGGCTGAGGCCCTGGCCTATGTTCATGGCTAGTGGTTCAGCTTCACATGAGGATGGAAGCACTCAGCCTCTCGCTAGAAAACTGAAAAGACTCAAGCTGGCAAAAGCACCGCAAAGAACTGTGCGTTCTTCGAAATCCCAAATCCACAAGGAGAGTCCAATTGTGTCGGTTGCGATGCCTGACCTTCCCAACACTGGACGTGAAGAGCATGCGCCTTCCACCATTTGCACGCCCCCTGCAAGTGCTGGAAGGAGCACCCGCAGTCCAGTTCCTGATAGTCAGATTGAAGATGTCAGTGTTGAAGTACACCAGGATGAGGAGGATATGGGTGTTGCTGGCGCTGGGGAGGAAATTGACCAGGAGGATTCTGATGGTGAGGTGGTTTGTTTAAGTCAGGCACCCGGGGAGACACCTGTTGTCCGTGGGAGGAATATGGCCGTTGACATGCCTGGTGAAAATACAAAAAAAATCAGCTCTTCGGTGTGGAAGTATTTCACCAGAAATGCGGACAACATTTGTCAAGCCGTGTGTTCCCTTTGTCAAGCTGTAATAAGTAGGGGTAAGGACGTTAACCACCTCAGAACATCCTCCCTTATACGTCACCTGCAGCGCATTCATAATAAGTCAGTGACAAGTTCAAAAACTTTGGGCGACAGCGGAAGCAGTCCACTGACCAGTAAATCCCTTCCTCTTGTAACCAAGCTCACGCAAACCACCCCACCAACTCCCTCAGTGTCAATTTCCTCCTTCCCCAGGAATGCCAATAGTCCTGCAGGCCATGTCACTGGCAATTCTGACGAGTCCTCTCCTGCCTGGGATTCCTCCGATGCATCCTTGCGTGTAACGCCTACTGCTGCTGGCGCTGCTGTTGTTGCTGCTGGGAGTCGATGGTCATCCCAGAGGGGAAGTCGTAAGCCCACTTGTACTACTTCCAGTAAGCAATTGACTGTCCAACAGTCCTTTGCGAGGAAGATGAAATATCACAGCAGTCATCCTGCTGCAAAGCGGATAACTGAGGCCTTGACAACTATGTTGGTGTTAGACGTGCGTCCGGTATCCGCCGTTAGTTCACAGGGAACTAGACAATTTATTGAGGCAGTGTGCCCCCGTTACCAAATACCATCTAGGTTCCACTTCTCTAGGCAGGCGATACCGAGAATGTACACGGACGTCAGAAAAAGACTCACCAGTGTCCTAAAAAATGCAGTTGTACCCAATGTCCACTTAACCACGGACATGTGGACAAGTGGAGCAGGGCAGGGTCAGGACTATATGACTGTGACAGCCCACTGGGTAGATGTATGGACTCCCGCCGCAAGAACAGCAGCGGCGGCACCAGTAGCAGCATCTCGCAAACGCCAACTCTTTCCTAGGCAGGCTACGCTTTGTATCACCGCTTTCCAGAATACGCACACAGCTAAAAACCTCTTACGGCAACTGAGGAAGATCATCGCAGAATGGCTTACCCCAATTGGACTCTCCTGTGGATTTGTGGCATCGGACAACGCCAGCAATATTGTGTGTGCATTAAATATGGGCAAATTCCAGCACGTCCCATGTTTTGCACATACCTTGAATTTGGTGGTGCAGAATTTTTCAAAAAACGACAGGGGCGTGCAAGAGATGCTGTCGGTGGCCAGAAGAATTGCGGGACACTTTCAGCGTACAGGCACCACGTACAGAAGACTGGAGCACCACCAAAAACTACTGAACCTGCCCTGCCATCATCTGAAGCAAGAAGTGGTAACGAGGTGGAATTCAACCCTCTATATGCTTCAGAGGTTGGAGGAGCAGCAAAAGGCCATTCAAGCCTATACAATTGAGCACGATATAGGAGGTGGAATGCACCTGTCTCAAGTGCAGTGGAGAATGATTTCAACGTTGTGCAAGGTTCTGATGCCCTTTGAACTTGCCACACGTGAAGTCAGTTCAGACACTGCCAGCCTGAGTCAGGTCATTCCCCTCATCAGGCTTTTGCAGAAGAAGCTGGAGACATTGAAGGAGGAGCTAACACGGAGCGATTCCGCTAGGCATGTGGGACTTGTGGATGGAGCCCTTAATTCGCTTAACAAGGATTCACGGGTGGTCAATCTGTTGAAATCAGAGCACTACATTTTGGCCACCGTGCTCGATCCTAGATTTAAAACCTACCTTGGATCTCTCTTTCTGGCAGACACAAGTCTGCTGGGGTTGAAAGACCTGCTGGTGAGAAAATTGTCAAGTCAAGCGGAACGCGACCTGTCAACATCTCCTCCTTCACATTCTCCCGCAACTGGGGGTGCGAGGAAAAGGCTCAGAATTCCGAGCCCACCCGCTGGCGGTGATGCAGGGCAGTCTGGAGCGACTGCTGATGCTGACATCTGGTCCGGACTGAAGGACCTGACAACGATTACGGACATGTCGTCTACTGTCACTGCATATGATTCTCTCAACATTGAAAGAATGGTGGAGGATTATATGAGTGACCGCATCCAAGTAGGCACGTCACACAGTCCGTACTTATACTGGCAGGAAAAAGAGGCAATTTGGAGGCCCTTGCACAAACTGGCTTTATTCTACCTAAGTTGCCCTCCCACAAGTGTGTACTCCGAAAGAGTGTTTAGTGCCGCCGCTCACCTTGTCAGCAATCGGCGTACGAGGTTACATCCAGAAAATGTGGAGAAGATGATGTTCATTAAAATGAATTATAATCAATTCCTCCGCGGAGACATTGACCAGCAGCAATTGCCTCCACAAAGTACACAGGGAGCTGAGATGGTGGATTCCAGTGGGGACGAATTGATAATCTGTGAGGAGGGGGATGTACACGGTGATATATCGGAGGATGATGATGAGGTGGACATCTTGCCTCTGTAGAGCCAGTTTGTGCAAGGAGAGATTAATTGCTTCTTTTTTGGGGGGGGTCCAAACCAACCCGTCATATCAGTCACAGTCGTGTGGCAGACCCTGTCACTGAAATGATGGGTTGGTTAAAGTGTGCATGTCCTGTTTATACAACATAAGGGTGGGTGGGAGGGCCCAAGGACAATTCCATCTTGCACCTCTTTTTTCTTTTATTTTTCTTTGCGTCATGTGCTGTTTGGGGAGGGTTTTTTGGAAGGGCCATCCTGCGTGACACTGCAGTGCCACTCCTAGATGGGCCCGGTGTTTGTGTCGGCCACTAGGGTCGCTTATCTTACTCACACAGTCAGCTACCTCATTGCGCCTCTTTTTTTCTTTGCGTCATGTGCTGTTTGGGGAGGGTTTTTTGGAAGGGCCATCCTGCGTGACACTGCAGTGCCACTCCTAGATGGGCCCGGTGTTTGTGTCGGCCACTAGGGTCGCTTATCTTACTCACACAGTCAGCTACCTCATTGCGCCTCTTTTTTTCTTTGCGTCATGTGCTGTTTGGGGAGGGTTTTTTGGAAGGGCCATCCTGCGTGACACTGCAGTGCCACTCCTAGATGGGCCCGGTGTTTGTGTCGGCCACTAGGGTCGCTTATCTTACTCACACAGTCAGCTACCTCATTGCGCCTCTTTTTTTCTTTGCGTCATGTGCTGTTTGGGGAGGGTTTTTTGGAAGGGCCATCCTGCGTGACACTGCAGTGCCACTCCTAGATGGGCCCGGTGTTTGTGTCGGCCACTAGGGTCGCTTTGTCACAACTGAGGGCCTGAGCTGACGGGAGGCAGCCTCAGTTGTAGGGGCTGAGATGTACCGGAACCTGGGAGGTTGTATCAGACCCCTGGACATGTAAGTAACATGAATAATAACTGCCCGAAGGCGTGACCACGACAACTTAGATAAAAGTCAATGATGTTTATTATGACAACTCCGCAACACAGCAGCAGTAAAAGAAAACGTAAAAGTCAGCAAATAATAAATACAGTTCCTGGGTACTACGGGATGGCAGGAGCCACAGGGCACTGGTAGTGTGAGATAGTTCTTATGATCTTCTAGATGGAAAGTCCTTACCAGGCCCGACTGTAGCAATGGAGATAACCCAGGATTGTGCCAGCTGGTGTTCCAGGAAAAGCTGGGTTGCTGAAGGTAAAACAGCTGCTGTGGATACTGGCTGGAACCAGACTGTTGTTAGCACGGAGTGGATACTGGCTGGAACCAGTTAAATAATAAATGAACTTGGGAGCGATGAAATATGAACTGAAATGTAGAACTTGAGAGCGGAGAAATAATAATACCGGTGGAGAGTGGTAAAGTGTAGAAAGGACACCGGCCCTTTAAGGGAAGCTGTACTCTGCTGGAAGCTGAGCTGGAAGCAGGTAATGTTGTAGCTGGAAACAGATGAATCCACAATGGATTGGAGAGTCAGGCTACACCGCAGGTGGAATGCTGGTGCGGGTCTCTATGGTGGAAGTCTTGAGACAGGAGCTGGAACCTGGAAGACAATCACAGGAGAGAGACAAACAGGAACTAGGTTTGACAACCAAAGCACTGACGCCTTCCTTGCTCAGGCACAGTGTATTTATACCTGCAGCAAGGAAGGGATTGGCTAGGCAATTATGCAGATTAACAATACTGACAACAGATTGGAGGAAATGATCAGCTGACAGAATCCAAGATGGCTGCGCCCATGCAGACACTTGGAGGGAAGTTTGGTTTGTAATCCATGTGGTAATGAAAACAGTAATGGCGGCGCCGGCCACTGGAGACAGGAGACGCCAGGCTGACAAGTGCACATCCAACCACGCGGACACAGCGGAGGCCGCGGCTGACGTAATCGCCACTCTGACACTCTGCATGCAGAAGCTCAGGGACGGCGGCGGAGGCCGCGGAAGACGCCATGCCAGATGTAATAAGGCGTTACTGTGACAGCGTCTCAGAGAGACAGGAGAGGGTGCAGGAATGTGAACATTAGGATAACAGATGGGATCCGGTCCTGGAGCGCTGAGCCAGCCTTAGGAGGCATCTGATGGGTAAGAAATGGCGTCCAGATACCCGGATCGTGACACGCTTATCTTACTCACACAGCTACCTCATTGCGCCTCTTTTTTTCTTTGCGTCATGTGCTGTTTGGGGAGGGTTTTTTGGAAGGGACATCCTGCGTGACACTGCAGTGCCACTCCTAGATGGGCCCGGTGTTTGTGTCGGCCACTAGGGTCGCTTATCTTACTCACACAGCGACCTCGGTGCAAATTTTAGGACTAAAAATAATATTGTGAGGTGTGAGGTATTCAGAATAGACTGAAAATGAGTGTAAATTATGGTTTTTGAGGTTACTAATACTTTGGGATCAAAATGACCCCCAAATTCTATGATTTAAGCTGTTTTTTAGGGTTTTTTGAAAAAAACACCCGAATCCAAAACACACCCGAATCCGACAAAAAAAATTCGGTGAGGTTTTGCCAAAACGCGGTCGAACCCAAAACACGGCCGCGGAACCGAACCCAAAACCAAAACACAAAACCCGAAAAATTTCCGGCGCTCATCTCTATATGTATATAGATATAACAGTGCACAGTAAAGACTGGATGTATATCACAGTATACTTGTACTAAATATCCCTGTAGTAATACACTTGTTCTTAACAAACACTGTCTGAATGACATGTAGAATACTTAAGTGTCCTATAAATGTACAGCGCTGATGATGCAGGCGGCTTTACAGAGGAGTAGTACCAGAATCAGCTCAGCATGTGTGTAATGGCACCCAAACGCTGACAGGGAGTGAGGGAGACAGAGAGATGCAGCTCCAGGGTGGGAACATTTGCAGTAAATGATGCCTGGGACTGGGGGAGGGGCTACAGGCCAGAGCCTTATCCCCTTGACCTCACCACCGGGTACTGCGGGGCCTATTAAAGTGGATTATGAGGTAATCCGACCTGTGCCCCTTGCGCTGGTGGTCTAGTGGGGTCCCTGTATGGCCACAGTGTCAACGCCAGCGTGCGCGGCCCATCTCCTAGAGACCGCGGCGGATCGCGGTTTTCAGCGGGTCCTGTCTGGGGGACCCTCTTACCTCCTCCCTGTAATGCGGCCACGCGATCCTGGAGAGCAGTGGCAAGTGTGTGTGCCTGAAGAGATACCGGAGTCCTCCGCTGTAAGTACCCGGCAACCAGGGCGTGGGAGTATACAGCGCCGCTGTGGGAGGTGAGTGAGCAGCAGCACGATATATCAAACTGACATGTAGCACTTTTAAGTGCCTGTGCTGCGGCCCTTGAAGTCTTCTGTCTTCTAAAAAAGCTCTTTTCAGGGCTGCCTAGCACAGCCCTCCCTGTTAGCTGCCTGCACCAACTTACAAACTGAGATCCTGTGCACGGAGGCGGGGTTATAGAGGAGGCGGCGCTGTGCATCTATGGAACAGTCAAAGCTTTTAGCCTGTTGGTGCCTCGGATCAAGATCCAACTCTACACCCTGATGTTATCCTTGTGGAATCCCAGTGTACCCCAGTGTACCCCGCTGCAGAAAGGTATTTTGCTATTTAAAGTGTCATGTTACTGTATATACAAAAATAGTGAAGGGCAGATAACAGGAAAGATCCGCTGACCTGGGTGCAGCTAGGAGCTCATAGGTCCAGTTATACTCAATGCATCATAAACCCTCTACAAATCACTATATAATGTTTCCAAATGAATATTAGCGAACTGTGCTAGACAATATATAGCTAATTAGAGTGGTTCTATGTAGAATAGTTGGGAGATACTAGAGTACATGTTACTTTATATGTAGGAAGGAACATGGGTGGACTTTCTCCTTTGGAGTCACATGGCTCAACTGTCCGCATGCTTAATATCAACTCCTAATCACCAGGTTCACTACAGTACAAAGTAGAGGATACTGTTGTAGTATGACCTGTTCTCTGTTTCAGGTGTCATATTATCTGGGAATACTCCCCCTGTTCTCCAGCAACAACGGAGAGCGGAACTGGAGAGGCAGAGATCTACACACAAGTGAGTGTTCAATGTTCATCACACTTACCTACTTTGCTGCCCCCTCCTCCGGGAGGAGGCAGCGTTGTAGGTGCATGGGGGCATGGCCTGCAGCAGGATGGGTGGTCCGGGGACGTGACCAACAGGGAAGTGGGCAGTCCGGGGGCGTGACATCAGGATCGCATCATTGTGGATCCGCCCCCCGCTATGCAGTGCCGAATAGGCGCTGTATAGCGGGGGATGGAGCTACGATGGCGCGATTCAGTGCGGGCGGCCTAGGAGGGTCGTGGAGGGGCTGCAGGGAAAGCGGGAGGCTTGCCCACCTCTCCGGGGGGGCCGGGAGGGCCATCCGATTTTCGGGAGCCTCCCGGCCATTCCGGGAGGGTAGGCAAGTATGATGTATATGCAGTGATGTTTTATATACCGGCTGTCCTATCTCTGGGGAACCTTCCCATGGAGAGATGATTCTCTTGAAACTAGAACTCTCTTTGACTGGGGATATTAATGAAATCTGGTTGACTAGAAGAAGGTACTATAGCAAATAATATATGCTATATACTGTATCATAATGTGAACTGGGGGTACTGTGTGGCATAATGTGTACTGGTGGCTCTGAAATGTGACATAGGGTGAACTTAAGCACTAGTGAGATTCATAAAAGAAACTAGGGCACTACTATGGGGCATAACATTAAATAAGGCTCTACTATGGTTCAGAAAATGAACTAGGGAACTATTATAGGGCATAAAATTAACAACTGCTGCAGAGAAGTGTCTCTCTAGAAGCATTGGGATGGGGGCCCCTTAAATATGTTGCTATGTGGCCCACAAAGTTCCTGCTACGCCCCTGTCTACAGCTGTTTAGAGAATGGAAGCAAACAGCTTCAGCAGCTGTAAGCAATAGCACATTTTTGTTGTGCACCAGATTTCATAACAGGTCCCAGCTATGTCGCTCTGGTCTTTCTCTTGCTGTCTCCTACATACTGTAAATTATTCCTTGTGACCAGAACAGAGGTAACGTAATCTGCAATGTGCACTGGAGTCACAGATAGTTCCCAATCTCTAGCAGGAAATGACAATTTGAATATACAGTAGGGCCTAATTCTGAGTTGATCGCAGCAGCAAATTTGTTAGCAGTTGGGCAAAACCACGTGTACTGCAGGAGGGGCAGATGATTTATTTGTAAAAAGGGACCTTAAAACCCCTTTTAATAGCACCAAATAAATGAAAGCAGCGAGGCCAATTCCTGGGTGTAAAACAAGACAAGAATCGAAAAGTGTGTGGAAAAGGCCTTGCACTTTCTCTTTCGAATTAGCAGCTAGTTTGCAAACACATGGAGCTGCCATACCCAATGACTGGAGGCTACATTCAAATAGGACCTCGGAGGACGAAGGTCGGCTTTTATCATCTGCCGTATCCGCCCCGTGTCTGCAGCCAGGACGCATATTCATCGGTTCCCAATGAGACTGTTCGTTCGGTATTTATCATCAGCTCCAGTTGTGGATGTTTTTACTATTGTTTTATTGTGTTAACACGGATTGTTACACTTTGTGGAGTTTTTTTTATTAAACATCATTTGAAAGTTGCACCGGATGGATCTGTGAATGATTGACAGCCCTTTGTGAGAATTGAAAGATACCTTTACATGCATGTGGCACAGAATATACGTGTAAGTGTCCAATTATTACGTTTCTAGTGTGAGAGCAAGCCAGGAGATTTTTCTCTACATAAAGATACTGTTATGTGCATTCGAGAAAGAAATAGAATGTAAGTTCCTATCCATTAGAGAGAGATAAAGTTATCATCGGTTTGGAAGTGATCACAGAGACCACTCATCATTATATGTATTGATACGGAATAGCTTTCTAAGCGCTAGTTGCAAGCCTCTTTTGGGGGGGTTCATATGGTATTCTGGAAGCCGTTGTTTGTGGGTGTGCTCCATGTGTTTGCAAACCAGCTGCTAATTTGAAAGAGAAAGCGCAAGGCCTTTTCCACACTCTTTCCGATTTTTGTTTTGTTCTATTACTGTTGTTCTAATTGTAAAGTGCAACGGAATATGTTGCACTATATAAGAAACTGTTAATAAATAAGTATCAGTGTATAACACATACACAAACATAAATTAATAAAGAAGACACCTAAATAGACCAAGCAATAAGTTAATAAAAATGTATGGTAAAAAATATCACATCATACACCCATAGATTGGGAATAGAACCAGTGGCGAGCTCAGCTACATTGGGATGCTCCCCCCCCTCCCCCCCCCCCCGCCGACAATCTAAAGCTTGTGATCACAGCGTCGGTTTGGCGACTGGCGGGATCCCAAACACCGATCACCCGAACCCAACCCTGGGCCAGTACTGTGTATTTCCAGCCTCCAGGCTAAAAATTGCCAGCCAGCCTAGGAGCGTTTTAACAGAGGAGGAGGCCCGTGTGCAACCTCCTCCATCAGGCAAACAGCACCTGACAGCACAATGCAGTGTGAGCACTAGGGGGCACTTTTTTTAAAACGAGTAAGACATTTTCTTTGCAAGAGGAACATAGCTGAATGCTTTCTTTAGGTATAACTTTAATTTGTCTCCTACAGGTGGAAAGTTTTTGCAGAAGGCGTCCCTCACTGCATTGATACAGACAAGGTTCAGGAACTGCCCCTTAATGACCAGTTCTCTTTCATTAAACGGAGCAGCTTTTCCTCTGCTATTATGACCAAGTATGTATGTGTCTGTCTGTCTGTCTGTCTGTCTGTCTGTCTGTCTGTCTGTCTGTCTGTCTGTCTGTCTGTCCGTCCGTCCGTCCGTCCGTCCATCTATCCTAAATGGACTACAGCATGGTCACAAACCTTGTATTGAATTGGCTTTATCTAAACATGTTTTATAAGCTGACTTCCTTGTGTATGCACCTCTCTGGGGATTTACTGGTGTGTATCAAAGATCAGATCTATCTTAATAAAAAGGTCTGATCCATCTTTACCTATCGAGTGATGAACAATAGATAGACTTTCATATTCTGCTGAACAGTTCAGCGAAGCAGGAACAGTACATGGTGCAATCTAGGGTTTAACCATCACAAATACATACCTCCCAACGTGTTAAGAGTGAGATGCGGGACCTGACGAACCTGAGTTCGAAAAGGAGTCCGGGCATTGGGGGAGAAGGGACGGAGACTCATTACATCACCCCTGTTTTCGTAACTTTGGGGGCGTGCTTAGCGCTCCCTGAGCTCTCCCCCGCACTACTTCCAGGATGCGTTCCATTCCCTGACTCTGTGCATTCTAGCAGTCCTTTTATGATGTAACTTATCCATTGCCTGGAATATTTGCCTTTCCAGTAGAGATGAGCGGGTTCGGTTCCTCTGAATCCGAACCCGCCCGAACTTCATGTTTTTTCTCACGGGTCCGAGCGACTCGGATCTTCCCGCCTTGCTCGGTTAACCCGAGCGCGCCCGAACGTCATCATGACGCTGTCGGATTCTCGCGAGGCTCGGATTCTATCGCGAGACTCGGATTCTATATAAGGAGCCGCGCGTCGCCGCCATTTTCACACGTGCATTGAGATTGATAGGGAGAGGACGTGGCTGGCGTCCTCTCCATTTAGATTAGAAGAGAGAGAGTGAGATTGATTTGAGACAGAGACACTTGATTTACTGGAGCTTAGGAGTACTGTAGAGAGTGCAGAGTTTAGTAGTGACTGACCACAGTGACCACCAGACAGTGCAGTTTTATTTAATATAATCCGTTCTCTGCCTGAAAAAAATGATACACAGTGACTCAGTCACATACCATATCTGTGTGCACTGCTCAGCCCAGTGTGCTGCATCATCTATGTATATATCTGACTGTGCTCACACAGCTTATAATTGTGGGGGAGACTGGGGAGCAGTGCCAGTTATAGGTTATAGCAGGAGCCAGGAGTACATATTATTAAAATTAAACAGTGCACACTTTTGCTGCAGGAGTGCCACTGCCAGTGTGACTGACCAGTGACCTGACCACACTGACCACCAGTATAGTTAGTAGTATACTATATTGTGATTGCCTGAAAAAGTTAAACACTCGTCGTGTGACTTGTGTGGTGTTTTTTTTTTTATTCTATAAAAAACTCATTCTGCTGACAGACAGTGTCCAGCAGGTCCGTCATTATATAATATATACCTGTCCGGCTGCAGTAGTGATATATATATATTTTTTATATCATTATTTATCATCCAGTCGCAGCAGACACAGTACGGTAGTTCACGGCTTTAGCTACCTCTGTGTCGGCACTCGGCAGTCCATCCATAATTGTATACCACCTACCCGTGGTTTTTTTTTCTTTCTTCTTTATACATACTACATCTCATTATCATCCAGTCTATATTAGCAGCAGACACAGTACAGTACGGTAGTCCACGGCTGTAGCTACCTCTGTGTCGGCACTCGGCAGTCCGTCCATAATTGTATACCACCTACCCGTGGTTTTTTTTTCTTTCTTCTTTATACATACATACTACATCTCATTATCAACCAGTCTATATTAGCAGCAGACACAGTACAGTACGGTAGTCCACGGCTGTAGCTACCTCTGTGTCGGCACTCGGCAGTCCGTCCATAATTGTATACCACCTACCCGTGGTTTTTTTTTCTTTCTTCTTTATACATACATACTACATCTCATTATCAACCAGTCTATATTAGCAGCAGACACAGTACAGTACGGTAGTCCACGGCTGTAGCTACCTCTGTGTCGGCACTCGGCAGTCCATCCATAATTGTATACCACCTACCCGTGGTTTTTTTTTCTTTCTTCTTTATACATACTACATCTCATTATCATCCAGTCTATATTAGCAGCAGACACAGTACAGTACGGTAGTCCACGGCTGTAGCTACCTCTGTGTCGGCACTCGGCAGTCCATCCATAATTGTATACCACCTACCCGTGTTTTTTTTTTCTTTCTTCTTTATACATACTACATCTCATTATCATCCAGTCTATATTAGCAGCAGACACAGTACAGTACGGTAGTCCACGGCTGTAGCTACCTCTGTGTCGGCACTCGGCAGTCCGTCCATAATTGTATACCACCTACCCGTGGCTTTTTTTTCTTTCATCTTTATACATACATACTACATCTCTTTATCAACCAGTCTATATAGCAGCAGACACAGTACGGTAGTCCACGGCTGTAGCTACCTCTGTGTCGGCACTCGGCAGTCCGTCCATAATTGTATACTAGTATCCATCCATCTCCATTGTTTACCTGAGGTGCCTTTTAGTTGTGCCTATTAAAATATGGAGAACAAAAATGTTGAGGTTCCAAAATTAGGGAAAGATCAAGATCCACTTCCACCTCGTGCTGAAGCTGCTGCCACTAGTCATGGCCGAGACGATGAAATGCCAGCAACGTCGTCTGCCAAGGCCGATGCCCAATGTCATAGTACAGAGCATGTCAAATCCAAAACAGCAAATATCAGTAAAAAAAGGACTCCAAAACCTAAAATAAAATTGTCGGAGGAGAAGCGTAAACTTGCCAATATGCCATTTACCACACGGAGTGGCAAGGAACGGCTGAGGCCCTGGCCTATGTTCATGGCTAGTGGTTCAGCTTCACATGAGGATGGAGGCACTCAGCCTCTCGCTAGAAAAATGAAAAGACTCAAGCTGGCAAAAGCAGTAGCACCGCAAAGAACTGTGCGTTCTTCGAAATCCCAAATCCACAAGGAGAGTCCAATTGTGTCGGTTGCGATGCCTGACCTTCCCAACACTGGACGTGAAGAGCATGCGCCTTCCACCATTTGCACGCCCCCTGCAAGTGCTGGAAGGAGCACCCGCAGTCCAGTTCCTGATAGTCAGATTGAAGATGTCAGTGTTGAAGTACACCAGGATGAGGAGGATATGGGTGTTGCTGGCGCTGGGGAGGAAATTGACCAGGAGGATTCTGATGGTGAGGTGGTTTGTTTAAGTCAAGCACCCGGGGAGACACCTGTTGTCCGTGGGAGGAATATGGCCGTTGACATGCCTGGTGAAAATACCAAAAAAATCAGCTCTTCGGTGTGGAACTATTTCAACAGAAATGCGGACAACAGGTGTCAAGCCGTGTGTTCCCTTTGTCAAGCTGTAATAAGTAGGGGTAAGGACGTTAGCCACCTCGGAACATCCTCCCTTATACGTCACCTGCAGCGCATTCATAATAAGTCAGTGACAAGTTCAAAAACTTTGGGTGACAGCGGAAGCAGTCCACTGACCAGTAAATCCTTTCCTCTTGTAACCAAGCTCACGCAAACCACCCCACCAACTCCCTCAGTGTCAATTTCCTCCTTCCCCAGGAATGCCAATAGTCCTGCAGGCCATGTCACTGGCAATTCTGACGATTCCTCTCCTGCCTGGGATTCCTCCGATGCATCCTTGCGTGTAACGCCTACTGCTGCTGGCGCTGCTGTTGTTGCTGCTGGGAGTCGATGGTCATCCCAGAGGGGAAGTCGTAAGACCACTTTTACTACTTCCACCAAGCAATTGACTGTCCAACAGTCCTTTGCGAGGAAGATGAAATATCACAGCAGTCATCCTACTGCAAAGCGGATAACTGAGGCCTTGGCATCCTGGGTGGTGAGAAACGTGGTTCCGGTATCCATCATTACTGCAGAGCCAACTAGAGACTTGTTGGAGGTACTGTGTCCCCGGTACCAAATACCATCTAGGTTCCATTTCTCTAGGCAGGCGATACCGAAAATGTACACAGACCTCAGAAAAAGAGTCACCAGTGTCCTAAAAAATGCAGCTGTACCCAATGTCCACTTAACCACGGACATGTGGACAAGTGGAGCAGGGCAGGGTCAGGACTATATGACTGTGACAGCCCACTGGGTAGATGTATGGACTCCCGCCGCAAGAACAGCAGCGGCGGCACCAGTAGCAGCATCTCGCAAACGCCAACTCTTTCCTAGGCAGGCTACGCTTTGTATCACCGGTTTCCAGAATACGCACACAGCTGAAAACCTCTTACGGCAACTGAGGAAGATCATCGCGGAATGGCTTACCCCAATTGGACTCTCCTGTGGATTTGTGGCATCGGACAACGCCAGCAATATTGTGTGTGCATTAAATATGGGCAAATTCCAGCACGTCCCATGTTTTGCACATACCTTGAATTTGGTGGTGCAGAATTATTTAAAAAACGACAGGGGCGTGCAAGAGATGCTGTCGGTGGCCAGAAGAATTGCGGGACACTTTCGGCGTACAGGCACCACGTACAGAAGACTGGAGCACCACCAAAAACTACTGAACCTGCCCTGCCATCATCTGAAGCAAGAAGTGGTAACGAGGTGGAATTCAACCCTCTATATGCTTCAGAGGTTGGAGGAGCAGCAAAAGGCCATTCAAGCCTATACAATTGAGCACGATATAGGAGGTGGAATGCACCTGTCTCAAGCGCAGTGGAGAATGATTTCAACGTTGTGCAAGGTTCTGATGCCCTTTGAACTTGCCACACGTGAAGTCAGTTCAGACACTGCCAGCCTGAGTCAGGTCATTCCCCTCATCAGGCTTTTGCAGAAGAAGCTGGAGACATTGAAGGAGGAGCTAACACGGAGCGATTCCGCTAGGCATGTGGGACTTGTGGATGGAGCCCTTAATTCGCTTAACAAGGATTCACGGGTGGTCAATCTGTTGAAATCAGAGCACTACATTTTGGCCACCATGCTCGATCCTAGATTTAAAGCCTACCTTGGATCTCTCTTTCCGGCAGACACAAGTCTGCTGGGGTTGAAAGACCTGCTGGTGAGAAAATTGTCAAGTCAAGCGGAACGCGACCTGTCAACATCTCCTCCTTTACATTCTCCCGCAACTGGGGGTGCGAGGAAAAGGCTCAGAATTCCGAGCCCACCCGCTGGCGGTGATGCAGGGCAGTCTGGAGCGACTGCTGATGCTGACATCTGGTCCGGACTGAAGGACCTGACAACGATTACGGACATGTCGTCTACTGTCACTGCATATGATTCTCTCCCCATTGAAAGAATGGTGGAGGATTATATGAGTGACCGCATCCAAGTAGGCACGTCACACAGTCCGTACTTATACTGGCAGGAAAAAGAGGCAATTTGGAGGCCCTTGCACAAACTGGCTTTATTCTACCTAAGTTGCCCTCCCACAAGTGTGTACTCCGAAAGAGTGTTTAGTGCCGCCGCTCACCTTGTCAGCAATCGGCGTACGAGGTTACATCCAGAAAATGTGGAGAAGATGATGTTCATTAAAATGAATTATAATCAATTCCTCCGTGGAGACATTGACCAGCAGCAATTGCCTCCACAAAGTACACAGGGAGCTGAGATGGTGGATTCCAGTGGGGACGAATTGATAATCTGTGAGGAGGGGGATGTACACGGTGATATATCGGAGGATGATGATGAGGTGGACATCTTGCCTCTGTAGAGCCAGTTTGTGCAAGGAGAGATTAATTGCTTCTTTTTGGGGGGGGGTCCAAACCAACCCGTCATATCAGTCACAGTCGTGTGGCAGACCCTGTCACTGAAATGATGGGTTGGTTAAAGTGTGCATGTCCTGTTTTGTTTATACAACATAAGGGTGGGTGGGAGGGCCCAAGGACAATTCCATCTTGCACCTCTTTTTTCTTTTATTTTTCTTTGCGTCATGTGCTGTTTGGGGAGGTTTTTTTGGAAGGGCCATCCTACGTGACACTGCAGTGCCACTCCTAGATGGGCCCGGCGTTTGTGTCGGCCACTAGGGTCGCTTATCTTACTCACACAGTCAGCTACCTCATTGCGCCTCTTTTTTTCTTTGCGTCATGTGCTGTTTGGGGAGGGTTTTTTGGAAGGGACATCCTGCGTGACACTGCAGTGCCACTCCTAGATGGGCCCGGTGTTTGTGTCGGCCACTAGGGTCGCTAATCTTACTCACACAGCTACCTCATTGCGCCTCTTTTTTTCTTTGCGTCATGTGCTGTTTGGGGAGGGTTTTTTGGAAGGGACATCCTGCGTGACACTGCAGTGCCACTCCTAGATGGGCCCGGTGTTTGTGTCGGCCACTAGGGTCGCTTATCTTACTCACACAGTCAGCTACCTCATTGCGCCTCTTTTTTTCTTTGCGTCATGTGCTGTTTGGGGAGGGTTTTTTGGAAGGGACATCCTGCGTGACACTGCAGTGCCACTCCTAGATGGGCCCGGTGTTTGTGTCGGCCACTAGGGTCGCTTATCTTACTCACACAGTCAGCTACCTCATTGCGCCTCTTTTTTTCTTTGCGTCATGTGCTGTTTGGGGAGGGTTTTTTGGAAGGGCCATCCTGCGTGACACTGCAGTGCCACTCCTAGATGGGCCCGGTGTTTGTGTCGGCCACTAGGGTCGCTTATCTTACTCACACAGTCAGCTACCTCATTGCGCCTCTTTTTTTCTTTGCGTCATGTGCTGTTTGGGGAGGGTTTTTTGGAAGGGCCATCCTGCGTGACACTGCAGTGCCACTCCTAGATGGGCCCGGTGTTTGTGTCGGCCACTAGGGTCGCTTATCTTACTCACACAGTCAGCTACCTCATTGCGCCTCTTTTTTTCTTTGCGTCATGTGCTGTTTGGGGAGGGTTTTTTGGAAGGGACATCCTGCGTGACACTGCAGTGCCACTCCTAGATGGGCCCGGTGTTTGTGTCGGCCACTAGGGTCGCTAATCTTACTCACACAGCTACCTCATTGCGCCTCTTTTTTTCTTTGCGTCATGTGCTGTTTGGGGAGGGTTTTTTGGAAGGGCCATCCTGCGTGACACTGCAGTGCCACTCCTAGATGGGCCCGGTGTTTGTGTCGGCCACTAGGGTCGCTTATCTTACTCACACAGTCAGCTACCTCATTGCGCCTCTTTTTTTCTTTGCGTCATGTGCTGTTTGGGGAGGGTTTTTTGGAAGGGACATCCTGCGTGACACTGCAGTGCCACTCCTAGATGGGCCCGGTGTTTGTGTCGGCCACTAGGGTCGCTAATCTTACTCACACAGCTACCTCATTGCGCCTCTTTTTTTCTTTGCGTCATGTGCTGTTTGGGGAGGGTTTTTTGGAAGGGACATCCTGCGTGACACTGCAGTGCCACTCCTAGATGGGCCCGGTGTTTGTGTCGGCCACTAGGGTCGCTTATCTTACTCACACAGCGACCTCGGTGCAAATTTTAGGACTAAAAATAATATTGTGAGGTGTGAGGTATTCAGAATAGACTGAAAATGAGTGGAAATTATGGTTTTTGAGGTTAATAATACTTTGGGATCAAAATGACCCCCAAATTCTATGATTTAAGCTGTTTTTTAGGGTTTTTTGAAAAAAACACCCGAATCCAAAACACACCCGAATCCGACAAAAAAAATTCGGTGAGGTTTTGCCAAAACGCGGTCGAACCCAAAACACGGCCGCGGAACCGAACCCAAAACCAAAACACAAAACCCGAAAAATTTCAGGCGCTCATCACTACTTTCCAGTGCCCATTTATGCTCTATATTGCATATATCTCAACAGCCATGGTTTTTGCAGCATTTAGATTAAAATTATATATGTATAACAGCCATAATATGTATTTTAATTAGAGATGAGCGGGTTCGATTCTCAGAGTACCGAACCCTACCGAACTTTGCCTTCCGAGTCCAGATCCGAGCCAGGCTCGGACTTTCCCTCTTGAAAACCTGAACGCGGCAAAACATCATCATCCCGCTGTCGGATTCTCACGGGATTTGGATTCCATATAGGGAGCTGCGCGTCCCCGCCATTTTCACTCCAGTCTCGGAGAGTGTATAGAGAGGACGTGACGTCAGTGTTCAGTGTCTGTGTATTGCGGCAGGATAGTGGGGTGGCAAGTGTTGTGCTGCCCAGTCCAGTCCAGTGTAGTCACTCAGTGTATTGTGCTGCATCAGTCCAGGCAGTCACAGTGTTGGTGTTCTCTGCTGCCATATATCCAGTGTAGCTGTATAAAGTGGTGCTGTGTTGTGCAAACCAGTGGTAGTGTCCTGTGTCATCGGTAATTCCAGTGACGATATACGCTGCTGCAATATATCCACTGATGCAGTATAATAATTATAACAACCTGTTGGGCTGCATCAGACCAGTGGTAGTGTCCTGTGTCATCAGTAATTCTAGTGACGATATACGCTGCTGCTATAAATCCACTGCTGCAGTATAACAATTAGAACAACCTGTTGGGCTGCATCAGACCAGTGGTAGTGTCCTGTGTCATCAGCAATTCCATTGACAATATACGCTGCTGCTATATATCCACTGCTGCAGTATAACAATTATAACAACCTGTTGGGCTGCATCAGACCAGTGGTAGTGTCCTCTGTCATCAGTAATTCCAGTCATTCCTGTGACGCATAATGGCCCTCATTCCGAGTTGTTCGCTCGCTAGCTGCTTTTAGCAGCATTGCAAACGCTAGGCCGCCGCCCTCTGGGAGAGTATCTTAGCTTAGCAGAATAGCGAATGAAAGATTAGCAGAACTGCTACTAAATAATTCCCTGCAGTTTCTCAGTAGCTCCAGACCTACTCCTAGACTGCGATCACCTCAGTCCGTTTAGATCCTGGTTTGACGTCACAAGCACGCCCTGCGATCGGCCAGCCACTCCCCCATTTCTCCAGCCACTCCTGTGTTTTTGCCTGGCACGTCTGCATTTTTTAGCACACTCCATGAAAACGGCCAGTTTCTGCCCAGAAACACCCACTTCCTGTCAATCACACTACGATCACTCGAGCGATGAAAAAATGTTGCTCGAGCTTGTGTAACTCTACAAAGTTTTGTGTGAACGTACTTAGCGCATGCGCGCTGCGTACCATGCGCATGCACATTTTTGCCGTTTTTATACTTAATCGCTGCACTGCGAAAATCGGCAGCGAGCGAACAACTCGGAATGACCACCATTGTCTCATATAACTCCCAAAAAATAATGGAGAACAAAAATTTTGAGGAGAAAATAGGGAAAGATTAAGAAGAACCACTTCCTCCTAGTGCTGACGCTGCTGCCACTAGCCATGACATAGACGATGAAATGCCATCATTTGCCAAGGCCGATTGCCCAATGTGATAGTAGAGGGCGTGTAAAATCCAAAAAGCCAAAGTTCAGTAAAAAGAACCAAAAAAAGAAATTTAAATTGTCTGAGGAGAAAAGTAAACTTGCCAATATGCCATTTACGACACGAAGTGGCAAGGAACGGCTGAGGCCCTGGCCTATGTTCATGGCTAGTGGTTCAGCTTCACATGACGATGGAAGCCCTCATCCTCCCGCTAGAAAAATTAAAAGAGTTAAGCTGGAAAGAGCACAGAAAAGAACTGTGCGCTCTGAGATGGTATGACAAATCCCCAAGGAGAGTCCAAGTGTGTCGGCGGTTTCGATGCCTGACCTTCCCAACACTGGACGGGAATAGGTGGCTCCTTCCACCATTTGCACGCCCCCTGGAAGTACTGGAAAGAGCACCCACAGTCCAGTTCCTGATATTCAAATTGAAGATGTCACTGTTGAAGTACACCAGGATGAGGATATTGGTGTTGCTGGCGCTGAGGAGGAAGTTGATGATGAGGATTCTGATGGTGATGTGGTTTGTTTAAGTCAGGCACCGGGGGAGACACCTGTTGTCCTTGGGACAAAGAAGCCCATTGTGATGCCTGGGCAAACTACCAAAAAAGCCACCTCTTCGGTGTGGAATTATTTCTCCACAAATCCGGACAACAGGTGTCAAGCCATCTGTTGCCTCTGTCAGTCTGTAATAAGTAGGGGTAAGGATGTTAACCACCTAGGAACATCCTCCCTTATACGTCACCTGCTGCGCATTCATCAGAAGTCAGTGTCAAGTTGTGAAACTTTGGGTAAGAGCATAAGCAGTCCACTGACACCTAAATCCCTTCTTCCTCCTGTACCCAAGCTCCTGCAAGCCACACCACCAACTCCCTCAACGTCAACTTCCTCCTCAGTCAGGAACGTCCGTAGTCCTGCAGGCCATGTCACTGTCAAGTTGAGGAGTCCTCTCCTAACCGGGATTCCTCCGTAGGATCCTTGAGTGGTAAGCCTGCTGTTGCTGCCACTGCTGTTGTTGCTGCTGGGAGTCGATCGTCATCCCAGAAGGGAAGTCGGAAGACCACTTGTACTACTTCCAGTAAGCAATTGACTGTCCAACAGTCCTTTGTGAGGAAGATGAAATATGATAGCAGTCATCCTTTTGCAAAGTGGATAACTGAGGCCTTGACAGCTATGTTAGTGTTAGAGGTGCGTCCAGTATCCACCATTAGTTCAGTGTCACTTAGAGATTTGATGGAGATCGTGTGTCCCCGGTATCAAATCCCATCTAAGTTCCACTTCTCTAGGCAGGCGATACCGAGAATGTACACAGACGTCAGAAAAGAGTCACCAGTGTCCTACAAAATGCGGTTGTATCCAGTGTCCACTTAACCACGGACATGTGGACAAGTGGAACAGGGCAGACTAAGGACTATATGACTGTAACAGGCCACTGGGTAGATGTATGGCCTCCCACAGCGGCACCAGTAACAGCATCTTGCAAACGCCAACTTGTTCCTAGGCAGGCTACGCTATGTATCACCGCTTTCCATAAGAGGCACATGTCACGATCCTGACTGTAGTTCTCGTATTTGGTGTCTTACCCCTGCCATCTGTCCTGGATCCTGTGCCTTTTTGCTCACTGAGATAAACAGCTTGTCAGCACCATGAGTTTCCTGAGTTCTCTGCCTGGAAGGTAATAGTTAACGAGCTCCACCTGTGGTGATCTTCTGTGTGAGTCTGAATTCAGCAATCTGAAGTTTAGGCCTAAAAGCCAGCATCCTCTGTTTGCAGAAGTTCAGGCTTCAGTGTTCTCTCGGCCTGCAAGGCCTCACTCCACATCACAGCCTAGTCTAGAGTACTCACATGACAGTTACTGTTCACCTGACCCAGAGCTGTCCAATCCTCTGCCAGCCTGAGACTCTCTGCATCACCTGACACTGCTCACCAATCACCAAGGACCAGGAAGTATAAGTCGGGAGACTGAGTTGGAAACTGGGCCAGTTCCTCGTGTCACAAACAGCTCTGTGTGAGCTTTGAAGCTGAGCTCCCTAAAGGTAACCCTTGTACTTTAGTTCCTGTAAAAACTCTGTTCCTTTGTTACCCAGTTTGGATTACATTTGTGTTGCCATTGATATCCAGTATTTCCACGAGTCTCAACTTAGAGGCACAGTATGGTATTCCACAGTTTCATCTTAAAGGCACAGTACAGTATTCCACAGTCTCAACTTAAAGGCACAGTTGCAGTGTTTTATCTTAAAGGCACAGTACAGTATTCTACAGTCTCAACTTAAAGGCACAGTTGCAGTGTTTTATTTTAAAGGCACAGTACATTATTCCACAGTCTTAACTTAAAGGCACAGTTGCAGTGTTTCATCTTAAAGGCACAGTACAGTATTCCACAGTCTCAACTTAAAGGCACAGTTGCAGTGTTTTATCTTAAAGGCACAGTACAGTATTCCACAGTCTCAACTTAAAGACACAGCTGCAGTGTTTCATCTTAAAGGCACATTACAGTATTCCACAGTCCCAACTTAAAGGCACAGTTGCAGTGTTTCATCTTAAAGGTACAGTCGCAGTATTCCAGTCTCAACTGAAAACCACAGCTGCAGTATTCTACCATCACAGCCGCAGGGTTCTTCAGCCTCGTACTAGAGTTATAGCCACAGTCATCGTTCTACTTTCAGTTGCGTTTCCAGTTATATCCAGTACCAGTTCGCATTACAGTTGCATCCCAGTCTCACCAGTAACCAGTCCGTCTTACTATCTTGCCAGTAACCTTGAGTACATAAGCACCTACTCCTGTGACACTATATCCAGTACAGTCTCACCTATACATTCATCATCCTGCTATCAAAGTCCTTGGTGATCCAGTGGTCAGGATACGGCTTCCTCTGCCGAGGCCCGGGTTCGATCCCCGGTCAGGGATTGCTTCTTCTTCTCACTGATTCCTACAGACCAGCCTAATATTCACATAGTCCTCCAGTTGCCCGCACAGACTTCACTAACACCGGGTTCACAAAACCACAGTCTTGACAGTAGGAACTGGCCCCATGGACCCGGCCGGTAGTGTTTGTCTGATGCAGGACCTCCTAAGCAATGTTGCAGGATGCTTGGAGGGTTTGGAGTCGACTCAGCATCAATTGGCACAGTGTCTGCAGCGGAATTCATTCTCCAGAGATTCTCTGACCTTCTGCACTAAGACTCCTGACCAACTGCAGATTTTCTACCAGATGTTATTACAGTTACAAGAACTTTTGTCTACTATTCTTTCTGTGATGCCTGATCTCTTCAGGAATACTACCAACGTTGTTGATCCTGTTTTGTCCCATCCAGTTAATAGAGTCTCTTCCTCTGCGCAAGGAAAAGTTTTCATCAGAGCTATCCACGGCCCAAGCTCTCTGAAGCTGAACGTCAGCGGCGTAGGGAGCTACACCTCTGTCTTTACTGTGGAAATTCCGGTCATTTTGTTAAAGACTGCATTCTTCGCAAGCCAGGGAATGGTGACAAATCTCAGTATCATAGTGCTCATGTCTACAAGTCATCCACAGTAGCCGATCCTGCTACTGCTGACGGGGGTATCAAGAAGGCTACTCTGAAAGAGACTCAAATTTATGACTGGGGTCCGGTGATTAAAAGACCTTATCCCAAGTTGGGTGTCCAGAGAAGAATGTTCAAGCCATTTAGAGTCACAGAGGAGTCCGTGTCTACAGCCCAAGGAGGGGCGTCCGTGTCTACAGCCCAAGGAGGGGCGTCCATGTCTTCAGCCCAAGGAGGAGCGTCCGTGTCTTCAGCCCAAGGAGGGGCATCCGTGTCTTCAGCCCCAGGAGGGGGTTCAGAGCGTGCAGCCCCAGGAGGGGGTTCAGAGCGTCCAGCCCCAGGAGGGGATTCTTCAGAGCGTCCAGCCCCAGGAGGGGGTTCTTCAGAGCGTCCAGCCCCAGGAGGGGGTTCTTCAGAGCGTCCAGCCCCTGGAGGGGGTTCTTCAGAGCGTCCAGCCCCAGGAGGGGGTTCTTCAGAGGGTCCAGCCCCAGGAGGGGGTTCTTCAGAGTGTCCAGCCCCAGGAGGGGGTTCTTCAAAGTGTCCAGCCCCAGGAGGGGGTTCAGAGCGTCCAGCCCCAGTGAGGGTTTCAGAGCGTGCAGCCCCAGGAGGGGGTTCCGAGTGTGCAACCCTGAGAGAGGTGTCTGATTCGTCAACCCCAGGAGGGGTCACCACAGTTTCAGCCCCAAGGGAAAGAGTCAAGTTTCCAGATGGGAATCTTTGTGCTACAGATGTAGTTATGAACTCCTGTTCGCCATCTTCTGAGAGCACCACCATGTTGGCATCCAGCATGGTTCAGGTCCTGGATGGACCATCTGAACACTTTGATTCTACTCACTCCGGTTCCAGCCGGAACCCGTCTCCCCCGGTTCCAGCTGGTCCAGCAACACTCCAGGCCCTGCCTGGTCAGTCCGTCCCGGTTCCAGCCGGTCCAGCAATACCCCAGGCCCAGCCTGGTCAGTCCGTCCCGGTTCCAGCCGGTCAAGCAATACTCCAGGCCCAGTATGGTCAGTCCGTCCCGGTTTTAGCCGGTCCAGCAATACTCCAGGACCAGCCTGGTCAGTCCATCCCGGTTCCAGCCGGTTCAGCAATATTCCAGGCCCAGCCTGGTCAGTCCGTCCCAGTTCCAGCCGGTCCAGCAATACTCCAGGCTCCACCTGGTCAGCCCATCCCAGCTCCTGCCGGCCCAGCAATACTCCAGGACCAGCCTGGTCAGCCCGTCCCGGTTCCAGCTGGTCAGGCAATACTCCAGGACCAGCCTGGACAGTCTCCTTTGGTTCCAGCCAATTCAAGTATCCTCGGATCCAATCCGGTCCTACTTGTCCAGCCCAAGATTTCTCCAGTTTCAGTCAGTTCAAGCTCATCTGGACTCTAACCAATTACAAGCATTGGTCCGAGTAAAGGACTTTTGTCAGTTAGTCCCAGTAAAGGACTTCCACCATCTAGTTCTGAAATTAGACTTCAGTCTGTCTCTGATTCTGTTTCCTCGTCTTCCAGCATTGAGTCCACAGCTTCTGCAGGGAAATCCAATACCTCTTTTCATCAATGTCAGAATAATTCTGCTGTAGCCGCCAAAGTCAAGAAAAATCCCAAGGCTACTCACTTAAAATCTGAACGTGCTACAGAGCTGGATACCGATCTGAGTACAGTTTTCTCAGCTTTGTCCCTAAGCTTGTCTGAGCAACCTAATGTTCTATCTGCTGATTTGGATATGGGACTTCAGGCTAATTTCGCTGAGAAGGATACCGAAGTTACTTCCTCAATCCAGTCACCAGAGTCGTTTACCTCAGTCGCAGACACAAGTGGTGCAGCTTCGGGGAGAATTACTAGCATCTCCATCCAGAAGGAGATTTCAAGTGATTGCTCAGTCTTATTTGAGGATTTCAGCCAGACTACTTCAGAAGGGATAGTTTCTCATCAGCCTGACGTTCCACAAACTAACTCCAATCTAGCTTCTGAGAGTGCATCATCGGTTTCAGCCTCTAAGCTTTCGTCTGATGCTTTATCACCTATTTACTTTGATGGAGATTTATTGCAATATGCCGCTCTGGTTGATCGATTTCTCTCTCTGATGGAGTCGGATCCTTCGGGTGCAGTAACTCCTTCCAACGTTACTCGATATCTGTTCCTGGCATTCAGAGGAAGAGCTTTGGAGTGGGCCAACACGCTTTATGAGAGTAATGATCCTGTGTTCCATGATTTACAGACTTTTAGTAATGCTGTGGTTAAAGAATTTAGTCCTAAACCTTTGGAATCTGACTCAGTAAATAAACCATGCTCTAAAGGGAATGCAGAAGGAAGTTTGTGCCGTTCTTTCAGGGATGATCTAAGGTTCTCCTTCTGTAAGAATCCAACCATTAAAATTGGTCATGTAGGAGTCTTTCCTAGCCCAAATAATTTAAAACTCCAGTGCACTTCTTTGTCATCTGCAAACTGTGTATCTAAGGGAGATTCTTATCTTCCATTAGACTTGGACTCAGACTCTGAATTTGATCCAGTTTATGATGCTACTCCTTTCATGGGAGGTCCCGTTCTTTCCTGTTATGCTTTAACGCATGAAGAGGTTCCAGAATTACCAAAAAACTCTACAGGTCTCTGTATGAAAAGTACTTGTTATAGAACAAGAATTAATTTAAGCCTCAGTGGAGTGCTAGCTTCAAAAGCACAATCTTCTCGTACTACTAATCTAGGAAAGGAACCTTCTACAGTTTATTCCTCAGTCCTTTCAGATGAAGGAAATTCAATGATGGATGGTCTACCTGTTCAGAAGATGAAGATCAGGAAGACTTTTGAAGAATTCAGCTTAAGTTTTGTTTCTGGACCCTCTGGTTTCCACTTTTCTGAATCTTTGTGTACAAGTTATTCATCAAGTTCCTCTAAGATCAAAGATGGGTGTACGGAGTCCACCCTTGAAGAGGGGAGTACTGTCACGATTCTGACTGTAGTTCTCGTATTTGGTGTCTTACCCCTGCCATCTGTCCTGGATCCTGTGCCTTTTTGCTCACTGAGATAAACAGCTTGTCAGCACCATGAGTTTCCTGAGTTCTCTGCCTGGAAGGTAATAGTTAACGAGCTCCACCTGTGGTGATCTTCTGTGTGAGTCTGAATTCAGCAATCTGAAGTTTAGGCCTAAAAGCCAGCATCCTCTGTTTGCAGAAGTTCAGGCTTCAGTGTTCTCTCGGCCTGCTAGGCCTCACTCCACATCACAGCCTAGTCTAGAGTACTCACATGACAGTGACTGTTCACCTGACCCAGCCTGAGACTCTCTGCATCACCTGACACTGCTCACCAATCACCAAGGACCAGGAAGTATAAGTCGGGAGACAGAGTTGGAAACTGGGCCAGTTCCTCGTGTCACACACAGCTCTGTATTACATTTGTGTTGCCATTGATATCCAGTATTTCCACGAGTCTCAACTTAAAGGCACAGTATGGCATTCCACAGTTTCATCTTAAAGGCACAGTACAGTATTCCACAGTCTCAACTTAAAGGCACAGTTGCAGTGTTTTATCTTAAAGGCACAGTACAGTGTTCCACAGTCTTAACTTAAAGGCACAGTTGCAGTGTTTCATCTTAAAGGTACAGTCGCAGTATTCCAGTCTCAACTGAAAACCACAGCTGCAGTATTCTACCATCACAGCCGCAGGGTTCTTCAGCCCCAAACTAGAGTTATAGCCACAGTCATCGTTCTACTTTCAGTTGCGTTTCCAGTTATATCCGGTACCAGCCCGCATTACAGTTGCATCCCAGTCTCACCAGTAACCAGTCTTTCTTACTATCTTGCCAGTAACCTTGAGTACATAAGCACCTACTCCTGTGACACTATATCCAGTACAGTCTCACCTATATATTCATCATCCTGCTATCAAAGTCCCTGGTGATCCAGTGGTCAGGATACGGCTTCCTCTGCCGAGGCCCGGGTTCGATCCACGGTCAGGGATTGCTTCTTCTTCTCACTGATTCCTACAGACCAGCCTAATATTCACATAGTCCTCCAGTTGCCCGCACAGACTTCACTAACACCGGGTTCACAAAACCACAGTCTTGACAGCACACAGTTGACTACCTCTTACGAAAACTGAGGAACATCATCGCAGAATGGCTTACCCCAATTGGACTCTCCTGGGGATTTGTGATATCGGACAACGCCACCAATATTGTGCGTGCATTACATGTGGGCAAATTCCAGCACGTCCCATGCTTTGCACATACAATTAATTTGGGGGTGCGGAATTTTTGAAAAATTAGAGGGGTGTGCAGGAGATGCTGTCGGTGGCCCGAAAAATTACGGGCCAATTTTGGCATTCTGCCACTGCGTGCCGAAGACTGGAGCGCCAGCAAACACTCCTGAACCTGCCCCACCATCAACTGAAGCAAGAGGTGGTAACGAGGTGGAATTCAACACTCTATATGCTTCAGAGGATGGAGGAGCAGCAAAAGGCCATTCAAGCCTATACATCTACCTACGATATAGGCAAAGGAGGGGTAATGCACCTAACTCAAGCGCAGTGGAGAATGATTTCCGTCTTGTGCAAGGTTCTCCAGTCCTTCAAACTTGCCACACATGGGCCAGTATTTACTAAAAATCTGAGTTTGTCCGATTTGTGTTTTTTTTTCTAAGTCCCAATCCAGGAATTCACTAAGCACCAATCTCGGCAGTGTTTGAACTATTCGTAATGGTTTGATTTGCAAAGTTCCGAAATATGAATGAATAGACCATCGGTCAAACACGGCTGTTATTCCATACAATACGGGCATTCACTATTCATTCGTATTTGTGTGTTAGTTTCTGAGTGCTCAAGTGCGGGACTGTTTTTTTTAGATTCGTTAAAAAAAGCAGCAAAAAAATAGACCTGCTTTTTCCAGTCGAGTTTGGATAACCATGCACGGAGCAGTGAGATCTGTGCATGGTTATCTATGGGAAAGGGTCTGTTTAGTGTAAAAACTGAAAAAAAAAATTGCGTGGGGTCCCCCCTCCTAAGCATAACCAGCCTCGGGCTCTTTGAGCCGGTCCTGGTTTGAAAAATATGGTGAAAAAAATGACAGGGGTTCCCACATATTTAATCAACCAGCACAGGGCTCTGCGCCTGGTCCTGGTTCCAAAAATACGGGGGACAAAAAGCGTAGGGGTCCCCCATATTTTTGAAACCAGCACCGGGCTCTACTAGCCAGGTACATAATGCCACAGCCGGGGGACACTTTTATACTGGTCCCTGCGGACCTGGCATTACATACCCAACTAGTCACCCCTGGCCGGGGTACCATGGAGGAGTGGGAACCCCTTAAATCAAGGGGTCCCCCCCTCCAGCCACCCAAGGGCCAGGGATGAAGCCCGAGGCTGTCCCCCCCATCCAAGGGTGGCGGATGGGGGGCTGATAGCCTTTTGAAAAAATGTGAATATTGTTTTTAGTAGCAGTACTACAAGTCCCAGCAAGCCTCCCCCGCAAGCTGGTACTTGGAGAACCACAAGTACCAGCATGCGGTGGAAAACCGGGCCCACTGGTACCTGTAGTACTACTTCTAAAAAAATACCCCCCAAAAAACAGGACACACACCGTGAAAGTATAAGTTTATTACATACATGCACACCTCCATACATACATACTTACCTATGTTCCCACAAGGCTCGGTCCTCTTCTCCATGTAGAATCCTTGGGGTACCTGTGAAAAAAATTATACTCACATAATCCAGTGTAGAATCAGACCTTTGTATAATCCACGTACTTGGCAAAATAATAAAACGGAAACCCGACCACGCACTGAAAGGGGTCTTATGTTTACACATGGGACCCCTTTCCCCGACTGCCAGGACCCCCCCTGACTCCTGTCAAAGAGGGTCCCTTCAGCCAATCAGGGAGCGCCACGTCGTGGCACTCTCCTGATTGGCTGTGTGCTCCTGTAGTGTCTGTGAGGCAGCACACGGCACAGATACAATGTAGCGCCAATGCGCTCCATTGTAGCCAATGGTGGGAACTTTGCGGTCAGCGGTTGACCGAAAGTAACCTCACCGCTGACCGCAAAGTTCTCACCATTGGCTACAATGGAGTGCATAGGCGCTACATTGTATCTGTGCCGTGTGCTGCCTCACAGACACTACAGGAGCACACAGCCAATCAGGAGAGTGCCACGACGTGGCGCGCCCTGATTGGCTGAAGGGACCCTCTTAGACAGGAGTCAGGGGGTACTGGCAGTCGGGGAAAGGGGTACCATGTGTAAACATGGGACCCCTTTCAGTGCGTGGTCGGGTTTCCGTTTTATTATTTTGCCAAGTACGTGGGTTATACAAAGGTCTGTTCTACACCGGATTATGTGAGTATAATTTTTTTTCACAGGTACCCCAAGAATTCTACATGGAGAAGATGACCGAGCCTTGTGGGAACATAGGTAAGTATGTATGTATGGAGGTGTGCATGTATGTAATAAACTTATACTTTCACGGTGTGTGTGTCCTGTTTTTTTGGGGGTATTTTTTTAGTAGTAGTACTACAGGTACCAGCGGGCCCGGATTTCCACCGCATGCTGGTACTTGTGGTTCTCCAAGTACCAGCTTGCGGGGGAGGCTTGCTGGGACTTGTAGTACTGCTACTAAAAACAATATTCACATTTTTACAAAAGGCTATCAGCCCCCCATCCGCCGCCCTTGGATGGGGGGGACAGCCTCGGGCTTCACCCCTGGCCCTTGGGTGGCTGGATGGGGGGGACCCCTTGATTTAAGGGGTTCCCACTCCTCCAGGGTACCCCGGCCATGGGTGACTATTTGGGTATGTAATGCCAGGGCCGCAGGGACCAGTATAAAAGTGTCCCCCGGCTGTGGCATTATGTACCTGGCTAGTGGAGCCCAGTGCTGGTTTCAAAAATACGGGGGACCCCTACGCTTTTTGTCCCCCGTATTTTTGGAACCAGGACCAGGCGCAGAGCCCGGTGCTGGTTGATTAAATATGGGGGAACCCCTGTCATTTTCCCCCCCATATTTTTTCAACCAGGACCGGCTCAAAGAACGCAATTTTTTTCAGATTTTTTAAGACTTTAATCAACTTTTTAAGGTACACAATGAAGCCCTGCACGGATCTCACAGATCCGGCCGGGATTCCTTGTGTTTTGTCAGGCAGTGTTTTACTCATCACTCCCGTAAAACACTGCCTGATATTACGAATCACATCGACATCGAAAAAAACGATTGTGCAAAACTCGGCAGCTTAGTGAATGATCGTATCAGGATTCAAAAAGTTGCAGTAAAATGCACCCGATACCATTCGTGTTCAAACACCCTTCAAAATGGCCAAAACACAAATCTTTGTAAATATACCCCATGAAGTCAGTTCAGACATTGCTAGCTTGAGTCAGGTCATTCCCCTCATTAGGCTTTTGCAGAAGCAGCTGGATAAATTGAAGGAGGAGCTAAGACAGAGCGATTCCGCAAAGTATGTGGGACTCGTGGATGGAGCCCTTCATTCCCTTTGCCAGGATTCAAGGGTGGTCAATCTGTTGAAATCAGAGCACTACATTATGGCCACTGTGCTCAATCCTAGGTTTAAAGCCTACGTTGTATCTCTCTTTCCAGCAGACACAAGTGTGCTGAAATGAAAAGACCTAATGGTTAGTAAATTGTCAAGTCAAGCGGAACGTGACCCATCAACAGCACCTCTTTCAATTTCTCCCGCCACTGGGGCTGCGAGGAAAAGGATAACATTTCCTAGCCCACCCGCTGGCGGTGATGCAGGGCAGTCAGGAGCGAAAGCTGACATCTGGTCCGGACTGAAGGACCTGCCAACGATTACTGACATGTCTACTGTCACTGCATATGATTCTGTCACCATTGAAAGAATGGTGGAGGATTATATGAGTGAAAGCATCCAAGTAGGCATGTCAGACAGTCCGTACGTATACTGGAAGGAAAAAGAGGCAATTTGGAGGCCCTTGCACAAATTGGCTTTATTTTACCTAAGTTGCCCCCCCCTCCAGTATGTACTCCGAAAGAGTGTTTAGTGCAGCCGGTAACCTTGTCAGCGATCGGCGTAGGAGGTTACTTCCACAAAATGTGGAGATGATGTTCATCAAAATGAATTATAAGGGGGCGTGGCCTGGCGACGGAGGAGAGCAGTCGCAGCTTCCCAGAGCTCCTGCTTATATAACATCTCCCCTGCCCTCCTTGCTGCCCAGACCCGCTCCTTCTCACTATCCTGCTCCCTCAAGCCCTTTCATTACCCCCCCCCCCTGCTAATTGCTGACCTGTGCCGCGGAATCGGGGAGCGCCGTGGATACTCCCGCGGATTGCGGCCTGGACCCCACGCTGAAGCCGGGACCTCGATTTCAGCGTTGACCCACCGGACCTCCGGACAAACTGTGCCCACATCACTCAGCCTGCCTTCACCCCTCGTCGCGCTTCTGGACGGCCTTGCCAGGACGGACACACGGCGCTGCTCATCGCCTCCTGTAGCCGCCTAACTCCGTGGCTGGGAGCCACCGTGGAAGCAACCTGGGCCTCTCCCCATAGCCGGAGCTGTGACGCTGGCGCCCACCCGCTGCACTGCGGGACGGACTGTGTTGGCAAACGAGCGCCCATCACCTCCCTAGCACGGGAAGCAGATCTGCAGCCGCTGGCCCTAAAGTAAGTGCCTCGCTCCTGCTGCCGGAGGAGTTCCTCCCGACCCGCGGCCCTCAGACTAACGCGACCCCGCCGGCCATCCAGATAGACGGCTGCCTCTCTATAACAACACTTAGCTTACCACTCCTCACGGCGCCCCTGGGCGACCTCATACAACACACCACAGTATTCCCTCCCTCGCCTGCATCCACGTGGTGGTATAATGGGAGTTCGCCATGGAGGAGGCCTGAAACATCCTTGCAGCCGGGATTTTTTCTCTGACTCTGATCTGCCGAGCCGCAGGACGGGTCCTGACGGGGTGGAACGTGTTCTCTTTACCCCCCTGGGTAGTCCGCTTTGACTGTTCAGCCTCCAGCACCTATTTGGTAGATGTCCAGCCGCTGTTGTCGAAGGGGGACCCTCTGCCTCGTCCGCTACCCGGGCATCCGGCCGCATCACACTGCCACTATTTGGGTGGGAAAAGCCCAGCTGCTACCCCGCTTGTCCTGACTTGCCTGCACAACAAGGGGCTGCCATTGACACTATTCTACTGACCCTTTGATTCTACCTACTTCTATTGGTCGGCTAGTTTCACTTGTTCTATACCCGCTGGGCCTGGAGACGACCCTCGGTTCCTGCTGGGCGCGGACACTCTTTGCCCCTCCGCTATATTATCCAGAGGCCACTCTCCTCATCCATCCCCCCAATATACCTACCTACCTACCTCAAAAATTCGGGTGAGGACACTCTGCACCTAACATCATCTATGCTCCCAGCTGGGGGAACCCCACACCTCTCTCACTCTCTGAGGCATGTAACCAAAATGTGGTTACTTTGAATGCATATACCTAGTAAGTGAGACCCGCTATACTCTTTACTACTTGAGCTCTCTATGCCTCGAACTTGCTCTCTTAGAATACCCCTGCATGGAAAAGTTCCTGATACATCTGCCCGTAATTTCCACAGGCACTACTCAGCAATCCTGAGAGGACACTCCCTGTGGCGATTCAGCTGATTCCGACCACTCGACCACACGCTCATTATCTCAGTGTTCTCGCAAATCACGACCGCTTGTGAAACAACCTAAGATGAAACATAAGGACCTGCTAGCGGTCTTGGGGCCACTCCTCGATGAAAAGTTGGCAAGCATCAAGGAAGCCATAGAGTCCTCCTCGACCCTGCTCAGTCAACACTCCACTCGCCTCGACGAAGCGGAGCAGAGGATATCAACCCTAGAAGACAACTTGGAGGAGGCGCAACGCTCCTTACAGGCCAAGCAATTGGAGGTCTCTGACCTCTCAGAGAAGCTAGATGACCCCGATAATCGCAGCAGACATAACAATCTAAGGGTCATAGGCATCCCAGAGTCGATAAAAGGTCATGAGCTCCTAGATCTCCTTTCATAAGGCATTCCAGAACAACTTTCTATGGATCTAAAAGGAGTCCCCCTTGTCATCAAAAAAGCCCATAGATTGGGGCCTGAGCGCAGGAATTCTTCTGGGCGCCGTCACCCGGTCATAATGAGGGTCCTGAACTATCCGGACAAATCGAGACTTCTTGACCACTACCGCAAGGCTAATAGTCTTTCAATCAATGGTGACCGTCTACTCATCTTTTAGGACTTTTCTGAGCTGGTGGCTGCGAGACGCAGAGAGTTTGCTCCTACCTGCAAACACCTGTTTGAAGCAAAGATCAGATTCTCCTTACTCTACCCGGCTCGCCTCAGGGTCTTTGAGGATGGCAAGCCGCGGGTCTTCGATGATCCTGAGGAGGCCTGGCGATATTTCTCTCTTGCTAACACATGATTGATGCCTGATCCTGCCTGCCGGTGACTTTCTACCATCCGAGCCTGCACTCGGGTCTCACTTACGAACTGCCTCGAGTATAACCATTACACACTCAAGATTTGTTTTTTATTTTCTTGTTATCCTTTTATGTTTCTGCTTATGTTTATAAGTTTTGTTAGATTTGTCTGCCTAGGCCGGGACCCCTTCCCTCCATTGGGGAAACCCTTCCCCGCTCGCTGGGATGGGGTGGGACCCTACTTTATCTTTCACATATTTTCGCTAATGTTTTACCCGGTAGGGGTGGGTTGATATGTCCTCTGACGCCCACCCACTATCTCATATAGACAGAGTCCCAAGTGCCACATCACTCCGAATCGTCTCTTGGAACTTGGAGGGCCTTAATCACCCGGTCAAAGGGAAAAAGGTGATATCCCACCTGAAACGCATGTCCCCCCATATTGTCTTTCTCCAAGAGACACTCTGGTTAGACGACCATAGACATACCCTACGTGCTCCATGGATCGGAGACTGTATCTCGTCTCCGTATCATTCCAAATCTAGGGGGGTAGCGATATTATTCCATGCTAATCTACAATACTCTGTACTGAGAAAACTTTGTGATCCTGGGGGTAGATTTTTACTATTGGATATCACTGTCAATAACACTATTTACACCCTTCTCAACCTCTATGCACCTAATGTCTCACCTGACTCCTTTTTTGCAGAGCTCTTAATGACCCTCCTCAATTGGGGTAGTAGAAACTTGGTTATAGGTGGGGACTTCAATTTGGTAGCTGACCCATCCATGGATAGATCCGGGGTAAGTACCACCTCTAACACACCCTCTGCTCTGCTACTTTCCTCCTTCTGCACACAATTGGACCTATTGGACCCCTGGCGCATCCTCCATCCCACTCTGAAAGACTTCACTTTCTATTCTCATCCTCATTCCTCTCACTCTCGAATTGATTACATTTTTACTACCATTGGCCTTCTCCCCAAGGTTACCCACACCTCCATTGAGAATATTATTATATCTGACCATGCCCCGATCTCTCTTCACATCCAACTAACTCTGCTTCCACGTAATATTCCTAGGTGGCGCTTCCCTGCATATTTGCGTCACTCCACTGACTTCCTCCTCCATTTAAAGCAATCCTGGCATAACTACAACTTAGATAATAGTGATCAGAGCTCGGACTCGTCATTATTCTGGGGCGCAGCCAAGGCCAACCTTCGAGGACACATAATGTCCTATACTCACTCTAAACGGAAGAAGTTTACTTCCCAATTACAGACCTTAAGTGCCACTCTCACCTCAGCATACAGGAGGTATACCCAACACGACACCCCCGCACACAAGTAGGCCTATCTCTCTACCAAAATCATCTACGATACGTTCCTCATGGAGCGAGCCCAATTATCCTACGATTATCAATGGAACAGATTTCATAGATGGGGCAATAAATCGGGCAAATTGCTGGCCAATCTAATCAAGGGCCCTAAATCCCGCACATGGGTGAACGCAGTCAATAGCTCTGGCACGTTGACTACTGATCCCGAAACTATATGCACCGAATTTAGAAGCTTCTGCCAATCTCTATATGCCAGGGGTCCTGATGATTTAGAAGCGAACCGCTCCTTTCTGGAGGAATCTTCCCTTCTGGTATTGACCCAAGAGGAGAGGGATTCTCTAGAATCCCCGGTCACGGTTGAGGAGGTGATTGAAGTTATTAAAACTTTACCAAACAACAAAAGCCCTGGCCCAGATGGTTTTGGCGCAGAGTTTTATAAAATGCTCCATGACGAGCTGGCTCCCACCCTAATGTCCCTTTACAACCACATCCTTACCTCTAAGCACACTCCAATTAGATTCAACGAGGCCACTATCATAGTTCTGGCAAAACCTGGCAAGGATCCTTCCTTACCCAGCTCCTTCAGACCGATCTCCCTGCTCAACCAGGATTTCAAAATTCTCACAAAGCTTATGGCCAACAGATTACAGCCTTGCCTTTCTTGTGTTGTGTCGCCTACGCAGATGGGCTTCATTAAAAATAGACAATCTGTTCAGGGTATTAGAACTGCCCTGGCAGCCATCACCTACTCGTGCACTCACAATATCACAGATAACATACTGATAAAACTGGATGCGGAAAAGGCTTTTGACAAGATTGCTTGGCCCCACTTGGCTAGAGTCTTGATTCATCAACGATTTGGTGAGAATTTTTGTGGCCTTGTAGATTCCCTTTATAACCGCCC
This sequence comes from Pseudophryne corroboree, assembly GCF_028390025.1. NCBI lineage: Eukaryota > Metazoa > Chordata > Amphibia > Anura > Myobatrachidae > Pseudophryne > Pseudophryne corroboree. The sequence continues at coordinate 105,483,095 of NC_086445.1, read as the reverse complement.
TACTGCGCAGGTGGTAGTCAGTAATATCCCCTCACCTCCCTTCGTCCTCGAAAGGGGAACTAGACAGGGATGCCTTCTCTCCCCCCTTCTTTTCAATCTGGCTCTAGAACCCTTTTTACGATACATCCTGAACTTATCTACCTTCAGGGGTATTAGGATAGGCAATAGAGAGGTTAAACTGATGGCATTTGCAGATGATATCCTCCTTCTTACTTCTAATCCGAGACACTCTGTTCCGGCATTACAGGATGCTATTGGACGTTTCTCCTCCTTTGCTGGCTTCTCCATCAATTATGACAAATCAGAGGCTCTAGCCATATTTCCTCAAGTCACCATGGGTTGGGACACTCCCTTTCCATTTCGCTGGGCCCCCACACATATTACATACCTTGGGATTCTTCTCCCTTCTGACCCTACCCGTCTTTACTCTGACAATGTACGCCCTGTCCTCATCAAAATCCAGACTGAACTAGCGCTCTGGCAAACACTGCCCCTAGTTAAGATGGCTAGCTTTCCCAAACTGCTCTATGTCCTCCAGATGGTTCCAGTTATGCTTTCAAAATCTGACCTATCCTCCCTTAATTCATCTATCTCTAAATTTATTTGGGCCAATAAACGTCCCAGAATAAGCTTTTTGAAATTGTCCCAGACGGTACAGAAAGGGGGTATGAATCTGCCGGACATAGAGCAGTACAATAGAGCATGCCTTTTACGTTTCGCCATGGACTGGCTTAGAGGTACTTCAGTCTTTACCGACTTGATGATTGACTCCCAACTTTGTGCCCCTCTATCCCTAAACTTTCTTCTCCACGCGACTAGATCCGAAATGTTATCCCTACACATTGACAACCCACTCTTAACTTCCACCATTATGGCATGGCGGCTGTCTAGAAAATCTCTGCACCTGCAATATACCTACTCATTTTTTTTTACCTTTGGTCGGTAACCTGCAATTTCAGAAGGGTAAGGCCTCTCTTCCCTTCACTGCTTGGCAAGCGGCTGGAATTGTGCAAATTGCCGACCTTCTTGACTCCGGGATGAGGATACTCTCCTTTGCTGAAGTACTGACTAAATTCAATATTTTTCTTTTTTTAGGCCTCGCATTATATACAATCAGTCCTCTCACACTTACATCCGTCAGACTTTACTAACTCCCTAGACACGCTCCTGCGCTCTGGGACATATTCCATTTAAACTATTTACACCCGCATACATACAGAACACGTACCCACTTCTGATTTAACTCAGGTTCAGAAATGGTCCTCCCAAATACCTGCAATGTCTCCCGACGACGTAATGGATAGTTTCACAGCCTCTCTAAAAATTATCCCGGCCAGCTTATACCAGGAAATGTCCTATAAGATCTTACATAGAGCCTATATCTCTCCAAAGAGGAGTCACTTGATGGGTTTATCTGACTCGGCAAAATGCATAAAATGCTCTGCACCGATAGCTGATTTAATGCACTGCTTTTGGCACTGCCCTTACATCCAGGCTTTCTGGGCTGAGCTGAGGGCCTATGCTACCTCCGAGTTGGGTTTACGTTTTCAATGTACTGCCTCTTGGGCTCTCTTTGGACATATTCATGACCAAACTGATCTCCCCTCTCAGGACGCGAAACTGGTAGTGATTCTCTCAGCGGTAGGTAGAAAAGCTATACTTCAGCAGTGGATACATGACACCCCTCCCACATTACCACTGGTGACCTCTAGGCTCCTTTTCCTATTCACAATGGACTGGTTAGAAACATCTCTCAATAAAGAAATACTAACTCTTGCGCTATTCCAATGCTGGGGTCGATTTATACATAAGCTACCCACTTTAACAAAATTAGCCATTCAGCAGAGTTTTTGCTGCACCACATGGTACGGCCATCAGCTCCTGACTGACAACCCTCCGGTTTCTCTCCCATAGCCGCCTAACTCCTTTCACTTTCCCACCTCTCCCCCTTTTCCTTTTCTTCTTCATGCACTAATCTCTGTAACCCACCGTAGCTTTCTACGCTTTCTAGCTTTCTCCACTCCTGCTTTCTGGTTCTCCGTCAACCATATATTTTCTCTAGCTCTGATGATGTCTCCATGGATGGGTCGGCGGTCCCTTAGTCTGGCCAGGTACTATTTTATTTTTTCTGTTGGTTTATTGTTTTTGGTTTCTGCGTTCCGCGACGGGGAGGACGCATTAGAATGTTATACTGTTTGTATTTTTGTTTTGTTTCTATATCAGATTTGCGACTGTTTGTATTGCAGAACAGCACTTACATGACTTCTATAACCCTATTGTCTATAATCTTGGTATGTTATATTAGAAAATGGAAAATGTGAGGTTTTGCCCCGGACTCCACCATCCCTATGTCTGGTTAATTTGTGATTCAACTGGGATTTGTATATTGGTTGGACCCCATGCTATTTCCTGCTGCTCTTTATTGTATTTTGCAAACCTCAATAAAATATATATTGGAAAAAAAAATCAATTATAAAGTCCTCCAGGAAGACCTTTACCAGCAATTGCCTCCAGAAAGTACACAGGAACCTGTGATGGTGGATTCCAGTGGGGACGAATTAATACTCTGTGAGGAGGAGGATGTACACAGTGAAAGGGGTGAGGAATCGGAGAATGATGATGAGGTGGACATCTTGCCTCTGTAGAGTCAGTTTGTACAAGGAGAGATTGATTGCTTCTTTTTTGGTGGGGTCCCAAACAAACCAATCATTTCAGCCACAGTCGTGTGGCAGACCCTGTCGCTGAAATGATTGGTTTGTTAAAGTGTACATGTCCTGTTTATACAACATAAGGGTGGATGGGAGGGCCCAAGGACAATTCCATCTTGCACCTCTTTTTCTTCAAGGCATCATGTGCTGTTTGGGGACTAGTTTTTTTGTGCCATCCTGTCTGCAACTGCAGTGCTACTCCTAGATGGGCCAGGTGTTTGTGTCGCACACTTGTGTCACTTAGCTTGGCCATCCAGCTACCCCATTGCACCTCTTTTTCTTCTTTGCATCATGTGCAGTTTGGGGCCTATTTTTTAAATCTTCCATCCTGTTTGCCACTGCAGTGCCACTCCTAGATGGGCCAGGTGTTTGTGCCGCTTAGCTTAGTCATACAGCCACCTCGGTGCAAATTTTAGGCCTAAAAACAATATTGTGAGATGTTTAGAATAGACTGGAAATGAGTGGAAATTATTGTTATTGAGGTTAATAATACTGTAGAACCCAAATTACCTGCAAATTCTGTGATTTTTAGCTGTTTTTATGTTTTTCCCCAAAAAAATCATCCAGATCCAAAACCAAAACCAAAACACGAAAGGGTGGTTTTGGCAAAACCAAAACAAAAAAAGGAATTAGAACCAAAACCAAAACACAAAACACGAAAAGTGCCAGCCGCAAATCTCTAATTAGAACCAAAACCAAAACACAAAACACGAAAAGTGCCAGCCGCTGTTAGGTGCCGCGGTCCACGGCGCCGCTCGGTCTGTTTCCGAGCGACGCTCATGGCCGCCGCACCTCCTTCCGTGCCCGCCCGGCGCCTAGCAACGCTGGGATGCCGTGCGCGCTGAGCCGCCGGGTCCCTAGCAACGCTAGGACGCCATGCGCGCTGAGCCACCGGGTCCCTAGCAACGCTAAGACGCTGTGCGCGCTTAACCGCTGGACCCTTAGCAACGGGGACGCCACTGACTACTGCGTTCCCCGTTGCTTCCTGCCAATCATTACACTTGTTAGCTCTGGTCGTGCAGCAGGGCAGCTGCACGACATTACTAATCAGGCTTCAATGCAGCTATTGGAGGGTTCCCTGTTAAATTCTCCCTCACTACCTGGCACAGACGCCGGTGATAGCTTCCTGTATGCTGTTCCTGCCTGGTAACGTCTGTTCCTGGTTTAGCTGTATCTGGTCGATCCTGCTCCCTGTGCTCCCGTGTCCTGGAGTTCTGAAGCCGGTCCTGGGAATCCTTCCTGTCCAAAACAAACCTGTTGCAGTCATCCGTGGGTTCTCGTTACTTGGGGTTCTCTCCCGGTTTGTGAGTAGCGGCTTCTGCCGCGAGTTGCGGCCTAGGCCGTTTAATCCTTGTATTACTTTTGTGTTGGTGGTTTTTGCGGAGGTTTCCGCTTTTCACTGTCCTCCCCAGAACTCGGCTGTGCCGTGTGGGGGAACGGACAGTGGTATCTTTTGTTGTTCTTTTCCTTTGGCGGCGTGCCGCACATATATTTAGTTTCAGGGTAGTTAGTAGCCCCTAGCTTTTGTTTGTTTTAGTTAGAGGTCCCCTTGTTATTATCCTGTCTCGGTTCACGCTTTGTCTCACGCTAAGACCTGGGGGCATCGGAGTTGGGCAGACCTAATCCGCCCTTCAAACGCGGCTGCCGTGGGCCCAAGAAACCATAGTCACTCAGGCGTGAATTGACCACACGGGTAAGACAACGGAGGTAGGGTGCTAGGGGCTATTCTCGTACCACTCCTTAGTTCAGCGTCGCGTCCTGGTGCTCTGAACTCACCTTGCAACATCTCTCCAGTTCTGAGCATCAGAAACGTAACATTATCACCAGCCAAAAAAATAAATAAATAAACAACACACACAAAAAAAAAAGTTGTTTTGTATTTGGTGGGCTTAGAAATTCGGCCTCATGAATCCGGCAGTTTTAGGTCCAAATCCCAGCCAGCTTTTGGCCAACCAGATTCAGGAATTAACTCAGATGGTTCAGGATCTTACTCTTCGGGTGAGATCGCAGGAAGATCTTTTGCGAGCCTCCCCGAGTATGATTCCAGAACCAAAAATGCATTTACCCGACTGTTTTTCGGGTAAACGAAAGGATTTTTTTAATTTTAAGGAAGCTTGTAAGCTTTATTTTCGTTTAAGGCCCCGTTCCTCTGGTACTGAGTCTCAACGGGTCGGGATTGTGATGTCATTATTACAAGGTGATCCACAGACCTGGACTTTTGGGCTAAAAGCGGATGATGTTGCCTTGCTATCGGTGGATGCCTTTTTTAAGTCCTTAGGCCTTTTGTATGATAACCCTGATAGAGAAGCATCAGCTGAGAGCCACCTGCGTGCTCTTAAGCAAGGGAAAAACCCAGCTGAGGCGATTTGTACCGAGTTTCGCCGTTGGTCGAACGACTGTGGTTAGAATGACCCGGCCCTGCGCAGTCAGTTTCGCCTCGGTTTGTCTGAAGTTATTAAAGACAGTCTCCTTCAGTACCCCGCTCCTGAGACTCTAGACAAAGTCATGGAGCTCGCTATTAAAATTGATCGTCGTCTCCGTGAGCGGAGGGCTGAAAGAGGAGCTAGTTTCAGGCCTAGTCCATGTGTATATACTTTCCCTGAGGACGTCGAGGAGCCCATGCAAATGGGTCTCTCCCGGCTGTCCCCAGAGGAAAGAACCAGAAGGCTAAATTCTGGTCTTTGCTTGTATTGTGGTGGCAAGGGACATATCGTACGTAATTGCCCGAATAAGCAGGGAAACGCTCTGACCAAGTGAGTAGTAAGGGGGTTCACTTGGGTCTGCAGTTAATCTCCTCTAACGATTCCTTATCAGTTCCTGTAAAAATTTCCTTTGGTAGCCTCAGTTCGTTGGTGTCGGCCTTCGTCGACAGTGGAGCTGCGGGAAATTTCATGGATCTTGGTTGGGCTCAGGCTTTAGGCGTTCCACAGATACCTTTGGATAAATGTATCACCATGCACGGCTTGGATGGTGGTCCGCTTTCTAATGGGGTTATCACTCACCGCACACCTCCAGTACAACTGACAGTAGGGGCCCTACATTCAGAGAAAATCAAATTTTACCTTACTCATTGTCCAGCTGTCCCCGTAGTTTTGGGTCACCCCTGGCTTACCTTTCATAATCCCACCATAGATTGGCGGGCTGGGGAGATTTCCCGATGGGGTCCCTTTTGTGTTAAGGAGTGTATTTTCCGTCCAGTCCGGGTTGCGGCCGTCACCCCAGAACTTATTCCTTTGGAATATCAGGACTTTGCCGACGTTTTCTCCAAGGGTAATGCGGATATACTGCCTCCTCATCGGTCCTATGACTGTGCTATTGGTTTAGTTCCCGGTGCCTCTTTACCTAAGGGGAGACTATATGCCCTGTCTGGGCCGGAAACCACGGCAATGAATGATTATGTACATGAGAGCCTAAAAAAAAGGCTTCATTAGACCCTCGAAATCTCCATTGAGTGCAGGGTTCTTTTTTGTTGAGAAAAAAGATTGGTCGCTCAGACCATGTATTGATTTTCGGGCTCTGAATAAAATTTCTGTTAAAAACACCTACCCCTTGCCATTGATTTCAGTACTCTTTGATCCGCTCCGGTCTGCCGTTATCTTCTCCAAGATCGATCTTAGAGGGGCTTACAATCTCATCCGAATAAGATCTGGGGATGAGTGGAAGACGGCTTTCAGCACGCAGTCAGGACATTATGAATACCTGGTGATGCCGTTTGGGCTGTCAAATGCTCCTGCGGTATTTCAAGATCTCATTAACGACGTCCTTCGTGACTTTCTTGGAAAGTTTGTAGTCGTTTATTTAGACGACATTTTGATTTACTCTGAGTCTTTTGAACAACATATTACCCATGTGCGACTGGTCCTTCAGAAATTACGGGAAAATCATTTATACGCCAAACTGGAGAAATGTGATTTCCACATCACAGAAGTGTCCTTCCTGGGGTATATTATTTCTCCTAAGGGGTTTTTCATGGAACCTAAGAAACTCCAGGCCATCCTAAATTGGGCACAACCCACGAACTTAAAAGCAATTCAGCGCTTTTTAGGGTTTGCAAATTACTATAGGCGTTTTATTCATACCTTCTCTGATTTGGTTGCTCCTATAGTAGCATTGACTAAAAAAGGAGCGGACCCTTCCAATTGGTCGCCTGAAGCCAAGTCTGCCTTTCAGTCCTTAAAGCAGGCCTTTGTTTCAGCTCCAGTACTCAGACACCCTAACCCGGTGCTCCCCTTTATTGTCGAGGTAGATGCCTCAGAGGTTGGAGTGGGGGCTATCCTTTCTCAGGAAGAACCGGAGTATCAGGAATTACACACATGTGCCTTCATGTCCAGGAAATTCTCCTCCGCAGAATCCAACTATGATGTTGGTAATCGAGAATTGTTGGCAGTTAAATGGGCTTTCGAGGAGTGGAGGCATTGGCTGGAAGGAGCTAGGCATACCATTACGGTGTTTACTGACCACAAGAACCTGCAGTATATTGAGTCTGCTAAACGGCTTAATGCCCGACAGGCACGTTGGGCGCTATTTTTTACTCGTTTCAGGTTTATTATCACCTTCAGGCCCGGTTCCAAGAATACGAAAGCTGATGCCCTGTCACGTTGCTTTCTTCCGGTTCACAATAACCATCCGGCTACTACCACCATAGTTCCATCGTCTGTCATCCGGGCAGGCCTCACACAGGATTTATTTACACAGCTTGTCCAGCTTCAGCAGCAGGCTCCCAAAGTTACTCCTGCAGATCGTCTCTTCGTCCCTGAATTTCTGAGAGGCACTGTTCTAGCTGAGTTTCATGATAACAAAGTTTCTGGTCATTCGGGTATCACTAAGACCTTCGAGTTAGTCTCTCGCTCAGTGTGGTGGCCTAATCTTTCTAAAGATGTAAGGGAATTTGTCCGTTCCTGTCAGGTTTGTGCTCAGCACAAGGTATCTCGATCTTTGCCGGTCGGGCAACTCATACCTTTGACCGTTCCTCTCAGGCCAGGGTCACATATATCCTTGGATTTCGTGGTGGACCTTCCTCTTTCAGCCGGATTTCGAGTCATTTGGGTGGTAGTAGACCATTTTAGTAAGATGGCCCACTTCATTGCTCTTCCCCGATTACCCTCTGCTCAAGGGTTGGCAGTTTTGTTTCTCCGCCATGTGTTCAGGCTCCATGGTTTACCCAGGGATATTGTCTCTGATCGGGGACCGCAATTCATCGCCCGTTTCTGGAAACGTTTTTGTGCCTCATTAAATATGAAACTCTCTTTAACATCTGGGTACCATCCACAGTCTAACGGACAGACTGAACGTGTTTATCAGTCGTTAAAACAGTATTTACGGTTATATGCGGCCAAACTTCAGAATAATTTGTCTGAATTTCTTCCTTTGGCCGATTTTGCCTATAATAACTCTTGTCATTCTTTCACCAAGGAGTCCCCATTCTTTTCGGTCTTGGGCTTTCATCCTAGAGCCAATTCTTTTTACCCTCATTTTCCAGTCTCCTCGTTGACCTTAACTTCCCGTCTCAGAATGATTTGGAAAAAGGTGCATCTTGCCCTTCAGAAGGCTGCCTTCCGAGAAAAAAGTTTTCTGATAGGTTCCGACGCCCCTGCACTTTTAAGGTGGGAGATAAGATGTGGTTGTCAACCCGCAACATCAAGCTCCGACAACCCTCGGCTAGATTGGGACCCAAATTTATTGGACCGTTCCTTATCGTTAAGAAGGTCAACCCAGTTGCTTTTCGGCTACGCTTGCCTAAATCACCTAAAATTGGCAATACTTTTCACTGTTCCCTTCTGAAGCAGTATATTTCTTCCAGGAGATTCCCTCATAAGACTTCCCAGGGTAGACCTCCGGTGGATGTTCAGGGGCAACAAGAGTTCTTGGTGGAGAAGGTTTTAGATTCCAAGGTTTCTCGGGGCCGGCTTTATTTTTTGGTTCACTGGAAAGGCTATGGTCCGGAGGAAAGGTCTTGGGTCCTGGATAAGGATCTACATGCCCCTAACCTTAAGAGATTATTCTTTCAGGAATTTCCTCAGAAACCCGGCTTTAGGGGTTCTTTAAACCCTCCTCAAGGGGGGGGGGTACTGTTAGGTGCCGCGGTCCACGGCGCCGCTCGGTCTGTTTCCGAGCGACGCTCACGGCCGCCGCACCTCCTTCCCTGCCCGCCCGGCGCCTAGCAACGCTGGGACGCCATGCGCGCTGAGCCGCCGGGTCCCTAGCAACGCTAGGACGCCGTGCGCGCTGAGCCGCCGGGTCCCTAGCAACGCTAAGACGCTGTGCGCGCTTAACCGCCGGACCCTTAGCAACGGGGACGCCACTGACTACCGCGTTCCCCGTTGCTTCCTGCCAATCATTACACTTGTTAGCTCTGGTCGTGCAGCAGGGCAGCTGCACGACATTACTAATCAGGCTTCACTGCAGCTATTGGAGGGTTCCCTGTTAAATTCTCCCTCACTACCTGGCACAGACGCCGGTGATAGCTTCCTGTATGCTGTTCCTGCCTGGTAACGTATGTTCCTGGTTTAGCTTTATCTGGTCGATCCTGCTCCCTGTGCTCCCGTGTCCTGGAGTTCTGAAGCCGGTCCTGGGAATCCTTCCTGTCCAAAACGAACCTGTTGCAGTCATCCGTGGGTTCTCGTTACTTGGGGTTCTCTCCCGGTTTGTGAGTAGCGGCTTCTGCCGCGAGTTGCGGCCTAGGCCGCTTAATCCTTGTATTACTTTTGTGTTGGTGGTTTTTGCGGAGGTTTCCGCTTTTCACTGTCCTCCCCAGAACTCGGCGGTACCGTGTGGGGGAACGGACAGTGGTATCTTTTGTTGCTATTTTCCTTTGGCGGCGTGCCGCACATATATTTAGTTTCAGGGTAGTTAGTAGCCCCTAGCTTTTGTTTGTTTTAGTTAGAGGTCCCCTTGTTATTATCCTGTCTTGGTTCACGCTTTGTCTCACGCTAAGACCTGGGGGCATCGGAGTTGGGCAGACCTAATCCGCCCTTCAAACACGGCTGCCGTGGGCCCAAGAAACCATAGTCACTCAGGCGTGAATTGACCACACGGGTAAGACAACGGAGGTAGGGTGCTAGGGGCTACTCTCGTACCACTCCTTAGTTCAGCATCGCGTCCTTGTGCTCTGAACTCACCTTGCAACATCTCTCCAGTTCTGAGCATCAGGAACTAGTGATGAGCGGGTTCGGTTTCTCGGAAACCGAACCCCCCCGAACTTCACGCTTTTTACACGGGTCCGAGGCAGACTCGGATCTTCCCGCCTTGCTCGGTTAACCCGAGCGCGCCCGAACGTCATCATCCCGCTGTCGGATTCTCGCGAGGCTCGGATTCTATCGCGAGACTCGGATTCTATATAAGGAGCCGCGCGTCGCCGCCATTTTCACACGTGCATTGAGATTGATAGGGAGAGGACGTGGCTGGCGTCCTCTCCGTTTAGAGTAGACTAGAGAGTAGTAGAGACACTTGATTTACTAATTTTGGGGAGCATATTAGGAGTACTACTTGCTGATAGTGTGACCAGTGACCACCAGTTTAATTAATCCGTTCTCTGCCTGAAAAAAAATGATACACAGTGTGACACAGTCACATACCATATCTGTGCTCAGCCTCAGTGTGCTGCATCATCTATGTAATACTGTGTATCTGACTGTGCTGAGTGCTCACTGCTCACACAGCTTAATTGTGGGGGAGACTGGGGAGCAGTTATAGCAGGAGTACATATTTTAACAGTGCACACTTTTGCTGCCAGAGTGCCACTGCCAGTGTGACTGACCAGTGACCACTGACCACCAGTATATTGTGATTGTCTGCCTGAAAAAGTTAAACACTCGTCGTGTGGTGTTTTTATTCTATAAACGCATTCTGCTGACAGTGTCCAGCAGGTCCGTCATTATATAATATATACCTGTCCGGCTGCAGTAGTGATATATATATATTTTTTATATCATTATCATCCAGTCTATATTAGCACTGCAGCAGACGCAGTACGGTAGTCCACGGCTGTAGCTACCTCTGTGTCGGCAGTCGCTCGTCCATCCATAATTGTATACCACCTACCCGTGGTGTTTTTTTTTTTCTATCTTCTTGATACTAGTAGCTTACTTTAGGAGTCTGCAGTGCTGAGCTGACAGTGTCCAGCAGGTCCGTCATTATATAATATATACCTGTCCGGCTGCAGTAGTGATATATATATATTTTTTATATCATTATCATCCAGTCTATATTAGCAGCAGACGCAGTACGGTAGTCCACGGCTGTAGCTACCTCTGTGTCGGCAGTCGCTCGTCCATCCATAATTGTATACCACCTACCCGTGGTGTTTTTTTTTTTTATATCTTCTTGATACTAGTAGCTTACTTTAGGAGTCTGCAGTGCTGAGCTGACAGTGTCCAGCAGGTCCGTCATTATATAATATATACCTGTCCGGCTGCAGTAGTGATATATATATATATATTTTATATCTCATTATCATCCAGTCTATATTAGCAGCAGACGCAGTACGGTAGTCCACGGCTGTAGCTACCTCTGTGTCGGCAGTCGCTCGTCCATCCATAATTGTATACCACCTACCCGTGGTGTTTTTTTTCTCTCTAACATCCTAAGTGGATGCTGGGGACTCCGTAAGGACCATGGGGAATAGCGGCTCCGCAGGAGACTGGGCACAAAAGTAAAGCTTTAGAACTACCTGGTGTGCACTGGCTCCTCCCCCTATGACCCTCCTCCAAGCCTCAGTTAGATTTTTGTGCCCGAACGAGAAGGGTGCACACTAGGTGGCTCTCCTGAGCTGCTTAGTGAAAAGTTTAGTTTTAGGTTTTTTATTTTCAGTGAGACCTGCTGGCAACAGGCTCACTGCATCGAGGGACTAAGGGGAGAAGAAGCGAACTCACCTGCGTGCAGAGTGGATTGGGCTTCTTAGGCTACTGGACATTAGCTCCAGAGGGACGATCATAGGCCCAGCCATGGATGGGTCCCAGAGCCGCGCCGCCGGCCCCCTTACAGAGCCAGAAGACAGAAGAGGTCCGGAAAATCGGCGGCAGAAGACGTCCTGTCTTCAACAAGGTAGCGCACAGCACTGCAGCTGTGCGCCATTGCTCTCAGCACACTTCACACTCCGGTCACTGAGGGTGCAGGGCGCTGGTGGGGGGCGCCCTGAGACGCAATAAAAACACCTTGGATGGCAAAAAATGCATCACATATAGCTCCTGGGCTATATGGATGCATTTAACCCCTGCCAGAATACATAGAAAAACGGGAGATAAGGCTCCGCCCCCTTATCGGCGGCCTATCTCCTCAGCGCACTGGCGCCATTTTCCCTCACAGCTCCGTTGGAGGGAAGCTCCCTGGCTCTCCCCTGCAGTCACTACACTACAGAAAGGGTTAAAAAAAGAGAGGGGGGGCACTATTTACGCGCAGTATTAAAGATACAGCAGCTATAAGGGGAAAAACACTTATATAAGGTTATCCCTGTATATATATAGCGCTCTGGTGTGTGCTGGCAAACTCTCCCTCTGTCTCCCCAAAGGGCTAGTGGGGTCCTGTCCTCTATCCGAGCATTCCCTGTGTGTGTGCTGTATGTCGGTACGTTTGTGTCGACATGTATGAGGAGAAAAATGATGTGGAGACGGAGCAGATTGCCTGTAATAGTGATGTCACCCCCTAGGGGGTCGACACCTGAGTGGATGAACTGTTGGAAGGAATTACGTGACAGTGTCAGCTCTGTATAAAAGACAGTGGTTGACATGAGACAGCCGGCTACTCAGCTTGTGCCTGTCCAGACGTCTCATAGGCCGTCAGGGGCTCTAAAGCGCCCGTTACCTCAGATGGCAGATATAGACGCCGACACGGATACTGACTCCAGTGTCGACGGTGAAGAGACAAATGTGACTTCCAGTAGGGCCACACGTTACATGATGGAGGCAATGAAAAATGTTTTACACATTTCTGATAATACGAGTACCACCAAAAAGGGGTATTATGTTCGGTGAGGAAAAACTACCTGTAGTTTTCCTGAATCTGAGAAATTAAATGAGGTGTGGATAAAGCGCTCACACGCTTGTAAGGGCTCTACCCTCTCCTGAGATGGCCGCCCTTAAGGATCCTGCTGATAGAAAGCAGGAGGGTATCCTAAAATGTATTTACACACATACTGGTGTTATACTGCGACCAGCAATCGCCTCAGCCTGGATGTGCAGTGCTGGGTTGGCGTGGTCGGATTCCCTGACTGAAAATATTGATACCCTAGATAGGGACAGTATATTTTTGCCTATAGAGCATTTAAAAGATGCATTTCTATATATGCGTGATGCACAGCGGAATATTTGCCGACTGGCATCAAGTCTAAGTGCGTTGTCCATTTCTACCAGTAGAGGGTTATGGACACGACAGTGGTCAGGTGATGCGGATTTCAAACGGCATTTGGAAGTATTGCCTTATTAAGGGGAGGAGTTATTTGGGGTCGGTCTTTCAGACCTGGTAGCCACGGCAACAGCTGGGAAATCCACGTTTGTAACCCAGGTCGCCTCTCAATATGAGAAGACGCCGTATTATCAGGCGCAGTCTTTTCGTGGACAAGCGGGCAAAAGGTTCCTCATTTCTGCCCCGTGACAGAGGGAGAGGAAAAAGGCTGCAGAAATCAGCCAGTTCCCAGGAACAGAAACCCTCTCCCGCCTCTGCCAAGCCCTCAGTATGACGCTGGGGCTTTACAAGCAGAATCAGGCACGGTGGGGGGCCCGTCTCAATGAATTTCAGCGCGCAGTGGGCTCACTCGCAAGTAGACCCCTGGATCCTTCAGGTGATATCTCAGGGGTACAAATTGGAATTCGAGAAGTCTCCCCCTCGCCGTTTCCTAAAGTCGGCTTTACCGATGTCTCCTTCTGACAGGGAGACAGTTTTGGAAGCCATTCACAAGCTATATTCCCAGCAGGTGATAATCAAGGTACCCCTCCTGCAACAGGGAACGGGGTATTATTCCACACTGTTGTGGTACCGAAGCCGGACGGCTCGGTGAGACCGATTCTAAATCTAAAATCTTTGAACACTTACATACAGAGGTTCAAATTCAAGATTGAGTCACTCAGAGCAGTGATTGCGAACCTGGAAGAAGGGGACTACATGATGTCTCGGGACATCAAGGATGCTTACCTTCATGTCCAAAATTACCCTTCTCACCAAGGGTACCTCAGGTTTATGGTACAGAACTGTCACTATCAGTTCAGACGCTGCCGTATGGATGGTCCACGGCACCCCGGGTCTTTACCAAGGTAATGGCCGAAATGATGATATTCCTTCGAAGGAAGGGAATTTTAGTTATCCCTTACTTGGACGATTCCCTGATAAGGGTAAGATCCAGGGAACAGTTGGAGGTCGGTGTAGCACTATCTCAGGTAGTGTTGCGGCAGCACGATTGGATTCTCAATATTCCAAAATCGCAGCTGGTTCCGACGACTCGTCTTCTGTTCCTAGGGATGATCCTGGACACAGTCCAGAAAAAGGTGTTTCTCCCGGAGGAGAAAGACAGGGAGTTATCCGAGCTAGTCAGGAACCTCCTAAAACCGAGCCAAGTCTCAGTGCATCAATGCACAAGGGTTCTGGGTAAAATGGTGGCTTCCTACGAAGCAATCCCATTCGGCAGATTCCACGCAAGAACTTTCCAGTGGGACCTGCTGGACAAATGGTCCGGGTCGCATCTTCAGATGCATCAGCGGATAACCCTGTCACCAAGAACAAGGGTGTCCCTCCTGTGTTGGTTGCAGAGTGCTCATCTTCTAGAGGGCCACAGATTCGGCATTCAGGACTGGGTCCTGGTGACCACGGATGCCAGCCTGCGAGGCTGGGGAGCAGTCACACAGGGAAGGAATTTCCAGGGCTTATGGTCAAGCCTGGAGACATCACTTCACATAAATAACCTGAAGCTAAGGGCCATTTACAATGCTCTAAGCTTAGCAAGACCTCTGCTTCAAGGTCAGCCGGTGTTGATCCAGTCGGACAACATCACGGCAGTCACCCACGTAAACAGACAGGGTGGCACAAGAAGCAGGAGGGCAATGGCAGAAGCTGCAAGGATTCTTCGCTGGGCGGAAAATCATGTGATAGCACTGTCAGCAATTCCGGGAGTGGACAACTGGGAAGCAGACTTCCTCAGCAGACACGACCTCCACCCGGGAGAGTGGGGACTTCACCCAGAAGTCTTCCACATGATTATAAACCGTTGGGAAAAACTCGACAGGTATTGCGCCAGGTCAAGGGACCCTCAGGCAATAGCTGTAGACGCTCTGGTAACACCGTGGGTGTACCAGTCAGTGTATGTGTTCCTTCATCTGCCTCTCATACCCAAGGTACTGAGATTGATAAGATGGAGAGGAGTAAGCACTATATTCGTGGCTCCGGATTGGCCAAGAAGGACTTGGTAACCGGAACTTCAAGAGATGCTCACGGAGGATCCGTGGCCTCTACCTCTAAGAAGGGACCTGCTCCAGCAAGGACCCTATCTGTTCCAAGACTTACCGCGGCTGCGTTTGACGGCATGGCGGTTGAACGCCGGATCCTGAAGGAAAAAAGGCATTCCGGATGAAGTCATCCCTATCCTGATCAAAGCCAGGAAGGATGTAACCGCAAAACATTATCACCGCATTTGGTGAAAATATGTTGCGTGGTGCGAGGCCAGTAAGGCCCGACGGAGGAAATTCAACTGGGTCGATTCCTACATTTCCTGCAAACAGGAGTGTCTATGGGCCTGAAATTGGGGTCCATTAAGGTTCAAATTTCGGCCCTGTCAATTTTCTTCCAAAAAGAACTAGCTTCAGTCCCTGAAGTTCAGACGTTGTAAAAGGGGTACTGCATATACAGCCTCCTTTTGTGCCTCCAGTGGCACCTTGGGATCTCAATGTAGTTTTTGGGTTCCAAAAGTCACATTGGTTTGAACCACTTAAATCTGTGGAGTTAAAATATCTCACATGGAAAGTGGTCATGCTGTTGGCCCTGGCCTGGGCCAGGCGCGTGTCAGAATTGGCGGCTTTATCCTGTAAAAGCCCTTATCTGATTTTCCATTCGGACAGGGCGGAATTGAGGACTCGTCCTCAGTTTCTCCCTAAGGTGGTTTCAGCGTTTCACCTGAACCAACCTATTGTGGTGCCTGCGGCTACTAGGGACTTGGAGGACTCCAAGTTGCTAGACGTTGTCATGGCCCTGAAAATATATGTTTCCAGGACTTCTGGAGTCAGAAAATCTGACTCGCTGTTTATCCTGTATGCACCCAACAAGCTGGGTGCTCCTGCTTCTAAGCAGACTATTGCTCGCTGGATTTGTAGTACAATTCAGCTTGCACATTCTGTGGCAGGCCTGCCACAGCCAAAAATCTGTAAATGCCCACTCCACAAGGAAGATGGGCTCATCTTGGGCGGCTGCCCGAGGGGTCTCGGCTTTACAACTTTGCCGAGCAGCTACTTGGTCAGGAGCAAATACGTTTGTAAAATTCTACAAAATTGATACCCTGGTATACGGTTATATGCGGCCAAACTTCAGAATAATTTGTCTGAATTTCTTCCTTTGGCCGAGTTTGCCTATAATAACTCTTGTCATTCTTTCACCAAGGAGTCCCCATTCTTTTCGGTCTTGGGCTTTCATCCTAGAGCCAATTCTTTTTACCCTCATTTTCCAGTCTCCTCGTTGACCTTAACTTCCCGTCTCAGAATGATTTGGAAAAAGGTGCACCTTGCCCTTCAGAAGGCTGCCTTCCGAGAAAAAAAATTTTCTGATAGGTTCCGACGCCCCTGCACTTTTAAGGTGGGAGATAAGATGTGGTTGTCAACCCGCAACATCAAGCTCCGACAACCCTCGGCTAGATTGGGACCCAAATTTATTGGACCGTTCCTTATCGTTAAGAAGGTCAACCCAGTTGCTTTTCGGCTACGCTTGCCTAAATCACCTAAAATTGGCAATACTTTTCACTGTTCCCTTCTGAAGCAGTATATTTCTTCCAGGAGATTCCCTCGTAAGACTTCCCAGGGTAGACCTCCGGTGGATGTTCAGGGGCAACAAGAGTTCTTGGTGGAGAAGGTTTTAGATTCCAAGATTTCTCGGGGCCGGCTTTATTTTTTGGTTCACTGGAAAGGCTATGGTCCGGAGGAAAGGTCTTGGGTCCTGGATAAGGATCTACATGCCCCTAACCTTAAGAGATTATTCTTTCAGGAATTTCCTCAGAAACCCGGCTTTAGAGGTTCTTTAAACCCTCCTCAAGGGGGGGGTACTGTTAGGTGCCGCGGTCCACGGCGCCGCTCGGTCTGTTTCCGAGCGACGCTCACGGCCGCCGCACCTCCTTCCCTGCCCGCCCGGCGCCTAGCAACGCTGGGACGCCATGCGCGCTGAGCCGCCGGGTCCCTAGCAACGCTAGGACGCCGTGCGCGCTGAGCCGCCGGGTCCCTAGCAACGCTAAGACGCTGTGCGCGCTTAACCGCCGGACCCTTAGCAACGGGGACGCCACTGACTACCGCGTTCCCCGTTGCTTCCTGCCAATCATTACACTTGTTAGCTCTGGTCGTGCAGCAGGGCAGCTGCACGACATTACTAATCAGGCTTCACTGCAGCTATTGGAGGGTTCCCTGTTAAATTCTCCCTCACTACCTGGCACAGACGCCGGTGATAGCTTCCTGTATGCTGTTCCTGCCTGGTAACGTATGTTCCTGGTTTAGCTTTATCTGGTCGATCCTGCTCCCTGTGCTCCCGTGTCCTGGAGTTCTGAAGCCGGTCCTGGGAATCCTTCCTGTCCAAAACGAACCTGTTGCAGTCATCCGTGGGTTCTCGTTACTTGGGGTTCTCTCCCGGTTTGTGAGTAGCGGCTTCTGCCGCGAGTTGCGGCCTAGGCCGCTTAATCCTTGTATTACTTTTGTGTTGGTGGTTTTTGCGGAGGTTTCCGCTTTTCACTGTCCTCCCCAGAACTCGGCGGTACCGTGTGGGGGAACGGACAGTGGTATCTTTTGTTGTTATTTTCCTTTGGCGGCGTGCCGCACATATATTTAGTTTCAGGGTAGTTAGTAGCCCCTAGCTTTTGTTTGTTTTAGTTAGAGGTCCCCTTGTTATTATCCTGTCTTGGTTCACGCTTTGTCTCACGCTAAGACCTGGGGGCATCGGAGTTGGGCAGACCTAATCCGCCCTTCAAACACGGCTGCCGTGGGCCCAAGAAACCATAGTCACTCAGGCGTGAATTGACCACACGGGTAAGACAACGGAGGTAGGGTGCTAGGGGCTACTCTCGTACCACTCCTTAGTTCAGCATCGCGTCCTTGTGCTCTGAACTCACCTTGCAACATCTCTCCAGTTCTGAGCATCAGGAACTAGTGATGAGCGGGTTCAGTTTCTCGGAAACCGAACCCCCCCGAACTTCACGCTTTTTACACGGGTCCGAGGCAGACTCGGATCTTCCCGCCTTGCTCGGTTAACCCGAGCGCGCCCGAACGTCATCATCCCGCTGTCGGATTCTCGCGAGGCTCGGATTCTATCGCGAGACTCGGATTCTATATAAGGAGCCGCGCGTCGCCGCCATTTTCACACGTGCATTGAGATTGATAGGGAGAGGACGTGGCTGGCGTCCTCTCCGTTTAGAGTAGACTAGAGAGTAGTAGAGACACTTGATTTACTAATTTTGGGGAGCATATTAGGAGTACTACTTGCTGATAGTGTGACCAGTGACCACCAGTTTAATTAATCCGTTCTCTGCCTGAAAAAAAATGATACACAGTGTGACACAGTCACATACCATATCTGTGCTCAGCCTCAGTGTGCTGCATCATCTATGTAATACTGTATATCTGACTGCTGAGTGCTCACTGCTCACACAGCTTAATTGTGGGGGAGACTGGGGAGCAGTTATAGCAGGAGTACATATTTTAACAGTGCACACTTTTGCTGCCAGAGTGCCACTGCCAGTGTGACTGACCAGTGACCACTGACCACCAGTATATTGTGATTGTCTGCCTGAAAAAGTTAAACACTCGTCGTGTGGTGTTTTTATTCTATAAACGCATTCTGCTGACAGTGTCCAGCAGGTCCGTCATTATATAATATATACCTGTCCGGCTGCAGTAGTGATATATATATATTTTTTATATCATTATCATCCAGTCTATATTAGCACTGCAGCAGACGCAGTACGGTAGTCCACGGCTGTAGCTACCTCTGTGTCGGCAGTCGCTCGTCCATCCATAATTGTATACCACCTACCCGTGGTGTTTTTTTCTTTCTATCTTCTTGATACTAGTAGCTTACTTTAGGAGTCTGCAGTGCTGAGCTGACAGTGTCCAGCAGGTCCGTCATTATATAATATATACCTGTCCGGCTGCAGTAGTGATATATATATATTTTTTATATCATTATCATCCAGTCTATATTAGCAGCAGACGCAGTACGGTAGTCCACGGCTGTAGCTACCTCTGTGTCGGCAGTCGCTCGTCCATTCATAATTGTATACCACCTACCCGTGGTGTTTTTTTTTTTTCTATCTTCTTGATACTAGTAGCTTACTTTAGGAGTCTGCAGTGCTGAGCTGACAGTGTCCAGCAGGTCCGTCATTATATAATATATACCTGTCCGGCTGCAGTAGTGATATATATATATTTTATACCTCATTATCATCCAGTCTATATTAGCAGCAGACGCAGTACGGTAGTCCACGGCTGTAGCTACCTCTGTGTCGGCAGTCGCTCGTCCATCCATAATTGTATACCACCTACCCGTGGTGTTTTTTTCCCCTCTAACATCCTAAGTGGATGCTGGGGACTCCGTAAGGACCATGGGGAATAGCGGCTCCGCAGGAGACTGGGCACAAAAGTAAAGCTTTAGAACTACCTGGTGTGCACTGGCTCCTCCCCCTATGACCCTCCTCCAAGCCTCAGTTAGATTTTTGTGCCCGAACGAGAAGGGTGCACACTAGGTGGCTCTCCTGAGCTGCTTAGTGAAAAGTTTAGTTTTAGGTTTTTTATTTTCAGTGAGACCTGCTGGCAACAGGCTCACTGCATCGAGGGACTAAGGGGAGAAGAAGCGAACTCACCTGCGTGCAGAGTGGATTGGGCTTCTTAGGCTACTGGACATTAGCTCCAGAGGGACGATCATAGGCCCAGCCATGGATGGGTCCCAGAGCCGCGCCGCCGGCCCCCTTACAGAGCCAGAAGACAGAAGAGGTCCGGAAAATCGGCGGCAGAAGACGTCCTGTCTTCAACAAGGTAGCGCACAGCACAGCAGCTGTGCGCCATTGCTCTCAGCACACTTCACACTCCGGTCACTGAGGGTGCAGGGCGCTGGTGGGGGGCGCCCTGAGACGCAATAAAAACACCTTGGATGGCAAAAAATGCATCACATATAGCTCCTGGGCTATATGGATGCATTTAACCCCTGCCAGAATACATAGAAAAACGGGAGATAAGGCTCCGCCCCCTTATCGGCGGCCTATCTCCTCAGCGCACTGGCGCCATTTTCCCTCACAGCTCCGTTGGAGGGAAGCTCCCTGGCTCTCCCCTGCAGTCACTACACTACAGAAAGGGTTAAAAAAAGAGAGGGGGGGGGACTATTTACGTGCAGTATTAAAGATACAGCAGCTATAAGGGGAAAAACACTTATATAAGGTTATCCCTGTATATATATAGCGCTCTGGTGTGTGAGGCAAACTCTCCCTCTGTCTCCCCAAAGGGCTAGTGGGGTCCTGTCCTCTATCCGAGCATTCCCTGTGTGTGTGCTGTATGTCGGTACGTTTGTGTCGACATGTATGAGGAGAAAAATGATGTGGAGACGGAGCAGATTGCCTGTAATAGTGATGTCACCCCCTAGGGGGTCGACACCTGAGTGGATGAACTGTTGGAAGGAATTACGTGACAGTGTCAGCTCTGTATAAAAGACAGTGGTTGACATGAGACAGCCGGCTACTCAGCTTGTGCCTGTCCAGACGTCTCATAGGCCGTCAGGGGCTCTAAAGCGCCCGTTACCTCAGATGGCAGATATAGACGCCGACACGGATACTGACTCCAGTGTCGACGGTGAAGAGACAAATGTGACTTCCAGTAGGGCCACACGTTACATGATGGAGGCAATGAAAAATGTTTTACACATTTCTGATAATACGAGTACCACCAAAAAGGGGTATTATGTTCGGTGAGGAAAAACTACCTGTAGTTTTCCTGAATCTGAGAAATTAAATGAGGTGTGGATAAAGCGCTCACACGCTTGTAAGGGCTCTACCCTCTCCTGAGATGGCCGCCCTTAAGGATCCTGCTGATAGAAAGCAGGAGGGTATCCTAAAATGTATTTACACACATATTGGTGTTATACTGCGACCAGCAATCGCCTCAGCCTGGATGTGCAGTGCTGGGTTGGCGTGGTCGGATTCCCTGACTGAAAATATTGATACCCTAGATAGGGACAGTATATTTTTGCCTATAGAGCATTTAAAAGATGCATTTCTATATATGCGTGATGCACAGCGGAATATTTGCCGACTGGCATCAAGTCTAAGTGCGTTGTCCATTTCTACCAGTAGAGGGTTATGGACACGACAGTGGTCAGGTGATGCGGATTTCAAACGGCATTTGGAAGTATTGCCTTATTAAGGGGAGGAGTTATTTGGGGTCGGTCTTTCAGACCTGGTGGCCACGGCAACAGCTGGGAAATCCACGTTTGTACCCCAGGTCGCCTCTCAATATGAGAAGACGCCGTATTATCAGGCGCAGTCTTTTCGTGGACAAGCGGGCAAAAGGTTCCTCATTTCTGCCCCGTGACAGAGGGAGAGGAAAAAGGCTGCAGAAATCAGCCAGTTCCCAGGAACAGAAACCCTCTCCCGCCTCTGCCAAGCCCTCAGTATGACGCTGGGGCTTTACAAGCAGAATCAGGCACGGTGGGGGGCCCGTCTCAATGAATTTCAGCGCGCAGTGGGCTCACTCGCAAGTAGACCCCTGGATCCTTCAGGTGATATCTCAGGGGTACAAATTGGAATTCGAGAAGTCTCCCCCTCGCCGTTTCCTAAAGTCGGCTTTACCGATGTCTCCTTCTGACAGGGAGACAGTTTTGGAAGCCATTCACAAGCTGTATTCCCAGCAGGTGATAATCAAGGTACCCCTCCTGCAACAGGGAACGGGGTATTATTCCACACTGTTGTGGTACCGAAGCCGGACGGCTCGGTGAGACCGATTCTAAATCTAAAATCTTTGAACACTTACATACAGAGGTTCAAATTCAAGATTGAGTCACTCAGAGCAGTGATTGCGAACCTGGAAGAAGGGGACTACATGATGTCTCGGGACATCAAGGATGCTTACCTTCATGTCCAAAATTACCCTTCTCACCAAGGGTACCTCAGGTTTATGGTACAGAACTGTCACTATCAGTTCAGACGCTGCCGTATGGATGGTCCACGGCACCCCGGGTCTTTACCAAGGTAATGGCCGAAATGATGATATTCCTTCGAAGGAAGGGAATTTTAGTTATCCCTTACTTGGACGATTCCCTGATAAGGGTAAGATCCAGGGAACAGTTGGAGGTCGGTGTAGCACTATCTCAGGTAGTGTTGCGGCAGCACGATTGGATTCTCAATATTCCAAAATCGCAGCTGGTTCCGACGACTCGTCTTCTGTTCCTTGGGATGATCCTGGACACAGTCCAGAAAAAGGTGTTTCTCCCGGAGGAGAAAGCCAGGGAGTTATCCGAGCTAGTCAGGAACCTCCTAAAACCGAGCCAAGTCTCAGTGCATCAATGCACAAGGGTTCTGGGTAAAATGGTGGCTTCCTACGAAGCAATCCCATTCGGCAGATTCCACGCAAGAACTTTCCAGTGGGACCTGCTGGACAAATGGTCCGGGTCGCATCTTCAGATGCATCAGCGGATAATCCTGTCACCAAGAACAAGGGTGTCCCTCCTGTGTTGGTTGCAGAGTGCTCATCTTCTAGAGGGCCACAGATTCGGCATTCAGGACTGGGTCCAGGTGACCACGGATGCCAGCCTGCGAGGCTGGGGAGCAGTCACACAGGGAAGGAATTTCCAGGGCTTATGGTCAAGCCTGGAGACATCACTTCACATAAATAACCTGAAGCTAAGGGCCATTTACAATGCTCTAAGCTTAGCAAGACCTCTGCTTCAAGGTCAGCCGGTGTTGATCCAGTCGGACAACATCACGGCAGTCACCCACGTAAACAGACAGGGTGGCACAAGAAGCAGGAGGGCAATGGCAGAAGCTGCAAGGATTCTTCGCTGGGCGGAAAATCATGTGATAGCACTGTCAGCAATTCCGGGAGTGGACAACTGGGAAGCAGACTTCCTCAGCAGACACGACCTCCACCCGGGAGAGTGGGGACTTCACCCAGAAGTCTTCCACATGATTATAAACCGTTGGGAAAAACTTGACAGGTATTGCGCCAGGTCAAGGGACCCTCAGGCAATAGCTGTAGACGCTCTGGTAACACCGTGGGTGTACCAGTCAGTGTATGTGTTCCTTCATCTGCCTCTCATACCCAAGGTACTGAGATTGATAAGATGGAGAGGAGTAAGCACTATATTCGTGGCTCCGGATTGGCCAAGAAGGACTTGGTAACCGGAACTTCAAGAGATGCTCACGGAGGATCCGTGGCCTCTACCTCTAAGAAGGGACCTGCTCCAGCAAGGACCCTGTCTGTTCCAAGACTTACCGCGGCTGCGTTTGACGGCATGGCGGTTGAACGCCGGATCCTGAAGGAAAAAAGGCATTCCGGATGAAGTCATCCCTATCCTGATCAAAGCCAGGAAGGATGTAACCGCAAAACATTATCACCGCATTTGGCGAAAATATGTTGCGTGGTGCGAGGCCAGTAAGGCCCGACGGAGGAAATTCAACTGGGTCGATTCCTACATTTCCTGCAAACAGGAGTGTCTATGGGCCTGAAATTGGGGTCCATTAAGGTTCGAATTTCGGCCCTGTCAATTTTCTTCCAAAAAGAACTAGCTTCAGTCCCTGAAGTTCAGACGTTGTAAAAGGGGTACTGCATATACAGCCTCCTTTTGTGCCTCCAGTGGCACCTTGGGATCTCAATGTAGTTTTTGGGTTCCAAAAGTCACATTGGTTTGAACCACTTAAATCTGTGGAGTTAAAATATCTCACATGGAAAGTGGTCATGCTGTTGGCCCTGGCCTGGGCCAGGCGCGTGTCAGAATTGGCGGCTTTATCCTGTAAAAGCCCTTATCTGATTTTCCATTCGGACAGGGCGGAATTGAGGACTCGTCCTCAGTTTCTCCCTAAGGTGGTTTCAGCGTTTCACCTGAACCAACCTATTGTGGTGCCTGCGGCTACTAGGGACTTGGAGGACTCCAAGTTGCTAGACGTTGTCATGGCCCTGAAAATATATGTTTCCAGGACTTCTGGAGTCAGAAAATCTGACTCGCTGTTTATCCTGTATGCACCCAACAAGCTGGGTGCTCCTGCTTCTAAGCAGACTATTGCTCGTTGGATTTGTAGTACAATTCAGCTTGCACATTCTGTGGCAGGCCTGCCACAGCCAAAAATCTGTAAATGCCCACTCCACAAGGAAGATGGGCTCATCTTGGGCGGCTGCCCGAGGGGTCTCGGCTTTACAACTTTGCCGAGCAGCTACTTGGTCAGGAGCAAATACGTTTGTAAAATTCTACAAAATTGATACCCTGGCTGAGGAGGACCTGGAGTTCTCTCATTTGGTGCTGCAGAGTCATCCGCACTCTCCCGCCCGTTTGGGAGCTTTGGTATAATCCCCATGGTCCTTACGGAGTCCCCAGCATCCACTTAGGACGTTAGAGAAAATAAGAATTTACTTACCGATAATTCTATTTCTCGTAGTCCGTAGTGGATGCTGGGCGCCCATCCCAAGTGCGGATTGTCTGCAATACTGGTACATAGTTATTGTTACCAAAAAATCGGGTTATTGCTGTAGTGAGCCATCTTTTCTAGAGGCTCCTCTGTTATCATGCTGTTAACTGGGTTTAGATCACGAGTTGTACGGTGTGATTGGTGTGGCTGGTATGAGTCTTACCCGGGATTCAAAATCCTTCCTTATTGTGTACGCTCGTCCGGGCACAGTATCCTAACTGAGGCTTGGAGGAGGGTCATAGGGGGAGGAGCCAGTGCACACCAGGTAGTTCTAAAGCTTTACTTTTGTGCCCAGTCTCCTGCGGAGCCGCTATTCCCCATGGTCCTTACGGAGTCCCCAGCATCCACTACGGACTACGAGAAATAGAATTATCGGTAAGTAAATTCTTATTTTTTTCTATCTTCTTGATACTAGTAGCTTACTTTAGGAGTCTGCAGTGCTGAGCTGACAGTGTCCAGCAGGTCCGTCATTATATAATATATACCTGTCCGGCTGCAGTAGTGATATATATATATTTTTTATATCATTATCATCCAGTCTATATTAGCAGCAGACGCAGTACGGTAGTCCACGGCTGTAGCTACCTCTGTGTCAGCAGTCGCTCGTCCATCCATAATTGTATACCACCTACCTGTGGTGTTTTTTTTTTTTTCTATCTTCTTGATACTACTAGTAGCTTACTTTAGGAGTCTGCAGTGCTGAGCTGACAGTGTCCAGCAGGTCCGTCATTATATAATATATACCTGTCCGGCTGCAGTAGTGATATATATATATTTTATATCTCATTATCATCCAGTCTATATTAGCAGCAGACGCAGTACGGTAGTCCACGGCTGTAGCTACCTCTGTGTCGGCAGTCGCTCGTCCATCCATAATTGTATACCACCTACCCGTGGTGTTTTTTTTTTTATATCTTCTTGATACTAGTAGCTTACTTTAGGAGTCTGCAGTGCTGAGCTGACAGTGTCCAGCAGGTCCGTCATTATATAATATATACCTGTCCGGCTGCAGTAGTGATATATATATATATTTTTTATATCATTATCATCCAGTCTATATTAGCAGCAGACACAGTACGGTAGTCCACGGCTGTAGCTACCTCTGTGTCGGCAGTCGCTCGTCCATCCATAATTGTATACCACCTACCCGTGGTGTTTTTTTTTTTTTCTATCTTCTTGATACTAGTAGCTTACTTTAGGAGTCTGCAGTGCTGACAGTGTCCAGCAGGTCCGTCATTATATAATATATACCTGTCCGGCTGCAGTAGTGATATATATATATATTTTTTATATCATTATCATCCAGTCTATCTTAGCAGCAGACGCAGTACGGTAGTCCACGGCTGTAGCTACCTCTGTGTCGGCAGTCGCTCGTCCATCCATAAGTATACTAGTATCCATCCATCTCCATTGTTTACCTGAGGTGCCTTTTAGTTGTGCCTATTAAAATATGGAGAACAAAAATGTTGAGGTTCCAAAAATAGGGAAAGATCAAGATCGACTTCCACCTCGTGCTGAAGCTGCTGCCACTAGTCATGGCCGAGACGATGAAATGCCAGCAACGTCGTCTGCCAAGGCCGATGCCCAATGTCATAGTACAGAGCATGTAAAATCCAAAACACCAAATATCAGTAAAAAAAGGACTCAAAAATCTAAAATAAAATTGTCAGAGGAGAAGCGTAAACTTGCCAATATGCCATTTACCACACAGAGTGGCAAGGAACGGCTGAGGCCCTGGCCTATGTTCATGGCTAGTGGTTCAGCTTCACATGAGGATGGAAGCACTCAGCCTCTCGCTAGAAAAATGAAAAGACTCAAGCTGGCAAAAGCACAGCAAAGAACTGTGCGTTCTTCGAAATCACAAATCCACAAGGAGAGTCCAATTGTGTCGTTTGCGATGCCTGACCTTCCCAACACTGGACGTGAAGAGCATGCGCCTTCCACCATTTTCACGCCCCCTGCAAGTGCTGGAAGGAGCACCCGCAGTCCAGTTCCTGATAGTCAGATTGAAGATGTCAGTGTTGAAGGACACCAGGATGAGGAGGATATGGGTGTTGCTGGCGCTGGGGAGGAAATTGACCAGGAGGATTCTGATGGTGAGGTGGTTTGTTTAAGTCGGGCACCCGGGGAGACACCTGTTGTCCGTGGGAGGAATAGGGCCATTGACATGCCTGGTGAAAATACCAAAAAAATCAGCTCTTCGGTGTGGAAGTATTTCAACAGAAATGCGGACAACATTTGTCAAGCTGTGTGTTGCCTTTGTCAAGCTGTAATAAGTAGGGGTAAGGACGTTAACCACCTCGGAACATCCTCCCTTATACGTCACCTGCAGCGCATTCATCATAAGTCAGTGACAAGTTCAAAAACTTTGGGCGACAGCGGAAGCAGTCCACTGACCAGTAAATCCCTTCCTCTTGTAACCAAGCTCACGCAAACCACCCCACCAACTCCCTCAGTGTCAATTTCCTCCTTCCCCAGGAATGCCAATAGTCCTGCAGGCCATGTCACTGGCAATTCTGACGAGTCCTCTCCTGCCTGGGATTCCTCCGATGCATCCTTGCGTGTAACGCCTACTGCTGCTGGCGCTGCTGTTGTTGCTGCTGGGAGTCGATGGTCATCCCAGAGGGGAAGTCGTACTCGTAAGACCACTTTTACTACTTCCACCAAGCAATTGACTGTCCAACAGTCCTTTGCGAGGAAGATGAAATATCACAGCAGTCATCCTGCTGCAAAGCGGATAACTGAGGCCTTGGCATCCTGGGCGGTGAGAAACGTGGTTCCGGTATCCATCATTACTGCAGAGCCAACTAGAGACTTGTTGGAGGTACTGTGTCCCCGGTACCAAATACCATCTAGGTTCCATTTCTCTAGGCAGGCGATACCGAAAATGTACACAGACCTCAGAAAAAGACTCACCAGTGTCCTAAAAAATGCAGTTGTACCCAATGTCCACTTAACCACGGACATGTGGACAAGTGGAGCAGGGCAGGCTCAGGACTATATGACTGTGACAGCCCACTGGGTAGATGTATGGACTCCCGCCGCAAGAACAGCAGCGGCGGCACCAGTAGCAGCATCTCGCAAACGCCAACTCTTTCCTAGGCAGGCTACGCTTTGTATCACCGCTTTCCAGAATACGCACACAGCTAAAAACCTCTTACGGCAACTGAGGAAGATCATCGCAGAATGGCTTACCCCAATTGGACTCTCCTGTGGATTTGTGGCATCGGACAACGCCAGCAATATTGTGTGTGCATTAAATCTGGGCAAATTCCAGCACGTCCCATGTTTTGCACATACCTTGAATTTGGTGGTGCAGAATTATTTAAAAAACGAGAGGGGCGTGCAAGAGATGCTGTCGGTGGCCAGAAGAATTGCAGGACACTTTCGGCGTACAGGCACCACGTACAGAAGACTGGAGCACCACCAAAAACGCCTGAACCTGCTCTGCCATCATCTGAAGCAAGAAGTGGTAACGAGGTGGAATTCAACCCTCTATATGCTTCAGAGGTTGGAGGAGCAGCAAAAGGCCATTCAAGCCTATACAACTGAGCACGATATAGGAGGTGGAATGCACCTGTCTCAAGCGCAGTGGAGAATGATTTCAACGTTGTGCAAGGTTCTGCAACCTTTTGAACTTGCCACACGTGAAGTCAGTTCAGACACTGCCAGCCTGAGTCAGGTCATTCCCCTCATCAGGCTTTTGCAGAAGAAGCTGGAGACATTGAAGGAGGAGCTAACACAGAGCGATTCCGCTAGGCATGTGGGACTTGTGGATGGAGCCCTTAATTCGCTTAACAAGGATTCACGGGTGGTCAATCTGTTGAAATCAGAGCACTACATTTTGGCCACCATGCTCGATCCTAGATTTAAAACCTACCTTGGATCTCTCTTTCCGGCAGACACAAGTCTGCTGGGGTTCAAAGAACTGCTGGTGACAAAATTGTCAAGTCAAGCGGAACGCGACCTGTCAACATCTCCTCCTTCACATTCTCCCGCAACTGGGGATGCGAGGAAAAGGCTCAGAATTCCGAGCCCACCCGCTGGCGGTGATGCAGGGCAGTCTGGAGCGACTGCTGATGCTGACATCTGGTCCGGACTGAAGGACCTGACAACGATTACGGACATGTCGAATACTGTCACTGCATATGATTCTCTCCCCATTGAAAGAATGGTGGAGGATTATATGAGTGACCGCATCCAAGTAGGCACGTCAGACAGTCCGTACTTATACTGGCAGGAAAAAGAGGCAATTTGGAGGCCCTTGCACAAACTGGCTTTATTCTACCTAAGTTGCCCTCCCACAAGTGTGTACTCCGAAAGAGTGTTTAGTGCCGCCGCTCACCTTGTCAGCAATCGGCGTACGAGGTTACATCCAGAAAATGTGGAGAAGATGATGTTCATTAAAATGAATTATAATCAATTCCTCCGTGGAGACATTGACCAGCAGCAATTGCCTCCACAAAGTACACAGGGAGCTGAGATGGTGGATTCCAGTGGGGACGAATTGATAATCTGTGAGGAGGGGGATGTACACGGTGATATATCGGAGGATGATGATGAGGTGGACATCTTGCCTCTGTAGAGCCAGTTTGTGCAAGGAGAGATTAATTGCTTCTTTTTTGGTGGGGGTCCAAACCAACCCGTCATTTCAGTCACAGTCGTGTGGCAGACCCTGTCACTGAAATGATGGGTTGGTTAAAGTGTGCATGTCCTGTTTATACAACATAAGGGTGGGTGGGTGGGCCCAAGGACAATTCCATCTTGCACCTCTTTTTTCTTTCATTTTTCTTTGCGTCATGTGCTGTTTGGGGGGTGTTTTTTGGAAGGGCCATCCTGCGTGACACTGCAGTGCCACTCCTAGATGGGCCAGGCGTTTGTGTCGGCCACTAGGGTCGCTTAGCTTACTCACACAGCTACCTCATTGCGCCTCTTTTTTTCTTTGCGTCATGTGCTGTTTGGGGAGTGTTTTTTGGAAGGGCCATCCTGCGTGACACTGCAGTGCCACTCTTAGATGGGCCAGGTGTTTGTGTCGGCCACTAGGGTCGCTTAGCTTACTCACACAGCTACCTCATTGCGCCTCTTTTTTTCTTTGCGTCATGTGCTGTTTGGGGAGTGTTTTTTGGAAGGGCCATCCTGCGTGACACTGCAGTGCCACTCCTAGATGGGCCAGGTGTTTGTGTCGGCCACTTGGGTCGCTTAGCTTAGCCATCCAGCGACCTCGGTGCAAATTTTAGGACTAAAAATAATATTGTGAGGTGTGAGGTGTTCAGAATAGACTGAAAATGAGTGGAAATTATGGTTATTGAGGTTAATAATACTTTGGGATCAAAATGACCCCCAAATTCTATGATATAAGCTGTTTTTTAGGGTTTTTAAAAAAAAACACCCGAATCCAAAACACACCCGAATCCGACAAAAAAAATTCGGTGAGGTTTTGCCAAAACGCGTTCGAACCCAAAACACGGCCGCGGAACCGAACCCAAAACCAAAACACAAAACCCGAAAAATTTCCGGTGCTCATCACTATCAGGAACGTAACAGCCGCAAATCTCTAATTAGAACCAAAACCAAAACACAAAACATGAAAAGTGCCCGCCGCACATCTCTAATTTTAATGCAGTTATCAGTGACAATGTAACATTTAAAAATGGCATATATCATTTTATAGTAACATCAATATACTATAATAACTATCGCCAATATAATAATAATGATAATAATAATCATCATGTTGCCAGAACATTAACTATAAAATACACCTATAAAAATAATATTCCTATAGAGATCAGTTCCTAGAAACTATTTAATTCAATGGTGTAATCGAGCCTCTGGACTCAATGGGGTAAATTTACTAAGATTCGTATTTTCCCGTTTCAGGTCAAAGTTCAATCACGAATGACATCGAAAGTGTAAAACTGCAACTTTTTGAATTTGTTACGATGGATTTACTAAGCTGTCGTATTCGGGTTTTTCTTTTCTTCCGATGTCGATGTCATTCGTGTTTTTTTTTTTTTTTTTACGGCAGTGATTAGCAAAACACTGCCGACTTTTTTACAATTAATCTCGGCCGGATCTGTGTGATCCGTGCTGGGGTTCATTTTTTTTGTTTTTTTTAAATTAAACACTGCAAAATATTAAAATAAAAATTGCGTGGGGTCCCCCCTCCTAAGCATAACCAGCCTCGGGCTCTTTGAGCCGATCCTGGTTGCAGAAATATGGGAAAAAAAATGACAGGGGTTCCCCCATATTTAAGCAACCAGCATCGGGCTCTGCGCCTGGTCCTGGTCCCAAAAATACGGGGGACAAAAAGAGTAGGGGTCCCCCGTATTTTTAAAACCAGCACCGGGCTCCACTAGCTGGACAGATAATGCCACAGCCGGGGGTCACTTTTATATAGTGCCCTGCGGCCGTGGCATCAAAAATCCAACTAGTCACCCCTGGCCGGGGTACCCTGGGGGAGTGGGGACCCCTTCAATCAAGGGGTCCCCCCCCCCAGCCACCCAAGGGCCAGGGGTGAAGCCCGAGGCTGTCCCCCCCCATCCAATGGGCTGCGGATGGGGGGGCTGATAGCCTTTGTTGTCAAAGAAAAGATATTGTTTTTAGTAGCAGTACTACAAGTCCCAGCAAGCCTCCCCCGCATGCTGGTACTTGGAGAACCACAAGTACCAGCATGCGGTGGAAAAACGGGCCCGCTGGTACCTGTAGTACTACTACTAAAAAAATACCCAAAAAAACACAAGACACACACACCGTGAAAGTATAATTTTATTACATACATACACACATACATACATACTTACCTTATGTTCCCACGCAGGTCGGTCCTCTTCTCCAGTAGAATCCAAGGGGTACCTGTTGAAGAAATTATACTCACGAGATCCAGGGGTCCAGGGTCCTCGGGGAATCCAGGTGTAATCCACGTACTTGAAAAAAATAACAAAACGGACACTCGAGCCACGCACTAAAAGTGGACCCATGTTTGCACATGGATCCCCTTTTTCCGACTGCCAGAAACCCACTCTGACTGATGTCTAAGTGGGTTTCTTCAGCCAATCAGGGAGTGCCACGTTGTAGCACTCTCCTGATCGGCTGTGTGCTCCTGTCCTAACTGACAGGCAGCACACGGCAGTGTTACAATGTAGCGCCTATGCGCTCCATTGTAACCAATGCTGGGAACTTTCTTGCTCAGCGGTGACGTCACTTTAGGTCAACCGCAGGGCAGAAAGTTCCCATCATTGGTTACAATGTAGCGCATAGGCGCTACATTGTAACACTGCCGTGTGCTGCCTGTCAGTGAGGACAGGAGCACACAGCTGATCAGGAGAGTGCTACAACGTGGCGCTCCCTGATTGGCTGAAGAAACCCACTTAGACAGAAGTCAAAGTGGGTTTCTGGCATTCGTGGAAAGGTGACCCATGTGCAAACATGGGTCCCCTTTCAGTTCGTGGTCGGGACACCGTTTTGTTATTTTTTTCAAGTACGTGGATTACCCCTGGATTTCCCGAGGAGCCTGGACCCCTGGATCTCGTGAGTATAATTTCTTCAACAGGTACCCCTTGGATTCTACTGGAGAAGAGGACCGACCTGCGTGGGAACTTAAGGTAAGTATGTATGTATGTGTGTATGTATGTAATAAAATTATACTTTCACGGTGTGTGTGTCTTGTCTTTTTTTGGGTATTTTTTTAGTAGTAGTACTACAGGTACCAGCGGGCCCGTTTTTCCGTCGCATGCTGGTACTTGTGGTTCTCCAAGTACCAGCATGCGGGGGAGGCTTGCTGGGCCTTGTAGTACTGCTACTAAAAACAATATCTTTTCTTTTACAACAAAGGCTATCAGCCTCCCCATCCGCAGCCCATTGGATGGGGGGGGACAGCCTCGGGCTTCACCCCTGGCCCTTGGGTGGCTGGGGGGGGGGACCCCTTGATTGAAGGGGTCCCCACTCCCCCAGGGTACCCCGGCCAGGAGTGACTAGTTGGATTTTTGATGCCACGGCCGCAGGGCACTATATAAAAGTGACCCCTGGCTGTGGCATTATCTGTCCAGCTAGTGGAGCCCGGTGCTGGTTTTAAAAATACGGGGGACCCCTACTCTTTTTGTCCCCCGTATTTTTGGGACCAGGACCAGGCGCAGAGCCCGATGCTGGTTGCTTAAATATGGGGGAACCCCTGTCATTTTTTTTCCCATATTTCTGCAACCAGGATCGGCTCAAAGAGCCCGAGGCTGGTTATGCTTAGGAGGGGGGACCCCACGCAATTTTTTTTGAAAAAATAAGCACTTTCCCACCCCTTCCCACTGATATACATGCACGGATCTCATGGATCCGTGCATGCCTATCCAATCACGAATAAAAAAAAAAGGTCTGTTTTTTTTTAGCACTTTTTTACGAGTTGTAATTTTTCACGGCAGTGTTTGTTTGTTTTTTGCTTTGCACTTCTTAGTAAATGACCGAGATTCATACTTAAACAGCCGCGTTTTGACCGATGGTGTATTCATTCGTAATTTTTTACTTGGACTTGCAAAAAATTACGAATGCCCTCATCTCTGCCGTGATTAGTGTTTAGTAAATTACCGAGATGACACTTTGATGAAAAAACGGCATCTCGGTCAAAATCGGGAGCTTAGTAAATTTCCCCCAATGTTTTTAGGCTATAAAAAGCCTCTTGCCTACTTAGCAAATATCTATCCCCCCCCCCCCGCAGTATTTTTTTTCTATATATTCTCTTGCTACTCTCTTAATCCTATCTATAAGGCCCTTTGGACAGTCAGTAGCATGTTTATAAAATGAGTTAGTCCTAGAGTTCATCAGAATATTTATTTTATGCTCCATGAACCGCACATGTAGAGGTCTAGTGGTGTGGCCTACATATTGGAGCCCACAACCACGATCCATTAAATAGACTGCAAAGTCGGATCTACAGTTAATAAAACTTTTTATATTAAATTGTGTCCTTAGACGCAAAATGAGGGATTTACTAAAGGAAAAATGCGGTAAAATACCCATTTTTGGGTTTTTTACCGCATTTTCAAATGTACTAAGGGGTTAATTCAGAGTTGATCACAGCAGCAAATTTGTTAGCAGTTGGGCAAAACCATGTGCACTGCAGGGGTGGCTGATGTAACATGTGCAGAGAGAGTTAGAGTTGGTGGGTTATTTTGTTTCTGTGCAGGGTAAATACTGGCTGCTTTATTTTTACACTGCAGTTTAGATTTCAGCTTGATCACACCCCACCCAAATCTAACTCTCTCTACACATGTTATATCTGCCCCCCTTCCCCCCCGCAGTGCACATGGTTTTGCCCAACTGCTAACAAACTTGCTGCTTCGATCAACTCTGAATTACCCCCTAAGACCTATCCGGCTACTTATCGCTGCAGAGGGTATCGCCACCTTTTTATGGCGATACACTATAGAAGCCTATTGGTTTCTTACTGCATCCCGCCACATCCTGCCACCTCCGCCGCTCAGTGCCGTTCACGCCAACCCCGCATACCTGACTGCAGGCTTGCCTCCCCATCACAGTCCCGGATCCCAGCCTCCTCCTGCCCCAGAAAGAAAGCTAGCTACAGGGAGGAGGGACCTGGGACTGACTACAGACGTCACCTCCCAGGGCTAGGAGGTGACAGAGCCCCCTACAGGAGGCAGCTCTTAACGCATTGCGATACTTATCACATATTTTAGTACATATCAGTGACGTGTGGTGAGGTCTATATCTGGGGAGGCACTGGATAATTCACTAGCCCCCACAATATTGGGTTCTCCATATTTAACAAAAACCAGCACCAGGCTGAACCAGCCAGGGGGAGTAATGCCATAGCAGGGGAGACACTCGGTATGGGGTCTCCCTGCCATCACATTAAACTCCCCCCAAACCAGTCAGCCCAGGGCTGAAATTCCATGGAAAGTGGGGACCCCAGAAAAATTGATTGGGGTCCCCCCTCCCGATCAACAACCAGCACTGGGCTGAAAGCCCAGTGCTATGCCCTGTATTCTTGGTGGCGGTGGGTGTCAGGTTCATGCCATGCTAATATTGTTCTTTACAGGTGGCCTACAGGTCCCAGCAAGCCTGCCCCAGCATGCCGGCACTTGGAGAACCACAAGTGTCCTCATGCCCGGACATAAAGTGCCTACTGTAAAGAAAATATTATAATAAATACACAACACTTTAAAAAAAAAAAAGTTTATTGTACAGGTTCTTCACCTGGGGAGCGGCGGCCTTTGGCCAGCTCTTTTGCATGACCACCTTCCCAGGACTTCTGAAGTCTTCTGTCTTCACCTGGGGGGGCGCCGCCTCCCCTGGGCTTCCCAGCATCTTCTGTCTTCACCTGGGTGGGCATCGGCCTTTGGGCAGCTCTTTTGCATGGCTGCCGCCTCCCTAGGGCTTCCAAGCATCTTTACCTGGTGGGCGGCAGCTGTTAAGCTCTTTTGCGTGGCTGCCGCCCATCCAGGACTTCCACAGCGTCTTCTGGCTTTAGGAGCTCTTCTCTGCTCCTCCTCCGCCGTCGGACTGGCAGCCGCTCCCTCGCTCTGACTTATAAGTCAGCCAGAAGGGGCGGGCCGATGATGCGATGATGAGGCGAGACGTGATAGGCTCGCAGCGGCCATCTTAAATTTCTCAGCCTCAGCGCCATTTTTTAAATTTGGCACCAATGCCAAACTCAAAATTGTGAATTGCAGACAGGGACTGGATCCTCTCAGATCCAGAACTGGCGCTAACGCCTGCACCTCCACCACCGTTAACGTCCGCACCGCCGCCAACGTCTGCACCGCTGCCGCCGCCGCATTTGCCCGCACCCACCCAGTGATGATTGACAGAGGATCCAGTGATGGATCCGCTGGCCAATCACATCCCTTCTCACTGACAGAGGCATTTATTTGCAACGGGCTTTTATAGCCCACAGCATGGCCTTGCCCCCCCACTTAGTCCCCTGTCCCACTGACTATGGGAGGCACCACTATCAGTGCCTCCCAAAGTCAATTTAGAAGTCAAAATGCTTAAAATAATATGAAGCAGATACTTATGACAAAGAATGTGTCATACTGTAAGTATCTTCTTTGTATTATTTTAATCATTAATGGCAGGGGAAGCCTCCCCCACTGCACGTCCCTGGTACATATGCGATAGGTATCAATGCTTAATGTGGCAGAATGTTACCGCCATCTTAGTAAATTCCGTCCAAAAGAACAAAAAACAGTCTTTCTTTCTTGTACACTTACACGTAAAACATCCTGTTTTCCCACATTGATAGAAGCCATTAGGTCCCTGTGGGATCCATGTATCTACCTGATCCCCTCCATTACTTTGTTTCTATTTTCTAAAGAAACTTGGGATCAATTTTAACTTCAAATTCTCCTTTCTTAAATATTACTCTATCATCTGACACTCCTGTCTTTACTAAACCATCTTCTAACCTAAGAAGATGGAAATTATTTATAATAATAGTTCAAATAGCATAAGCTTTAGTGTTAAATTGGGTCACAAATAACAGTTTTATACTGTTTTAATCTAGTTTTTCTATTCTTTTCCCTGTCAACAGGTCATCCTATCAATCTTGATCACATCTTCTGATGCTTGATCTAATACATTGATTGGGTAACCCTGATCTCTAAAAGAGTCATATAAAGACTTTGCCTGTTTCTGAAATGTTTCAAATAATGAACGGTTCCGCCTTACTCTTAGGATTTGTCTCTTCGGGGCATTATTTTTCCACTGTCTGTGGTGATTACTAGCATAATTCAAATGCCTATTTTGATGAACTTTTTTGATATACAGATGCAGCCAAGCTTACCGTGACTACATCTAGGCGCATTCATGCCTCATTTGCCATGAACACATTTGTGTCTAAGGTGCACATGCACCATAGATGCGCACACACCCCTTTCATTTTGAGTGGGGCAGCAGAACATGCAGCTCAGCGTGGCTAAGCGCGGGCACACCTAACCATGCAGGGAGTGCACGTAGCACCCAGATGTAGCAATGATGAATGTGGCTACATCTGTATGTCTGTGTTATTATCTTATTATCGGCTGCCATAAGTGTGATATCCAAGAAAGTAATCTGTGATTAGTGTACTATACTGGTGAACCACAACCAATAATTATTGTGGTTGAAACTACCAATAAGATTTTGTATAGAATCAGTCTCACCTTGCCAAACAATAAATAAATCATCTATAAACCATCCACAGAGGATCAGACTTGCCCCCAAGTTCCCCCCAGATGTATTCCTCCTCAAACCTACCCATGAAGAAGTTAGCAAAACTCAGTGAGAACCTGGTCCCCATAGCGGTCCCCTGTGTTTGTAAATAATATTGTGAGTTAAATAAAAAATAGGATTTTGGTACATACCGGTAAATCCTTTTCTCGTAGTCCGTAGAGGATGCTGGGGTCCACATTAGTACCATGGGGTATAGACGGGTCCACCAGGAGCCATTGGCACTTGAAGAGTTTGAGAGTGTGGGCTGGCTCCTCCCTCTATGCCCCTCCTACCAGACTCAGTCTAGAAACTGTGCCCGAGGAGACGACTTACTTCGAGAGAAGGATATTACACAGACAGTGGTGAGATTCACACCAGCTCACACATACAAGGCACGTCAAGTCAACTAGCTTGAACTACTCAGCAACAGCTGAAACATTACTTACCAAGTAACAAAGCAGTACTCAACTAAAGCGAAGTTGTACTGAACCAAATAACAACTGCAGGAAAACGAAGCGCTGGGCGGGCGCCCAGCATCCTCTATGGACTACGAGAAAAGGATTTACTGGTAGGTACCAAAATCCTATTTTCTCTTACGTCCTAGAGGATGCTGGGGTGCACATTAGTATCATGGGGATGTACCAAAGCTCCCAGAACGTGAGGGAGAGCACGGAGGCTCCTGCAGAACTGATTGACTGAACTTCAGATCATCAGCAGCCAAAGTATCGAACTTATAAAACTTTGCAAACGTGTTCGACCCAGACCAAGTTGCAGCTCGGCAAAGTTCCAATGCCGAGACACCCCGGGCAGCCGCCCAGGAAGACCCCACTTTATGAGTAAAGTGGGCCGTAACAGATTTTGGACACGGCAGTCCTGCCGTAGAATAAGCGTGCTGGATAGTGAACCTAATCCAGCGAGAAATAGTCTGCTTAGAAGCAGGACACCCAATTTTCTTGGGATCATAGAGGACAAACAGAGAGTCCGACTTTCTGTGACGAGAAGTTCTCTACACATATATCTTCAGAGCCCTTACAACATCCAAGGACTTTGAAGTAATTGAGGAGTCAGTAGCCACTGGCACCACAATAGGTTGGTTGATATGGAATGCCGACACAACCTTCGGAAGAAACTGCTGATGAGTCCGGAGCTCAGCTCTATCTTCATGGAAGAATAAGTGAGGGCTTTTACATGATAAAGCTCCCAGTTCGGACACACGTCTAGCAGAAGCCAAGGCCAACAAAGTGACCGCCTTCCATGTAAGAAATTTGACTTTTACCTCCTGTAGAGGTTCAAACCAATCCGACTGGAGGAAATGCAACACCATGTTAAGGTCCCAAGGCGTTGTAGGCGGTACAAAGGGAGGTTGGAAATGCAGAACTCCCTTCAAAAAAGTCTGAACCTCAGGAAGGGCAGCCAATTGTTTCTGAAAGAAAATGGATAGGGCTGAAATATGGACCTTTACAGATCCCAAAATCAGAGGAGGAAATGTCCCAGTTGAAACTCCACAGTAGGAAACTTCTTGGACTCGCACCAAGAGACATATTTCTTCCAAATATGATGGTAATGTTTAGAAGTTACCCCTTTCCTAGCCTGTATGAGGGTAGGAATAACCTTCTTCGGAATGCCCTTCCGAGCAAGAATCAGGCACTCAACTTCCATGCCGTCAAACCTAGTCCCGGTAAGACTTGATAGGTGAACGGCCCCTGCTACAGCAGGTCCTCCCGAAGAGGAAGAGGCCTCGACTCTTCTTGCAGTAGATTTAGAAGGTCCGCGTACCAAGCCCTTCTTGGCCAGTCTGGGGCCATGAGGATCGCTTGAACCTTTGTTCTCCTTATGAGCTTTAGGATTCTTGGGATGAGTGGGAGTGGTGGAAACACGTACACTGACTGGAACACCCACGGACACACCAGGGCGTCCACTGCCACTGCCTATGGGTCCCTCAACCTGAAACAATAACGTTGAAGCTTCTTGTTGAGACGAGAGGTCATCATGTCTATTTGGGGAAGACCCCAAAGATCTGTTACAGTACTTCCTTGAACACCTCCGGATGGAGTCCTCACTCTCCTGGATGGAGATCATCTCTGCTGAGGAAGTCTGCTTCCCAGTTGTCTACTCCCGGAATGAAGATGGCTGACAGGGCCAATGCGTGCTTTTCTGTCCAGAGGAGTATTCTTGTCACCACTGACATCGCCGCTCTGCTCTTCGTTCCGCCCTGTCGGTTTATGTAAGCCACTGTTGTTACGTTGTCCAACTGAACTTGAATGGCCCGGTTTCTTAGAAGAGGGGCCGCCTGAAGAAGACCGTTGCTCTTAGTTCCAGAATGTTGATGGGCAGGCCGGTTTCCAGGCTTGACCACCGTCCTTGGAAGGTCACCTCTTGAGTGACTGCTCCCCAGCCCCGGAGGCTCGCATCCTTTGTTAGCAGGACCCAAACCTGAATTCCGAACCTGCGGCCTTCCAGGAGGTGAGGCAATTGAGATCCTTGCCCTTGGTGACAAATTCTCTGATGCATGTGGAGGTGAGAACCCGATCTCTTGTCCAGGAGATCCAGTTGGAAGGTTTGAACATGGAACCTCCCATACTGGAGAGCCTCGTAAGAGGCCACCATCTTTCCCAATAGGCGAATGCATTGATGAACTGACACCCGGGGTGGCTTCAGGACATCCCGGACCATGGATTGGATCACCAACGCCTTGTCCCGCAGAAGAAACACCCTCTGCACTTCCGTATCCAGGATCATTCCCAGAAATGCCAATCTCTGGGTTGGTTCCAAATGTGACTTTGGAAAATTCTGAATCTAACCGTGACTCTGGAGCAGTCGCGTCATTAGAACAATGGACTGCAGCAGCTTCTCCTTGGACGATGCCTTTATCAGGAGATCGTCCAGATAAGGAATGATGTTCACACCCTGCTTGCGGAGTAGTATCATCATTTCCCCCATCACCTTGGTAAACACCCTTGGTGCTGTGGAGAGGCCGAATGGCAGGGCCTGGAACTGAAAATGACAGTCCAGCAATGCGAAGCGGAGATAAGCCTGATGCAGCAGCCAGATCGGAATGTGATGGTATGCATCCTTGATATCTAGTGATACCAGAAATTCCCCCTCTTTCAGACCTAATATCACCGCCCTGAGAGACTCCATCTTGAACTCCTTTAGAAAGCGGTTCAATGATGTTAGGTTCAGAATGGGCCTGACCGAACAATCCGGTTTCGTTACCACGAAAAGGTTTGAATAGTAACCCTTGGTCAGCATGTGAGGTGGCACTGGCACAATGACCTGTGCCTCCACCAGCTTTTGGATAGCGTCTTGAAGCACTGCGCTGTCATCCAACAGAGTTGGTAAGCCCGACTTGAAAAAATGATGAGGAGGGAGACTTTGAAATTCCAGCCTGTATCCATGAGACACAATATCTACTTCCCAGGGATCCAGGCCGGACGATACCCAGACATGACTGAACTGACTGAGTCTCGCTCCCACAGGTCCCGCCACCGGGCCGTATAGTCCACCGTCATGCGGAGGACTTTGGGGTACCTGAAGCAGGCTTTTGTTCTTGGGAACCTGCAGCAGCACATTTCTTGGACTTAACCCTACCTCCCCTAAAGAAGGTATTGGATGATCTGGCCTTTCTAGGCTTGTTAGGCCGAAAGGACTGCTGTGCAGCCGAGGAGAAGGATTTCTTCAGAGCAGGTGCTGCTGAGGGAAGAAACGGAGACTTACCCGCTGTAGCGGTGGATATCCACGCGTCAAGAGCTTCCCCAAAGAGAGCCTGACCTGTATAGGGTAGTGACTCCACGCTCCTTCTGGATTCCGCGTCGGCCGACCACTAGCGCAGCCACAGTCCCCAACGAGCTGAAACAGACATGGAAGAAATTCCCGCAGCCATGGAACCCAGGTCTTTCATGGATTCTACCATAAAACCTGCAGAATCATGTATGTTGCGTAAATATAATGCAACGTCATCCCTATCCATCGTATCCCAATCCTCAAGCAAGGTAGCCGACCACTTCACTATTGCCTTTGCAATCCATGCATCCGGCTCCTTTAAGGCGGTAGATCCCGGAACAGGTAAAACCACCTTTTTTGAGAGTCTGGATACAGATGCGTCAACAATCGGCAAGTTTTCCCACTTTTTCCTATCCTCAGGGAAAGGAAAGGCCACCAGAACCCTCTTAGGGATCTGAAACTTCTTTTCAGGGTTAACCCATGCTTTTTCAAATATAGTATTCAGCTCCTTTGACGCAGGGAAGGTTAGCGAGGCTTTCTTGTTTTCAGTGAAAAAAGCCTCCTCATCCTGCTCAGGTGCGGTATCATTAACATTTAACACATCCCTGATAGCCTCTATCAACAATTGCACCACCCTTGCAAGAGGTGCGGACCCCCGCAACACATCCCCATCACCATCTGTAGTGTCAGAATCGGTATCCGTGTCGTCTTGTGTGACATGCACCAGCGCACGTTTGTGGGGGTATATAGCGGGGTGTCCTGAGGTAGCAGACATGGGCCATACAGCCATAGAGCTCTGTAATACCTGGGTTGCAGATTCATTACTAGCAACCCTGTCAGAAATCTGAGAAATCCAAGTTTTGATATAGGAAAACCACTCTGGTTCCCTTGCTGGTATATGTGCTAAACCAGTGCTATCCTGATTACATGGAATGGGATCATCCTGGGAGGATAAATTCTCTGCAGCATATGACACAGTATCCTTGTACATAGCTAAAGGAGACCACCAAACACTCCACACACACACACACACACACACACACACACACACACACACACACACACACACACACACACACGGGGGCAGGCAGAGTTTCCCCTCCAAGAACGGCAAGAGAGAGACAGAGATTGGAGCCAACCCAACACGCAGCGCTTTCTAGCAAAGTAAGACCCCTTGTTAGCGGTGACTGTGCTCCTTAATAGGACACACAGTCTAATTGCAGCCTCCCCTCCCTTCTACAACCCCCTGGTACCTTCCTGGAGTGCAGTTAATACTGCGCTCCCTCCCGTTTGCCGCCATCTTCAAACCGGCCCCCCGCTTCCTAGTGGGGTCGGTGACTCACTCACCACTTCTTCAGCTCTGTAAGGGGTTGGCGGCATGCTGCTGTGGCGAGCGGTTCCCCTGTGGTGGAGACCGATCAGACCCCTCTGGAGCTCAGTGTCCAGTCAGCGGAGACAGTGGCTCAGACCCCGCAGGGCGCACACTGCTCCCCCCCCCTTAGTCCCTCGCTGCAGGCAGGCTGTTGCCAACAGCCTCCTGTAAAAAAACAAACTCTAAATATAACTTTTACTAGAAAAGCTCAGGAGAGCTCCCCTAGCTGTGACCGGCTCCTCCAGGCACATTTTCTAAACTGAGTCTGGTAGAGCGAGGAGCCAGCCCACACTCTCAAACTCTTAAAGTGCCAATGGCTCCTGGTGGACCCGTCTATACCCCATGGTACTAATGTGGACCCCAGCATCCTCTAAGACATAAGAGAAAATAATTAAGATTTAAAATAAACTCAATGGATGATAAAATAAATGTTCTTGTTGTTTCAGTAATAGTGCTATCATGTGACAAATAATAATCTACTGCCTGTATACCCAATATGTGATTGATGTTTGAATATAGTGATTCTACATCACAAGTAATAAAGTCAGAGCCGGCCCTAACCAATATGATGCCCTAGGAAAGATTTTGTCTGGTGCCCCCTAGCACCACCTCTAGTTCCGCCTCTGACCCTGCACCCCTTTCCCAGCACCATCACCCCCCACCCATAGCAGTCGTTTCCCCCCCCCTGTAATTTAAATAAGAAACGTGTGCACATTCGGCGCACAGCCCAAAAAGGTATGTGTTTTTGCTGGCAAGGGGCATGGCCACACAATAGTACCCCCAATTCAACTTATGCCTCACAGTAGTGCAACTTTATTCACAATTTATAATGCGACAGAGTCCCTTATTCACATTACATAGCACAGTAGTACAACTTTACCTTATATACGTTACTCCTCACAGTAGTGCCCCTTATTCACATAACATCACACTGAATTGCTCCTTATTCACATTACACCACACCATATTGTTCTTTATTCTCATTACACCACAGAGTAGTGCCCTTTCTATACGTTACGCCACACAGTAGAGCACCTTATACACATAATGCCACACATTGGTAATGCATTAATACACATAATGCCACACAGTAATGCCCCTTACACATATGACACACATTATTAATGTCCTTATAAACATAATGCACCTTACACATTATGCCAACCCTTATTAATGCCCTTATACACATAACTTCCCTTACACATATGCCACACATTGTTAATGCCCTTATACACATAATGACACACATAATGTCCCTTACACATATGCCGCACATTATTAGTGCCCTTATACACATAATGACACACATAGTGCCCCTTACACATATGTTACACATTATTAATTCCCTTATACACATAATGACACATATAGTTAATGGCGTGAGTCATCTGGCAGCTCTGCTAACGTTGGGTGCCTATTTTTATGAAAATGCATCTTATTTGCATTGCTATGTGGCATGCCTATATACTGTGTGTGACTGTGACTGTATCTGCATACAAAATGCTACACACAGAATATAGGCATGCTGCATATCATTTTAATTAGCAGAAGCTGCTTGTGCCCCTAGGCACACCAGATGCCCTAGGCAATTGCCTAGTTTGCCAATGCCTTGGGCTGGCTCTGAATAAAGTTATACATAGATTTTCATTCTATACCCTGAACTAGATTTAGGAAATGTGTTGTATCTTTAATAAAAGATTTCAAAGTCCAAAAACTATCAACATAAGCTGACAAATTGTTAGTCATAGACCCCACCCCCGATATTATGGCTCTCCCTGGGGGTTTGACTAAAGATTTATGAATCTTTGGGAGGTAATAAAATATGGGTACTACAGGATATAGAGAGTTTAGAAATGTTCTTTAAATTCACACCATCTGTAGCAGCCTAATATACCATATTTTTCAAATAATTTTTTAATAGCCCTATCGGATTGGTTTGTAATTTAGTATCAAACTCATTATCTTCCAACTGGCAATTGTCCTCTTTTATATAATCTGTTGTATTCAAAAGAATTAGGGTTCGACCTTTTTCTGCCTGCTTTATTATAGTATCAGGGTCAAAGTAAACATTTTTTAAAGCCACTCTATCTTTTTTACTTAGATTATCCTTAATTTGATCTTTCTCTGCCTTCTTTGTTCATTTACATCGTCCCTCCTCCATGATGGAAGTGGTACGACTTCCTTAAATTGTTATGCTCTCTTTTCTCATTACTCATTTTGAAGAGTTTCCGTTGCACCGGACATCTTTCTATATGGCGCCCAGACGCTAGGTGTATGAGGACACGTGTATTATATCCCTTTGTTTTTTTGACAATCACCTATACTCATCAAACTCTTCAATCTGTCTGTTATATTCAACATAATGGCAAAGATTGACACTATTAGTTTAGTGGAACTAGATTTGTATAGTAAGCTTTATGTAACATACTGTAACTTCCTGGAGGCATACTGATGCAGCAGTCTATAATTGCAGTCATACAACAGATTTGCACTAATTTGTAAGTGTCAAACTTAGTTGGCCATAGCTTGCTGTAATTTTATTTTCCGGAATGGATAGGATGAAGTAAATTATGATGGGCCTCTTGGTCCAAAAAGTAAAAGTGATCTATGACAATCTCCCTTCCAGTTCTTCCCACTTGGTATAGATCAGGCATCTATCCACACATTAGTGTTTGTGGATCATTGATGTCATTGTGCTTTCTCTCACAGAAATTATGAAATGAAGATGGAAGGCTTCACAACCTGTAAGGAA
Organism: Pseudophryne corroboree; assembly: GCF_028390025.1. Lineage (NCBI taxonomy): Eukaryota > Metazoa > Chordata > Amphibia > Anura > Myobatrachidae > Pseudophryne > Pseudophryne corroboree. The sequence continues at coordinate 105,438,516 of NC_086445.1, read as the reverse complement.
TCTTGGAATGATATAGACGACATCAGATATATGTTGTCCCTTCAAAACTCAAAAATTTCTGGTATGTCTAGATTTCTTGACTTTGCAAGACTAGTGTGTACCCCCTGTGGAACTAAAAGCCCAGTGATCTTCTGCAAAATATGCTTATTTATTTACTTAAATGCTAAACTACTTTCCCATAATGGGTATCACAAGAATAATATGTGTAATATGTAATGTTGGCAAATGAAATGTTAAGGATGAGCTGGACCTGGTAATCACCACTGATACCCCTTTTCCATTAGCTCAAAAAACACGGGTAAATGCACGGGGGCGCGCATTTACCCGTGTTTTCTGCTAGTGGAAAAGGGTCCCTCTGCAAAAACCCGGATCACTTGATCCATGAATCCTACCCGACTAGCTTACCCGGTTGAACACAAGTTCAGTCCGGTAAGCTGTGCAGTGTAAACGGAAGCCGTGTCGATGCGACACGGCTCCCGTTCACAGTGTATGGAAGGGCGGCACTGGGAGTTCATGTGATCTCCCAGTGCCGCCCCTGCCGCGTCGCCAGCAGCGTCACCAACCCGGCAATATGCCGGGTTGGTGAGTGTAGTGGGAAAGGGGGCTGAGCACGGGCCGCAGCTGGGTAGCTCCCGTGTCAGGCTCCCGGCTGCGACCCGTGCTTCTAGGTGGAAAAGGGGTATAAGACATGGAGCAAATGGCCTAATGAAGGTTTGTCAGGTTCATCTTGATTCATGATTAATTGTCTCTTATCTTTTGAGATAATCTGCATTTTCAACATACAAGAACCAATTTAGGGGGTCATTCCGAGTTGTTCGCTCGTTGCCGATTTTCGCAACGGAGCGATTAAGGCGAAAATGCGCATGCTATGCAGTGCGCATGCGCTAAGTATTTTAGCTCAAAACTTAGTAGATTTACTCACGTCCGAATAAAGAATTTTCATTGTTGAAGTGATCGGAGTGTGATTGACAGGAAGTGGGTGTTTCTGGGTGGAAACTGACCGTTTTCTGGGAGTGTGAGGAAAAACGCAGGCGTGCCAGGATAAAATGCGGGAGTGTCTGGAGAAACGGGGGAGTCGCTGGCCGAACGCAGGGCGTGTTTGTGACGTCAAACCAGGAACGAAACGGGCTGAGCTGATCGCAGTGTAGGAGTGAGTCTCAAGCTACTCAGAAACTGCTAAGAATTTTCTATTCGCAATTCTGCTAATCTTTCGTTCGCAATTCTGCTAAGCTAAGATACACTCCCAGAGGGCGGCGGCCTAGCGTGTGCAATGCTGCTAAAATCTGCTAGCGAGCGAACAACTCGGAATGACCCCCTTAGGGCTTAATTCAGATCTGATTGCAGCAGCACATTTGTTAGCAAATGGGCAAAACCATGTGCACTGTAGGGGGGAGCAGATATAACATGTGCAGAGAGAGTTAGATTTTGGTGGGTTATATTGTTTCTGTGCAGGGTAAATACTGGCTGCTTTATTTTTACACTGCAATTAAGATTTCAGTTTGAACACACCACACTCAAATCTAACTTACACTGCACATGTTATATCTACCCCCCTCTGCAGTGCACATGGGGCCTAATTCAGACCTGATCGTAGCTGTGCAAAATTTAGCATGGCTACGATCAACCACCCTAACATGCAAGGGGACGCCCCGCATGTCTGGCCTTATCACAGGTACAAAAGCAATGCTCGGTGGTGATGCTTTTGTACCTGAAGAGTAGCTCCCTACCAGCGCAGCCACCCCGGCCGCCCCCCCCCCCCCCCCCCCCCCCCCCGTGTGCGCGCAGTCAGGGAACGCCCCCCACATGGTTCGGGCGTGCCTGCGTTGCCCGGACCGCGGCCCCCAAAACGGCGTCCCAACGCCGCCGGCCCGCCCCCTCCCGCTCAGCGTACGCCTCTGCCTGTCAATCAGGCAGAGTCGATCGCTGGGCTGAGATGCTGATAGAATCTCTGGCATGCGCCGGTGGACTGCGGTGCCTGCGCAGTTCACACCTGATCGCCTGCTGTGCGAAAACGCACAGCAGCGGTCAGGTCTGAATTAAGCCCATGGTTTTGCCCATTTGCTAACAAATTTGCTGAATTAGGCCCTAAGTCCCTCCACTCACACTGTGCATGGTAACTGCATAAAATGTTCCTGGATCTCAAGTCTTTTATCCCCAGATGTTGTGGCTGAGCTATGGAAAGAGGATTATTTCTTCGGAAGCCAATATCTGAATGGAACTAACCCTATGATAATCAAGAAATGCTCCAAAATCCCCGAGAACTTCCCAGTTGGTGAAAACATGGTGGCTTCATCTCTAGGGACCATGACCAGTCTTCAGAAAGAAGTAGAGGTAGGGCAATAGAGTATATGGGTTAACCCGTGTTTGTCTGTCATTTATAATTAATGACCATGAAACATTCTACCTATCCCATTTATTCTTTTAGTTACTGTAGCGCATCAACCTATCCATTAAAACCCACATACAATTCTGTCCTCATACATTTTGCCTCAGTCCTCCACTCAGCGGGAGATGTGTGGCGTGAGTGAGCTGACAGACCCCGTGTAACTTCAGGCATCTTTTTTTTTTTTTTACAAAAAATGCATCTTATTTGCATGACTGTGTGAAATAAGACGCAAAAGCAAACTCTACTGATTAAAATATGATGTGGCATGCCTATAATTTGTGTGCGTCAGCACCTGTATCTGCATACTAAATGCTACATTACAGTGTTTTCTAGGAACACTGTTTACTTTCTAGGCAAACATTGTAGCGTAGCATATGCAGATACAGCCGTGGTCGCACACACAGAATATAGGCATGCTGCTTATAATTTTAATCAGCATAAGTAGCTTGTGCATCTTATCCTCATAAGCGATGCTAATTAGATATATTTTAATGGAAAAAGTTGCACCAAAAGACGCTCGGCTCTACTGAGTCACAGCACAGCATGCTGGGACTAGAAGGGCTGTTTAATGTGCCAGGAGGCTAGATGTAAGTTGACACATCTGTACATTACAATAAACTGGTCCTTATGTCTTGCAGGACGGTAACATCTTCCTGGCTGATTATAAGATTATGATTGGGGTCCCTGCCAATAATTCTGTTAATGGAAAGCAACAATACATTGCTGCCCCTATGTGTCTACTGTGGAAGAATCCTCAAGATCAACTTGTGCCAATAGCCATCCAGGCAAGTCTCCAAGAATACATAAATTGAGCACTTTACTGTACCTTATCAGAAGTCTATACTCAAGAACCTGAGCCAAAATGTAATGTGGTGTGCTTTGGTTACTGTTTATACTAGGCACTGTAGGAGAGGGTTATCAAGCCTTGCAGAGAGATAAAGGGGGTCATTCCGACCCGTTCGCACGCAGCGGTTTATCGCTGCAGTGCGAACGGGTACGGAATGCGCATGCACGGCGGCCGCCGTGTGCATGCGCGGCGTTGCCTGGCCACAGGGGTCGCTGGGCTACGTTGCGGCTAACGAAGGAAGCGGTCACAGACCCGACCGCAAAGAAGATTGACAGGAAGAAGGCATTCCAGGGCAGATCCGGACCGTTGGCTGCCGTTTTCGGGGAGTGGTAAGGAGAACGCAGGCGTGTCCAGGAGAACGGAGGGCGGATGTCTGATGTCAAAGCCGTTTCCAGCATCGCAGGGATCGTCACACCAGTAGGTATAGGGCTGGTCTTCTTTTGCTTGAATTTTTTTTAGCTTAGCAGGGCTGCACAAGCGATTGCAACCCTGCTAAGCTAAAATACACTCCCCCATAGGTGTGTACTAGTTGATAGCAGCAGCAAAAAGTTGCTGGCTGTGATCAACTCGGAATGACCACCAAAGTGTAGTAGTTGCCTAAAGCAACCAAGCAGATTTTAAGGGCTAGATTAAAATGCCCCCCCCCCCCCCCCCTCTTGCGATCGCACCCACCAGCAGCTATTCTAATGTTGCTACTGACAGGCGCGACAAGTTCATTTCAGCTCACTAACCCCGGGGGTAGCGAGCTAAAATGCATGTAAAGGGACCCGTTTAGGCGTCCAAACGAGTGTTTTCATGTCCACGCCCATTACATTAGTTGGGTTTAGGTGCTTTGCGAGAAAACGTAAGTGTAATGGCCGCGATCAGCGCGATACGTGGAGGCATTTGAATATTGCCCCGCGATCTCCCGTCACTTTAGACTTGAGATTGGGAGTGCGATAACAATTGAATTCTTCCCTTAATGTCATTTCAAATACTGACTATCTCTATTAGAGAAATTGGTAACTGGGATATGGGTACTGATAAGGATAAAGCTATCGGAGAACTAATACTAAAGGCATAGAACATCAACATTCTGATAGTATTAGACAGAGCTGGATTAAGGCTATGGGGGGGGGGGGGGGCTGGGGCACTTCAGACATTGGGGCTTCCAATAAAGAGGCAGGCAGACGAAATAAATATATATATATATATATATATATATGCAAAGTCCGGCACTCCTCCAGTGGTGTAGATGCCCTGGTGCCCACAGTAAGAATGGTGGCTATAGGACGAAAATGACTGTGGCACTCGGGGTCTTGAAGAGGACAAAATTTATTGAAAATCACAACAACAAACACCAACGTTTCGGGGTGTCTAACCCCTTTGTCAAGATGTGAGAGTGTGTGTGTGCGTGTGTGTGTATATATATATATATATATATATATATATATGTATATATAATATATACACACACACACACACACACACACACACACACACACACACACACACACACACACACACACACACACACAGTATATATACACTGCTCAAAAAAATAAAGGGAACACTTAAACAACACAATGTTACTCCTAGTCAATCACACTTCTGTGAAATCAAACTGTCCACTTAGGAAGCAACACTGATTGACAATCAATTTCACATGCTGTTGTGCAAATGGAATAGACAACAGGTGGGAATTATAGGCAATTAGCAAGACACCCCCAATAAAGGAGTTGTTTTGCAGGTGGTGACCACAGACCACTTCTCAGCTCCTATGCTTTCTGGCTGATGTTTTGGTCACTTTTGAAAGCTGGCGGTGCTTTCACTCTAGTGGTAGCATGAGACGGAGTCTACAACCCACACAAGTGGCTCAGGTAGTGCAGCTCATCCAGGATGGCACATCAATGCGAGCTGTGGCAAGAAGGTTTGCTGTGTCTATCAGCGTAGTGTCCAGAGCATGGAGGCGCTACCAGGGGACGGGCCAGTACATCAGGAGACGTGGAGGAGGCTGTAGGAGGGCAACAACCCAGCAGCAGGACTGCCACCTCCGCCTTTGTGCAAGGAGGAACAGAAGGAGCACTGCCAGAGCCTTGCAAAATGACCTCCAGCAAGCCACAAATGTGCATGTGTCTACTCAAACGATCAGAAACTGACTCCATGAAGGTGGTATGAGGGCCCGACGTCCACAGGTGGGGGTTGTGCTTACAGCCCAACACCGTGCAGGACGTTTGGCATTTGTCAGAGAACACCAAGGTTGGCAAATTCGCCACTGGCGCCCTGTGCTCTTCACAGATGAAAGCAGGTTCTCACTGAGCACATGTGACCGACGTGACAGAGTCTGGAGACGCCAAGGAGAACGTTCTGCTGCCTGCAACATCCTCCAGCATGACCGGTTTGGCAGTGGGCCAGTAATGGTGTGGCGTGGCATTTCTTTGGGGGGCCGCACAGCCCTCCATGTGCTCGCCAGAGGTAGCCTGACTGCCATTAGGTACCGAGATGAGATCTTCAGACCCCTTGTGAGACCATATGCTGGTGCGGTTGGCCCTGGGTTCCTCCTAATGCAAGACAATGCTAGACCTCATGGTGCTGGAGTGTGTCAGCAGTTCCTGCAAGACGAAGGCATTAATGCTATGGACTGGCAAGCCCGTTCCCCAGACCTGAATCCAATTGAGCACATCTGGGACATCATGTCTCACTCCATCCACCAACGCCACGTTGCACACAGACTGTCCAGGAGTTGGCGGATGCTTTAGTCCAGGTCTGGGAGGAGGTCCTTCAGGAGACCATCCGCCACCTCATCAGGAGCATGCCCAGGCATTGTAGGGAGGTCATACAGGCACGTGGAGGCCATACACACTACTGAGCCTCATTTTGACTTGTTTTAAGGACATTACATCAAAGTTGGATCAGCCTGTAGTGTGTTTTTTCACTTTAATTTTGAGTGTGACTCCAAATCCAGACCTCCATGGGTTAATAAATTTGATTTCCATTGATAATTTTTGTGTGATTTTGTTGTCAGCACATTCAACTATGTAAAGAACAAAGTATTTAATAAGAATATTTCATTCATTCAGATCTAGGATGTGTTATGTTAGTGTTCCCTTTATTTTTTGAGCAGTGTATATACATCCTGTAGAAAGGAAGAGGCTGCAGTCAGTGGATTTTTATATTAGTGAAAATCTGTATTAATAGTTATTAATAGTAACTTTCGTGGGTTTTTCCTTAAGGGTACAGATTTACATTAATCTAAAGACCTGTGGAGTGCCGCATACTGCTTATTTTAAGCTAGGAGGACACCCTGAAAGTGTGTATGTATATATATATATATATATATATATATATATACAGGGGCGGATTGGGAACAAAAAGCGGCCCTGGAAAAATTTGTACTAGTGGCCCCACTTGGGCAGCACCAGAGGTGTAAGGTCTAGCCATGGGCCATGGCAGCAGCACCCTCCCCCCCAAGACTTTCCAGATAGTGGGCATGTCCAGCATCAAGGGGGAAGTTAAAAAGAAATACAATTAAATGTTATGAGCACATTATATATGATACACCTTCAGAATTTAGGAAACTATATAATTCTTTAGAAAGATATATTTTCTTCCTTATTATACCAACCGTATCCCAATCACTATTCACTCAATCTTATATGTCAGCCAAGCAGGCAGACAGAGCATACACTTGATCATCTGCAATCACAGGCTAAGTGGCAAAGTCATTTTCATATATGCAAATTGTTTGGCATCTTATTCATTATGTCTTTAAATAAGACCACATGTCCTCAAACAAAACAGGCCCCACAGGTGCGCCGGCCCACCGGGAACCTTCCCTGTAAATCCTATGGCCAATCCACCTCTGTATATATATATATATATGTATATATAATATTAGAGATGAGCGGGTTCGGTTCCTCGGAATCCGAACCCCCCCGAACTTCAGCCTTTTTACACGGGTCCGAGGCAGACTCGGATCTTCCCGCCTTGCTCGGTTAACCCGAGCGCGCCCGAACGTCATCATCCCGCTGTCGGATTCTCGCGAGGCTCGTATTCTATCACGAGACTCGGATTCTATATAAGGAGCCGCGCGTCGCCGCCATTTTCACACGTGCATTGAGATTGATAGGGAGAGGACGTGGCTGGCGTCCTCTCCGTTAGAATAGATAGAGACACTTGAGTTGATTTACTACTAACTTAGTAATTTTGGGGAGCATTAGGAGTACTCAGAGTGCAGAGTTTTGCTGATAGTTACTAGTGACCACCACCAGTTTTATTTATTATTTAATATAATCCGTTCTCTGCCTGAAAAATAACGATACACAGTCACATACCATATCTGTGCTCAGCCTCAGTGTGCTGCATGATAATATCATCTATGTATACCTGACTGTGCTGAGTGCTCACTGCTCACACAGCTGAATTGTGGGGGAGACTGGGGTGCAGTTATAGCAGGAGTACAGTGCACACTTTTGCTGCCAGTGTGACTGACCAGTGACCACCAGTATATTGTCTGCCTGAAAAAGTTAAACACTCCTGTGGTGTTTTTTTTTTTTATTCTATAAACGCATTCTGCTGACAGTGTCCAGCAGGTCCGTCATTCATTATATTATATAAATATTTACCTGCAGTAGTGTTATATTTTTTTTGTTCATCTCTATCATCTTTATCATCTCTATATTAGCAGACGCAGTACGGTAGTCCACGGCTGTGGCTACCTCTGTGTCGTCAGTGCTCGTCCATAATTGTATACCTACCTGTGGTGGGGTTTATTTTTCTATCTTCTTCATACTAGTAGTTTAGGAGTCTGCTGACAGTGTCCAGCAGGTCCGTCATTATATTATATATACCTGCAGTAGTGATATATATATATATTTTATATCATTATCATCTCTATACTAGCAGACGCAGTACGGTAGTCCATGGCTGTAGCTACCTCTGTGTCGTCAGTGCTCGTCCATAATTGTATACCTACCTGTGGTGGGGTTTTTTTTTTCTATCTTCTTCATACTAGTAGTTTAGGAGTCTGCTGACAGTGTCCAGCAGGTCCGTCATTATATTATATATACCTGCAGTAGTGATATATATATATATATATATTTTATATCATTATCATCTCTATACTAGCAGACGCAGTACGGTAGTCCACGGCTGTAGCTACCTCTGTGTCGTCAGTGCTCGTCCATAATTGTATACCTACCTGTGGTGGGGTTTATTTTTCTATCTTCTTCATACTAGTAGTTTAGGAGTCTGCTGACAGTGTCCAGCAGGTCCGTCATTATATTATATATACCTGCAGTAGTGATATATATATATTTTTTATATCATTATCATCTCTATACTAGCAGACGCAGTACGGTAGTCCACGGCTGTAGCTACCTCTGTGTCGTCAGTGCTCGTCCATAATTGTATACCTACCTGTGGTGGGGGTTTTTTTTCTATCTTCTTCATACTAGTAGTTTAGGAGTCTGCTGACAGTGTCCAGCAGGTCCGTCATTATATTATATATACCTGCAGTAGTGATATATATATATATTTTTTATATCATTATCATCTCTATACTAGCAGATGCAGTACGGTAGTCCACGGCTGTAGCTACCTCTGTGTCGTCAGTGCTCGTCCATAATTGTATACCTACCTGTGGTGGGGTTTTTTTTTCTATCTTCTTCATACTAGTAGTTTAGGAGTCTGCTGACAGTGTCCAGCAGGTCCGTCATTATATTATATATACCTGCAGTAGTGATATATATATATTTTTTATATCATTATCATCTCTATACTAGCAGACGCAGTACGGTAGTCCACGGCTGTAGCTACCTCTGTGTCGTCAGTCACTCGTCATCCATAAGTATACTAGTATCCATCCATCTCCATTGTTTACCTGAGGTGCCTTTTAGTTGTGCCTATTAAAATATGGAGAACAAAAATGTTGAGGTTCCAAAAATAGGGAAAGATCAAGATCCACTTCCACCTCGTGCTGAAGCTGCTGCCACTAGTCATGGCCGAGACGATGAAATTCCATCAACGTCGTCTGCCAAGGCCGATGCCCAATGTCATAGTACAGAGCATGTAAAATCCAAAACACAAAATATCAGTAAAAAAAGGACTCAAAAATCTAAAATAAAATCGTCGGAGGAGAAGCGTAAACTTGCCAATATGCCATTTACCACACGGAGTGGCAAGGAACGGCTGAGGCCCTGGCCTATGTTCATGGCTAGTGGTTCAGCTTCACATGAGGATGGAAGCACTCAGCCTCTCGCTAGAAAAATGAAAAGACTTAAGCTGGCAAAAGCACAGCAAAGAACTGTGCGTTCTTCGAAATCACAAATCCACAAGGAGAGTCCAATTGTGTCGGTTGCGATGCCTGACCTTCCCAACACTGGACGTGAAGAGCATGCGCCTTCCACCATTTGCACGCCCCCTGCAAGTGCTGGAAGGAGCACCCGCAGTCCAGTTCCTGATAGTCAGATTGAAGATGTCAGTGTTGAAGTACACCAGGATGAGGAGGATATGGGTGTTGCTGGCGCTGGGGAGGAAATTGACAAGGAGGATTCTGATGGTGAGGTGGTTTGTTTAAGTCAGGCACCCGGGGAGACACCTGTTGTCCGTGGGAGGAATATGGCCATTGACATGCCTGGTGAAAATACCAAAAAAATCAGCTCTTCGGTGTGGAAGTATTTCAACAGAAATGCGGACAACAGGTGTCAAGCCGTGTGTTGCCTTTGTCAAGCTGTAATAAGTAGGGGTAAGGACGTTAACCACCTCGGAACATCCTCCCTTATACGTCACCTGCAGCGCATTCATCATAAGTCAGTGACAAGTTCAAAAACTTTGGGCGACAGCGGAAGCAGTCCACTGACCAGTAAATCCCTTCCTCTTGTAACCAAGCTCACGCAAACCACCCCACCAACTCCCTCAGTGTCAATTTCCTCCTTCCCCAGGAATGCCAATAGTCCTGCAGGCCATGTCACTGGCAATTCTGACGAGTCCTCTCCTGCCTGGGATTCCTCCGATGCATCCTTGCGTGTAACGCCTACTGCTGCTGGCGCTGCTGTTGTTGCTGCTGGGAGTCGATGGTCATCCCAGAGGGGAAGTCGTAAGACGACTTTTACTACTTCCACCAAGCAATTGACTGTCCAACAGTCCTTTGCGAGGAAGATGAAATATCACAGCAGTCATCCTGCTGCAAAGCAGATAACTGAGGCCTTGGCATCCTGGGCGGTGAGAAACGTGGTTCCGGTATCCATCATTACTGCAGAGCCAACTATAGACTTGTTTGAGGTACTGTGTCCCCGGTACCAAATACCATCTAGGTTCCATTTCTCTAGGCAGGCGATACCGAAAATGTACACAGACCTCAGAAAAAGACTCACCAGTGTCCTAAAAAATGCAGTTGTACCCAATGTCCACTTAACCACGGACATGTGGACAAGTGGAGCAGGGCAGACTCAGGACTATATGACTGTGACAGCCCACTGGGTAGATGTATTGACTCCCGCCGCAAGAACAGCAGCGGCGGCACCAGTAGCAGCATCTCGCAAACGCCAACTCTTTCCTAGGCAGGCTACGCTTTGTATCACCGCTTTCCAGAATACGCACACAGCTGAAAACCTCTTACGGCAACTGAGGAAGATCATCGCAGAATGGCTTACCCCAATTGGACTCTCCTGTGGATTTGTGGCATCGGACAACGCCAGCAATATTGTGTGTGCATTAAATCTGGGCAAATTCCAGCACGTCCCATGTTTTGCACATACCTTGAATTTGGTGGTGCAGAATTATTTAAAAAACGACAGGGGCGTGCAAGAGATGCTGTCGGTGGCCAGAAGAATTGCGGGACACTTTCGGCGTACAGGCACCACGTACAGAAGACTGGAGCAACACCAAAAACGCCTGAACCTGCCCTGCCATCATCTGAAGCAAGAAGTGGTAACGAGGTGGTATTCAACCCTCTATATGCTTCAGAGGTTGGAGGAGCAGCAAAAGGCCATTCAAGCCTATACAACTGACCACGATATAGGAGGTGGAATGCACCTGTCTCAAGCGCAGTGGAGAATGATTTCAACGTTGTGCAAGGTTCTGCAACCTTTTAAACTTGCCACACGTGAAGTCAGTTCAGACACTGCCAGCCTGAGTCAGGTCATTCCCCTTATCAGGCTTTTGCAGAAGAAGCTGGAGACATTGAATGAGGAGCTAACACTGAGCGATTCCGTTAGGCATGTGGGACTTGTGGATGGAGCCCTTAATTCGCTTAACAAGGATTCACGGGTGGTCAATCTGTTGAAATCAGAGCACTACATTTTGGCCACCGTGCTCGATCCTAGATTTAAAACCCACCTTGGATCTCTCTTTCCGGCAGACACAAGTCTGCAGGGGTTCAAAGAACTGCTGGTGACAAAATTGTCAAGTCAAGCGGAACGCGACCTGTCAACATCTCCTCCTTCACATTCTCCCGCAACTGGGGGTGCGAGGAAAAGGCTCAGAATTCCGAGCCCACCCGCTGGCGGTGATGCAGGGCAGTCTGGAGCGACTGCTGATGCTGACATCTGGTCCGGACTGAAGGACCTCACAACGATTACGGACATGTCGTCTACTGGCACTGCATATGATTCTCTCTCCATTGAAAAAATGGTGGAGGATTATATGAGTGACCGCATCCAAGTAGGCAAGTCAGACAGTCCGTACGTATACTGTCAGGAAAAAGAGGCAATTTGGAGGCCCTTGCACAAACTGGCTTTATTCTACCTAAGTTGCCCTCCCACAAGTGTGTACTCCGAAAGAGTGTTTAGTGCCGCCGCTCACCTTGTCAGCAATCGGCGTACGAGGTTACTTCCAGAAAATATGGAGAAGATGATGTTCATTAAAATGAATTATAATCAATTCCTCCATGGAGACATTCACCAGCAGCAATTGCCTCCACAAAGTACACAGGGAGCTGTGATGGTGGATTCCAGTGGGGACGGATTGATAATCTGTGAGGAGGGGGATGTACACGGTGATGAATCGGAGGATGATGATGAGGTGGACATCTTGCCTCTGTAGAGCCAGTTTGTGCAAGGAGAGATTAATTGCTTCTTTTTTGGTGGGGGTCCAAACCAACCCGTCATTTCAGTCACAGTCGTGTGGCAGACCCTGTCACTGAAATGATGGGTTGGTTAAAGTGTGCATGTCCTGTTTATACAACATAAGGGTGGGTGGGAGGGCCCAAGGACAATTCCATCTTGCACCTCTTTTTTCTTTCATTTTTCTTTGCGTCATGTGCTATTTGGGGAGTGTTTTTTGAAAGGGCCATCCTGCGTGACACTGCAGTGCCACTCCTAGATGGGCCAGGTGTTTGTGTCGGCCACTTGGGTCGCTGAGCTTAGTCATCCAGCGACCTCGGTGCAAATTTTAGGACTAAAAATAATATTGTGAGGTGTGAGGTGTTCAGAATAGACTGAAAATGAGTGGAAATTATGGTTATTGAGGTTAATAATACTTTGGGATCAAAATGACCCCCAAATTCTATGATTTAAGCTGTTTTTTAGGGGTTTTTTTAAAAAAAAAAACACCCGAATCCAAAACACACCCAAATCCGACAAAAAAAATTCGGTGAGGTTTTGCCAAAACGCGTTCGAACCCAAAACACGGCCACGGAACCAAACCCAAAACCAAAACACAAAACCTGAAAAATTTCCGGTGCACATCTCTATATAATATACAGTGCATCCAGAAAGTATTCACAGCGTGCCACTTTTTCCACATTTTGTTATGTTACAGCCTTATTCCAAAGTGGAATAAATTAATTTTTTCCTCAAAATTCTACACACAATACCTCATAATGACAATGTGAAAAAAGTGTTTGAGATTTTTGCTAATTTATTAAAAATAAAAAACTAAGAAACACATGTACATAAGTATTCACAGCCTTTGCTCAATACTTTGTTGATGCACCTTTGGCAGCAATTACAGCCTCAAGTCTTTTTGAATATGATGCCACAAGCTTGGCACACTTATCTTTGGGCAGTTTCGCCCATTCCTCTTTGCAGCACCTCTCAAGCTCCATCAGGTTGGATGGGAAGTGTCGGTGCACAGCCATTTTCAGATCTCTCCAGAGATGTTCAATCGGATTCAAGTCTGGGCTCTGGCTTGACCATTCAAAGACATTCACAGAGCTGTCCTGAAGCCACTCCTTTGATATCTTGGCTGTGTGTTTAGAATCATTGTCCTGCTGAATGATGAACCGTCGCCCCAGTCTGAGGTCAAGAGTGCTCTGGAGCAGGTTTTCATCCAGGATGTCTCTGTACATTGCTGCTTTCATCTTTCCCACTATTCTGACTAGTCTCTCAGTTCCTGCCGCTGAAAAACATCCCCACAGCATGATGCTGCCACCGCCATGCTTCACTGTAGGGATGGTATTAGCCTGATGAGCGGTGCTTGGTTTCCTCCAAATATAACACCTGGCATTCACGCCAAAGAGATTAATCTTTGTCTCATCAGACCAGAGAATTTTATTTCAGGTACATCTTGGCAAACTCCTGACGGGCTGCCATGTGCTTTTTACTAAGGAATTTCTTCCATCTGGCCACTCTACCATACACGCCTGATTGGTGGATTGCTGCAGAGACGGTTGTCCTTCTGGAATGTTCTCCTCTCTCCACAGAGGAATGCTATAGCTCTGACAGAGTGACCATCGGGTTCTTGGTCACCTCCCTGACTACTGCCCTTCTTCCCCGATCGCTCAGTTTAAATGGCCAGCCAGCTTTAGGAAGAGTCCTGGTGGTTTTGAACTTCTTCCATTTACGGATGATGGAGACCACTGTGCTCATTGGGACCTTCAAAGCAGATATTTTTCTGTACCCTTCCCCAGATTTGTGCCTCAAGACAATCCTGTCTCAAAGGTCTACAGACATTTCTTTTGGCTTCATGCTTGGTTTGTGCTCAGGCATGCACTGTCAAGTGTTAGACAGGTGTGTGCCTTTCCAAATCATGTCGAATCAACTGAATTTACCACAGGTGGACTCCAATTATGCTGTAGGAACATCTCAAGGATGGTCATTGGAAACAGGATGCACCTGAGCTCAATTTTGAGCTTCATGGCAAAGGCTGTGAATACTTATGTACATGTGATTTCTTAGTTTTTTATTTTTAATAATGTCATTATGGGGTATTGTGTGAAGAATTTGGAGGGAAAAAAATAATTTATTCCATTTTGGAATAAGGCTGTAACAGAACAAAATGTGGAAAAAGTGAAGCGCTGTGAATACTTTCTGGATGCACTGTATATATATATATATATATATATATATATATATATATATAAATCTATATCAACAGCAAGGATGCTGCACTCGTGGCTTGTAATAAAGACTATTTGGGATATTCAATTTGCCCAGAACAGACACCAGGAGTAAAAACCCCCGATGTTTCTTCAGATGCTGCAGTCGGGCTATTCAATTAGCTCGGCTGGTAAAAAGTGCATTTACACCCGTAAACACACAGGTTCAGTGAAACCTGTGTGTTTTTGGGTGAAGTAGACCTGTTTTCAGATGAAAACTGAGGTGCTTCCGGGGATCTTGCTTCGCCTGTCGGGGGTAATTGAATATCCTGACAGACTGCTATATCAACATTTCAATTATAGATTTATATACACAGTATATATATATATATATATACTGTGTGTGTGTGTGTGTGTGTGTATATATATATATAAACATATAGCTCCCAAGTCCGGCACTCGAACTATCAAAGAATATACTTCACCGGGTGCCCTCCAAAGACGCCTCCCACGCCGGCAGGAATCCAAATGTATAGACCACGGGCGGCACTCCCAGTATAACATGAAAGAAGACACGGAGACCGTGGCTTACAGCAGCAACGTTTCAGCTCTTTAATGAGCTTTTTTCAAGCACAACACAGATGAGCACAAGTAACACATATATAGCACTTCCCACCACCACACGTCACTGTTTTGTTCATACGTTTGTAAATCCAGTCATCAGGACACAGAGACATGTGAGTTCACTACTGTGCTGTTTATTCCATCACCAACTCCAGGCACACACACACTGGACCACCCACTTCCCAGCATCCCCCTGGTCCCAGGGACCATCACTGAAGATTCAGGCTTACACAGATTAGTAAGGGAGTGTCTACAAATATTAAGCATTCTAATACACTAACATCACATCCTCTTTTCTTTAAAGATAAGCCC
The DNA here is from genome assembly GCF_028390025.1 of Pseudophryne corroboree. Lineage (NCBI taxonomy): Eukaryota > Metazoa > Chordata > Amphibia > Anura > Myobatrachidae > Pseudophryne > Pseudophryne corroboree. The sequence goes on along the minus strand of NC_086445.1, from coordinate 105,423,111 downwards.
TGTACGCTTTAATGCAACAATTAACAACTTCATATTAAGAACATCATCTAACACGTTTCAATGAGTCTCTCAGGTCTGCGTATTTCCCTTTTGGGTCTTTCATACACAGTCTGTGTTTCATCTACCATGTTGGACCTTTCTAGAATCGTGGTTTGTTCACCATTATGAGGATCATCATACATGTCAGATGAAGGGTATTCTTCAGTCATGTTGTCTTCATTATGGTTAGGTTGAGATCTTAAATCCATCCGATTTCTTCTTACTTCCGTTCCACGCTCTGTACGTATAGTATAAGATCTTGGTGCTACTTGTGCTTGCACAATACCTTTCTGCACCCAAATACCTTTCTCATGATCTCTGTAACGGACTTGGTCACCCGATTTTAGATCAGATAAGCTTTTTACTCGCCTGTCATGGAACAGTTTCTGTTTCGCCTGTTGACGTTCCTTACTCAGTCTGACCAACGCTGAGTTATGTGTATTAAGCAGTTCATCATGTATCGGGAGATTTGCTCTAATCCTCCTTCCCATCAGCATTTGTGCAGGAGAAAGTCCATTCTGTAAAGGTGTACTGCGGTAGATTAAAAGACTTTTGTAGAAATCTTCTTTACCTTCTTGAGCTTTTTTCATGAGACTCTTTACAGTTTTTACTGAACTTTCCACCAACCCATTTGAGCGTGGATAGTGGGGACTTGACATAGTATGGACAAATTCCCACTCATCAGCAAATTGTCTAAATTCAGCACTGGAAAACTGAGGACCATTGTCAGTGAACACTTCTATAGGAACACCATGCCTTGCAAAGATTGACTACATGCAATTGATTACGGCTTTACTAGTAGTTGTATGTAGTGTCTTCACCTCAGGGTAGTTAGAGTAATAATCAGTCACGACAATGTACGTTTTCCCATTACAATCAAACAAATCTGCGCCAATTTTCTGGTACGGTGTCTCTGGCACTGCGTGAGGACTCAGTGGCTCGACTTGTTGTTTCGATCTATACGTAAGACATTATTCACATGTAGCTGTAGTCTGTGCTATGTCTTGGTTCATTCTTGGCCAATACATAACTTCACGCGCTCTCCACTTACATTTTTCTTCTCCAAAGTGGCCTCCATGTATCTTGCACAGCATAGTTTTTCTTAGTCGTGAAGGTATGACAAACCTATTGCCTTTGTAAATAATACCATCGACAACTGTAAGGTCACTGCGGTACATCCAATAATCATGGATAGACAGCGGGCACGCATGTTTTTCTGCTGGCCAAGCTTTCAGAATGATATCTTTCAACACTTTCATTGTGTCATCCGTCTCAGTTTCTTTCCTAATCTGTTCTTGTCTTGCAAAAGACACTGGTAGAGAAGCTACGATCAAATTAACATAGGCTTCTATCTCTTCATGCATCCGACTTTTAGAACCTTTACTTTTGTCCACAGCACGAGAAAGTGTATCAGCAATGTACATGTATTTGCCGGGACAGTACAGCAAGTGTACATCATATATCTGTAGTCTGATAAGCATTCGTTGAATTCTCATGGGACAGTCATCTGATGATTTAGTCATGATAGCTACCAATGGCTTGTGGTCAGTTTCCACTGTAAATGTTTGACCATACACAAACTGATGAAATCGCTCACATGCATATGTGATCGCTAGAAGTTCTTTTTCTATCTGAACATACCTTGTTTCAGCACTTGTCAGTGCTCTTGATGCATAGATTACTGGTTGCCATGTATCCTCATGTTCTTGTAAGAGCACTGAGCCTAGGCCAAATTGCAAAGCATATGCTGAAATTCTTATTCTTTTCGCAGGATCAAAGAATTTTAGCACTGGTTGCTCTGTAATTATCTGTTTCAAGTTTTGCCAACTTTCTTCTTGTTCATGTGACCACATCCACTCGTTATCTTTGTCCAACAACCATCTAAGAGAGGCTGTTCATTCAGAGAGTTGAGAAATAAACTTTCCTAAGTAAGTAATCATCCCTAGGAATCTTCTGACATCCTCTTTGTTGTTAGGACGTTCCATGTTCACTATGGCTGATATTTTCCTTGGGTCTGGTTTTACACCTTGATCCGAGACCACGTTGCCCATAAAGGTAAGTGTATTCACACCAAATTCACATTTGTCCTTGTTTAGCTTTAGATTCACATTCTTGACAAGTTCCATTACTTGTCTCAATCTAGAATCATGTTCTTCCTTTGTAGATCCCCAGACAATGTCATCCATCATTGTTTCAACACCTGGAATATGTTCAAAAATCATGTGTATCTTTTTGTGATATACTTCTGGAGCAGACAATATTCCATATGGTAGTCGAAGAAGTCTGTATCTACCTTCTGGTGTATTAAATGTACAAAGCTTTGAGCTGGCCTCATCCAGCTTCTTTTGCCAGAATCCTAAAGATGCGTCCAATTTACTGAACCATTTTGCTCCAGCAAATTGCGACATGATTTAATCTCTTGTTGGCAGTTTGAAATGTTCTCGTTTAATAGCTTTGTTTAAATCTCTGGGGTCTAGACATATTCTGAGTTGTCCATTTTTCTTTTCAACAATTACTAAGGAGCTTACCCATTCAGTAGGCTAATCAACTTTCTGTATCACACCCAAGGCTTCCATGCGATTTAACTCTTGTTTCAGTTTTTCATTCAGCGCAAACGGCACTTTTCTACAGGGGTGTATCACTGAAGAAACTTGCGTGTCTATATTTATTTTATGCTCTCCAGGCAAACAACCTAGACCTTCAAACAAGTCTCTGTATTCTGTAAACATCGATTTGCAGTCAACTTCTACTTGTGATGTCACCATAAAAACTTTCTTTAGCAAGCTTAGTTTCTCACAGGAACTTAATCCTAGAATCGGTTGCACATTTTTATCCACAATCAGTAGAGATGTTTTAAACTGTTGTCCCTTATATTTCAGTGTCACTAAGCATGTACCTTTTACAGGAATTTCCTCCCCAGTGTACCCTGTAACTTTCACTTTGGCCGGATGAATTTTAGGTTTTACTCTAAAAGTCTTATAGTCTTGAAATTATATTAAATTCACCTGCGCGCCAGTATCAAGCATAAAGGGAATGACAATCTCGTTCACAGTTAAAGGGACAATCCATTCTTTCTTATCTGCACTGCAAAGTTCAATGCAATCCACAAAGAATTCATCTGTTTGTTTAACAGCATGCACTTTGGTTGTTTTACTTTTAATTTTACAGCATCTGGCAAAGTGATTAAGTCTACCACATTTCATGCAGGTTTTACCATAAGCAGGGCACATTTTAGGATTGTGAGCATTTCCACATCTACTACATATCTCCTTATTAGACTGTGGCTTAGATTGCTTCATTCTTGAGAATATAGATTTGCTTTGCTCTGTTTTCTGCACTACATATACAGCAGCATCATCATCCTTGTGTAACATTTTGGCTTGAAATCTAGTTATTTCTGCAGATCTACACATAGTCACTGCCTTTTCTAGTGTTAGGTCTTGCTCTCTCAGCAATCTCTCTCTGAGTCCATTATCAGGTATTCCACAGACAATACGATCTCTAATCAGTGAATCCTTTAAATCACCAAACTCACAGGTTTTACTGAGTGATTGCAGCTCTGTAACATACTGATCAAATCCATCTACAGACTTCTGATCACATGTGAAAAACTTATATCTTTCATATGTCACATTTTTCCTTGGCACAAAGTAATCTTCAAACTTTTGCATTATAGAAGATAGCACCATATTCTGCCCCTCAGCAAACTGAAAACTATTATAAATGTCCAGCACATCCTCTCCTATCACATGGAGGAAAATGGATGCCTTCGTTTTGTCAGCCTCTGAATCAGCTCCACATGCAGCAAGATATATATTAAACCCTTGCTTAAATCTTTTCCAGTTTTCAGACAAGTTACCAGACATCAGCATGCCGGTTGGAGGAGCTAGTTTATCCATGGTTACTCACTGTTTGAAGATAGGAGCACATGGCAGGCTTTGCAGACACAGAGTATCACAGCCTTACAGACTTCTGCAGGATTCTTTCACACTCTGAGAGCACTAGCAGTCCAAGTTAAACTTCTTCTGACACCATGTTTTGTTCATACGTTTGTAAATCCAGTCATCAGGACACAGAGACATATGAGTTCACTGCTGTGCTGTTTATTCCATCACCAATTCCAGGCGCACACACACTGGACCACCCACTTCCCAGCATCCCCCTGGTCCCAGGGACCATCACTGAAGATTCAGGCTTACACAGATTAGTAAGGGAGTGTCTACAAATATTAAGCATTCTAATACACTAACATCACAGTCACTAATGACCAGGACCAGGTTTCCGGTCAATCAAGTCAGGATCACCTGGAGGTGGTCATTTCACAAATACAAAAAACACCATGTTAAAAATGGGACCATTACATAAAGAAAATATATTATATCAAATAAATAAGACTACACAAGTACATAAAATGTAACACAGTGTATATTTCATTGTTCCACATGTATCAATGATATCCAAAGATTGCTCTACGAGATACAAAAATACGTAGCAAGCTGAATCCTGATCAATCTACACAAATACATAAGGTATAGCAAATAGCAACTTACATTATTCCATATGCATCAAAAAATTGCCAAAACTTACTTTACTAGATATAAACATATAAAACAGATAATCCAGTTGCTGAAATATAGGCCCTCATTCCGAGTTGTTCGCTCGCTGCTAATTTTAGCAGAATTGCTAATAGGCTAAAATCCGGCAGTTCTGCGCATGCGTATGCACAGCAGGGCGCACACGCTAAGCAATTTTACACAAAACTATGCTATTTTACTCACAGGCGAACAAAGCTTTTTAATCGCTCTGCTGATCGTAGTGTGATTGACAGGAAGTGGGTGTTTCTGGGCGGAAACTGTCCATTTTCAGGAAGTGTGCTAAAAAACGCAGGCGTGCCAGGTAAAAACGCAGGAGTGGCTGGAGAAACGGAGGAGTGGCTGGAGAAACAGAGGAGTGGCTGGCCGAATGTAGGGCATGTTTGTGACGTCAAACCAGGAACTAAACGGACTGAGGTGATCGCAATCTAGGAGTAGGTCTGAAACTACTCAGAAACTGCAAGGAAATTGCTTTCGTTAGCAATTCTGCTAATAATAGCAGACTTGCTAATCTTTCGTTAGCAATTCTGCTATGCTAAGATACACTCCCAGAGGGCGGCGGCTTTGTGTTTGCATTTCTGCTAAAAGTAGCTAGCGAGCGAACAACTCGGAATGAGGGCCATAGTTACAAGAATACTTACTACAGGTGACAAAATGTAACATAGAATGGTTTATAAAAAGCAGTGCAAACCAAGTGTCTCATTTAGCCCACGAGGCACCAATTCATCTAATTTTTCAATCCACCTCGCTTCAAGCATCAATAATTGTTTGGATCGATCACCGCCCCGTATATGTGCTGGTACATGGTCAATAATCCGATAACACAAACTTGATAGATTATGTTTGGCCGGAGCAAAGTGACGCGCCACAGGCTGGTCACTTGTCCCTTCAGAGATAGCAGCACGTATTGCAGAGCGGTGTTGGGTCATTTTTACTTTAAAAGTTCAGTCAGTTTTACCGACATAAATCATAGAGCAAGGACAGGTGATGGTATACACAACAAATTTGCTTGAACAGGTTAAATAATGGTTGATAGTAAATTTAGCACCCGTATAGGGATGAAAGAATATTGATCCCGTTTGTAAATAACTGCAGGTGGTACAATTTGGACACCTGAAGCAGCCTTTTTTTGCCTGACCAAGAAAAGTACCTTTTTTCTTTATACCCAAATTAGTGATGTCATTACGTACAAGGGCATTCTTCAAGTTCTTGCCCCTGCGATAACATGGCATGATTCTAGAGTCATGTAAAGGCACTAAATCATTGCTCATAAGATTCTAGCGTTTCACCCACATGTGCCGTTGTTTTTTTCTCCTCCTTTTTAATGGGAAATAATAATTGATGCAGGGGTAAAGATAATGCTTTTTGTTTAGCTTTATCCAAGCAGTCAATTGAATACCCTGGTACATAATATTAAGTTGTTTAATGCCCTCCTCCCTTACACTAGATATTCTAAGGGCACGCAAGAACTGTGAATAGGGCAAGGCATCTTTTAAAGGGCCAGGATGGGCACTGGAGGCTAATAAAAGGTTATTCCTATCCTATCCGTTGGTTTAGGATATGAGGAAGTCAAAAGTCTTCCACCACTTTTTGTAATGGACACATCAAGGAAGTTGACTGTAGAACCCCAAGTTCACTTCAGCTATATCCTGACTAATGAATTATCTAATCCCAATAAAGAAGATCACTGAAAGCAGGACACAAGTTCCTGAAAGGCTCTATTAGTCAGAGTTAGAGATGAGCGGGTCCAGTTCTCTGAGAACCGGACCCACCTGAACATTGAGATCCGAGCCGGGATCCGAGACCGGCTCAGGTTTTCCCTCCAGACTCGATCCCAAAGAGAGGGTGAATGTCATCTTCCCACTGTCGGATTCTCATGGGTTTTCAATTCTATAAAGGTCCCCATGATTGCTGCTATCTTCACTCCGGCTGTGTAGAGTGTACTGGATGGAGGTGTCCGTCAGTACTATGTATATTTGCCGTGGGGTGTATCAGTCCAGGGGTGCTCTGCCAGCTCCTCTGTATCAGTCCAGGGGTGCTCTGCCAGCTCCTCTGTATCAGTCCAGGGGTGCTCTGCCAGCTCCTCTGTATCAGTCAAGGGATGCTCTGTGAGCTCTGCTGTATCAGTCCAGGGATGCTCTGTGAGCTCTGCTGTATCAGTCCAGGGGTGCTCTTTCAGCTCTGCTGTATCAGTCCAGGGGTGCTCTTTCAGCTCTGCTGTATCAGTCCAGGGGTGCTCTGTCAGCTCTGCTGTATCAGTCCAGGGGTGCTCTGTGAGCTCTGCTGTATCAGTCCAGGGATGCTCTGTCAGCTCTGCTGTATCAGTCCAGGGGTGCTCTGTCAGCTCTGCTGTATCAGTCCAGGGGTGCTCTGTGAGCTCTGCTGTATCAGTCCAGGGGTGCTCTTTCAGCTCTGCTGTATCAGTCCAGGGGTGCTCTGTGAGCTCTGCTGTATCAGTCCAGGGGTGCTCTTTCAGCTCTGCTGTATCAGTCCAGGGGTGCTCTGTGAGCTCTGCTGTATCAGTCCAGGGGTGCTCTGTCAGCTCTGCTGTATCAGTCCTGGGATGCTCTGTGAGCTCTGCTGTATCAGTCCAGGGATGCTCTGTGAGCTCTGCTGTATCAGTCCAGGGATGCTCTGTGAGCTCTGCTGTATCAGTCCAGGGATGCTCTGTGAGCTCTGCTGTATCAGTCCAGGGGTGCTCTTTCAGCTCTGCTGTATCAGTCCAGGGGTGCTCTGTGAGCTCTGCTGTATCAGTCCAGGGGTGCTCTTTCAGCTCTGCTGTATCAGTCCAGGGGTGCTCTGTCAGCTCTGCCGTATCAGTCCAGGGATGCTCTGTGAGCTCTGCTGTATCAGTCCAGGGATGCTCTGTGAGCTCTGCTGTATCAGTCCAGGGGTGCTCTGTCAGCTCTGCTGTATCAGTCCAGGGGTACTCTGTCAGCTCTGCTGTATCAGTCCAGGGATGCTCTGTAAGCTCTGCTGTATCAGTCCAGGGATGCTCTGTGAGCTCTGCTGTATCAGTCCGGGGGTGCTCAGTGAGCTCTGCTGTATCAGTCCAGGGATGCTCTGTGAGCTCTGCTGTATCAGTCCAGGGGTGCTCTTTCAGCTCTGCTGTATCAGTCCAGGGGTGCTCTTTCAGCGTGGATTATTCCACGCAGTGGCTTAAGAAACAAAATGAGATCTTGAAAGGAATTAAGTTGCAGAAGTTGTATGCCTGGGAGTTAACTTCTTTAAGGGCCAATAGGCGGTGATAGACACACCCAATTGGCGGTCATAGACACGACCTATAGGCGGTGGTAGAAATAACCCGCCAATGGTGCACACCCTAATAAAATGGGATGTGCACTGTCGAAGTCAAAATGATTACATAGAGAGAACATCCAAACTCCAAACAGATGAGTCGCTATGCTTGCGAATACGCACAGCGTGCACAGCAATATATGGTAACATACGCATTTACACAGACATGCTACAAAGATATATTCAACACATATTTCATACAACACATGAATTAAACATATCAAGCACCAGACATCATAAGGTTTCAAATTATATAATGGAATATAACGTCATGTATGCGTATTGTTGGAGCGGAGCAAGATGGCCATGTCATGCATGGTGTCAGGATGACCGGAAGAATGTGTGTGTCAATTTGGTGCCTGTGGTTAGGTTGTAGCACATTGCCATGAGTAGATATGATTAAATGTAGGAATATGAAGTCACTTTTACTGGAACTAAAGAATATATTCAAAGGAGCATGTGTGGACAGAAAACCAGAGGCCAGCAACCTTGAACAAAAGCCCTCACACTGACCAATGACTCATCATGAATGAGAAAGTTCCCTCTTCTAGACCAATAACAAGAGATCTGTACACCCCCAACAGACTCAGTGTATAGCTGATCCCACACAGAAGAGTTTCCTGTTTCTCACCTGGGTCCTGAGCGAGTTGGTGTTTTGGTAATACTCTGCTGATGTTAGCTGGTGTTGAGGCAGAGCTAAAGATGGAGGAACTGGAGCAATTAGTGCATAAAATGCATTGAGGGAGATGGTAATTGTATGCTGGCCGTGTCTGTAATGAATTAGTTTGTAATAACTGCTTACTGTGTAAATTGTAACCATGTAAATATATATATACTGTACATGTGATATATTGTATACATATCCTTTTAATAACAAATATATACATCAATGAGCTTTGGAACTCAGACAATGTGTGGGTGTATTGTTTTCTCTTATGGGATGTAGTGTTTTGCGACATACAGCGCACATTTATAGCACATGGTAATTGGTAATAAGATGCGCCTGGCATCCGTAGTATATATTAGAGCTGGCATTTTAAATATTTATTAGAAAGTAATTTGACTTAAACAGCACACATAGGGGCATATTTATAACAGGTGTACTGAGTGTGATGCACATGGGCCCCTGAGTCCATATGGGCTCACACCGCACCCATTTCTTGTATACTTGACCCTCTAGAGTCCCGAATGGACGGCAGCAGTGCTACAGTAAATCATTGGGAAAAAGATATGGTGGCCATTTTCCCATTTTTTTGCGCATGTACAGTAGAGAAATCACTGGGAAAATGGCCGATGCACCATTTTTCCGGAGATCTGCGCGTGCAAATTAGAGTCTGAGCCCTCTTGTGCTCTGAATCTACAACTCTGCCAGCAGAGAGGAGGAGGCCCGGACAGGGAAGGCTGCACATGGACCGCCTCTTCTCTTGAAATGCCCCTGGGCTCAGTGATGATGATGGCTATGAAACTTATACCCTTTTCAGACTACTAACAATATTCCAGGTTATTGCACATACATGCGCAGCAACCCAGGATATTGCTCAATGTGAAAGGGGCCAGTTGAAATAACCCGGGACCAGGGACCCAGCATTTCAACCCGGGTAATGCTCAGGGTTGACAACTGATTCAATTTGGCTTGCAGAGCAGAGTGAATGGGTAACCCAGGTCGATGCGACCTGGGACCCTATTACAGCATAAAAAGAGCCAACGCTTGGGTCAGGCCACCAGTCTGAAAGGGGTCTTTGCCAGGTTGCACACATGTACAAAATCCCGGGTGTGACCCGACTCTGCAGTGTGAAAGGGGTATTAGTGTACGTGAAGGTATGGGCTGCTCACAGAGGTGCATACAGCTATGCATATGGTCACCTATACTATGTTTTTTTGTGTGTGCAAGCAATGGGGAGCAATTACATTTGAGTTTTCATGCAACTCTGCATCATCCAGTGACAAATGGTAGCGGACCCCAAAAAAAGATTCTGGAATCCCAATTGTGACCCTGATATGCAGATTGCCCACCACCTAATTATATCACTTTCATCATTCCTCAAGTGAATTACAGTTGGTTCTGTCATTAAATCCTAAGAAGATCATTCTCTCAAGCTGTAAAGCTGTTTACTTAAGCATAACTAATGCAATGTTTTACATAGTGGTACTATTCTCTCCTAGAGGCTAAAAGGTTGTGGGATCTTTAGAGTTCCCTAAGCCAGTGGTTCCCAAACTTTTTTGAATCAGGGTGCCCACGCTGCCAGAATTTTTTTCACGGCACCCCTAGGCCAAAAGTTTCTTATTGAGAAATTTAGAAAAAAATATTACATGAAGTATATTATGTTTATATGTCATCCTTAGGTTCAATTATGTGGCGAGTAATAAGATTTGCTTCTGTCTGTCCACATATGTTATGAATGGCAGCCACCAGCACTGGTTTTTCCTATTACATTGACAATGAAAAGTTTGAATTGGTCCTGGACCACCAACCTGAGGCACCCCTGCATGTGTCCCGCGGCACCTCATGGTGCCACGGCATAGCCAGATTAAGGGGGGGGGGGGCGTGGGGCGTACTGTACCCCGGGCCCCCCTTTGTTAGGGGGCCCCCCGGCCTGAGAACACTGACATCACTAGATGTCCCTCTTATGCAGCAGCAGAACCATGCAGCCAGAATGCGATCAGGATAGTATGCAGTTTTGGCAGAGACACAGGAGTATCGGACTTCATGAGATACTGTTGGAGCTTTCCAACCATCGGAGAGATAGGTGGGTGGAGAGAGCTGGGGATTCCAGCTTCTCCTCCTCCCGGCCTTGGTGTCTAGGTCCTGTGTTATAAAATAGTTGTCTTTCAATTAGGTGGAGCTATAAACAGTACCCAGGCATTATTACACTGCTAGTTAAAATCTAATATACATCATTGGTCTACATTTAATATACACAATCCTTACTACCCAACAAAATGCTCTCCACCTGGACTTCCCTCTTAAGTTATGATTGTAATCACCTGGGTTGAAACACTTTTCTTATCAATGAAATACACAGGTGACACCCATCATATATTAAGAGGGAAGTCCAGGTAGAGAACATTTTGTCCCCCCTGGAATGAGCCATGTTGGTAGTTATTAGTGATGAGCACCGGAAATTTTTCGGGTTTTGTGTTTTGGTTTTGGGTTCGGTTCCGCGGCCGTGTTTTGGGTTCGAACGCGTTTTGGCAAAACCTCACCGAATTTTTTTTGTCGGATTCGGGTGTGTTTTGGATTCGGGTGTTTTTTTCAAAAAACCCTAAAAAACAGCTTAAATCATAGAATTTGGGGGTCATTTTGATCCCAAAGTATTATTAACCTCAAAAACCATAATTTCCACTAATTTTCAGTCTATTCTGAATACCTCACACCTCACAATATTATTTTTAGTCCTAAAATTTGCACCGAGGTCGCTGGATGACTAAGCTAAGCGACCCTAGTGGCCGACACAAACACCTGGCCCATCTAGGAGTGGCACTGCAGTGTCACGCAGGATGTCCCTTCCAAAAAACCCTCCCCAAAAAGCACATGACGCAAAGAAAAAAAGAGGCGCAATGAGGTAGCTGTGTGAGTAAGCTAAGCGACCCTAGTGGCCGACACAAACACCTGGCCCATCTAGGAGTGGCACTGCAGTGTCACGCAGGATGTCCCTTCCAAAAAACCCTCCCCAAACAGCACATGACGCAAAGAAAAAAAGAGGCGCAATGAGGTAGCTGTGTGAGTAAGATAAGCGACCCTAGTGGCCGACACAAACACCGGGCCCATCTAGGAGTGGCACTGCAGTGGCACGCAGGATGGCCCTTCCAAAAAACCCTCCCCAAACAGCACATGACGCAAAGAAAAAAAGAGGCGCAATGAGGTAGCTGTGTGAGTAAGATAAGCGACCCTAGTGGCCGACACAAACACCGGGCCCATCTAGGAGTGGCACTACAGTGGCATGCAGGATGGCCCTTCCAAAAAACCCTCCCCAAACAGCACATGACGCAAAGAAAAAAAGAGGCGCAATGAGGTAGCTGTGTGAGTAAGCTAAGCGACCATAGTGGCCGACACAAACACCGGGCCCATCTAGGAGTGGCACTGCAGTGTCACGCAGGATGTCCCTTCCAAAAAACCCTCCCCAAACAGCACATGACGCAAAGAAAAAAAGAGGCGCAATGAGGTAGCTGTGTGAGTAAGCTAAGCGACCCTAGTGGCCGACACAAACACCGGGCCCATCTAGGAGTGGCACTGCAGTGTCACGCAGGATGTCCCTTCCAAAAAACCCTCCCCAAACAGCACATGACGCAAAAAATTAAATTAAGAAAAATTAATTAATTAATTAAATTAAGAAAAAATAAAGAAAAAAGAGGTGCAAGATGGAATTGTCCTTGGGCCCTCCTACCCACCCTTATGTTGTATAAACAGGACATGCACACTTTAACCAACCCATCATTTCAGTGACAGGGTCTGCCACACGACTGTGACTGAAATGACGGGTTGGTTTGGACCCCCCCCAAAAAATAAGCAATTAATCGCTCCTTGCACAAACTGGCTCTACAGAGGCACGATCTCCACCTCATCATCATCCTCCGATATATCACCGTGTACATCCCCCTCCTCACAGATTATCAATTCGTCCCCACTGGAATCCACCATCTCAGCTCCCTGTGTACTTTGTGGAGGCAATTGCTGCTGGTGAATGTCTCCACGGAGGAATTGATTATAATTAATTTTAATGAACATCATCTTCTCCACATTTTCTGGATCTAACCTCGTACGCCGATTGCTGATAAGGTGAGCGGCGGCACTAAACACTCTTTCGGAGTACACACTTGTGGGAGGGCAACTTAGGTAGAATAAAGCCAGTTTGTGCAAGGGCCTCCAAATTGCCTCTTTTTCCTGCCAGTATAAGTACGGACTGTGTGACGTGCCTACTTGGATGCGGTCACTCATATAATCCTCCACCATTCTTTCAATGGTGAGAGAATCATATGCAGTGACAGTAGACGACATGTCCGTAATCGTTGTCAGGTCCTTCAGTCCGGACCAGATGTCAGCATCAGCAGTCGCTCCAGACTGCCCTGCATCACCGCCAGCGGGTGGGCTCGGAATTCTGAGCCTTTTCCTCGCACCCCCAGTTGCGGGAGAATGTGAAGGAGGAGATGTTGACAGGTCGCGTTCCGCTTGACTTGACAATTTTGTCACCAGCAGGTCTTTGAACCCCAGCAGACTTGTGTCTGCCGGAAAGAGAGATCCAAGGTAGGCTTTAAATCTAGGATCGAGCACGGTGGCCAAAATGTAGTGCTCTGATTTCAACAGATTGACCACCCGTGAATCCTTGTTAAGCGAATTAAGGGCTCCATCCACAAGTCCCACATACCTAGCGGAATCGCTCCATGTTAGCTCCTCCTTCAATGTCTCCAGCTTCTTCTGCAAAAGCCTGATGAGGGGAATGACCTGACTCAGGCTGGCAGTGTCTGAACTGACTTCACGTGTGGCAAGTTCAAAGGGCATCAGAACCTTGCACAATGTTGAAATCATTCTCCACTGCGCTTGAGACAGGTGCATTCCACCTCCTATATCGTGCTCAATTGCATAGGCTTGAATGGCCTTTTGCTGCTCCTCCAACCTCTGAAGCATATAGAGGGTTGAATTCCACCTCGTTACCACTTCTTGCTTCAGATGATGGCAGGGCAGGTTCAGTTGTTTTTGGTGGTGCTCCAGTCTTCTGTACGTGGTGCCTGTACGCCGAAAGTGTCCCGCAATTCTTCTGGCCACCGACAGCATCTCTTGCACGCCCCTGTCGTTTTTTAAAAAATTCTGCACCACCAAATTCAAGGTATGTGCAAAACATGGGACGTGCTGGAATTTGCCCATATTTAATGCACACACAATATTGCTGGCGTTGTCCGATGCCACAAATCCACAGGAGAGTCCAATTGGGGTAAGCCATTCCGCGATGATCTTCCTCAGTTGCCGTAAGAGGTTTTTAGCTGTGTGCGTATTCTGGAAAGCGGTGATACAAAGCGTAGCCTGCCTAGGAAAGAGTTGGCGTTTGCGAGATGCTGCTACTGGTGCCGCCGCTGCTGTTCTTGCGGCGGGAGTCCATACATCTACCCTGTGGGCTGTCACAGTCATATAGTCCTGACCCTGCCCTGCTCCACTTGTCCACATGTCCGTGGTTAAGTGGACATTGGGTACAACTGCATTTTTTAGGACACTGGTGAGTCTCTTTCTGACGTCCGTGTACATTATCGGTATCGCCTGCCTAGAGAAGTGGAACCTAGATGGTATTTGGTAACGGGGGCACACTACCTCAAGAAATTGTCTAGTTCCCTGTGAACTAACGGAGGATACCGGACGCACGTCTAACACCAACATAGTTGTCAAGGCCTCAGTTATCCGCTTTGCAGCAGGATGACTGCTGTGATATTTCATCTTCCTCGCAAAGGACTGTTGGACAGTCAATTGCTTACTGGAAGTAGTACAAGTGGGCTTACGACTTCCCCTCTGGGATGACCATCGACTCCCAGCAGCAACAACAGCAGCGCCAGCAGCAGTAGGCGTTACACGCAAGGATGCATCAGAGGAATCCCAGGCAGGAGAGGTATCCTCAGAATTGCCAGTGACATGGCCTGCAGGACTATTGGCATTCCTGGGGAAGGAGGAAATTGACACTGAGGGAGTTGGTGGGGTGGTTTGCGTGAGCTTGGTTACAAGAGGAAGGGATTTACTGGTCAGTGGACTGCTTCCGCTGTCACCCAAAGTTTTTGAACTTGTCACTGACTTATTATGAATGCGCTGCAGGTGACGTATAAGGGAGGATGTCCGAGGTGGTTTACGTCCTTACCCCTACTTATTACAGCTTGACAAAGGCAACACACGGCTTGACAAATGTTGTCCGCATTTCTGGTGAAATACTTCCACACCGAAGAGCTGATTTTTTTGGTATTTTGACCAGGCATGTCAATGGCCCTATTCCTCCCACGGACAACAGGTGTCTCCCCGGGTGCCTGACTTAAACAAACCACCTCACCATCAGTATCCTCCTGGTCAATTTCCTCCCCAGCGCCAGCAACACCCATATCCTCCTCATCCTGGTGTACTTCAACACTGACATCTTCAATCTGACTATCAGGAACTGGACTGCGGGTGCTCCTTCCAGCACTTGCAGGGGGCGTGCAAATGGTGGAAGGCGCATGCTCTTCACGTCCAGTGTTGGGAAGGTCAGGCATCGCAACCGACACAATTGGAGTCGGACTCTCCTTGTGGATTTGGGATTTCGAAGAACGCACAGTTCTTTGCGGTGCTTTTGCCAGCTTGAGTCTTTTCATTTTTCTAGCGAGAGGCTGAGTGCTTCCATCCTCATGTGAAGCTGAACCACTAGCCATGAACATAGGCCAGGGCCTCAGCCGTTCCTTGCCACTCCGTGTGGTAAATGGCATATTGGCAAGTTTACGCTTCTCCTCCGACAATTTTATTTTAGATTTTGGAGTCCTTTTTTTACTGATATTTGGTGTTTTGGATTTGACATGCTCTGTACTATGACATTGGGCATCGGCCTTGGCAGACGACGTTGCTGGCATTTCATCGTCTCGGCCATGACTAGTGGCAGCAGCTTCAGCACGAGGTGGAAGTGGATCTTGATCTTTCCCTAATTTTGGAACCTCAACATTTTTGTTCTCCATATTTTAATAGGCACAACTAAAAGGCACCTCAGGTAAACAATGGAGATGGATGGATACTAGTATACTTATGGATGGACTGCCGAGTGCCGACACAGAGGTAGCTACAGCCGTGGACTACCGTACTGTGTCTGCTGCTAATATAGACTGGATGATAATGAGATGAAATCAATATAATATCACTAGTACTGCAGCCGGACAGGTATGTATATTTATTATGTAATGACTGATGACGGACCTGCTGGACACTGTCAACTCAGCAGCACCGCAGACTGCTACAGTAAGCTACTATACTATAGTAGTATGTACAAAGAAGAAAGAAAAAAAACCACGGGGAGGTGGTATACAATTATGGATGGACTGCCGAGTGCCGACACAGAGGTAGCTACAGCCGTGGACTAACGTACTGTGTCTGCTGCTAATATAGACTGGATAATAATGAGATGAAATCAATATATATGTATATATAGTATCACTAGTACTGCAGCCGGACAGGTATATATATTTATTATGTAATGACTGATGACGGACCTGCTGGACACTGTCAGCTCAGCAGCACCGCAGACTGCTACAGTAAGCTACTATACTATAGTAGTATGTACAAAGAAGAAAGAAAGAAAAAAAACCACGGGGAGGTGGTATACAATTATGGATGGACTGCCGAGTGCCGACACAGAGGTAGCTACAGCCGTGGACTAACGTACTGTGTCTGCTGCTAATATAGACTGGATGATAATGAGATGAAATCAATATATATGTATATATAGTATCACTAGTACTGCAGCCGGACAGGTATATATATTTATTATGTAATGACTGATGATGGACCTGCTGGACACTGTCAGCTCAGCAGCACCGCAGACTGCTACAGTAAGCTACTATACTATAGTAGTATGTACAAAGAAGAAAGAAAAAAAAAAACCACGGGGAGGTGGTATACAATTATGGATGGACTGCCGAGTGCCGACACAGAGGTAGCTACAGCCGTGGACTAACGTACTGTGTCTGCTGCTAATATAGACTGGATGATAATGAGATGAAATCAATATATATGTATATATAGTATCACTAGTACTGCAGCCGGACAGGTATATATATTTATTATGTAATGACTGATGACGGACCTGCTGTACACTGTCAGCTCAGCAGCACCGCAGACTGCTACAGTAAGCTACTATACTATAGTAGTATGTACAAAGAAGAAAGAAAGAAAAAAAACCACGGGGAGGTGGTATACAATTATGGATGGACTGCCGAGTGCCGACACAGAGGTAGCTACAGCCGTGGACTAACGTACTGTGTCTGCTGCTAATATAGACTGGATGATAATGAGATGAAATCAATATATATGTATATATAGTATCACTAGTACTGCAGCCGGACAGGTATATATATTTATTATGTAATGACTGATGACGGACCTGCTGTACACTGTCAGCTCAGCAGCACCGCAGACTGCTACAGTAAGCTACTATACTATAGTAGTATGTACAAAGAAGAAAGAAAAAAAAAAACCACGGGGAGGTGGTATACAATTATGGATGGACTGCCGAGTGCCGACACAGAGGTAGCTACAGCCGTGGACTAACGTACTGTGTCTGCTGCTAATATAGACTGGATGATAATGGGATGAAATCAATATATATGTATATATA
Organism: Pseudophryne corroboree; assembly: GCF_028390025.1. Lineage (NCBI taxonomy): Eukaryota > Metazoa > Chordata > Amphibia > Anura > Myobatrachidae > Pseudophryne > Pseudophryne corroboree. The sequence goes on along the minus strand of NC_086445.1, from coordinate 105,405,860 downwards.
GTATCACTAGTACTGCAGCCGGACAGGTATATATATTTATTATGTAATGACTGATGACGGACCTGCTGGACACTGTCAGCTCAGCAGCACCGCAGACTGCTACAGTAAGCTACTATACTATAGTAGTATGTACAAAGAAGAAAGAAAAAAAAACCACGGGGAGGTGGTATACAATTATGGATGGACTGCCGAGTGCCGACACAGAGGTAGCTACAGCCGTGGACTAACATACTGTGTCTGCTGCTAATATAGACTGGATGATAATGAGATGAAATCAATATATATGTATATATAGTATCACTAGTACTGCAGCCGGACAGGTATATATATTTATTATGTAATGACTGATGACGGACCTGCTGGACACTGTCAGCTCAGCAGCACCGCAGACTGCTACAGTAAGCTACTATACTATAGTAGTATGTACAAAGAAGAAAGAAAAAAAAAAAAACCACGGGGAGGTGGTATACAATTATGGATGGACTGCCGAGTGCCGACACAGAGGTAGCTACAGCCATGGACTAACGTACTGTGTCTGCTGCTAATATAGACTGGATGATAATGAGATGACATCAATATATATGTATATATAATATCACTAGTACTGCAGCCGGACAGGTATATATATTTATTATGTAATGACTGATGACGGACCTGCTGGACACTGTCAGCTCAGCAGCACCGCAGACTGCTACAGTAAGCTACTATAGTAGTATGTATAAAGAAGAATGAAAAAAAAAAAAAAAAAACACGGGTAGGTGGTATACAATATTATATATATATATATATATATATATATATTATATACAATTATATATATATATATATATATATATATTTATTAAACTGGTGGTGGTGATTGATTATTAAACTGGTGGTCAGGTCACTGGTCACACTATCAGCAACTTGCAAGTAGTACTCCTAAGCAGACAATCACAAAATATATTATACTGGTCTGGTGGTCAGTGTGGTCACAATGGCAGTGTGGCACTGACTCTGGCAGCAAAAGTGTGCACTGTACGTTATATGTACTCCTGAGTCCTGCTCTCAGACTCTAACTGCTCCCCACTGTCAGTGTCTCCCCCTCTAGTCAGATAATTAATACAGTCACACTATCTAATCTATATCACTTCAGCAAGTAGTAGTAGTATAGTAGTACTCCTCCTAATAATGCTCCCCAAAATTACTACTACTGTGTCTCTCTCTACTGTCTCACTCTCTTCTCTAAACGGAGAGGACGCCAGCCATGTCCTCTCCCTATGAATCTCAATGCACGTGTGAAAATGGCGGCGACGCGCGGCTCCTTATATAGAATCCGAGTCTCGCGAGAATCCGACAGCTGGATGATGACGTTCGGGCGCGCTCGGGTTAACCGAGCAAGGCGGGAAGATCCGAGTCGCTCGGACCCGTGTAAAAAAACATGAAGTTCGGGCGGGTTCGGTTTCCGAGGAACCGAACCCGCTCATCTCTAGTAGTTATGCACAATCTAATATACACCTTCCCCCCTCCGCCACTGGGGCCCCCCGTCTTAAGTGCCCCGGGCACCCACATGGCTTTATCTGGTCCTGAGCCATGGCACACAGTTTGAGAAACACTGCCCTAAGCAACAAGCAGTTAGCCAGTTGAAGCATTACTTGGATAAACTATTTTACTAACTTCTACAGTATGAAACCTTTTATTCTGCTGCTTTACAGATGAAAAGCATGTACTGTTATTTAATTGAACCCACTATACCTTCTTCTCTGCTACGTAAATTATAGTATTGTAACATCAGCTGAACGTGGGTTGAAGATGCTCTGATAGTTTGTTATCCGCATAGTAGGGGATAAATGCATACCTCCCAACATGACCCTCTCCAGGAGGGACACAATACTCTGCTTCTGGATTTTTCTGTTCATGTATGATTGACGGCACCTGTTTTGAACAGGTTAGTGGATAAGAAAGGTGTTTCAGCACAGGTGATGGCAATCATAAATTAAGAGGGAAGTCCAGAAGCAGAGCATTCTGTCCCTCCTGGAGAGGGTCATGTTGGGAGGTATGTAAATGTGTTGCTGAAGAATGCCATCATCTGTCTCTGTTACAGCTGGCTCAAACCCCAGGAGAGAATGCTCCAATCTTCCTGCCCAGTGACTCCGAGGCTGACTGGCTACTGGCCAAGATGTGGGTGCGCAATTCTGACTACCAGGTGCATAAAGTGGTCACTCACTATCTCTGCACTCATTTCTTTGCTGAGGCCTTTAACATTGCAACCACCAGACAACTTCCAATGAGCCACCCAGTATACAAGGTGAGATTATATACGTTAAACCATTGTCATGGACAGAGTTTGGCTCTCATTGCAGTCTCTCCATACAGGACCATCCACATTAAGATCCTCATTGTCACCCGGGTTTGGGAGCCACAATGAGAGCCTTATGAATGTGGATGCAACTATATAGTTCTCCTCTTCAAGGGGTATGCACGGACATGTAGCATCCTGAAAAAAAAAAATGTTAACTTCTCATCAACGTCACCATTTTTGTATTATCTGATGTTAAATTATTTGTAACATTGTGGCTAATTCAGACCTGATCGTAGATGTGCTAAATTTAGCACATCTACGATCAGTCCCTGCCCTGTCGCACAAGTACAAAAGCATCACACAGCGGCGATGCTTTTGTACTTCAGGAGTAGCTCCCAGCCAGCGCAGCTCCTGCGCGCTGGCAGGGAGCTACTCATCGCTGCCCAGGAGCTGCTCGTCGCTGCGTGTGACGTCATTCAGCCCCCGCGGCCCGCCCCCCCCCCCCCAACGGTCCGGGCACGCCTGTGTTGCCCGGACTGCGCCCCATATACGGCGGCTAAACGCCACCGGCCCGCCCCCTCCCACTCAGCGACCGCCTCTACCCGTCAATCAGGCAGAGGCGATCGCAGGGCTACGACAGCCGTTAGCTGTCTGCTATGCGCCGGCACATGTGCACTTCAGACCTGATCACTGCTGTGTGAAAACGCACAGCACCGATCAGGTCTGAATCAGCTCCATTGTCCATTGTAAGTGACACGTAGTCATTCTGCCTCCTGATGGGGTAAAATAAAAGGTACATAAAATTTACTAAATTATGAGGAATAATGTGACTTCTTTCAGCCCTATATTGTATGTACTAGCCAGGCCGAATCCATCAGTCCAAATGAAAGAAGGGCCAAAAGCCATATAGGCCGGTCTGGCCGTGTGAATTTTTGGCTGAGCAGCTGTTGCTCTGCTCGGCCGACATGCTTAGATTAGGGTGTGCCACAAATCCACTCCCCTGTGATCCATGCACACTTCCTGTTACCCATGGCTACGCCATATTTTCTGACAGGGATGCCCATGATGAATTATAGCCCCAGTCCATCCCTGTGTACTAGTGAGGTATAAAGCACGTGTACAACTTTGACTGTGACTTATATTCACTATACTTAATTTAGCCATGAAGGGGTTTATTGACCAGCGTGTTTAAGCCAGACATTCAAGAGATTTTAATTACAAAGCACCCCATGTTTTGCTATTAGAAGCATTGACCTTTTGCTAGCCGCTACTTCGTAAATAAAACCCTTAAGTTAGAACTGAAATCAGTACTTTAAGCAGATTTTAGGATTTATAAGACCTGATCGCTGTGGTGCGTTTTCGCGCAGCGGGCGATCAGGTCATAACTGCGCATGCGTATGTACCGCAATGCGCACGCGTGTCGGACAACAACAACGGGCATCGCCGTCAACGACAGGATGGTGCGAAAATTCCAATGGCATGGGCGTTCGCAAGGTGATTGACAGGAAGAGGCCATTGGTGGGTGGTAACTGACCGTTTTCTGGGAGTGTCAGGGTAAACGCAGGCGTGCCCAAGAGTTTTCAGGGAGGGTGTCTGACGTCAGCTTTGGCCCCAATCAGCCTGTTCGCATCGCACTGTAGGAGTAAGTCCTGGGCTGTGTAGAGAAGGCACACAGTGGATTTTTGCACCTCAGTGTACACGTGATCGCACGCTTGCACGGTGAATTTACACTCCCCCTTGGGTCCCCTCTGAACGCAGGACAGCAAAGTTAGCAGCCGGCGATCAGGTCTGAATCACCGCCTTAGTAAAGTCTACAGGAAACATAATACTAAAACTAATATTTCTTTTCCCAGCTCATTTCTCCACATCTTCGCTATACCCTTGAGATCAATATCCTTGCCAGAATAAGTGGCTTTGGTCCTCAGGGCTTCTTTCATCAGGTAAGATCAGTTGTTGCAGACTCCAGCACCAGCTCACAGGTTTTGAAACTGTTTAGTGTTGAGTTGCCCCAGCAGTAAGCATGAACATAATCATTAGCTGCATCATTGTGCCAGACACACATCCAAAATATTGTATTTATCCAGGGTGCGGTAACCGGAAATGGAGGGATTCCGATACTGATGAAAAATGCAATGGATGGGGTCACTTACAGCAGCCTCTGTCTCCCTGATGACATCCAGACAAGAGGAGTAGAATCCATTCCCAATTACTTGTTCAGGGATGATGGGATGAAGATCTGGTTGGCTGTGGAGAGGTAGAGATCTGTTCTACAGGCGAAAGTGCAAGTAGATCTGCAGAACATTGCACTTTTGCAGTTGATCATCCGGAGGAAGGTGACTTCTTGGTCAACCTAAAAACTTCCTTCAACATGTTACATTATAACTTGATGTATGTACAGTCAGGGCCTCAAAGAGGACAGTTCAGGCCCAAACTCCAATAGAGGTCCAATAGAGGCCTGTGTGCTTTGCACTCCCCACCTCTCGGTGCCCTGATTCTACATGACAGTACATTCAATTGTAACAGACATCCCTTACTATTTCATATGTATCTTAATATCTCCTTTCTCATATCAGCTTTGTGTCCAACATTGTTCATTACTACTATAAGAGTGATGAAGCAGTCAGTGCGGATCCTGAACTTCAGGCATGGGTGGCAGAGATCTTCAAAGAAGGTTTCTTGGAGAACAAATCTTCAGGTAACAGTTAATTCTATCTTTTTCTGCATATGGATGATAAAGTGAAGTACAAGCAGACTGAACATATTGATTATGATAGCCAATCTCTGCAGGATCTGTTGCTGGCCACACTCTGATATTGGCAGAGAACTTGCAATATTTTTAATTTCTCATACGTCCTAGAGGATGCTGGGGACTCCGTAATGACCATGTGGTATAGACGGGATCCGCAGGAGCCATGGGCACACTATAAGACTTTGAATGGGTGTGAACTGGCTCCTCCCTCTATGCCCCTCCTCCAGACCTCAGTTAGACTTTGTGCCCAGGAGTGACTGGACACACACTGGGGGAGCTCTACTGAGTTTCTCTAAAAGACTTTATGTTAGGTTTTTTATTTTCAGGAAGACCTGCTGGCTACAGGCTCCCTGCATCGTGGGACTGAGGGGAGAGAAGTCAGACCTACTTCTTCTTAGTTCAAGGGCGCTGCTTCTTAGGCTACTGGACACCATTAGCTCCAGAGGGTTCGATCACTTGGTTCGCCTAGCTGCTTGTTCCCGGAGCCGCGCCGTCAACCCCCTCACAGAAGCCAGAAGAAAGAAGCCGGTGAGTATTGGAAGAAAAGAAGACTTCAGTGACGGCAGAAGACTTCAGTAATGGAGGTACAGCGCAGCGGTCACGCTGCGCTCCATGCTCCCACACACCAACGGCACTCACAGGGTGCAGTGCGCTGGGTGGGGAGCGCCCTGGGCAGCAAGTTACTGTAAGTTTCTATCGCTGGCATAAGTTCCTATTCAGTGCCTGGGCACCGTTTAAGATACCCCCGCCAGATAACGCAGCGGTCACGCTGCGCACCATTGCTCCCACACGCCAACGAGTTTTTCAAGGGTGCAGGGCGCTAGGGGGGCAGCAATATATATTACTTTTTGAGGGTGTCAGCAAGCCGATACAGTATGTAGTCGCTGTATAGGGACCCCCGATAGCAGACATAAGGCTATTTTATTAGTGGGCTGCAGCGCGCCGAGTAGGGGCGGGGCTTAGCCCTCACTTCAGGTTACAGCACCATTTTTTACATGTCCCCGCCAATGGCTGTGGAAACAGTGCAGACAGGAGGGGACACGTTGTTTAGTGCTATATAGCAGACAATATAGCACTATTTTTTGACAAATGGGCATGTAATCTGTGGGTTATGAATAGATACATATATCTGTGTGTTCCCTGCCGGATACCAACTATAGCTCTAGTCGACATGTGTCGAAAGGAGTGAGTGCTCTGTCACTTATGGGGATCACAGTCGGCATCGCGCGACTGCTGTTGGTACTGGTTTCTATAGATGCAGTGTCGGCAGGTCAGTAAATTGTATACTTGTCAAAAAGTAAACACTGTATGGGAGACACAGTAGTATGTGGGTGACTCTGTCGGCACCAATTGTGATTACTGGGTGTAAATTAACATGCGGTAACTACCTTAAACCTGTATATATGTTTATATGTATATGTATGGTACGGTTTCATGGGCCTGTAGCTCGACCACAGTCATTGTAGTATAGGTGGGGGAGTGTTGTTGTACTTATTTATGTATACTTCCCTCGGCCCCCTGGAATTGCAAGACGATTATTTTTCCCGGTTACTACCCCTTCCTGTCGACGAATACTAGTTTCTGTCGACCATAATGTTTCCTGGTAGATCCACAACTGGGGCGTTCAGTACATGGTCATACACATTCTGAACACATTAATGTCACTAGGGACCCGTTGGTTCCGGATAATCCGCTTGTATGTATATATCTGTGTGTATATATATATATATATATATATATATATATACACGTTTAGGATATGTAGGTAATTGTGTATTACTTTATGTATATTCATATGATGATTTTTAATGAATGCTAAAATAATAGTATTCTTTCTCATGTGCTGGTCGCTCTGTTGGTAAAGCTCTAGGTCGGCGAGTTGGTCGGCGAGTTGGTCTCAGATCCTCCCAAGGAGTCCGAATGTTTATTCTTTTTCCGCTGCGAATAGAATACTGTGAAAGTCAACTCCTCATCGACACGGGGTCCTGTCGCAAAGGATCCTACACAGGAAGCTAAGTGATATTTTATTCTTTACTTTGCAGTTATGTACATTACATGCACATGGGGGAGTATTTATATTCGGTAAGGCATCCGATAGAATTACCCTACAGAGACAGGGGATGTGTCTTCTGTTGATTCTTCTCTATAACATGGCGGCAGGTTGTCGTGCGACTGCAGAAGAAATGCTGAGGCTGAATCCGGGTTACTGGAGTGTTTCCCTGGGACGGTGTCCCGCTGTTGGGAAGGCCTCAGTTTAGTCAATCTCGGCAGATACCGCGGGTAAGTCTAGCTTCGTGAGTTAGATTCCCTCACAACGGTCGGTGATGCATCCGGTTGTGGGATGCAGTCATTTTAACCGGTTTGATACCTTTTTTTTTTCCTTTTCGGTGTAAGGTGACAAGGTAAGAGTTCTGCAGCCTTCTTAGATTTGCAGAAGCGAATGTTGTTTTCTGTCTACAACATCCACCGCGTGTTGCTGGGTCTATCTGGCTGGAGCCCACTCAGGGGGGAACTCGTCTACTATTTCGGTCAGTCCGATGGACTTGGACCTGTGAGTTTATAATAAAATCCATAGGGGACTCACTAGAGTTTACAGAAGAGTCCCCTCACTGCGTGTTAAATAGATCTTGGCGATTCCCCTCTGGAAGGGGAGGTAGTACGCAACGCCATACTAGGGTTGTGTCAGGTTCAGGACATTGTCCTACTGTCCAAAAAGAAGAAAAAAAAAGGAAAAGAAAAACTTCAAAGTTTCTACTTGCGGAGGGAGCTTCAGCACGTAAGGGTAGAAAAGGGGTTAAATGCATTTTTTCTCCCCATTCGGCTTACCTGGGTGGATATCCAGGATTGTCTTTGCAATTTCACCGGTGTAATGGCAGTATGATGGGTTTCTTTCAATAGTAAGAGCAATTGTTATTCTGTACTGAGACGCTCTCCTGTTTAAGGCAAGGTCAAGTGACAAGTGGTGCAAATTGTTGATTCCATCGGTCTGTTCTTCGACACAGGGAATGGCTCTGGTTCCCACCGATGCAAATGTCGGAGGTGGGGATCGGAGTAGATAATGAACGGTTGAGGTTCTTGGTTTTCTTGTGGAAAGTGATCTGAGGATCGAGAGTCGGATCAGATTTGCAGGGACATTCCATCAATAGGTTTCGTTGATGAGGAAGATCGGTGCGACCTAAGAGGCCTGTTCGGTGAGCTGGTCAAATGCCAGAGTGATTTTCACGGGACCAGTTGGAAATGTGGTCCGGGTTTCACCTACACATGCGCCGGAATATAATCCTAATTGCAAGGATATCGCTCCTGTGGTGTCTGCACAGTTCTCACCTCCTAGAGGGACGAAGGTTCGTGATCCAGGATTGGTTCCTCGTGTACATGCATGCGGATCTCCGAGGCTGGGGAGCAGTCTTTGCATGGGGAAGTATTTCCAGAGGAAAAGGTCAAGCTGGGAAGCTTATCTACAATAAGCTTTCTTGACTTAAGAGCTATTTTCAAATGAACATATGCTTCGTGATCTGCCCGTGTTAGTTCTGTCGGACGACTTGACAGCTGTGGTGTACGTAAGTCGATAGGGTGGAACAAGGAGCAAAGGGAAAGACTGGTAAACGCTATATTAGCAGTCTTCGTTCCGGAACTGAACGACGGAGAGATAGTTTCCTCTGCACGGGAGAAATACAGTCGTCCTCGAGAAGTTTTTCACGGTTGTGACAAGTCTTTGAGGAGTGTCTCAAGTGGACAGGTTGGCATCTCGCCTCAAGAGAGATCTCAGAGATATTGTTCCGGGTCAGGGGACGCTCAGGCTATAGCAGTGGACGTCCTCGGGACACCTTGGGTGTTTTCCGTTGGTCTATGTGTCCTCTCCGTTTTCAATCTTCGGAAGGTGATAACCGTAAGAAGACCAAAGGTTCAGGTGATCCTCATTGTTCTGGTCTATCCAAGGAGCGCTTGGTATCCGTTTCTTAATTACTTACTCATAGAAGATCCATGGCCTCTTCCTCTATGTGAGGAACTGTTACAGCAAGATCTGGGCGTGTATCAAGACTTACCGTGGCTGCGTTTGACAGTGTGGCGGTTGAACGCCATATCCTAGCCAGAAAGGGTATTTCCAGTGAAGTAATTTCCATACTTCTTCAGGCTAAAAAAAAAAAGGATGTAACGGCTAAGCCTTACAGCCGTGTTTGGAGAAAATGTGTTTCTTGGTGTGAATCCAAGAAGGCTACTACGGAAGTCTTTCAGCTGTGTCGTTCTTCTCCATTCTTTGCAAGCAGGTGTGGGTGCAGGCCTAAAGTTAGGCTCCATTTAAGTGCGATGTTGGCCTTATACATTTTCTCTCAAGAGGCAACCTTTCCGGAAGTTCGGATCTTCGTGAATGGAGTACTGCGCATCCAACCTCCATTTGTGCCCCCGTTGGCACTGTGGGACCTTGACGTGGTGTTGCGTTTTCTTGTGTCACACTGTTTGGAACCTTTGTGAAAGCTTGCGTTAAAATTTCTTTTTTGGAAAGTGGTCATGCTATTGGCTTTGATGTCCGCAAGGCGGGTGTCCGAAGTAGCGGCTTTGTCTCACAAGAGCCCTGTTTGATCTTCCATGTGGATAGAGAGGAATTGAGAACTCGGTTAATAGTTCTGCCGAACGTGGTTTCAGGATTTCGCAGAAATCAGCCTATTTTGATGCCGGTGGTTCTTCGGCATTAGCTGATTCAAAGCCTCTTGATATAGGCAGGGTTTTGAATATTTAGGTCGCCAATTTGGCTCAGATTGGGGAAACAGAGGTTCTGTTTGTCTGGCATGCTCCCAGCATGATTAGGGCAACTGCGTCTATGCAGTCCGTTACATGCTGGATCTGTAATATGATTCGGAGTGCTCGTTCTACGGCTGGATTTTCGTTGCCGAAGTCTGTGGAGTCCCATTCTACTAGGAAGATGGGCTCTTTTTGGGCGGTTGCCCGAGGAGTCTCGGCGGTTCAACTTTGCCGAGCGGCTACTTGGTCGGGTTCAAACACTTTTGCTATGCTCTACAAGTTTGATACCCTGGCTGACGGGGACCTTTTGTTTGCTCAATCAGTGCTACAGAGTCGTCCGCACTCTCCCGCCCGGTCTGGAGCTTTGGTATAAACCCCATGATCCTTACAGGGTCCCCAGCATCCTCTAGGACGTATGAGAAAATAGGATTTTAGTACCCACCGGTAAATCCTTTTCTCTTAGTCCGTAGAGGATGCTGGGCGCCCGTCCCAGTGCGTACTGTGTCTGCAGTTATTGGTTATGGTTACACTCTTGTGGTGTTTCTTTTCTGTCAGGCTGTTGCTGACGTTGTTCATGCCATGGCATGCGGTGTCTTATTATTGGTTGTGTTGACACACAGGTTGTGTCACAGATTCTCAGCATGTAGCTGTGTATTGTTCATGCCGTTGGCTGGTATTCTATTGAATGCCACGTTCTGCGGTATGTTCGTGGTGTGAGCTGGTACGACACTCACCGTGTTTAAACAATAAAATTCTTTCCTCGAAATGTCCGTCTCTCCTGGGCACAGTTTTCTAGCTGAGGTCTGGAGGAGGGGCACAGAGGGAGGAGCCAGTCCACACCCATTCAAAGTCTTATAGTGTGCCCATGTCTCCTGCGGATCCTGTCTATACCCCATGGTCCTTACGGAGTCCCCAGCATCCTCTACGGACTAAGAGAAAAGGATTTACCGGTAGGTACTATCACAGGGTGTTTTTATTAACTTTCTGGTAAATCTGGTTTAAAGATCACTATTAGCATTTGATTGAACACAGGGCCTAATTCAGGCCTGATCGCAAAAGCAAAATCTTTCTCTAATGGGCAAAACCATGTGCAGTGCAGGGAGGGCAGATGTAACATGTGCAGAGAGAGTTAGATTTGGGTGGGTTATATTGTTTCAGTGCAGAGTAAATACTGGCTGCTTTATGTTTACACTGCAATTAAGATTTCAGTTTGAACACACCCCTCCCAAATCTAAAGGGGGGTACACACGTAGCGATGTTCAGCTAATTTCTAAGCAATCTGACTAGATTGCTTAGAAATTAGCTGAACATCGCTCCTTGGGGGGTCATTCCGAGTTGTTCGCTCGTTAGCTGCTTTTAGCAGCATTGCACACGCTAAGCCTATGCCTACTGGGAGTGTATCTTAGCTTAGCAGATTTGCTAACGAAAGCTTCGCTAATTTTCTCGTAACGATTACCCCGCAGTTTCTGAGTAGCTCCAGACTTACTCAGCCACTGCGACCAGCTCAGTCCTTTTCGTTCCTGGTTTGACGTCACAAACACACCCAGCGTTTGCCCAACCACTCCCCCGTTTCTCCAGCCACTCCTGCGTTTTGCAGCTCGAACGCCTGCGTTTTTCCGCGCACTCCCATAAAACGGCCCAGAAACACCCACTTCCTGTCAATCACACTACGTTCAGCAGAGCGATGAAAAAACTTTGTTACGCCGTGAGTAAATTACCAAACTTTTGTGCTAATTTACTTGGCGCAGGCGCACTGCGTACATTGCGCATGCGCAGTTTGCAACTAATCGCTCCGTAGCGAAAAAAAATAACGAGCGAACCACTCAGGATCACCCCCCTTGTGTAGGGGTGACGGCGACAGAGATGCGCTGACCCGCGCGTCGCTATCGCCAGTGCTAGATTGGCCTGCATGCAGGCACAATCTAACAGGTCGCTCATTTGACCGCTAGGTGAAATGAGCGGCCCCCTATGTCCGTCCCAGTGACGTGCGGTGGGGTGAGGCAGGTGAGGCAGAGCCTTTCCTATCATACTTACATTTGTACCAGAGTTTTGACTGTATAAAGTATATGAAAAATACAAAGAATATGTGTGAAATATCTTCTTTGCATTATTCTAATCATTTTTATAGCCAAAACTCTGGAGTAAAAAGTCTATGGCAGGTGAGGCAGTGCCTCCTCTGACTATCTTTTCCACACATCTCTGATCAAAACTCGCCAAATTTCCAGGAGTTGATACTGCTGCACCTGTGTATAATGCCCAGATGTACCCTTTGGCTCATATTTTATGTGTAAATCTGGCTCTGGTGCTAACTAGTGCCTCCTTAGCTTTTTAGCTCACCGCACGTCCCTGGTCCGTCCCCCCCCTCGCTCAGCACATCGCGCTCTGCTGAGTGGGGGAAGAGATGTGTGATGAGCGCTCAGCACACATCTCTGGTGAAATCTCCCCGTCAGTACGGCCCCTAACTCTCTCTGCACATGTTATATCTGCCCCACCTGCACTGCACAAGTTTTGCCCATTAGAGAAAAATGGTGCTGTTGCTATTAGGTCTGAATTAGGCCCACAGTTTGGTTGCACTAAATGGCCCGAGTTGTACAAGATCCCTACATTTTTGGCCACATTGGGCATCACGTGTCGGATCCATTTGGTCAGTGCTTACTGTCAGGCAAGGTTTGATTTGTGTATCTGGTCTAGTAGGGGTGGCTGCAGAGGGGCAGCATTCAGAGTTTGGGCAGCAAGCTTGGTGGCCTAATATAGTACTTCATCATGCAGTATAACTAGATGCAGATGATTAGTATGCAGCGATGAGGGCTAAGGTTGAGTTGCAGGATTCTCTTGATTCTCTGAGGCAGCAGGAATAATGGACTATAGCTCAACGTAGGCAACACTAAGAATACATCATGATGATTAATTCTGTGGATGGATGACTATTTGATATACCTTAAAATGTTTTCAAGATACCTTTTGGTGTATTTAAATATATAATAGGATTTTAATACCTACTGGTAAATCCTTTTCTCTTAGTCCGTAGAGGATGCTGGGGTCACATTAGAACCATGGGGTATAGACGGGATCCACAGGAGACATGGGCACTTTAAGACTTTGAAAGGGTGTGAACTGGCTCCTCCCTCTATGCCCCTCCTCCAGACTACAGTTATAGGAACTGTGCCCAGGGAGACGGACATTTCGAGGAAAGGATAGAAAATGGAAACTCCTATCACAACGGCGCCTATAAGCTGCCCTGAGCTGCGTCCCCTCTTGGAGTGTCACCACACTCCCACATAAATGGTAAGTACAAAAAGGTAGAAAGGATACAACCCTTGTCGCTATACTGTAATATTTAACATTCTAAGTGTACATGTATCAACAATTACACAATACGTACCTTTCAGTAGATCCTCAGGATTTTTCCTGTCTTATCTTCTTCTTATATTCATCCAGAGTTATATTCCAATGGTGTGAGTGATATGTAAAAAATAAAAATAATACATGTGTAGAACAGTCTATGGGGTAAATTTACTAAGGTCCCGATTTTGACCGAGATGCCGGTTTTTCATCAAAGTGTCATCTCGGTAATTTACTAAGCAATAATCACGGCAGTGATGAGGGCATTCGTAATTTTTTGGAAGTCCAACCAAAAAAATACAAATGAATACACCATCGGTCAAAACGCGGCTGTTTAAGTATGAATCTCGGTAATTTACTAAGAAGTGCAAAGTATAAAAAAAAAAAAACACTGCCGTGAAAAATTACAACTCGTAAAAAAGTGCTAAAAAAAACAGACCTGCTTTTTTTCCCCGTGATTGGATAGGCGTGCACGGATCCATGAGATCCGTGCATGTATATCAGTGGGAAGTGGTGGGAAAGTGATTATTTTCTCAATAAAAATTGCGTGGGGTCCCCCCTCCTAAGCATAACCAGCCTCGGGCTCTTTGAGCCGATCCTGGTTGCAGAAATATGGGGGAAAAAATGACAGGGGTTCCCCCATATTTAAGCAACCAGCATCGGGCTCTGCGCCTGGTCCTGGTTCCAAAAATGCGGGGGACAAAAAGAGTAGGGGTCCCCCGTATTTTTAAAACCAGCACCGGGCTCCACTAGCTGGACAGATAATGCCACAGCCGGGGGTCAATTTTATATAGTGCCCTGCGGCCGTGGCATCAAAAATCCAACTAGTCACCCCTGGCCAGGGTACCCTGGGGGAGTGGGGACCCCTTCAATCAAGGGGTGTGTCCCCCCCAGCCACCCAAGGGCCAGGGGTGAAGCCCGAGGCTGTCCCCCCCCATCCAATGGGCTGCGGATGGGGGGGCCGATAGCCTTTTGTGATAATGAAAAGATATTGTTTTTAGTAGCAGTACTACAAGGCCCAGCAAGCCTCCCCCGCATGCTGGTACTTGGAGAACCACAAGTACCAGCATGCGGCGGAAAAACAAGCCCGCTGGTACCTGTAGTACTATTACTAAAAAAATACCCAAAAAAACACAAGACACACACACCGTGAAAGTAAAGATTTATTACATACATGCACACAAACATACATACATACTTACCTTATGTTCACACGAGGGTCTGTCCTCTTCTCCAGTAGAATCCAAGGGGTACCTGTTGAATAAATTCTACTCACCAGATCCCGGGTCCCAGGGTCCTCGGGGCAACCATTTGTAATCCAGGTACTTGCATAAAATAAGAAAACGGAAAGCCGAGCCACGAACTGAAAGGGGCCCCATGTTTTCACATGGGACTCCTTTCCCCGAATGCCAGAAACCCACTCTGACTGATGTCTAAGTGGGTTTCTTCAGCCAATCAGGGAGCGCTACGTTGTAGCACCCACCTGATCGGCTGTGTGCTCCTGTACTGTCTGACAGGCGGCACACGGCAGTGTTACAATGTAGCGCCTATGCGCTCCATTGTAACCAATGGTGGGAACTTTCTGCCCTGCGGTTGACCTAAAGTGACGTCACCGCTGAGCAGAAAGTTCCCACCATTGGTTACAATGGAGCGCATAGGCGCTACATTGTAACACTGCCGTGTGCCGCCTGTCACTCAGTACAGGAGCACACAGCCGATCAGGAGAGTGCTACAACGTAGCGCTCCCTGATTGGCTGAAGAAACCCACTTAGACAGAAGTCAGAGTGGGTTTCTGGCATTCGGGGAAAGGAGTCCCATGTGAAAACATGGGGCCCCTTTCAGTTCGTGGCTCGGCTTTCTGTTTTCTTATTTTATGCAAGTACCTGGATTACAAATGGTTGCCCCGAGGACCCTGGGACCCGGGATCTGGTGAGTAGAATTTATTCAACAGGTACCCCTTGGATTCTACTGGAGAAGAGGACAGACCCTCGTGTGAACATAAGGTAAGTATGTATGTATGTTTGTGTGCATGTATGTAATAAATCTTTACTTTCACGGTGTGTGTGTCTTGTGTTTTTTTGGGTATTTTTTTAGTAATAGTACTACAGGTACCAGCGGGCCCGTTTTTCCGCCGCATGCTGGTACTTGTGGTTCTCCAAGTACCAGCATGCGGGGGAGGCTTGCTGGGCCTTGTAGTACTGCTACTAAAAACAATATCTTTTCATTATCACAAAAGGCTATCAGCCCCCCCATCCGCAGCCCATTGGATGGGGGGGGGGACAGCCTCGGGCTTCACCCCTCGCCCTTGGGTGGCTGGGGGGGGGACCCCTTGATTGAAGGGGTCCCCACTCCCCCAGGGTACCGCGGCCAGGGGTGACTAGTTGGATTTTTGATGCCACGGCCGCAGGGCACTATATAAAAGTGACCCCCGGCTGTGGCATTATCTGTCCAGCTAGTGGAGCCCGGTGCTGGTTTTAAAAATACGGGGGACCCCTACTCTTTTTGTCCCCCGTATTTTTGGAACCAGGACCAGGCGCAGAGCCCGATGCTGGTTGCTTAAATATGGGGGAACCCCTGTCATTTTCCCCCCCATATTTCTGCAACCAGGATCGGCTCAAAGAGCCCGAGGCTGGTTATGCTTAGGAGAGGGGACCCCACGCAATTTTTTTTTTGGATTTTACAGTGTTTAATTAAAAAAAAAAAAAAAAAATGAACCCCAGCACGGATCACACAGATCCGGCCGAGATTCATTGTAAAAAAGTCGGCAGTGTTTTGCTAATCACTGCCGTAAAAATAAAAAAAAAACACGAATGACATCGACATCGGAACAAAAGAAAAACCCGAATACGACAGCTTAGTAAATCCGTCGTAACAAATTCAAAAAGTTGCAGTTTTACACTTTCGATGTCATTCGTGATAGAACTTTGACCTGAAACGGGAAAACACGAATCTTAGTAAATTTACCCCTATGTCTCTATATAACACACTGTGCAACAAGTCCTTTAGATAAATGATCAGAAGCGTGGTCTAGGCGTACCCCAACTCACACTATTCAACGTGAAACTGTACGTATAAAGGTATCTTTTCTTTCCTTCTTTCCACCACCAGATCACCAGTTTTACTGTGTTTTTTTAGATTGGCGTACCCCACTCACTAGGTTTGTAAGGTGAAGGAAACACATAAAGGTATCTTTGTCTTCAGATGCGTACCCTACTTACAGGGTTTAAAGATGACCACAAGCGTATCAAGGTTTCTTTTTCCCTTGGTTTTCAACTGGCAGCAACTTTATATTTCTCCACAGTCTCTCTCGGTGTCAAGTATGTGGAAAGAAATTTAAAAGACAAATGTGTAGACTGAACCAGTGAATTAGTGCAAAAAAGAGGAATGTGTACCGTAAAAAAATATACCTGTATATAAAGGTATATATATATATATATATATATATATATATATATAAATATATATATATGTGTGTGTATCTAAGGATATAGTGATCCTCACAAATAAAATATTCTATTTCTTTGTGGTGTATGTAACTTTATGAAATACACCCCATTAATGTGGATTGATATAAATTTAAAGTGAACGTACCCCACTTACACAAAGTGGGGGAAGTGATATACACATAACGGTTTCTTTATATAGAGGAAGAGAAGAGGTTCCAGCAAGCGTACCCCACTCACAGTCTAGCTGGTTCTTGCCATGCACATCAGGGTTTCTTTATATCCTCTCTCATACAGTTCTTCTGGAAAACTTCCAGCCAAACGCATGCAATTCCATAACTTTGAAAATCCACGTGAAGATAAAAAAAATCTTGTATTTTATTCCACACCACTCGCCATATGAGAGTGGATCAAACAACAATGTCCAGAACAATACAGTACATAAAAAAATATGAAGGCAGAAAAAAGTTGGAATTTTCTTCTACATAAAAAAACATTAAAAATTAAAAACACGGTTTTTACCTTACACAGAGTCTTTTTAGAAGGTAAAACTGGAAAAAAATGGCTGTCCACACTCCTCCTGTCGACGAGTTTCTGTCTATATTCGGACCTTTATCAAGACATGTCTTGATAAAGGTCCAAATATAGACCGAAACGCGTCGACAGGAGGAGTGTGGACAGCCATTTTTTCCAGTCTTCTAAATAGTCTTCTAAAAAGACTCTGTGTAAGGTAAAAACCGTGTTTTAAATTTTTCATGTTTTTTATGTAGAAGAAAATTCCAACTTTTTTCTGCCATCATATTTTTGTATGTACTGTATTGTTCTGGACATTGTTGTTTGATCCACTCTCATATGGCGAGTGGTGTGGAATAAAATACAAGAATTTTTTTTATCTTCACGTGGATTTTCAAATTTATGGAATTGCATGCGTTTGGCTGGAAGTTTTCCAGAAGAACTGTATGAGAGAGGATATTAAGAAACCCTGATGTGCATGGCAAGAACCAGCTAGACTATGAGTGGGGTACGCTTGCTGGAACCTCTTCTCTTCCTCTATATAAAGAAACCGTTATGTGTATATCACTTCCCCCACTTTGTGTAAGTGGGGTACGTTCACTTTAAATTTATATCAATCCACATTAATGGGGTGTATTTCATAAAGTTACATACACCATAAAGAAATAGAATATTTTATTTGTGAGGAACACTATATCCTTAGATACACATATATATATATATATATATATATATATATATACCTTTATATACAGGTATATTTTTTTACGGTACACATTCTTCTTTTTTTGCACTAATTCACTGGTTCAGTCTACACATTTGTCTTTTAAATTTCTTTCCACATACTTGACATCGAGAGAGACTGTGGAGAAATATAAAGTTGCTGCCAGTTGAAAACCAAGGGAAAAAGAAACCTTGATACGCTTGTGGTCATCTTTAAACCCTGTAAGTAGGGTACGCATCTGAAGACAAAGATACCTTTATGTGTTTCCTTCACCTTACAAACCTAGTGAGTGGGGTACGCCAATCTAAAAAAACACAGTAAAACTGGTGATCTGGTGGTGGAAAGAAGGAAAGAAAAGATACCTTTATACGTACAGTTTCACGTTGAATAGTGTGAGTTGGGGTACGCCTAGACCACGCTTCTGATCATTTATCTAAAGGACTTGTTGCACAGTGTGTTATATAGAGACATAGACTGTTCTACACATGTATTATTTTTATTTTTTACATATCACTCACACCATTGGAATATAACACTGGATGAATATTAGAAGAAGATAAGAGAGGAAAAATCCTGAGGATCTACTGAAAGGGACGTATTGTGTAATTGTTGATACATGTACACTTAGAATGTAAAATATTACAGTATAGCGGCAAGGGTTGTATCCCTTCTACCTTTTTGTACTTACCATTTCGAGGAAAGGATTTATTGTTAAACTAAGGTGAGATTCATACCAGCTCACACCTCAAGCATGCCGCACAACGTGGCATTCAACAGAACACAAGCCAACGGCATGAACAATTGCAGCAACATGCTGAATATAAACGTTTCACAACATGTGTGTAACCACAACTAATAACTGCAGATAGAGTACGCACCGGGACGGGCGCCCAGCATCCTCTACGGACTAAGAGAAAAAGATTTACCGGTAGGTATTAAAATCCTATTTTCTCATACGTCCTAGAGGATGCTGGGGTCACATTAGAACCATGGGGTTATACCAAAGCTCTAGAACAGGCGGGAGAGTGCGGATGACTCTGCAGCACCGATTGACCAAACTTGAGGTCATCATCAGCCAAGGTATCAAACTGGTAAAACTTAGCAAAAGTGTTTGATCCCGACCAAGTAGCTGCTCGGCAAAGCTGTAACGCCGTGACCCCCCGGGCAGCCGCCCAGGACGAGTCCACCTTTCTAGTAGAATGGGCCTTCACCGATTTCGGTAATGGCAATCCTGCCGTGGAATGAGCATGCTGAATCGTACCACAGATCCAGCGCGCAATGGTCTGCTTGGAAGCAGGACACCCAATCTTGTTGGGAGCATACAGGACAAACAGAGCCTCTGTTTTCCTAATCTGAGCTGTTCTGGCGACATAAATCTTCAAAGCTCTGACCACATCCAGAGACTTTGACTCAGCGAAAGTGTCAGTAGCCACAGGCACCACAATAGGTTGGTTCATGTGGAAAGAGGAAACCACCTTCGGTAGAAATTGCTGACGTGTCCTCAATTCAGCTCTATCTTCATGGAAGATTAAATAAGGGCTCTTTTGAGACAAGGCCGCTATCTCAGACACCCGCCTTGCAGATGCCAAGGCCAACAGGATGACCACTTTCCAAGTGAGGAACTTCAACTCCACCTTCTGTAAAGGTTCAAACCAATGTGATTGAAGAAACTGCAACACCACATTAAGATCCCATGGTGCCACTGGAGGCACAAATGGAGGTTGGATGTGCAACACGCCTTTCACGAAAGTCTGAACTTCTGGAAGGGAGGCCAATTGTTACTGAAAGAAAACCGATAAGGCTGAAATCTGTACCTTAATTGAGCCCAATTTTAGGCCCGCATCCACACCTGCTTGTAGAAATGGAGAAAACGTCCTAGCTGAAACTCTTCCGTAGGAGCCTTCTTGGATTCACACCAAGAAACATATTTTCTCTAAATACGGTGGTAATGTTTAGACGTTACCCCTTTTCTGGCCTGAATAAGTGTGGGAATGACTTCACTGGGAATACCCTTACGGGCTAGGATTTTGCGCTCAATCGCCATGCTGTCAAACGTAGCCGCGGTAAGTCCTGATACACGCACAGCCCCTGTTGTAACAGGTCCTCACGCAGAGGAAGAGGCCAGGGATCTTCTATGACTAATTCCTGAAGATCTGGATACCAAGCCCTCCTTGGCCAGTCTGGGACAATGAGGATCACCCGAATCTTTGTTCTTCTTATGATCTTTAGAACTTTTGGAATGAGAGGAAATGGAGGGAATACATACACCGACTGAAACACCCACGGTGTCACCAGTGCATCCACTGCTATTGCTTGAGGGTCTTTCGACCTGGACAGAGGCGGAACTACCGGCAGGGCAAGCAGTGCGTTGCACTGGGGCCCGCCTCTGTCCAGGGGCCCAAGCATGTAATGAGTCAAACTGACTCATTACATGCCGCTGTGCGCTGCGGGCAACCGCTGCCCGCAGCGCACAGCCGCCCACAGAGGAGAAGAGCAGCGGCACGGACGGGGGAAGGAGGAGGACGGAGGTGAAGGAGGGAGCCGCAGCAGCGCTTTGTTACTGGTGGAGGCGCTGCTGCCCCTCTGCTTCACTATAGGCTGTCTTCCGAGAACAGCCTATAGTGAAGCAGGGGGGCAGCAGCGCCTCCACCAATAACACAGCGCTGCTGCGGCTCCCTCCTCCACCTCGTCTACTGCCCGGGAGTAGTCAAGCTGCACGAGGAGCCTGAGCCAGCGGAGAGGGTAAGTATGATTCTACTTTCTTTCTTTCTCTTTCTTTCTTTCTTTCTTTCTTTCTTTCTTTCTTTCTTTCTTTCTTTCTTTCTTTCTTTCTTTCTTTCTTTCTTTCTTTCTGTCTCTTTATTTCTTTCTGTCTCTTTCTTTCTTTATTTGTTGGGACTGCCTGCCGCTATGTGTAAAAATGGGGGACTGCCTACCGCAATGTGTAAAAAGGGTGGACTGCCTGCCGCTATGTGTAAAAATGGGGGACTGCCTGCCGCAATGTGTAAAAAGGGGGGACTGCCTGCCGCAATGTGTAAAAATGGGGAATCTGCCTGCCGCTATGTGTAAAAAGGGAGAATCTGCCTGCCGTAATGTGTAAAAATGGGGAATCTGCCTGCCGCAATGTGTAAAAACGGGGGGGACTGCCTGCCGCAACGTGTAAAAAGGGGGAATCTGCCTGCCGTAATGTGTAACAAGGGCACGCTGTCTGCCGTAATGTGTAACAAGGGCACGCTGTCTGCCGTAATGTGTAACAAGGGCACGCTGTCTGCCGCTATGTGTAAAAAGTGTACGTTGTCTGCCGTTATGTGTAAAAAGTGTACGCTTTCTGCCGTAATGTGTAAAAAGGGGACGCTGCCTGCCGTAATGTGTAAAAAGAGGAATCTGTTCGCTGTAAGGTGTAAAAGGGTCTCTACCTGGTGTAGTGGTGCTACTGTGCGGCGTAATTTGAAGATTGGAGACTACTGTGCACCGTTTTAGGAATTGGTATTATTGTGTGGCCACACCCCTTCCCCGCGAAGCCACGCCACTATGTATTTTTGCGCGCGCCTACGGCGCGCACTGCCCCTGTTTTGCATGCAGGGGTGGGGCTCCAATGCCATTTCTTGCACATAGTGCTAAAATGTCTAGTTACGGCACTGTTGCTAGGTATCCATTTATCTGGCCCTGAGCAGGTCCCCCTCACCAGATCCTCTCAAGGGGTGAGAGGGTGGACTTGGATGGGATGGGGGGGGGGGGGGCAAAGCATTTTGTCGCACCTGGGCCCACTGCTTGCTAGTTCCGCCACTGGACCTGGAACAATATCTCTGAAGCTTCATGTTGAGACGAGATGCCATCATGTCTACTTGAGGAACTCCCCAACGATTTGTCACCTCTGCGAAGACTTCTTGGTGGAGGCCCCACTCTCCTGGATGGAGATCGTGTCTGCTGAGGAAGTCTGCTTCCCAGTTGTCCACTCCTGGAATGAAGATCGCTGACAGAGCGCTTGCATGCTTTTCCGCCCAGTGGAAAATCCTTGTGGCTTCTGCCATCGCTGCTCTGCTTTTAGTTCCGCCCTGACGGTTTATGTACGCTACTGCTGTTACATTGTCCGACTGGATCAATACGGGTAGATCTTGAAGAAGATGTTCCGCTTGCAGAAGGCCATTGTAAATGGCCCTTAACTCCAGAACGTTTATGTGGAGACAAGTTTCCTGACTTGACCATCTTCCTTGGAAGTTTTCTCCCAGCGTGACTGCCCCCTAGCCTCGGAGGCTTGCATCGTGGTTACTAGGATCCAGTCCTGGATCCCGAACCTGCACCCCTCTAGGAGGTGAGAGCTGTGCAGCCACCACAGGAGTGAGACCCTGGTCTTGGAAGACAGGATTATCCTCCGGTGCATGTGTAGGTGGGACCCGGACCACTTGTCCAACAGGTCCCACTGGAACACTTTGGCATGGAACCTGCCAAACTGAATGGCCTTGTAGGCCGCAACCATCTTCCCCAGCAACCGAATGCATTGATGGATTGACACTCTTGCTGGTTTCAGAACTTGTTTGACCAGACTCTGGATCTCTAGAGCCTTTTCCACTGGAAACTCTCTGAAGTTCTGTGTCCAGTATCATTCCCAAAAATGACAATCGCGTTGTTGGAAGCAACTGCGACTTTGGCAAGTTTAGGAGCCAACCATGTTGTTGAAGAACTGTCAGGGAGAGTGCAATGTTTCGCACCAACTGGTCCCTGGATCTCGCCTTTTTCAGGAGATCGTCCAAGTACGGGATAATAATGACTCCTTGTTTGCAAAGGAGAACCATCATTTCCGCCATCACCTTGGTGAAAATCCTCGGAGCCGTGGATAGACCAAACGTCAACATCTGAAATTGATAATGACAATCCTGAATCGCAGATCTCAGGTAAGCCTGATGCGGGGAATAAATGGGAACATGTAAGTAGGCATCCTTTATGTCCACCGAAACCATGAAATCTCCTTCCTCCAGACTGGAGATCACTGCCCTGAGAGATTCCATTCTGAATTTGAACTTCTTCAGGTAGAAATTTAGGGATTTCAGGTTTAGGATTGGCTTGACCGAGCCGTCCGGCTTCGGGACCACGAAAAGGCTTGAATAAAAGCTTTCTCCCTGTTGTGACGGGGGAACCAGGATAATGACTTGATTCTGACACAACTTTTGTATAGCCTCGCTTACTACCTCCCTGTCCGGAGGAGAAAATGGTAAGGCCGATTTGAAAAATCGGCGAGGGGGAACGTCTTGAAACTCCAGTTTGTACCCTTGGGACACTATTTGTAAAACCCACGGGTCTAGGCCCGAACTAATCCAGAACTGACTGAAGAGTCTTAGACGTGCCCCCACCGGTGCGGACTCCCGCAAGAGAGCCCCAGCGTCATGCGGTGGATTTGGCAGAAGCAGGGGAAGACTTCTGCTCCTGCGAACTCGACATGGTTGTCGATCCTTTACCTCTTCCCCTCCCTCTACTAGCAAGGAAGGAAGAGCCTCGCCCTCTTCTGTATTTATTAGGCCGAAAGGACTGCATTTGATAGTGGTGCGTTTTCTTTTGTTGCTGAGGAACATAAGGCAAAAAAGATGACTTACCCGCGGTAGCCATAGATACCAAATCATCGAGGCCATCCCCAAACAAGACACCACCTCTATATGGGAGAGACTCCATATTTTTCTTGGAGTCTGCATCAGCATTCCATTGGTGAATCCACAATGCTCACCTAGCCAAGACCGCCATGGCATTGGCTTTTGATCCCAAAAGACCAATATCTCTCGCAGTTTCCTTTAGGTATGCTGCAGCGTCCTAGATATAACCCAGAGTCAAGATAATGCTATCCCTATCCAGTGTATCTACGTCGGATGACAAGTTATCTGCCCACTTTTCAATAGCACTACTCACCCACGCAGATGCAATGGCACGTCTGAGCAGCGTACCTGTTGTCGCATAAATGTATTTTAACATAGTTTCTTGCTTACGATCTGCTGGGTCCTTAAGGGCCGCCGTGCCCGGTGCTGGGAGAGCCACCTTTATAGACAAACATGACAGGGCCTTGTCCAAAATGGGGGGTGACTCCCACTTTTTCCTGCCCTCAGTGGGAAAAGGTTAAGCATCCGGAATCCTTTTAGGGATTTGAATCTTTCTGTCAGGGTTTTCCCAGACTTTTTCAAATAGAGCGTTCAGTTCATGAGAGGGAGGAAATGTCACCTCCGGTTTCTTTTCTTTATACATACAGACCCGTTTATCAGGAACAGCAGGATCCTCAGTGATATGTAATACATCTTTAATAGCCACAATCATGTACTGAATGCTCTTTGGCAATTTTGGATCTAATCTGGAATCACTATAGTCGACACTGGAATCAGTGTCCGTGTCGGTATCAGTGTGCATCAACTGAGCAAAAGAACGTTTTTGCGACCCCGAGGGGTCCTGGACTTGCAACAACATATCCTCCACAGATTTTTTCCACGCCTGGGTCTGAGACTCAGACTTATCTAATCTCTTACGGATAAGAGCCATATTCGCATTTAAGACATTCACCCAGTCAGGAGTTGGCGGTGCCGACAGGGTCACCCCCACAGTCGTCTGTGTCCCTAATACAGCCTCCTCCTGGGAAGAGCACTCAGCCTCAGACATGTCGACACACGTGTACCAAACACCCACAGACACACCGGGCTTATAGGGGACAGACCCACAGTAAAGTCTGTCAGATGGACACAGAGAAGATTTGCCAGCTCACAACCCAGCGCCAAACTAACAACTCTGAAAACACCAAAAAATGCCTCAGACCTGTAGCGCTTTTAAATGGCAATATACTGCACCAATATGTACTGCGCCCCCCCCCCCATTTTGCACCCTGATACTTGTCAGCAGTGTAAGGAAGGACCAGCGTCTCTGCAGCCTTGTGCAGAGGAAATGGCGCCGAGCAGTGAGCTGTGAGAGTAAGGAAGAAGCTCCGCCCCCATAATGGCGCGCTTCTGTCCCGCTCAAATTAAACAAATAATTATACTGGCGGGGGTTAGGACAGTGCCCAGGCACTAATGTCCCCTCTTGCCAGTTAACTTTTAATGAGGATTTATGTTGCCCAGGGCTCCCCCCCCCGCTACCTGCACCCTGCAGTGCCTGTGTATGTGTGGGAGCATGGCGCGCAGCGTTCCGCTCGCTGCGCGGTACCTCAGAATGCCGTCACTGGAGAAGTCTTCTGATCTTCTGCTACTCACCTGTCTTCTGACTTCTGGCTCTGTAAGGGGGTGACGGCAGGCTGCGGGAGTGAGCATCCGGGAGCGCCCAGCGATTATCACCCTCAGGAGCTAATGGTGTCCTGTCAGCCAGAAGCAGAGCCATTGAACTCACCAGAAGTTGGTCATACTTCTCTCCCCTAAGTCCCACGGAGCAGGGAGACTGTTGCCAGCAGTCCTCCCTGAAAATAAAAAACCTAACATAAGTCTTTTCAGAGAAACTCAGTAGAGCTCCCCTAGAGTGCATCCAGTCTGCCTGGGCACAATGCTAAAACTGGAGTCTGGAGGAGGGGCATAGAGGGAGGAGCCAGTTTACACCCTTTCAAAGTCTTAAAGTGCCCATGTCTCCTGCGGACCCCGTCTATACTCAATGGTTCTAATGTGACCCCAGCATCCTCTAGGACGTATGAGAAATAAAACTTGAATTTTACTAGTAGTAGTAGAAATTTTTACTGTATATACTGTTTGACTGCACTAGAGGTCTAGACTTTAAATGGAGATTATCCAACTCCCTGTGATAGGGATCCCATCATCGTTGGAGACCACAGCCTCTCTGATCAAGTACCTGACCATGGTGATCTTCACATGTTCTGCTCATCATGCAGCTCTCAACAATGGTGAGGTGAGTGACACATCATCTCAGCTTTACGCCATCCTATACTAATTACCTGATACCATATTGAAAGTCTTGTGTGTTTAGTCTTTCCTACACACATCATTTGGTTAGGGATGGCCATCAACCAGTGATGGTTAACTAATGGATAGATTACCTCCGATGGTTGATGGTTGTCATTAATGGTTTACAGGCAGCAATGGTTTTTCTATCCCTTGTCGCAGGGGCGGTGGAGATTAGCCCCGGCCCTTCCCAGGATGGACCAAAGCGTGCACAGTCACACCTCTTCCCTGCTCTGCCCGACATTCCCCACTGCAGGGATGTCTATGGATGGGTACAAACCATTGATGGTTTCATGTCCTCCATATTAGCATCAGTTAACCCGCCGCTAGCAATTTCTAAAAATAAGCAGTGGAGAAGTCGCCCATAGCAACCAATCAGATTCTACCTTTCATTTTATAGAATCTATTTCATAAATGCTAGCTAGAAGTTGATTGGTTGCTATAGAAAAACTCTCCACTTGTCCACTTTTTCACGCTGTAGAAGGTTTGATACTTTTCCCTATTACTCTTTGCCATTCCCTCTGTTAGAGTGCTGCCTCCTCTGTTTTGCTGATGCTGGAAAGACTTTTGAGGGTCTCCATTGTCTGCAACGGGGACCATAAAGCTAACGCTATATATAGTGCAGTCGCAAACACTGTTAGGTTAAGCTTTGCATACTAACTGGAGGTTATAACCGCTATGTGAGTACTAATGGTGTTATGCCGCATTGTTATATGGAGCAGAGCCAGATTAAGGGGAAGGTACAGGGGTTGAGTACCCCCAGGCCCTACTCTCTCAGGGGGCCCCTGGAGGTGCTCTTTTATTTTAAAAATGGCCGCAAACTCCTGCCTATTGGTCCACGAGTCTGTCACTCATGTCACTGATGATGAGTCAGTGTGTGTGTGTGTGTGTGTGTGTGTGGTTACGGCCTGGGTCAGTAAGTCCACGTGAGTCTGCTGTGCATCCATGCAGAGGAAACAGGAAAGAAGAGACATGTTGCTGCTGTGAGCAGGCACAGATGTGGCAGCCCCTCCCCAGTTTTACTGACTTACATGGGACAATTGGAATCTGCAAAATATAGTTTTAGTTTCTGCAAGTTTGGTCTGTTTGCTGCTCCCTCTGTGGTGCTGTTGCTGAGCCTGCCCCTTCTGCATGAGTGTTTGCTACTACTACAGGTTGAGTATCCCTTATCCAAAATGCTTGGGACCAGAGGAATTTTGGATATCGGATTTTTCCGTATTTTGGAATAATTGCATACCATAATGAGTTATCAAGGTGATAGGACCCAAGTCTAAGCACAGAATGCATTTATGTCTCATATACACCTTATACACACAGCCTGAAGGTCATTTTAGCCAATATTTTTTATAACTTTGTGTATTAAACAAAGTTTGTGTACATTGAGCCATCAAAAAACAAAGGTTTCACTATCTCAGTCTCACTCAAAAAAGTCCGTATTTCGGAATATTCCGTATTTCGGAATATTTGGATATAGGATACTCAACCTGTACTGTATTTCATTGAGGAGGATGACTGTGCAGAGCTGCAGCTACTGTACCTGTGCGGCACAGGCTGGGGACCCTATGCAGGATGTTTCTAGACAATTTGGCTCCCAATGCGAACAGTAAAAAAAAAATGCCCCCCCCCATACCAACTCTAAAATGCGTCCCTCTCAGACATTAAAAAAAAGTATTTTGCACGCACGCCACTGGCAGTGGCATGGCCTCGCTAAAATGGGTGTGGCCTTGCAGGAAAATACTACCTTATACCCCAGTTTTTGACCCTGCACCAACAAACCTCAGCCACCACAGGAAAGAAAAAAATTCCCTTTCATATTAAGCCCCACGAGGTAATGCCCCTTGCACCATATTATGCCCCCTGCACCATATTATGCCCCCTGCACCATATTATGCCACACACCACAATGCCCATGATACATTATGCCCCGCAGTAAGTCTCAGTCCATTAAATTACCTGCTCATTGCCAGGGGTTTCATGCTCATTGCCAGGGGTTTAATGCTCTGGTTGTCATGCTCATTACCAGGGCTGTGTCATGCTCATTGCCAGTGGTGTGTAATGCTCATTGCCAGGGGTGTGTAATGCTCGTTGGTGGTGGGAGCCAGCAACTCCCAGTCCCTGCTTACCCCTACCTCTTCTCCCACCCATAGTGCTCTGCTCGCTGGTCAGAGTTTCACTAAATGATGTGGTTGCGTTGTGATGTCACAATGCAACATCAATTCGCAAAACTCCGCCCAGTGAGTGGAGTACAGTACTATGGGTGGGAGGATGGGGAGTGGGTTATAGCAGCCAGCAGGTGCCAGAGCGCACGCCCTTTGTGATCACCCACCGGCACTGACTCTATGGGGGTCATTCCGACCCGTTCGCTCGCTGCATTTTAATGCAGCAGAGCGAACGGGTCCCTGCTGCGCATGCGCCAGCGCCGTAGTGCGTCTGTGCATGCGGGATGGCCGAAGGCTGTAGCAGGACAGCGATCACCTCTGCCTGATTGACAGGCAGAGGCGATCGATGGGCGGGAGGGGGCGAAACGGCGGTGTTTCGTACGCGCGGTCCGGCCAACGCAGGCGTGGCCCGACCGAACAGGGGCGGGCCGCAGTGGCTGCGTGACATCATACGCAGCCGCTGCGGGACAGGGAGCGAGGAGTGCAAAAGCATTGCCGCTGTGCGATGCCTTTGCACTTCTGTGAGGGGGGCCGGACTGACATGCGGGGCGGACTAGCCCTGTGCTGGGCGTCCCCCCCGCATGTCAGGAAAGATGTTCGTAGCTGTGCTAAATTTAGCACAGCTACGATCAGCTCTGAATGACCCCTATGAGAGAGTAGCCAGCTCCTTCAAGTAGTACCCCTAATAACATCTCACATCTGCCCCACTTGAATGCCCTGTTGGAAATTTTTGCACTCACACGGGGTAAATACTGTGCAGTTTTATTTACATGTTTAATATTTATTTTTAACTGAATCTGCACCAGCTGCATTCATAACAAGGTTCATTTATAGGCCCTTTCACACCAGAAATGGAGGGGTCTTACCCGGGAATACGGTCCCTGGATCATGCAGGGACATTCCCGGGTAAGACCCCTCGCATACCGCAGTCAGTAGCCCGGCATATTGCCGGGTTGCTGACGTCAGCGGTGACGGCGCAAGAGATCACATGATCTTCAAGCGCCGCCTGCTACATAGAAAGTGAACGGGAGCCGGGGCACATTGACTCGGCTCCCGTTCACACAGACCAGGTTCCCAGGAGGATCACGGGACCAACCCTGGTCGATTGCAGGGTTGAAATGCCGGGGCAGGAATCCTGGGATTTTTACCCTGTACCCTTTCACACCGAGAAATTTCCCGGGTTGGTGCGCGTTCATGTGCAATAACCCGGGAAATTTTGGGCTGTGTGTATACGTGATCCAAAAACTTTGCAGCCAGTGTTGTGACTGCATTCTGCACTGGGCGTGTCTGCATTGTGCAGAGCATCAGCAGCCATGTGCGCTTAACCATTAATGACTAAAGCCAGGTAAACACAGATCGCCCTCCCCTAGTTAGTAATAAGTGCTATATTGCTGATTGCTAATTAGGGGATATTGCAAGTGCATACACACTGAACAATATCGTTGTATGTCATCCCCCTCACTCCCCAAACATGCAGCTCAAAGATATACTTAACATTGATCTGCATGTCCGGTAGATCATGGATGAACAAGAACGACCCACAGATGCGTGCATTGTTCATCGTTCACCCATACACACTGGACGATATATTTAAAAAAAAAGATGTACTTTAAAAAAAAGATGTAGCCCAGTGTGTATGGGGTTTAGGAACTTGGTAATGCAATGTTCTGCAGACCTTTATAGATGAATCCCTAACACACTAGGGCCCTCATTCCGAGTTGTTCGCTCGGTAAAAATCTTCGCATCGCAGCGATTTTCCGCTTAGTGCGCATGCGCAATGTCCGCACTGCGACTGCGCCAAGTAAATTTGCTATGAAGTTTGGATTTTTACTCACGGCTTTTTCTTCGCTCAGGCGATCGTAGTGTGATTGACAGGAAATGGGTGTTACTGGGCGGAAACAGGCCGTTTTATGGGCGTGTGGGAAAAAACGCTACCGTTTCCGGAAAAAATGCAGGAGTGGCCGGAGAAACGGAGGAGTGTCTGGGCGAACGCTGGGTGTGTTTGTGACGTCAAACCAGGGACGACAAGCACTGAACTGATCGCAGATGCCGAGTAAGTCTGGAGCTACTCAGAAACTGCTACGACGTGTGTAATCGCAATATTGCGAATACATCGTTCGCAATTTTAAGATGCTAAGATTCACTCCCAGTAGGCGGCGGCTTAGCGTGAGCAACTCTGCTAAAATCGCCTTGCGAGCGAACAACTCGGAATGACCTCCTATATTACATCAAAATAATAACAAGACACTGAGATAGCTGTCATGACACCAGTATAGTCACATACACAGAAAATGAAAGGCTGTTTTTCAATATGAGGTTGCTACACCTAGAAAGTCTATTTTTATAGGATAAAAATAATTCTGCTATTACTTTTTGCCTTCTTAGTTTTCTTATGTCACTCATATTCTTGACAGCGATGGCTGCTGCCCTTGGGCTGCAGTGCCAACCAAAGACTGCAGCAGGGAGCCAGCCAGCACATATAAACAAACATACATGTCAAGTTGTATGTAACATGTGCTGGCTTCCTTACCTGGGGATCAGCAGCAGCCACAGCACGGGACACAGGCCCACTGTCTATCCTCAATAAGCCCGCCCCAGACTCTTGTGAAACAAGCCAATTGGAGTCTGGGGGTAGGCTTATTGACTATATATAGGCTGAGCACTGTGCCTGTGTACCGTGCGTGCTTCGGCGGCTACTGATCCCTGGGTAAGGAAGCCAGCTTATGTATTACATACAACTTGACATGTATGTTTAATTGTTTATATGTGCTGGCCAGCTTTCCCCTACAGCCTTTGGTTGATGGTGCAGCAGCTGCTGCTTGCTCTTCAAAACATACTTGCCTACCCTCCCGGAATGGCCGTGAGTCTCCCGAAAATCGGGTGGCCCTCGTGGCCCCCGGAAAGGTGGGCAAGCCTCCCGCTTTCCCTGCAGCCCCTCCACACCCTCCTTGGCCGCCCGCTGCAGAGAACAAGTGGGCGGTCCGAGGGGGTCCGATGATGCGATTCGCGCTGAATTGCGTCATCGTAGTTCCGCCCCCCACTGTACAGTGCCTATTTTCTCGGCACTGCATAGCGAGGGGCGGAGCTACGGTGATGTCATCCTTATGCCATGCCCCCATACAGCCTGAGGAGGGGGCTGCTTCAAAATAAATTCAAAAATGTAAAGGTGGGTTCAGAGGTTGTAGTTCGTAGTTAGTTCCGCTCTACAATTGTCTCTGCAAAACTTAAGTATATTATCTGCAGATATATCCCCTTAATTAACACTTTACGAGAGGTAGCAGGATCCAGCATGTACCTCCCACCCCACCTCCAAATCTTGCCACAATTTACCTTAATAGAGAAGAAAAAAGGCTGCGCTATTTTGATGAACTGACAATATAGTCCTCTGTATATAATTAATACAATTTATTAAAAGATATATAATATCACTGTGCTTTTTGTGATGATTAGATCATAAAATGCATGCAACATAAACAAAATAGATAAAACCATACAATATGGATGAATTTTTTTCTTCTCTATTGTATATCCATTTGTGGGGGTGACTCCCCGTATCTAGGCAGCAGCTTGGTGAAACACCTTGTCCCCTGAGCGCCCGAATACCCTTGGGTAACCACTCTTCACATTTACACAATTTACCTTAACTCTGAATAATTACTGTCAATTCACAATGTAAATGAGTCGGAAAAAGTCCCAGGGTAATTTTTTTTTCTTTTACATTTTTAAGAAAGCTCCCCCAGCAGCAGCGTGGCAACAATTGCTGCACTGCTGCTGGGAGAACTGTTGGCGACCGCAGCTGGAGACTAGCAGAATCGGTCCTCGCACTGAGAGGAGGCTCCAGTGTGGGGCGTTTTAAGAGTGGAGGGGACCCACGGGCCCCCTCCTCACCGGCAGCTAGTAGAATCTGTCATAATGCCAGAGTCTACTGCGCATGCATGCGCAGGTCTCCGGGAACATGGCGTCTGCGCCGTGTTCCCAGGGACATCTCCAGTGCGCAAATCACTCGGAAATGGGCGCGGTGGTCATTTTCCAAGTGATTGATGCCTACACTGGAGGGCTGCCGCTGTGGGACTCCGGAGTGGTAAGTATGATATACGGGTGCAGTGTGTCCGGTCTGGGCCCCCCTGGACCAAGAAGCCCATATGCACTGCACACACTGCATCCATTATAGAAACGCCTATGCTCCAGTGTCTGCCCCCAATGCAGTGGGAGGAGGCACACAGCAGTCAAAGCCAGGTGTTGTGTTGACCAGAGGGGGGAGGGTCCCCCTAATCTTAATTTCCTCGGCGGCTAAATCCCGCCCTTAATACCATGCATCTTTCATAAGAATCTTCATTGAGAAACTGAAGGTTACTGGTCTTACAGACATGTCCACTTACATCTAGCCTCTCTGCACATTATACAGCCCTTCTAGTCACGCTATGCCGTTGTGTCCCTTGGTAGCACTTAGGGGGTAATTCAGACTAGAGATGTGCGGCGGGCACCTTTTGTGTCTTGTGTTTTGGTTTTGGTTCCATGCTCGCAGGGCTGCCACCAGACATTCTGGGGCCCGGGACTCGCAAAATAGGCAGCCCCCCCCCCCAAAAAAAAAAAAAATTATAACAAAAAAATGATATATATATATATATATATATATATATATATATATATGTGTATATAAGAAAAAACATACAAAATAAATATACTAAATACACACACACACACACACACACACACACACACACACACACACACACACACACTCACTCTAACACACACTCACTTTCTCTCTCGCACTCACTCTCCCTCAACTTACCTATCACACGCTGGCCTGAGCTGTAGCAGCCTGGTCTCGTGTGGGCTCCGCCTCCTCCGTTTCATTTAGCTCCTCCCCCTTTTCATGACAGAGATCTGGTACTGTCACCGGAGAGGGGAGAGTACACTGCAAGCTTCTATTGAAAAGTCTTTGCCAAAATGGCCGCCGCCTCAGGGGAGACAGTTATTAAAAATACTGGAGGAGCCTCCTCTAGTATCTTTAATAACTGTCTCCTCTGAGGCGGCAACCATTTTTGGAGGGACGTTTACAATAGAAGCTTGCAGCGTCCTCTCCCACTCCTTTGACAGTGCCAGAACGCGGTAATAAAAAGTGGGCGGAGCATTGCGGCGGGCGGATGGTGGCATGAGCGGCCCGGGCCCTCTCCTCTCTGTTAGAGAGTCGGGGCCCAGGACATCTGTGCCCGCAGCACCTCCCTGATGGCGGGCCTGTATGCTCGTGTTTTGGATCTGGATTGGTTTTGCCAAAACCACCCTTTCGTGTTTTGATTTTGCTTTTGGATCTGGATTTATTTTTGAAAAAAACATAAAAACAGCTAAAATTACAGAATTTTGTGGTAATTTTGATCCTACGGTATTAACCTCAATAACATTAATTTCCACTCATTTCCAGTCTATTCTGAATACCTCACACCTCACAATATTGTTTTAGGCCAAAAGGTTGCATCAAGGTGGCTGTATGACTAAGCTAAGCGACACAAGTGTGCGGCACAAACACCTGGCCCATCTAGGATTGGCACTGCAGTGGCAGACAGGATGCCACTTAAAAAAAAAATAGTCCTCAAACAGGACAACATGCAAAGAAGTAAAAGAGGTGGAATGAGGTAGCTGTATGGTTAAGCTAAGCGACACAAGTGTGCGGCAAAAACACCTGGCCCATTTAGGGTTGGCACTGCAGTCCCACTGCACTAATGGTGGATACCGAATGCACGTCTAACACCAACATAGCTGTCAAGGCCTCAGTTATCCGCTTTGCAACAGGATGACTTGTGTCATCTTCCTCACAAAGGACTGTTGGACAGTCATTTGCTAAGTTGAAGTAGTACAAGTGGTCTTCTGACTTCCCCTCTGGGATGAAGATTGACTCCCAGCAGCAACAACAGCAGTGGCAGCAGCAGCAGTGGGAGGAAGTGGTTCTTGATCTTTCCCTATTTTATCCTCCAAATTTTTGTTCTCCATTATTTCTCATACGTCCTAGAGGATGCTGGGGATGCTTCAAGAACCATGGGGTATAGACGGGATCCACAGGAGAAATGGGCACACTATAAGACTTTGAATGGGTGTGAACTGGCTCCTCCCTCTATGCCCCTCCTCCAGACTCCAGTTAGATTCTGTGCCCAGTGAGACTGGATGCACACTGAGGAGCTCTCCAGAGTTTCTCAGAAAAATACTTTTATTAGGTTTGTTATTTTCAGGGAGACCTGCTGGCAACAGGCTCCCTGCATCGTGGGACTGAGGGGAGAGAAGCAGACCTACTTTTTCTAAGTTCAAGGGCTCTGCTTCTTAGGCTACTGGACACCATTAGCTCCAGAGGGTTCGATCACTTGGTACGCCTAGCTGCTTGTTCCCGGAGCTGCGCTGTCACCCCCCTCACAGAGCCAGAAGACAGAAGCCGGGTGAGTATGAGAAGATCAGAAGACTTCAGTGACGGCAGAAGCCGGCGTTTGAGGCACCGCGCAGCGGCCGTGCTATGCGCCATGCTCCCACACAGATCACGGCACTGCAGGGTGCAGGGCGCAGGGGGGGCGCCCTGGGCAGCATGGGGGACCTCAAACAGCACTGGCATAGTACATAACAGTGCCCAGGCACTAGTTAAGGGACCCCCGCCAGTATAAAGATTTTTTGAGCGGGACTGAAGCGCGCCATGTAGTGGGCGGGGCTTAGCCCGCACAGCTCTGACCAGCGCCGCCATTTTTCTCTTCACAGAAGGCTGCAGAGACGCTGGCCCTGACCTCCACACTGCTGTGCAAGTGACAGGGTGCAAAACTGCTGTTCCTGATACTAGGGTCTGTATGTATAAAGGAAAGAAACCTGAGGTAACGTTTCCTCCCTCTCATGAGCTGAACGCACTTTTTGAAAAAGCGTGGGAAAATCCTGACAAAAGGATACATGTTCCCAAAAGAATTCCAGTGGCATATCCGTTCCCTGCTGGGGACAGCGAAAGGTGGGAGTCAATCCCCACGGTAGACAAAGCTTTAGCACGTCTTTCCAAAAAGGTGGCGCTCCCGTCCCCTGACACGGCAGCCCTAAAAGATCCTGCGGATCGTAAGCAGGAAAATACACTAAATCCATATATGTCACTACGGGGGCGCTACTCAGGCCTGCCGTTGCTGCGGCATGGGTGAGTAGCGCTATTGAAAGGTGGGCGGATAACTTATCATCTGAGGTAGATACCCTAGACAGGGATAGTGTGCTTTTGACTCTGGGTCACATCAGAGATGCTGCAGCATATTTAAAAGAATCTGTGAGGGATATTGGCCTTTTGGGATCAAGGGCCAATGCCATGGCAGTCTCAGCAAGGAGAGCGTTGTGGATTCATCAATGGAATGCTGACGCTGACTCTAAGAAAGCGATGGAGTCTCTACCGTTTAACGGTAGGGTCTTGTTTGGCGACGGCCTCACTGACCTGGTGTCTACAGCTACCGCGGGTAAGTCGTCATTTTTACCTTATGTTCCGGCGCAACAGAAGAAAACGCCCCACTATCAGATGCAGTCCTTTCGGCCCAATAAATTCAAAAAAGGACGAGGGTCATCCTTCCTTGCTACGAGAGGAAGAGGAAGGGGAAAAAGGTCACAGGCTGTGGCAAGTTCCCAAGAGCAGAAGTCCTCTCCGGCTTCTACCAAATCCACCGCATGACGCTGGGGCTCCTCTGCGGGAGTCCGCACCGGTGGGGGCACGTCTCCGACTCTTCAGTCAGGTCTGGGTGCACTCGGACACGGATCCTTGGATATTGGAAATAGTAACCCAATGGTACAAGTTAGAGTTTCAAGACGTGCCCCCTCACCGATTTTTCAAATCGGCCTTGCCAGCTTCTCTTCCAGAAAGGGAGATAGTAAGCGCTGCGATACTAAAGTTGTGTCAAAATCAAGTGATTGTCACGGTACCCCCGACTCAACAGGGGTAAGGCTTTTATTCGAGCCTGTTTGTGGTCCCGAAGCCGGATGGCTCAGTCAGACCGATTCTAAACCTAAAATCCCTCAATTTCTTTCTCAAAAAATTCAAGTTCAAGATGGAATCTCTACGAGCAGTGATCTCCAGTCTGGAGGAGGGGGATTTTATGGTGTCGGTCGACATAAAAGATGCCTACTTACATGTCCCCATATATCCTCCACATCAGGCTTACCTGAGATTTGCTGTGCAGGATTGTCATTACCAGTTTCAGACGTTGCCGTTTGGGCTGTCCACGGCTCAGAGGATTTTCACCAAAGTAATGGCGGAAATGATGGTTCTCCTGCACAAGCAGGGAATCACAATTATCCCATACTTGGACGATCTCCTCATAAAGGCGAGGTCCAAGGAACAATTGTTGAAGAATGTTGCCCTTTCACTGACGATTCTGCAACAACACGGCTGGCTCCTAAATTTGCCAAAATCACAGTTGGATCCAACGACACGGCTGTCGTTCCTGGGTATGATTCTGGTTACAGAATTGCAGAGAGTTTTTCTTCCAGTGGAAAAAGCTCTGGAAATACAGAACATGGTAAAACAGATTCTGAAACCGGCAAAGGTATCAGTTCTTCACTGCACTCGGTTGCTGGGGAAGATGGTGGCGGAATACGAGGCCATTCCGTATGGCAGGTTCCATGCCAGGATGTTTCAATGGAACCTGTTGGACCAGTGGTCCGGGTCTCACCTGGACATGCGCCAGAAAATAACTCTATCTCCCAGGACCAGGATTTCCCTTCTGTGGTGGCTGCACAGTTCTCACCTTCTGGAGGGACGCAGGTTCGGGATTCAGGATTGGATCCTGGTGACCACAGATGCAAGCCTCCGAGGCTGGGGAGCAGTCACACAGGGAAGAAACTTTCAGGGAAAGTGGTCGAGCCAGGAAGCTTGTCTACACATAAACATTCAGGAATTAAGAGCCGTCTACAACGGCATACTGCAAGCAGAACATCTTCTTCGAGGTCTGCCGGTCTTGATTCAGTCAGACAACGTGACAGCAGTGGCGTACATAAACCGCCAGGGCAGAACAAAGAGCAGAGCAGCAATGGCCGAGACCACGAAGATTCTTCGCTGGGTGGAAAAACATGCCAGCGCCCTGTCAGCGGTCTTTATTCCAGGAGTGGACAACTGGGAAGCAGACTTCCTCAGCAGACACGATCTCCACCCAGGGGAGTGGGGTCTTCATCGAGAGATCTTTGCAGAAGTGATAAGTCGTTGGGGAGTTCCTTAAGTGGACATGATGGCATCCCGCCTCAACAAGAAACTTCAGAGATATTGTTCCAGGTCAAGGGACCCTCAAGCGATAGCGGTGGACGCCCTAGTGACACCATGGGTGTTTCAGTCGGTCTATGTGTTCCCTCCACTTCCACTCATTCCAAAGGTGATAAAAATTATAAGGATTTACAAGGGTTCAGGCGATCCTCATTGTTCCGGATTGGCCAAAAAGGGCCTGGTATCCAGATCTTCAGGAGTTTCTCGTGGAAGATCCCTGGCCTCTTCCTCTTCGGGAGGACCTGTTACAACAGGGGCCGTGCGTGTATCAGGACTTACCGCGGCTGCGTTTGACGGCGTGGCGGTTGAACGCAAAATCCTAGCCCGAAAGGGCATTCCCAGTGAAGTCATTCCTACACTTCTTCAGGCTAGAAAAGAAGTAACAGCTAAGCATTACCACCGTATTTGGAGAAAATATGTATCTTGGTGTGAATCCAAGAAGGCTCCTACGAAAGAATTTCACCTGGGGCGTTTGCTCCATTTCCTACAAGCAGGTGTGGATGCGGGCCTAAAGTTAGGCTCTATTAAAGTACAGATTTCGGCCTTGTCTATATTTTTTCAAAAAGAATTGGCCTCCCTTCCAGAAGTTCAGACCTTCGTAAAAGGCGTGCTGCACATCCAACCTCCCTTTGTGCCCCCAGTGGCACCATGGGACCTTAATGTGGTGTTGCAATTCTTGCAATCACATTGGTTTGAACCTTTGCGCAAGGTTGAGTTAAAATTCCTTACTTGGAAAGTGGTCATGTTGTTGGCCTTAGCGTCTGCAAGGCGAGTGTCTGAGTTGGCGGCTTTGTCTCACAAAAGCCCCTATTTGGTTTTCCATGCTGATAGAGCGGACTTGAGAACTCGTCAACAATTTCTGCCAAAGGTGGCTTCATCATTTCATGTTAACCAGCCAATTGTGGTGCCAGTGGCCACTGACGCCTTGGTGGAATCAAAGTCTCTCGATGTGGTCAGAGCTTTGAAGATCTATGTCGCCAGAACGGCGCAGATTAGGAAAACAGAGGCTCTGTTTGTCCTGTGGGCTCCCAACAAGATTGGGGCTCCTGCTTCTAAGCAGACTATTGCGCGCTGGATTTGTAATATGATTCAGCAGGCTCATTCTACGGCTGGATTGCCGTTGCCAAAATCGGTAAAAGCCCATTCTACAAGAAAGGGGGGTTCCTCCTGGGCGGCTGCCCGGGGAGTCTCGGTATTACAACTTTGCCGCGCTGCTACTTGGTCGGGTTCGAACACCTTTGCGAAGTTTTACAAGTTTGATACCCTGGCTGAGGAGGACCTCTTGTTTGGTCAGTCGGTGCTGCAGAGTCATCCACACTCTCCCGCCTGTTCTAGAGCTTTGGTATAAACCCCATGGTTCTTGAAGCATCCCCAGCATCCTCTAGGACGTATGAGAAAATAGGGTTTTAATACCTATCGGTAAATCCTTTTCTCTTAGTCCGTAGAGGATGCTGGGCGCCCGTCCCAGTGAGGACTGTGTCTGCAGTTTGGTTATGGTTACGCTCATGTGTGTTGAGTTCAGTCAGTCTGTGACTGTTGTTGGTCATGCCGTTGCATGCGTTGTTGTTGAATGCCATGTTGTACGGCGTGTTTGTGGTGTGAGCTGGTATGTATCTCACCCTAATTTAGAATAATTAAATAAATCCTTTTCCTCTAAATGTCCATCTCCCTGGGCACAGTTCCTATAACTGGAGTCTGGAGGAGTGGCATAGAGGGAGGAGCCAGTTCACACCCATTCAAAGTCTTATAGTGTGCCCATGTCTCCTGCGGATCCTGTCTATACCCCATGGTTCTTGTAGCATCCCCAACATCCTCTACGGACTAAGAGAAAAAGATTTACCGGTAGGTATTAAAATCCTATTTTTTCTGGAGTTATATAACAAAATGCAGCAAAGGAGAGCATACCTCTACACCACACAGGGCAAACCATATAAAAATAATTTGGATTAAATATCAATAACCACTTTATTTGGAGTAAATAATATACAGCACTGGACAGCACCACTGAAGTTATATGGCAGTACCACTGGACTGGATTTAAAGGGCAGTACCATTGGACATATACTGCAGTATCACTGGGATTATATGGCAGTACCACTGGATTTATATGGCAGTATCACTGGATTGGATTAATACGCCAGTACCACTGGATTTATATGGTAGTACCACTGGACATATACGGCAGTATCACTGGAATTATATGGCAGTACCATTGGACATATATGGCAGTATCACTGGATTTATACGGCAGTATCACTGGAATTATATGACTGTACCACTGGACATATACGGCAGTATCACTGGAATTATATGGCAGTACCACTGGACTTATAGGACACTATCACTGGACTGAATTTATACGCCAGTACCACTGGATTTATATGGTAGTACCACTGGACATATACGGCAGTATCACTGGAATTTTATGGCAGTACCACTGAACATATATACGGCAGTATCACTGTATTTATACGGCAGTACCGCTGGACATATACGGCAGTATCACTGTATTTATATGCCAGTACCACTGGAATTATACGGCAGTATCACTGGAATTATATGGCAGTACCACTGGGGACATATACGGCAGTGTCACTTGAATTATATGGCAGTACCACTGAAGTGGATTTGTAACAGCAGTACCACTGGATTTATATGGCAGTACCACTGGACATATACGGCAGTATCACTGGAATTATATGGCAGTACCACTGGAATTATACGGCAGTATCACTGGAATTATATGGCAGTACCACTAGAGTTAAATGGCAGTATCACCAGTGATCGCAAATACTCGCTATAGCGCGTATTTTACGCGCTATAAGCAGTAAGGGACCCAGTTTTAAAAAATCAGCGGGTCCCACAGGACGCGCTGTGATTACCGCTGCACACCGCGACAAGCCAAGTGTAGTAATCCTCCTGCAGCTTCCCCTTCCAATTGGTGCTGCGCTGCCGTGAGCTCCCCGCCCCCCGTCATTGATAGACGGGGTGGGTGTAGCATGGTTGGTGCCGCCTCCTCGTCCCCTTACAATTGGTGCTGCGCTGCCGGGAGCTTCCCCCCCCCCTCTCAGCTGCATCTTCCCGCTGATGACACCTCACAGTTGGGGACATGGAGAGAGCGCACTGCCGCCGATTGATAGGCAGGATGCCCCCCCCTCGGGCCCGTACACGGGCCACTGACAGGCCAGTTTAAAGCATTATTGCAGGCCCTGGCAGACCGTCAGTGCAGCGAATGTACTGTGACAACTGCTGGGTGCCTGCTCCGCCTCCTCAGTCTCCAAATATCACCGCTGTAGTTTCCTGCCTGTAGGCTGCAGGGGAGGGACATGATGCGGGCCGCCGCCCAATCAGCTCGTGATCGGTGCTGAGTGCCTGTATGTGCGGGAGTGGTATGGGTGGTGCGGAAGCTGCAAGGGCAAATGGGGAATGGAGGTGGGCTCCTGCAGTGATGGATTGCCCATGCCCCGCCCTCCCTCCCCTTTTACCTAAAGGCAGCTGTGAAACAACAGGAAAATATGGGGGAAGGGGCAATAGAAGCAACGGCACTATGGTCCTCCTGGTCATTTCCATAGGGAACGCAGCTCCTCCTCTACACATGCTGCGCTCCCTATTATGAGCTCCTTCAGCAGTGAGTTACAGGCTCTGCAATGCAGCTCTGCCCCAGCTTTGTAAATCACTGTATAGCCGACTTCCCTAATCCCAGCTAAGTATGTGTTATCCCCCCTGCCCAAGTGTGTGTGCCACAGGCCCTAGTAACCCAGTATGTGTCCCTCCAAAGTCCCCAGTATGTGTCACCATGTCCTCCCCACCAAGACCCAGTGTGTGTGTGTGTGTGTGTCTGTGCGTTTGTCACCCAGGACCCTGTATGTGTGTGTGAACTCCTCCCCCCAATGTGTGTCACCATGTCCCCATCAAGACTCTGTATACGTGTGCGACACCATGCCCCCCCCCCCCCTTAATGCCAGTGTATTTGTGAAATCATGTCATCCCCAGGCCCCAGTGTGTGTGTCACCATGGCCTCCTCCCCTAAGCCCCAGTGTTTTTTTATATGCCCCCCCCCATTATTATGCATATCACCATGCCCATCCAGTCCTCAATATATGTGTTCATGTTGCCCCATGCCCATGTTTGTATCTTATAAAATCTTGTATCGTGCTCTGCCTGGCGCAATGTGTATAATGACGTGCTCTGCCTGGCGCAATGTGTATAATGACGTGCTCTGCCTGGCGCAATGTGTATAATGACGTGCTCTGCCTGGCGCAATGTGTATAATGACGTGCTCTGCCTGGCGCAATGTGTATAATGACGTGCTCTGCCTGGCGCAATGTGTATAATGACGTGCTCTGCCTGGCGCAATGTGTATAATGATGTGTTCTGCCTGGCGCAATGTGTATAATGACGTGTTCTGCCTGGCGCAATGTGTATAATGACGTGTTCTGCCTGGCGCAATGTGTATAATAATGTGCTGTGCCTGGAGCAAAGTGTATAATGTGCTGTATCTGGCGCATTGTGCATAGGAGGTTCTACCTGGTGCAAAGTGTATAAGCGGCATTACTATGTGGTCACGCCCCGTCCCCATAAAGCCACACCCCTAAAATTTTGCAGCGCGCCTTCGGCGCGCACCGCCTATACTTTCCGTTCTGGAAGGTGGCACACCAATTCACTTTCTGCCTAAGGGCATCAAAATGTCTAATTGCACCTCTGGTGCAGGGGGTCCTGCATGCTACGCAGCATTGTCACCCCATCCCCCCCATCTTGCAACACTTTTGTAGTGTCCAAACAAGATTAAGATTAATACGAACCTTCATTCCAATGGGACCCAGAAAAAGACCGGTAGGACCCCAATTTTTAAAAGCGAGGGGTCCCTGGGACCCACTTTTTTTTTGGCTCAGCGCGATCACTGATCACCAGACTGGATTTAAACGGCAGTACCACTGGACATATATGGCAGTACCACTGGACACATATGGCAGTATCACTGTACTGAATTTATATGCCAGTACCACTTGATTAATACGGCAGTACCACTGGACATATACGGCAGTATCACTGGAATTATACGGCAGTTCCACTGGACATATATGGCAGTATCTCTGGATTTATATGGCAGTACCGCTGGACATATACGGCAGTATCACTGGACATATACAGCAGTATCACTGGACTGGATTTATACGCCAGTACCACTAGATTTATACGGCAGTACCACTGGACATATATGGCAGTATCACTGGAATTATATGGCAGTACCACTGGACATATACGGCAGTATCACTGGAATTATATGGCACTACCACTGAATTTATGCAGCAGTATCACTGGACTGGATTTATACGGCAGTACCACTGGACATATACGGCAGAACCACTGGACATATACGGCAGGATAACTGGACATATACGGCAGTATCACTGGACTGGATTTATACGCCAGTACCACTGGATTTATATGGCAGTACCACTGGACATATACGGTAGTATCACTTGATTTATATGGCAGTACTGCTGCACATATACGGCAGTACCACTGGACATATACGGCAGTACCACTGGACATATACGGCAGCACAGGGACACAACCACTGGACTGATGCAGGACAACACAGCACCACTGCAACAGGGGCGGATCTAGACTTTTCCTATAGGGGGGGCGGTTTTAAAGTTATTCCGGACTCCTCCCCCTTCCAGTTCACTAGGCCCTAGTGATACACCATACATGCACTACTAACACACACACACACACACACACACACACACACACACACACACACACACACACTAGTGATACACACTACATACATAGATACATACATACAGCTCACTGCACGTCCCTGATACACACACACTACTAACAGACACTAGTGATACACAGCACACACTACTAACAGACACTAGTGATACACAGCACACACTACTAACAGACACTAGTGATACACAGCACACACAAGAGTCCCGTCCACCCAGCCCTCCTCCTCCATCTGTGCCCTGGCTGTCCCCAGCACAGCACACCGGCCGCGCTCTCATCACCAGCCACTCGCCTCCTGTCATCTCCACGCCCCTCACCTGTCGGGCCCTTGGTAAGGAGTCGGCATCCATCCATGCGATTCCTGGTCTGGGGCTTGGCTGCGGGGTAGTCAGACATGGTGACGGTAACTCCTCCGCGGCGCACAGGGAGGTGTGCTGCTGCCGCCGCCACAGTGGGTGGTTCCACACGGCGCGGTCGCAGCTGTTCTGCATGAATGTGGCCAGCATGGCCAGGTCCCGGATGTCGCGCACAGCTCCCCTAACCTCTGGCTCTGCTGGCCACAGGAATAACAAGTGTGCGGGGATAGGTCGGTGTGTTACGGGGTGCAATGGACTGGACATATACAGCAGCACTGGACATATGGCAGCAGAGGACACCACCACTGTGACTGGACTGATGCAGCACAAGACATCACCACTGGACTGATGCAGCACAACACAGCACCACTGGACTGGACTTATACAGCTACACTGGACATATGGCAGCAGAGGACACCACCACTGTGACTGGACTGATGCAGCATAAGACACTAGACTGGACTGAGCAGCACAAGACAGCACTGGAATCGCCACCCCACTTTCCCTCCCGCACAGACACTGAGGACGGAGACACGTCCTCTCGCTACACTCTCCAATGCCGGAGTGAAAATGGCGGCGATGCACAGCTCCTTATATGGAATCCAGAACCCGCAAGAACCCGACAGCAGGATGATGACGTTTAGCCTCGTTCTGGTTTCCGA
Source organism: Pseudophryne corroboree (assembly GCF_028390025.1). Taxonomy (NCBI): domain Eukaryota; kingdom Metazoa; phylum Chordata; class Amphibia; order Anura; family Myobatrachidae; genus Pseudophryne; species Pseudophryne corroboree. The sequence continues at coordinate 105,361,992 of NC_086445.1, read as the reverse complement.
GTCAGGTGTGAAAAACCAGAGCCGAGCTCGGGTAGTGAAGTCCGGTAGGGTTCGGTTCTCAGGGAACTGAACCTGCTCATCTCTAATTCAGACCCAGCAAATTTGTTAGCAGTTGGGCAAAACCATGTGCACTGCCGGTGGGGCAGATATAACATGTGCAGAGATAGTTAGATTTGGGTGGGGTGTGTTCAAACTGAAATCTGAATTGCAGTGTAAAAATAAAGCAGCTAGTATTCACCCTGCACAGAAACAAAATAACCCACCCAAATGTAACTCTCTCTGCACATGTTATATCCCCCCTCCCCCCGGAGTGCACATGGTTTTGCCCAGCTGATAACAAATTTGCTGCTGCGATCATCTCTGAATTACCCCCTGAGTGTCTTTTTGTGTGACTTTTTCCATTTAAATGCATGATATTTGCAACATGGTGCAAATAGGACGTGCAAGCTGCTTTTGCTGATTAAAATGATATGTGGCATGTCTATATTCTGTGTTTTACGAAATGGTACATTACAGTGTTCTCCTAATAAACCCTGTAACATAGCATTTCAAATGCAGATACAGCTGCAGTCGCACACAAAGTATAGGCATTCCGCAGAGTCCTTTTCGCATAGTGATGTGAATAAGATGCATTTCGGCAATAAGAGACGCCCAACGCTAACAGAGTTTCTCGGGACCTGTCAGGTCATTCACACCAGGCATCTCCCACTGCGTGCAGGATGGCGGCAAGATGTATGAGGACACACCTGTATGTACTGAACAACCACGTCTTTTTTTCCCCGCACTCCTGGGAATCTTTTGGCAAACTTTATGCACTATAAATATAGAAATAGGATTATACATTAATCTGACGCATGTTGCGTCAGATTAATGTATTAAAATACATTCTGTAAACTGAGCTGTATGCCGAGGAAGACCCATTGAGGTCCCAAGCATTTATTATTTATTTAACATTTATTTTAGCATATTCTATTGCGCTTTACGAATGGGTATAATAATTAGAGATGAGCGCCTGAAATTTTTCGGGTTTTGTGTTTTGGTTTTGGGTTCGGTTCCGCGGCCGTGTTTTGGGTTCGAACGCGTTTTGGCAAAACCTCACCGAATTTTTTTTGTCTGATTCGGGTGTGTTTTGGATTCGGGTGTTTTTTTCAAAAAACACTAAAAAACAGCTTAAATCATAGAATTTGGGGGTCATTTTGATCCCAAAGTATTATTAACCTCAAAAACCATAATTTACACTCATTTTCAGTCTATTCTGAATACCTCACACCTCACAATATTATTTTTAGTCCTAAAATTTGCACCGAGGTCGCTGTGTGAGTAAGATAAGCGACCCTAGTGGCCGACACAAACACCGGGCCCATCTAGGAGTGGCACTGCAGTGTCACGCAGGATGTCCCTTCCAAAAAACCCTCCCCAAACAGCACATGACGCAAAGAAAAAAAGAGGCGCAATGAGGTAGCTGTGTGAGTAAGATTAGCGACCCTAGTGGCCGACACAAACACCGGGCCCATCTAGGAGTGGCACTGCAGTGTCACGCAGGATGTCCCTTCCAAAAAACCCTCCCCAAACAGCACATGACGCAAAGAAAAAAAGAGGCGCAATGAGGTAGCTGACTGTGTGAGTAAGATTAGCGACCCTAGTGGCCGACACAAACACCGGGCCCATCTAGGAGTGGCACTGCAGTGTCACGCAGGATGTCCCTTCCAAAAAACCCTCCCCAATCAGCACATGATGCAAAGAAAAAGAAAAGAAAAAAGAGGTGCAAGATGGAATTGTCCTTGGGCCCTCCCACCCACCCTTATGTTGTATAAACAAAACAGGACATGCACACTTTAACCAACCCATCATTTCAGTGACAGGGTCTGCCACACGACTGTGACTGATATGACGGGTTGGTTTGGACCCCCCCCAAAAAAGAAGCAATTAATCTCTCCTTGCACAAACTGGCTCTACAGAGGCAAGATGTCCACCTCATCTTCACCCTCCGATATATCACCGTGTACATCCCCCTCCTCACAGATTATCAATTCGTCCCCACTGGAATCCACCATCTCAGCTCCCTGTGTACTTTGTGGAGGCAATTGCTGCTGGTCAATGTCTCCGCGGAGGAATTGATTATAATTCATTTTAATGAACATCATCTTCTCCACATTTTCTGGATGTAACCTCGTACGCCGATTGCTGACAAGGTGAGCGGCGGCACTAAACACTCTTTCGGAGTACACACTTGTGGGAGGGCAACTTAGGTAGAATAAAGCCAGTTTGTGCAAGGGCCTCCAAATTGCCTCTTTTTCCTGCCAGTATAAGTACGGACTGTGTGACGTGCCTACTTGGATGCGGTCACTCATATAATCCTCCACCATTCTATCAATGTTGAGAGAATCATATGCAGTGACAGTAGACGACATGTCCGTAATCGTTGTCAGGTCCTTCAGTCCGGACCAGATGTCAGCATCAGCAGTCGCTCCAGACTGCCCTGCATCACCGCCAGCGGGTGGGCTCGGAATTCTGAGCCTTTTCCTCGCACCCCCAGTTGCGGGAGAATGTGAAGGAGGAGATGTTGACAGGTCGCGTTCCGCTTGACTTGACAATTTTGTCACCAGCAGGTCTTTCAACCCCAGCAGACCTGTGTCTGCCGGAAAGAGAGATCCAAGGTAGGCTTTAAATCTAGGATCGAGCACGGTGGCCAAAATGTAGTGCTCTGATTTCAACAGATTGACCACCCGTGAATCCTTGTTAAGCGAATTAAGGGCTGCATCCACAAGTCCCACATGCCTAGCGGAATCGCTCCCTTTTAGCTCCTTCTTCAATGCCTCCAGCTTCTTCTGCAAAAGCCTGATGAGGGGAATGACCTGACTCAGGCTGGCAGTGTCTGAACTGACTTCACGTGTGGCAAGTTCAAAGGGCATCAGAACCTTGCACAACGTTGAAATCATTCTCCACTGCACTTGAGACAGGTGCATTCCACCTACTATATCGTGCTCAATTGTATAGGCTTGAATGGCCTTTTGCTGCTCCTCCAACCTCTGAAGCATATAGAGGGTTGAATTCCACCTCGTTACCACTTCTTGCTTCAGATGATGGCAGGGCAGGTTCAGTAGTTTTTGGTGGTGCTCCAGTCTTCTGTACGTGGTGCCTGTACGCCGAAAGTGTCCCGCAATTTTTCTGGCCACCGACAGCATCTCTTGCACGCCCCTGTCGTTTTTTAAAAAATTCTGCACCACCAAATTCAAGGTATGTGCAAAACATGGGACGTGCTGGAATTTGCCCATATTTAATGCACACACAATATTGCTGGCGTTGTCCGATGCCACAAATCCACAGGAGAGTCCAATTGGGGTAAGCCATTCCGCGATGATCTTCCTCAGTTGCCGTAAGAGGTTTTCAGCTGTGTGCGTATTCTGGAAAGCGGTGATACAAAGCGTAGCCTGCCTAGGAAAGAGTTGGCGTTTGCGAGATGCTGCTACTGGTGCCGCCGCTGCTGTTCTTGCGGCGGGAGTCCATACATCTACCCAGTGGGCTGTCACAGTCATATAGTCCTGACCCTGCCCTGCTCCACTTGTCCACATGTCCGTGGTTAAGTGGACATTGGGTACAACTGCATTTTTTAGGACACTGGTGAGTCTTTTTCTGACGTCCGTGTACATTCTCGGTATCGCCTGCCTAGAGAAGTGGAACCTAGATGGTATTTGGTAACGGGGGCACACTGCCTCAATAAATTGTCTAGTTCCCTGTGAACTAACGGCGGATACCGGACGCACGTCTAACACCAACATAGTTGTCAAGGACTCAGTTATCCGCTTTGCAGTAGGATGACTGCTGTGATATTTCATCTTCCTCGCAAAGGACTGTTGAACAGTCAATTGCTTACTGGAAGTAGTACAAGTGGGCTTACGACTTCCCCTCTGGGATGACCATCGACTCCCAGCGGCAACAACAGCAGCGCCAGCAGCAGTAGGCGTTACACGCAAGGATGCATCGGAGGAATCCCAGGCAGGAGAGGACTCGTCAGAATTGCCAGTGACATGGCCTGCAGGACTATTGGCATTCCTGGGGAAGGAGGAAATTGACACTGAGGGAGTTGGTGGGGTGGTTTGCGTGAGCTTGGTTACAAGAGGAAGGGATTTACTGGTCAGTGGACTGCTTCCGCTGTCACCCAAAGTTTTTGAACTTGTCACTGACTTATTATGAATGCGCTGCAGGTGACGTATAAGGGAGGATGTTCCGAGGTGGTTAACGACCTTACCCCTACTTATTACAGCTTGACAAAGGGAACACACGGCTTGACACCTGTTGTCCGCATTTCTGGTGAAATACCTCCACACCGAAGAGCTGATTTTTTTGGTATTTTCACCTGGCATGTCAACGGCCATATTCCTCCCACGGACAACAGGTGTCTCCCCGGGTGCCTGACTTAAACAAACCACCTCACCATCAGAATCCTCCTGGTCAATTTCCTCCCCAGCGCCAGCAACACCCATATCCTCCTCATCCTGGTGTACTTCAACACTGACATCTTCAATCTGACTATCAGGAACTGGACTGCGGGTGCTCCTTCCAGCACTTGCAGGGGGCGTGCAAATGGTGGAAGGCGCATGCTCTTCACGTCCAGTGTTGGGAAGGTCAGGCATCGCAACCGACACAATTGGACTCTCCTTGTGGATTTGGGATTTCGAAGAATGCACAGTTCTTTGCTGTGCTGCTTTTGCCAGCTTGAGTCTTTTCATTTTTCTAGCGAGAGGCTGAGTGCTTCCATCCTCATGTGAAGCTGAACCACTAGCCATGAACATAGGCCAGGGCCTCAGCCGTTCCTTGCCACTCCGTGTGGTAAATGGCATATTGGCAAGTTTACGCTTCTCCTCCGACAATTTTATTTTAGGTTTTGGAGTCCTTTTTTTACTGATATTTGGTGTTTTGGATTTGACATGCTCTGTACTATGACATTGGGCATCGGCCTTGGCAGACGACGTTGCTGGCATTTCATCGTCTCGGCCATGACTAGTGGCAGCAGCTTCAGCACGAGGTGGAAGTGGATCTTGATCTTTCCCTAATTTTGGAACCTCAACATTTTTGTTCTCCATATTTTAATAGGCACAACTAAAAGGCACCTCAGGTAAACAATGGAGATGGATGGATTGGATACTAGTATACAATTATGGACGGGCTGCCGAGTGCCGACACAGAGGTAGCCACAGCCGTGAACTACCGCACTGTACTGTGTCTGCTGCTAATATATAGACTGGTTGATAAAGAGATAGTATACTCGTAACTAGTATGTATGTATAAAGAAAGAAAAAAAAAACACGGTTAGGTGGTATATACAATTATGGACGGGCTGCCGAGTGCCGACACAGAGGTAGCCACAGCCGTGAACTACCGCACTGTACTGTGTCTGCTGCTAATATATAGACTGGTTGATAAAGAGATAGTATACTCGTAACTAGTATGTATGTATAAAGAAAGAAAAAAAAACCACGGTTAGGTGGTATATACAATTATGGACGGGCTGCCGAGTGCCGACACAGAGGTAGCCACAGCCGTGAACTACCGCACTGTACTGTGTCTGCTGCTAATATAGACTGGTTGATAAAGAGATAGTATACTCGTAACTAGTATGTATGTATAAAGAAAGAAAAAAAAACCACGGTTAGGTGGTATATACAATTATGGACGGGCTGCCGAGTGCCGACACAGAGGTAGCCACAGCCGTGAACTACCGCACTGTACTGTGTCTGCTGCTAATATATAGACTGGTTGATAAAGAGATAGTATACTCGTAACTAGTATGTATGTATAAAGAAAGAAAAAAAAACCACGGTTAGGTGGTATATACAATTATGGACGGGCTGCCGAGTGCCGACACAGAGGTAGCCACAGCCGTGAACTACCGCACTGTACTGTGTCTGCTGCTAATATATAGACTGGTTGATAAAGAGATAGTATACTCGTAACTAGTATGTATGTATAAAGAAAGAAAAAAAAACCACGGTTAGGTGGTATATACAATTATGGACGGGCTGCCGAGTGCCGACACAGAGGTAGCCACAGCCGTGAACTACCGCACTGTACTGTGTCTGCTGCTAATATATAGACTGGTTGATAAAGAGATAGTATACTCGTAACTAGTATGTATGTATAAAGAAAGAAAAAAAAACCACGGTTAGGTGGTATATACAATTATGGACGGGCTGCCGAGTGCCGACACAGAGGTAGCCACAGCCGTGAACTACCGCACTGTACTGTGTCTGCTGCTAATATATAGACTGGTTGATAAAGAGATAGTATACTCGTAACTAGTATGTATGTATAAAGAAAGAAAAAAAAACCACGGTTAGGTGGTATATACAATTATGGACGGGCTGCCGAGTGCCGACACAGAGGTAGCCACAGCCGTGAACTACCGCACTGTACTGTGTCTGCTGCTAATATAGACTGGTTGATAAAGAGATAGTATACTCGTAACTAGTATGTATGTATAAAGAAAGAAAAAAAAACCACGGTTAGGTGGTATATACAATTATGGACGGGCTGCCGAGTGCCGACACAGAGGTAGCCACAGCCGTGAACTACCGCACTGTACTGTGTCTGCTGCTAATATAGACTGGTTGATAAAGAGATAGTATACTACTAATATTATATATACTGGTGGTCAGGTCACTGGTCACTAGTCACACTGGCAGTGGCACTCCTGCAGCAAAAGTGTGCACTGTTTAATTTTAATATAATATTATGTACTCCTGGCTCCTGCTATAACCTATAACTGGCACTGCAGTAGTGCTCCCCAGTCTCCCCCACAATTATAAGCTGTGTGAGCTGAGCAGTCAGACAGATATATAATATATATAGATGATGCAGCACACTGGCCTGAGCCTGAGCAGTGCACACAGATATGGTATGTGACTGACTGAGTCACTGTGTGTATCGCTTTTTTCAGGCAGAGAACGGATATATTAAATAAACTGCACTGTGTGTCTGGTGGTCACTCACTATATAATATATTATGTACTCCTGGCTCCTGCTATAACCTATAACTGGCACTGCAGTAGTGCTCCCCAGTCTCCCCCACAATTATAAGCTGTGTGAGCTGAGCAGTCAGACAGATATATATAATATTATATATAGATAATAGATGATGCAGCACACTGGCCTGAGCCTGAGCAGTGCACACAGATATGGTATGTGACTGAGTCACTGTGTGCTGTGTATCGCTTTTTTCAGGCAGAGAACGGATTATAAATAAAACTGGTGGTCACTATCAGCAAAACTCTGCACTGTACTGAGTACTCCTAATGCTCCCCAAAATTAGTAAATCAAGTGTCTCTCTAATCTATTCTAAACGGAGAGGACACCAGCCACGTCCTCTCCCTATCAATCTCAATGCACGTGTGAAAATGGCGGCGACGCGCGGCTCCTTATATAGAATCCGAGTCTCGCGATAGAATCCGAGCCTCGCGAGAATCCGACAGCGTCATGATGACGTTCGGGCGCGCTCGGGTTAACCGAGCAAGGCGGGAAGATCCGAGTCGCTCGGACCCGTGAAAAAAAACATGAAGTTCTGGCGGGTTCGGATTCAGAGAAACCGAACCCGCTCATCTCTAATAATAATAAGAGAGTAAGAGGCAGGTGCACAATTGCCAGATGTAAGAGCACAATGTTTTATATGTACACACTACAGCTGGCCTTTGGTTACTAATGCATATGTCCTATGTATCAGGAATAAATTATGGGGATGAGAATTAAGCAGCCTGGGTAAACTACTTCCGCATATGAACGTGTTTTATATCTTCCATGCTTCCATTGCAGTCTGACTTCTACCCCTGGATGCCCAATAATCCCACATCCTTGAAATGCCCCCCTCCCACAGCTAAGGGCATCAGCACAATGCAGAGTATCCTGGATGCATTGCCAGATGTAAACATTACTGCCGCGTTCCTAGCTTCGCTGGTCACTGCTGAATCGACACATGTGGTGAGTTACTGGGATCAGCATAGAAAATAGCAAGTGAGGGGAGGATTCCGCACAGACCTGATCCACTTGGTTCATGAATAACAGGAAAATGGTTGAGACCAACGATTATAGGACAGGTACTGTTATTTAGTACAGATAGCTATTTGTTGGTGGTGCACCTAAGAGTCATGTATTATAACATGTGGAGAGAGAGAGAGAGATAGAGAGAGAGAGAGAGAGAGAGAGAGAGAGAGAGAGAGAGAGAGAGAGAAGACTTTTGCTGGGGCACTCTTTTTTAAATCATAGTTTTATTAAAATGTAGTTTTATTGGTATACATTAAAACTGGATGTTTCACATCCACCAAACAGAGCAACTGTACTTCTTAAGCAGGCATCACATATATCACAATAATATACATGTACAAAGGCAAACAATAAAAAACAAATGTGCACACATTAAGACAATTAATCAAAAGGCAGATTCTTGTAAAACATACAGTATGAAGAATTTCCAAAGAATACAGAAAAAATATATAGAAATGCAGAAAAAAAATAATATATATATATATATATATATATATATATACATACTGTATACAAAGATTGCAAACAATTCTAATGATGTAACAGCTAGTGTTGTGGGTGATTTTCAATAGTGGATGTTAATCACTTCGTACAGTACTGTATATGACTGTGTTTATTGGTCATAAAGAATTTTTTGTACATTAAACATATAGTTAGACAGACAATTAGACAATGTGCTGTTTAAAAGGCAAGAATATTGGATTATTTGGGAATATCTTATCATATAAGCTAAATAGCAATGATGGGTTTATCAATTAAGGTTCCCAATTAGGCACAGATTAATATGATATAGTAGTTTACAGTATGTATCCTTAAGGTAATACCACTAGATCGGTAAGCATAATCAAGAAAGTTTGAGTATAAAATGGACTGAGTGGGTCCCTAATCCACTTCTACTGCCCACTCGTGTGTTGCTGTGAACAGTGAATGAGTGGGTGAGAGTCTATAGAGAATAATATTATACTGAGTGAAAGAAAGATCTAGTATCTGCTTTTGCATGTATGACCCGGATGTACCCCCTTAAGAGAACCAGTGCAGGGAGCACGTCCAAATCCCCACACAATGAGATGTACCCCCTTAAGAGAACCAGTGCAGGGAGCACGTCCAAATCCCCACACAATGAGATGTACCCCCTTAAGAGAACCAGTGCATGGAGCACGTCTAAATCCCCACACAATGAGAGTCCCCTTGACAAGGATAAAATATTTAAGTTATATAACAGTTAGACAGCTGACTTAAAGCAGAGATTTCTGCAAGGGGATGGTGTGGAGATAGGCTTGAAAGTAGTATCTACACAAATAAGTATTCACAATGTTAGATTTCTGATACATAAAGAATTATAATGATTAATACATAAGTTTACTAAAAAAAATTATATACTTATCAGAAATTCTGTGCCTAGTGTCCTAGGTCCTGTGCACAGGACCTGCCCCTCCTGCTTAGACACTCGTTTCGTCAAGGGTTGGCTTGTTCTCGAATATGCTCCTTGATCTAGAGGTATTACTTTAAGGATTCTGTACATACAATACATCTGTTGTAAACTATTATATCATATTAATCTGTGTCTAATTGGGAACCTCAATTGATGAACCCATCATTGCTAATTAGCTTATATGATAAGGTATTCCCAAATGATCTAATATTTTCGCCTTTTAAACAACACATTGTCTAATTGTCTGTCTAATTTTATGTTTAATGTACAAAACATTCTTCATGACCAATAAACACAGCCACTATTGAAAATCACCCACAACACTGGCTGTTACATAATTCACGTTTTTTTGCAATCTTTGTGTATACAGTGGGGCAAAAAAGTATTTGGACAGCTACCAATCGTGCAAGTTGATCCACTTGAAAAGATGAGAGAGGTCTGTAATTTCCATCATAGGTACACTTCAACTGTGAGAGACAGAATCTGAACACCCTCCCCCCCCCCCCCAGGAAATCACATTGTATGATTTTTTAAACAATTTACTTGTATATTCTTGTGGAAAATAATAAATATTTGGACACCTACCAAGCAGCAAGATTTCTGGCTCTCACAGACCTGTTACTTCTTCTTTAAGAAGCTCTTCTATCCTCCACTTGTTACCTGTATTAATGACACCTGTTTGAACTGGTTATCTGTATAAAAGACACCTGTCCACACCCTCAAACAGTCAGACTGCTACCTCTCCACCATGGCCAAGACCAGAGAGCTGTCTAAGGACACCAGGGACAAAATTGTAGAGCTGCACAAGGCTGGGATGAGCTACTCGACAATAGGCAAGCAGCTTGGTGAGAAGAGATCAACTGTTGACACAAGTATTAAAAAATGGAAGAAATACAAGATCACTGACAATCTCCCTCGACCTGGGGCTCCATGCAAGATCTCAGCTCGTTGGGTATCAATGATCTTGAGAACGGTGAGGAATCAGCCCAGAACTATATGGGGGGACCTGGTCAATGACCTCAAGAGAGCTGGGACCACAGTCACAAAGGTTACCATTAGTAACACACTACGTCGTCATGGATTGAAATCCTGCAGCGCCCGAAAGGTCCCCCTGCTTAAGCCAGCACATATCCAGGCCCGTCTAAAGTTTGCCAGTGACCATCTGGATGATCCAGAGGAAGATTGGGAGAATGTAATGTGGTCAAGTGAGAGCAAAATCAAACTTTTTGGTATAAACTCCACTCGCCGTGTTTGGAGGGAGAGGAATGATGAATGGCATCCCAAGAACACCATACCCACTGTGAAGAATGGGGGTGGAAACATCATGCTTTGGGGCTGCTTTTCTGCAAAGGGGACAGGACAACTGATCCATATTAAGGAGAGGATGAATGGGGCCATGTATCGTGAGATTTTGGGTAAAAACCTCCTTCCCTCAGTAAGAGCATTGAAGATGGAACGTGGCTGAGTCTTCCAGCATGACAATGACCCAAAACAAACCGCCCAGGCAACTAAGGAATAAGAAGCATTTCAAGGTCCTGGAGTGGACCAGCCAGTCTTCAGACCACAACCCAATAGAAAATCTGTGGAGGGAGTTGAAAGTCCGTGTTGCCCAGCGACAGCCCCAAAACATGACAGATCTAGAGAAGATCTGCATGGACGAGTGGGCCAAAATACCTGCTACAGTGTGTACAAACCTGGTCAAGAACTACAGGAAACGTTTGACCTCTGTAATTGCCAACCGAGGTAATATTACAAAGTATTGAGTTAAACTTTTTGATTGTCCAAATATTTATTTTCCGCAAGAATATACAAATAAATTGTTTCAAAATCATACAATGTGATTTCCTAGTTTTTTTTTTCCAGATTCTGTCTCTCACAGTTGAAGTGTACCTATGATGGAAATTACAGACCTCTCTCATCTTTTTAAGTAAGTCAACTTGCACAATCGGTGGCTGTCCAGATATTTTTTTGCCCCACTGTATGCATGTATGTATGTATGTATGTATGTATGTATGTATGTATATATATATATATATATATATATATATGAAGAATAGCGCCTAGTATGTATACCTAATAAGGCACTCTAGTAGCAGTTTACAAGGAATACATTTCTAGAACTCCTTTTGGTTAGGCACGACACACCTCATACGTGAGTGAGTGGCAGCTTTTAAACAGTATAAAGATAAAGATAGAGCAAATAGAATAAAACAGCGCCTACTAGCATCGGCTAATAAATTGTTACCGTTTTTAATTTACCCTCAGATCAAATATTGGAACCAGCATAGTTCCTAAACGTTTTAGCCTCTGTAAAAAATTCACAAACTCCACACACTATGTTGCTTTTATCTCTTTTTTACATGTCCTGCCTCTAAGAGTCATCAGCCTGAAAGCTTTTCAAGCTAAGTTGCTACTTTATTGGTTTATTTTATCACTTTACCTGAGCTCACAGGTTCTTTCACCGACACTAGTAGGCGCTGTTTTACTCTTTTTGCTCTCTCTCTCTCTCTCTCTCTCTCTCTCTCTCTATATATATATATATATATATATATATAAGCATGTAGAAATCCGCACAAATCCGTATATCAGTAGCACAACCAGGTGGTGCTCAACTCCAAAGAAAAATTCCAATAGACAGTCAATATATACAGTATATTAGATATATTGTGCATTTCTACATTTTTTTTCTGTATTCTTTCTACTGTGTGCACATTTGTTTGTTTATTGTTTGCCTTTGTACATGTATATTATTGTGATATCTGTAATGTTCACTTAAGAAGTACAGTTGCCCTGTTTTTTCGGTGATGTGAAACATACAGTTTTAATGTATACCAATAAAACTACATTTTAATAAAACTATGATTTAAAAAAGAATGCCCCAGCAAAAGAGTCCTCTCTCTCTCTCTCTCTCTCTCTCTCTCTCTCTCTCTCTCTCTCTCCACATGTTATAACACATGACTCTTGGGTGCACCACCAACTAATAGCTATCTGTACTAAATAACAGTACCTGTCCTATAGTAATCGTTGGCCAAGGTGCATGGGGAGCTAGTTGTGGGAGCTACGGCAGAGTGTGAGGATCGGGGTGGTGGTGTGAGGAGGTGCTGATTCCAAAGGGGAGGTCATTTAGCTGGGGGAGAGGAGAGGTGTCTGGGCAGCCAGTTAGAGCTGTGACGATAGAGATGGGGCATTCCTACAGATTTCACCCGCCTAGCAGCAATATATAACACATTCCCCAGGAAAGGAATCCAAATCTGCTGTATATATAGATCTATATAAATGCTCCATCCATTCATGTACATACAGATCTGTGTAATGTGGTGACTGATGAATGGAATTAGTGCATGATAACATCTATAAATCTTCCATTTATACAATTTCCCATCATCTTTAGATACTATTTGGAGATTACCCAGATGTGCGTTTTACAGAAAAGATCCCGCAGAAGTTCATTAAGGATTTCCAAAACAAGCTGGCGGAAATTTCCAAGTCCATTAATGAGCGGAACAAAAGCATGGATTTGCCGTATCCCTACTTGGACCCAAAAAAGATTGAGAACAGTGTCACTGCCTAACATTAATAGAAGCTGTTTATCTACTGGTTGTGTCTGAATTTCCAATCCATTTTTCATGTCTCCTTATTCAGAGTCTGTCGCCTCAGCCCCCTTCCCTTCACGTACCTGAGTCAGATGTGGCTGGAATACGAGTGCAGGCGTGGCTTCATTGTGCATAGTGTAAATGTTAAAATCCACAGTACATAGGCTTACCATATCATACCTCTGCAAAAGAGGGACAGCTTCACGCACTTCTAGTGTACGGCCTGAATTAGAGAGCATGGCCTTATGAATAGGGGGCGTGACCTTGTGACAAGAGCTGTGATCTCAAGCCACTCCCCTGTTTTCATCACTATGGATGCATGAACAGAGCTCAGTGACCTGCTGGCCATGCCCCCTGTACCTCTCTGCCGGGGAATAGACACTGTGCGCATGCACACAGCATCTATTCACCGCTGCTCTGCCCAGAGCAGTGAGTGACAGAGGGGATCTCCCATCTGCCCCCCCCCCCCCCTCCCCATCGCAGTGTCCCGTGGGTGGGACAACAAGACAGACAGTGAAAAACGGGACTGTCCCACCAAAACCAGGACAGTTGGGAGGCATGCCATATTATCCCTTTAAACGGGACACCAATGAATTACACAGGTTCTGGGGTTCAGTATGACATCTTGGCATCCGAAAATGGCGACACGTTTGGGGGATAAGTGTGCTAACCCACCTCTAGTGGGGTGGCGGCTATGGCTCACCACCCCACTAGTGCCTTACCTAATCCCCCTGTGATGTCTAAACCGGATCTGTAGCTGCTTAAAACCAGGTGAAATGCAGCTTTGTAGTCAGCCAGCCATATAACCTGTGTACTGTAATTCATGACTGTCCTGGTTTAAAGGGATAGTATGGTAAGCCTAGCAGTAGCAGTAGACAATTTAAGCACATTACAGTTAATGGTCAGATAGTGCAAAACAGTTCCCAAGTGGATTATATCATCTGAAATGTAAACCTAACCAGATGTAAAATGGAATTTGTTATCATTATTTTTTGTTATGAGAACAGTTAAAATATTTGAGCAGTGTTCCCCAGCTGTGTGAAGCATTCTCTATATTTGTATAACGAGTGTGCACTGCAGTGTAACGTGTCTTTTAAAACACTATTCGAGCTGTGTCAGTGCATATGCATATATCTGTGTGCTTTCACCTTGTGCAACCAATCAGACGCAATCATCATCATCATCAGTCTGCAAATTACACCGGCGTTATAGCTTCCGCATGTCAGACCGCTACAGGCAACTACATTTGTCGCTTTTCACTTCCCATTTTAGTTGTAATTTATGACTACACGCTCTACCCACAACCTTACTGCACTTTGGACATGTCTACACGCCCACTTCCTTCATCTGCACGCCAGTTCCACCCCCCTGTCTCAGCCCCCTATTTGCACACTCTTTTTGTACTCCGGATGAATGGCTGTAAAAAGACACCCATTGTAAAAAGACACGCACACACACACACACACACACACACACACACACACACACACACACACACACACACACACACACACACACACACACACACAACACACACACACACACACACACACGTGCAACCTGCAGCAGGAAAAAGACGCTAAATGCATATAGTGTTCGTTTGACTCTGAATAAGGCCCTGTATGATTTGGTAATTCCTATATAGTAAATTACCTCAACAAATTTGTGACACAATTAAAAAATGAAAAAATGAATTAGGATGAAGTATTTTTGTTAAATCCATTCTTTCTTAATTGTTAACTGTCCCAGAAGGTCTGGGAGAGTACTGAATTTTGGGGTCCTTTCTTGCCTCCCGATAGAGCTGACCAGTCTCCCGGTGCCGCCCACTTCCCAACTGAAGTGGACGGCCGGGATGACGCCTTTAGATGTGAACTGCCTCATCCTAGCCCCTTCCCTACTGTAAAATACTGAGAATCACATTTTTGAACAGCGGTGAGCAAGGTGAGCCCCACCACCTGCTGCAAAGCAGTGCCCATATGATAGGGTTGCCACCTCCAGGACTTTCTTTTTTGGGACGTCTGCAAGATGCTTTGTTGATAGGAGAAGGAAGGGTGAGGACACCTGCTCTTTATCATGTGGGGCATGAAGAGGAAAACTTCAGTACAACTCTGCTACGCGATGTGTCCACTTACATCTTTGCTTTTTTACATATTTGGCACAACATGCAAAACACGGCTAAGCTGTTTTTTACGAGTAGCGAGTGGATGAATTTGAAATTTTTTGTTTGCCATAATAGAATATGTATAAAGTAACATATTAAAGAAGCAAATTAAGAAAAATCACAAGGCATGGCTAAATCTCTGAGTCTATGGCATGCAAAACCGTCCCATACATGGCGGGATATAGCAAAGATGTATGTAGACACATCTGGTACAGTATATCAAAACCACTGGCTATATACAGATGTGTCCACTTACATCTTTGCTATTTTACTCAATTTGGCACAATGGCTAAACCGTTTTTCACGAGTAGCGAGTGGATGGATTTTAACATTTTTGTTTGCCGTAATACAATATGTATAAAGTAACATATTGAAGAAGCAAATGAAGAATGTAACTTTGTCACTTCTCCTATGGGGCTACATTTAGCCAATTACAGAATGTATACAGTAAGATTATAGGGGGTCATTCCGAGTTGATCGCTCGCTAGCTGTTTTTAGCAGCCGGGCAAATGCATAGTCGCCGCCCACAGGGGAGTGTATTTTCGCTTTGCAAGTGTGCGAACACCTGTGCAGCCGAGCACTACAAAAACATTTTGTGCAGTTTCTGAGTAGGTCTGAACTTAATTGTGATCACTTCAGCCTGTCTGGTCCCGGAAATTGACGTCAGGCACCCACCCTGCAAACGATTGGACACGCCTGCATTTTTCCAAACACTCCAAGAAAATGGTCAGTTGACACCCATAAACGCCTTCTTCCTGTCAATCTTCTTGCGATCGGCTGTGCAAATGGATTCTTCGTTGAATCCATCATCCAGCAACGATCCACTTTGTACCTGTATGATGCACCTGTGCATTGCGGTGCATACGCATGCGCAGTAGTGACCTGATCACTGCGCGTGCGATTAGGTCGGAATGACCACCATAATCGAGTATTCTACATACTGCAGCGATCTCTAGTTTCATTGGTTGTGAACGAGATAATAGGACTGGGAAATTATACAGAACTGGTGATGTGTCATGTACAGTAATTCTCCTATGAGATAAATCATCCTATTTAACAAGGGAGAAATCGGATTTCATATGTCCGGGGATAAGTTGCTCACAGACATAGTGAATTGGTGTATGCGAGTGGTTGCCCTGGAAGCCCAGGTAACTGATCTAGAGCAAACCGTTATGCGACTGAGGGAGATTCACAATCTCGAGCAGAGCTTAGATAGAATGGTGGAGGAGTTGCACGGGGGCCACCGGTAGACGAGGATGAGGATAATCAGGTAGCTAGCTGGGTCACGGTTAGATGGAAGAAGAAGAGGGAGAGACAGGACATCTCCGATCTGCCAAACCCCAATAAATTCACCCAATTGGATGAAGATTCTGGCGAGAGCAGTGAGGAAATGACGGCAATGGAGGAGACCGTTCCCTCTAGCAACCGTAGGAGCGGTCCCTCCAGGACAAAGGGAACAAAAGAAAGCGAGGTACCTAGCCAGATTGTGGTGGTAGGGGATTCTATTTTCAAGAGAACAGACAGGGCAATCTGCTACCCGGACTGTGATCGCCGTACAGTCTGTTGTCTCCCAGGTGCTCGGGTACGGCACATTGTGGACTGGGCAGAAAGATTGTTGGGAAGGGCCGGGAATGACCTGGTGGTCTTGATGCACGTTGGCACCAACGACAAAGTTAATGGTAGGTGGGGACCTAGGCCAAAAATTAAAGGCAAGGACATCTAAGGTAATATTCTCTGAAATATTACCTGTGTCACGCGCTAGTCCAGGGAGTCCGAGGGAGATTAGGGATGTAAATGTGTGGCTCAGGGACTGGTGCAGTAAAGAGGGGTTTGTGTTCTTAGAACACTGGGCAGACTTCTCAGTCAGGCGCCATCTTTTTTCCACAATGGATTGCACCTGAATGAGGAGGGGGCAGCGGTGTTGGGGGGGGGGGAGGATGGTTAGAAGGTTGGAGGAGATTTTAAACTAGGTGCCTGGGGGGAGGGATTAGAAAGAATTGGTGGGACAACTAGAGAGCGAAGAAAAATGGGATGTATAAAGTATAATGAGGGTGGAGAGGGGGAAGGAGAAAAATAGTCAGCGATGGTAATTTAAGGGAAACTCAGATTCCTAAGGAAACGTTATCCACAACAAAACTCACGGATCATGGAATTACCAAATTTAAGTGTATGATTACAAATGCAAGAAGCCTAACAAGTAAAATGGGGGAATTAGAAACAATTGCACTTAATGACCAATTTGATATAATAGGCATTACAGAGACATGGTGGGACGATTCACACGACTGGGCGGCAAACATGGAGGGGTTCACCCTCTTCAGGAGAGATAGGACTAATAAAAAGGGAGGGGGTGTTTGTCTATATGTTAAACCTTTCTTAAAACCATATTTAAAGGAAGTCATTTACGAGGGGACTGGAGATAACGTGGAGTCATTGTTGGTTGAGATTTCGAGTGGGGGTAAAGATACAAAAACATTTCTAATAGGGACATGCTATAAACCGCCAGATATTAGTGTGTCTGACGAATTACTACTCTGGCAGCAAATCGAAAAAGCTGCAGGTATGGGGGACGTCATTATTGTTGGGGACTTTAATTACCCAGACATAAACTGGAACACCGAAGCAGTAAATTAGGGGCAATAGGTTCTTAAACATGCTAAAAGATCACTACTTGACCCAGGTAATCGGGGAACCAACTAGGCATAGGGCTATACTGGACCGAGTACTAACTAATAATGAGGAAATAATATCAAATACTAAAGTAGGGGAGACCCTAGGAAATAGCAATCACAATATGATCACATTCGATATCAGCTTCCAAAAACAACAATTTAAGGGTCTAACTAAAACTTTTAACTTTAAGAAAGCTAATTTAATATTGCTGAAACAAGCAATGAGGTCCATCAATTGGGAAATTGTATTGCATGGTAAGAATACTGCTGAAATGTGGGATGTTTTTACAACTATGCTAAATAAGTACACTCATTTGTATATTCCCAAAGTCAATTCTCAAATTAAGGGAGCTTGGGGTAGGGGACACTATTTGTACTTGGGTGAATAATTGGCTGTTCAATAGGGAACAGCGAGTGGGGATTAATGGGATGTACTCTGAATGGGCTACAGTGCTCAGTGGAATATACTACAGGGTTCAGTACTCGGACCATTGTTGTTTAACATATTCATTAATGACCTAGGAGAGGGACTGGAAAGCACAGTATCAATTTTCGCAGATGATACTAAGCTACAGTATGTAGAGTAAATAATTCAGACAAGGATGTTGAATCTCTACAGAATGACTTATCTAGACTTGAGGTCTGGGCGGCTAAAAGGAGAATGAGGTTCAATACAGACAAATGTAAAGTTATGCACTTTGGGACTAAGAACAATCAGGCAGCCTATAAACTTAATGGGGAAAATGTAGGGATAACAGTAGTTGAAAAAGATTTGGGAGTGCTCATCGACAATAAACTTGGTAGCAGTACGCAATGTCAAAATGCAGCAACAAAAGCAAATAAGGTGTTAGCATGCATAAAATGGGGAATGGAGACAAGGGATGAGAGTGTAATCCTGCCACTGTATAAATCATTGGTGCGGCCACACCTGGAATATTATGTACAGTTCTGGGCATCCCACTATAAAAAAGATATCTTGGAACTCGAAAAGGTTCAGAGGCGAGCCACCAAACTGGTTAAGGGGTTAGAGGCACTGGATTATGAGGAAAGACTTAAAAGGTTAGATTTGTTTACACTGGAAAAGAGGCGACTGAGAGGAGACATTATTAATATTTTTAAATACATTAGGGGACAATACAAGGATTTAGCAAATGATTTGTTTATAAAAAAAAAACACTACATAGGACAGGAGGACACCCCCTGAGGTTAGAAGAAAAAAAATTCCATACACAATGGAGAAAAGGATACTTCACAGTAAGAACAGTAAAGATTTGGAATTCTTTGCCAGAGAAGGTAGTAATGGTGGACTCAATCAATAAGTTTAAAAATGGATTAGATAAATTCCTAGCGGAAAAAAATATCCAAGGATACAGCATTTAATTAAGATTAAAAAAAAACAAAAAAAAAAACACATTTATTATACAGGTTGAACTCGCCCCCAAAGATTCATAAACTAATCTATGCGCACGCGACATAGGCATGCGCCCAAAAATGGGTGTGGTCACGTACCAGAGTGGCCGTGGTCACGCACCAGAGGGGCATGGCCACTGAAAATGGGGCATGCTGACATGACACGCCACATGTTTCACGTCACAATGGAAACATTCTTTTCAATTGCACACGCACCTTACCTGTATGATGGTTTCTCACAATGTGGAACCTCTGGAGAAATGTATTCTCTAAGGCAGACGGTGTCTTCAGTCAGTATTCACTATTCGTGTAGGAGATCACATCGTCCAGAAGATGCCTGGTTTTGTAGGAATATTAAGAAGGTCAGCATTGTACAACAGCGGTTCAAACAGACTCACATCCTGCCCCCTGCATCTCTCAGCCACACCATCTCCGGCCTCCGTCTCTCATGCCCACTATCTCCCACCTTTGTCTCTCAGTCACACATCTTCTCCCCCTATGTCGTCACTCTGCACACCATCACCTCCCCCTGCATCGTCACTCTGCACATCATCACCCCCTGCGACGTCTTTCAGTATACCATCACCTACTCCGAGTCATCTCTCTGCACACCATCACCTCTCCCTGCGTCGTCACTCAGCACACCATCATCTCCCACTGCATCGTCACTCAGCACACCATCAGCTAACCCCTGTGTCATCTCTCAGCACACCATCACCTACCCACTGTGTCATCAGTCAGCACACCATCACCTACCCCCTGTGTCGTCAATCAGCACACAATCACCAACCCCCTGTGTCATCTCTCAGCACACCATCACCAACCCCCTGTTTTGTCACTCAGCACACCATCAACTATCCCGTGTCGTCACTCAGCACACTATCACCTACCCCCTGTGTCGTCACTCAGCACACCATCACCTACCCCCTCTGTCATCACTCAGCACACCATCACCTACCCCCTCTGTCATCACTCAGCACACCATCACCTACCCCCTGTGTCATCACTCAGCACACCATCACCTGCCCCCTGTGTCATCACTCAGCAAACCATCACCTACCCTCTGTGTCGTCAATCAGCACACAACCACATTTTAAGTCTCCCAGTGTCTCCCTTCCATGTCTTAGTGTATCTCTATTCCCCCTTTTCTATGTCTCCCAGAGTCTCTACCCCTTAAGTGTCTCTCTCCCTCCTCTAGTCTTATCAGTGTGTTAACTCTCACCCCCTCCCAGGGCCAGTGCAAGGTTTCTCAGCACCCTAGGCAAACAGTCTGCCAACTTCTCCCCCTCCACAACCACATTCCACCACATCATACTTGCCTACCTGACCCTCTCCATGAGGGAGAAAATTCTCTGTTCCTGGACTTTCCTGGTAATTTATGATTGCCATCACCTGTGGTGAGCTAGTTAATTGATAAGAAAGGTGTTTCACCACAGGTGATGGCAATCATACATTACCAGGAAAGTCCAGGAACAGAGCATTTTCTCCCTCATGGAGAGGGTCAGGTAGGCAAGTATGCACCACATACATGCACCAATACCCACTTTCCAGCTCCCCCTGGTATAAAGACGGCTTCTTAAACAGCCGCAGTTGTCAGATACTGAAACAACCCCTCCAAACGTTTTGACAACAACCTACTATGTGCAATATTTTGTGAGGACCCTCATTTATGCTGGATAGTGAGGACACCCTTGCATGTAGGGAAGGCGGCACGGACAAAGGCAGGCCACATATATATATATATATATATATATATATGTATATATACATACATACATTGCATCTGGAAAGTATTCACAGCGCTTCACTCATTTTTGCAAATTAATAAAAAAAGAAAAAAAAAAAGAAATCACGTGCATAAATATTCACAGCCTTTGCCACGAAGCTCAAAACTGAGCTCAGGTGCATCCTGTTTCCACTGATCATCCTTGAGATGTTGCTACAGCTTAATTGGAGTCCACCTGTGATAAATTCAGTTGATTGGACATGATTTGGAAAGGCACACACCTGTCTATATAAGATCCCACACCTGACAGTGCATGTCTGAGCACAAACCAAGCATGCAGTCAAAGGAATTGTCTGTAGACCTCCGAGACAGGTTTGTCTCGAGGCACAATTCTGGGGAAGGGTACAGAAAAATATCTGTAAATGGAAAAAGTTCAGAACCACCAGGACTCTTCCTAGATCTGGCCTGCCATCTAAACTGAGCGATCGGGGAGGAAGAGCCCTAGTCCGGGAGGTGGCCAAGAACCCGATGGTCACTCATTAGCATTCCTCTGTAGAGAGAGGAGAACCTTCCAGAAGGACAACCATCTCTGTAGCAATCCACCAAACAGACCTGTATGGTAGAGTGGCTAGACGGAAGCCACTCCTTAGTAAAAAGTACATAGCAGCCCACCTGGAGTTTGCCAATATGCACCTGAAGGACTCCCAGACCATGAGAAACAAAATTCTCTGGTCTGATGAGGCAAAGATTGAACTCTTTGGCGGGAATGCCAGGAGTCATGTTTGGAGGAAACCAGGCACCGCTCATCACCAGGCAAGTGTCATCCCTACAGTGAAGCATGGGAATGTTTTTCAGCGGCAGGAACTGGGAGACTAGTCAGGATAGAGAGAACGATGAATGCAGCAATGTACAGAGATATCCTGGATAAAAACCTGCTCCAGAGTGCTCTTGACCTCAGACTGGGGCGACTGTCCATCTTTCAGCAGGACAACGACTCTAAGCACACAGCCAAGATATCAAAGAAGTGGCTTCAGGACAACTCTGTGAATGTCCCTGAGTGGTCCAGCCAGAGCCCAGACTTGAATCCAATTGAACATCTCTGAAGATATCTGAAAATGGCTGTGTACCTACGCTTCCCATCCAACATGATGGAGCATGAGAGGTGCTGCAAAGAGGAATGGGCTAAACTGCCCAAAAATAGGTGTTCCAAGCTTGTCGCATCATATTCAAAAAGACTTGAGGCTGTAATGGCTGCCAAAGGTGCATCAACAAAGTATTGAGCAAAGGCTGTGAATACTTATGTACATGTGATTTCTTCGTTTTTTATTTTTAATACATTTGCAAAAATCTCAAAAAAACTTTTTTCATGTCATTATGGGGTATTGTGTGTAGAATTTTGAGGGAAACAAGTTAATTTTTTCCTTTTTGGACTAAGGCTGTAACATAACAAAATGTGGAAAAAGTGAAGCGCTGTGAATACTTTCCGGATGCACCGTATACATGTAGAACTGATTGGTACAAAATCAAATAGATATATATATATATATGAAGCTGAGAGGTCTGAGGCAGAACTCCCCCCGGAGAAAGCAGATGCAGGGACCCCAGGCAGGCTGTAGTGTAGGGAAGAAATATAAATATACAGTACAGTATTTGGAGATAGGGATAGATAGAGAGATAGATACTGTACTATAGATTGATAGGGATATAAGGCAGCACTGGAGGAAGCAGAACCGATGACCCTCCAGGCAGGCTGGTCAGTTTGTTGACCATCTTAACAGCATTGGAGGCCCTGGGCAAAGCAATGCACTGGGACCCCTACACACAAAAAAAAACCCCTTACCCTGCTATGGTCCCATGCAGTCACTCCACATGCTGTTCCCCACTACCGTGTCACACTACTGTCCCCTCTATTCACTGACACAATGTAACCGTTATTCCCTTTATTCCCTGCTACCATGTCACACTGCTGTTCTCTCTATTCCCTATTCTCTGTCACACCACTATTTCATCTATTTTCTGCTACTACTGTTCCCTCTACTTCCCATTAATATGTCACACTACTATTCCCTTTTACTATGTAGCAATACTGATATCTCTATTACATAGAATTTGACGGCAGATAAGAACCAAATGGCCCATCCAGTCTGCTCCTTATCAATTAGTGGTCATTTATCTACAGCGAATACTATGGGCGGGATGTAATGAAGTCAGAGTTCAGCAGCCATGCGGGATACCGGCCAAACTTGTACGTTTCTTTTAAAAGGACACTCATTTACAAGAGCTGAACTCGGACTTCATTACATACCGCCCTTTTTATGTATACACCATCAAATACTCCATGTGCACCAGTCTACTAATGAGGACACTATTGTAGGAGACCCTGCCACAGCGAAAGGTAACAGTAAGAGGGGGTCTCCTCCAGTGGAGAAGACAATATTAGGGGGTCTCCTCAAGAGAAAATAGCAATATTAAGGTGGATCTCCTCTACAAGAGATTGCAGTAGAGGAGTCTTTTGCAGCGGGGAGGGCAACAGTCAGGGGATCTCCTCCATATGTGAGGGCAGCGGTGTGCGTGTGTGTGGGTCTCCTTCAGAGGGGAGGGCAGCAGTGAGGGGTTTATTCTATAGAAGGGAGGGCAGAGTGAGGGGAAAATCCTCCATATGGGAGGGCAGTGGTGGGTGAGGGTGGGGGGGTTATCCTCCACAGGGGAGGGCATCAGTCAGGGGATCTCCTCCATATGGGAGGGAAGCAGTGATGGGGTTCTTCTACAGAGGGAAGGGCAGCAGTGATGGGTTTTTTCTACAGAGTGAAGGACAGCAGTGAAGGGAGTATCCTCCATATGGAAGGGCAGTGGGGGATGGGGGGTGGGGTTATCCTCCATAGGGGAGAGCATCAGTCAGGGGATCTCCTCCATATGGGAGGGCAGAAGTGATGGGGTTCTTCTATAGAGGGAAGGGCAGCAGTGATGGGTTTATTCTACAGAGTGAAGGACAGCAGTGAAGGGAGTATCCTCCATATGGGAGGGCAGTGGGGGTTGGGGGGGGGGGGGGTTATCCTCCATAGGGGAGAGCATCAGTCAGGGGATCTCCTCCATATGGGAGGGTAGAAGTGATGGGGTTCTTCTATAGAGGGAAGGGCAGCAGTGATGGGTTTATTCTACAGAGGGAAGGACAGCAGTGAAGGGGGCTCTCCTCCATATGGGAGGGCTGTAGTGGGAAGGGGGGATCTCCTCCAGAAGGAAGGGCAGCAGTCAGGAGATCTCCTCCATATGGGAGGGCAGCAGTGATGGGGTTCTTGTACAAAGGGGAGGGCAGCAGTGAGGGGGGTCACCTCCAGAGGAAAGGGCAGCAATAAAGTTAGGGGGGGAAATCTCCTCCAAATGCAGTAGGAAATGTTAGGTTTATTTGTGGGGTGGGAGTGGGGGTTCAGATATGTGAGAAAATTCAACACCAACACACACACACACACACACACACACACACACACACACACACGCACACACACACACACAAATATTAATACATTTACATACATACACACTCATAGACATTCATTTGAGCATCTGCACCTGAGCTGGAAGAAACTTCTTCTGAGTGCCTGCTGCTCCTGCAGGGTACTCATAGCTCCCCTCCACCATCTCCGCATTGGAATAAAAACAAAAAACCCAACATCTGCCAGTCAGGGTAAAACAGCAATGAGGGGAAAGCTCCTCTCATTATGTGGCCCCCTGTATGGGGCCCAGAACTTAGCAGGGACAGCCCTGGCTGTGCAGCGATCCCCAGCAGAGCAGGGGGACCCTCTGCTCTGTGAGGGGAAGGCTGTGCTGGGCTGAGCGGTTATTGGAGGCTCCATCTCCAGAGAGGAGAAGCCTCTCCGGCTGAATGAATCCTTTGCTTCTTCTCACTGGGGGAACCGTTTTCCTGGGGGGAGCGATCCGGTCTGCTTGCACACAGTCTGAGTGACTCCCAGCTACTATGGGAAACACCAGCAGCGGCTTCAGTGTAAGCTACGGTGTCCCAGAAGTGGCGGCTGTTACCAAGTGTAGTAGCTAGGAGGGGGGGGGGGGTGGAGGGCGGAGCTCCAGTGGCGGTGGGCACATGGGGCGAGCGGGTCGCGCAGGTGCCGGTTGCGCCCCCCCTCTGCATGGAAGTAACTTGCAGTGGGCAGTGATGCAGCAGTGAGGAAAGAATGGTAAGTGGCAGCACTGCCATATGTAAAATGGGTGCAGGCCCCTGGGTCCAGGGGGGCCCACACCGCACACACTGAACCTATGTTAATTACTTACATTTCCATAGTCCTGCATTGTCGATGCTGCCTCCACGGCAAAAATCACCAGCAAAATGACCGCCGAGCATGCGCACTAGTGATTTTGTCACTCGGGTGCTCGGGTACGGCACATCGCGGACCGGGTAGATAGATTGTTGGGAGGGGCTGGGAAAGACCCGGCGGTCTTGGTGCACGTTGGCACCAATGACAAAGTTAGCGGAAGGTGGGATGTCCTTAAGAAAGACTATAGGGACTTAGGAAAGAAACTTAAGGCAAGGACATCTAAGGTAATATTCTCTGAAATATTACCCGTGCCATGCGCTAGTCCAGGGAGGCAGAGGGAGCTTAGGGAGGTAAATGTGTGGCTTAGGGATTGGTGCAGGAAAGAGGGGTTTGTGTTCCTGGAACACTGGGCGGACTTCTCAGTCAGGCGCCATCTCTTTTGTCGTGACGGATTGTACCTGACTGAGGAGGGGGCAGCGGAGCTGGGGGGAAGGATGGTTAGAAGGTTGGAGGAGATTTTAAACTAGGAGCCTGGGGGGAGGGTTTAGCTAGAAACTTCGGGTCATGCAGTGAGAATAGTGGGGATGGCGGTAGTAAATGAAATGGAGGAGATGTTGGGGGGAGGGTAAGAGCAGGCGGTAAGGTTACTAACATGAGAGATTTTACCAAAGCACTAACCAATGACGATTACAGGTCATCATTGCTACATAAGGTGAAAGATGTCCCTAACGCGAGGGAAAATACTTATTTTAGTTGTATGTATGTAAACGCTAGAAGCATTACTGGTAAAAAGGGCGAACTAGAAATACTTGCAGCAAGCAAACAGTATGATATTATAGGCATTATTGAAACTTGGTGGGACGAATCTCATGATTGGACAGTCAATCTAGAGGGCTATACACTGTTTAGGAGAGACAGACTAAATAAAAAGGGTGGAGGGGTGTGTCTTTACATAAAGCCGTTTTTAAAACCTGATATACGGGAAAATATTCAGGAGGGGACTGTAGACACTTTCGAGACATTATGGGAGACATTGCATGCGGCGAAAAAGGAATAAAAAAGTTAGTTTTGGGTGTATGCTATAGGCCGCCTGGTATCAACGCATCTGATGAGGAATTGTTACTAAAGCAAATTGAAAGAGCAGCAGGAGTAGAAGACATAGTAGTGATGGGAGATTTTAACTATCCAGAGATAAACTGGAAAAACGATTCATGTGATACTGCTAGGGGCAATATGTTTTTAAACACACTTAATGATAACTACTTAGTTCAACTAATTGAGGAACCAACTAGGTACAATGCAATCTTAGACCTGGTATTAACAAACAATGGGGATTTGGTATCAGGTATTATAGTAGGGGAACCCATAGGAAACAGCAACCACACATTCAATATCAGTTTTCATAAACAGCCCTATACTGGCTCAACTAGGACTCTAAACTTTAGCAAAGCGAATTTTGAAAAGATGAGGGTATTTTTCAGGGATATTGAATGGGAAGGTTTGTTTTTAGGAAAAAATACTACGGAGAAATGGGAGGTACTAAAATTCCTGCTAGCTAAAAATACTCTCAAATTTATTCCCACGAGCAGCAAAAAAAGGAATAAAAATCATAAACCGATGTGGCTTAACAAAAAGATAAAGGAACTTATGGGCAAGAAAAGGCGAGCATTTAAAAAATACAAATCTGACGGGGAAGCAGAGTCATTTCTGCACTATAAGGAATGCAACTAAATATGCAAAAAGGAAATAAGAGCGGCTAAAGTAGAAACTAAAAAACTAGTAGCAAAGGAAAGCAAAGCGAATCCCAAAAAAATCTTTGAATACATTAATAGCAACAGATTAAAGAAGGAGAGTATAGGCCCTGTAAAAGACAAGTTGGGAGTCTTAATAAAAAATGATAATGACATAGTGGACATACTTAATGAATTTTTTTCAACAGTATTTACTAGAGAGGACCCAATTCAGGGACTGACACACAATCTCAATAATGAGAATATCCCACTGATAGGGACTTATTTAAGTGAGGAGGTAGTCTGTGACCAATTAAAACATTTAAAGATTAATAAGTCACCGGGGCCCGATGGAATTCACCCAAGGGTTCTAATGTAGCTTCACTCTGAACTTGCAAAACCGCTATTTTTGATCTTTAAGGATTCAGTTATATCAGGTATGGTTCCCAAAGACTGGCGTATAGCGGAAGTAGTGCCTATATTCAAAAAGGAAAGTAAAGCTGAACCAGGTAATTATAGACCAGTTAGTCTTACATCTATAGTGGGGAAAGTATTGGAAGGTATTTTAGGAGATAGTATTCAGAAGTTCCTTGAAGTCAATAAGGTCATTAAAAGGAATCAACATGGGTTTATGAAGGACAGATCCTGTCAAACCAACTTACTTGGCTTTTATGAAACAGTAAGCGCAAACCTAGATCAGGGTAAAGAGGTGGATGTAATCTTTTTAGATTTTGCCAAAGCATTCGACACTGTACCACACATGAGACTTATTTACAAGCTACAAGAAACAGGGCTAGGAAGCACAATATGCACTTGGGTCAAAAACTGGTTAGATAATAGGGAGCAGCGCGTTGTGGTTAATGGATCTTTTTCAAATTGGACTGAAGTGCTAAGTGGTGTGCCGCAAGGCTCAGTATTAGGACCGCTATTGTTCAATATTTTCATTAACGACCTAACAGAAGGTCTAGAGAGCATGGTGTCAATTTTTGCAGATGATACCAAATTGTGTAAAGTTATAAATGCGGAGGGGGATGCTGAGTCTCTTCAGAACGACTTAGTTAATTTAGAAGCTTGGGCAGCGAAATGGAGAATGCGCTTCAATACAGACAAGTGTAAGGTAATGCACTGTATTAACAAGAACAAAAGTAACACCTAACTACTAAATGGGTAAAATTAGGGGATTCTGTATTGGAAAAGGACTTAGGTGTCCTCAAAGATAGCAAACTAAGCAGTAGTACCCAAAGTAGGACTGCAGCAAAGAAGGCTAATAAGATATTAGCATGCATAAAACGGGGAATTGATGCTAGGGACGAGAGTATTATACTCCCGTTATATAAATCACTTGTGAGGCCACACCTTGAATACTGTGTACAATTCTGGGCACCTTACTACAAAAAGGATATCCTGGAGCTAGAAAAGGTTCAGAGGCGGGCGACCAAACTAATTAAGGGTATGGAGACGCTGGAATACGAGGAAAGGCTTGCAAGACTAGACATGTTTACACTGGAAAAGAGGAGATTAAGAGGGGACATGATCAACATTTACAAATATATAAGGGGACAATATACAGATCTTGCGCAGGACCTGTTTTTGGTTAGATCAACACAGAGAACTCGTGGACACTCGCTCAGGTTAGAGGAGAGGAGATTTCGCACAATATGGCATAAAGGCTTTTTTACGGTAAGGACGATACGTGTTTGGAATTCCCTGCCTGAGGGAGTTGTAATGGCCGACTCAGTCAACACCTTTAAGAATGGGTTAGATAAATTCCTAATGGATAATGATATCCAGGGTTACGGGGCATAGTCACGCACTATGGTTACTATAAAAAAGAGGGGTAAAATGTAACGGCAGTCATCAACTTCAGTCAAAATTTTATACAAAATAACCGTGCATAGGAGACCACAAATAGGTTGAACTCGATGGACAATTGTCTTTTTTTCAACCTTAGATACTATGTTACTATGTTACATGGTGGGCACATAGGTGTGCGCAGGGGGGGTGCCTGGTGCGCAGAGGCACCCCCTAATGTCTGGCACCCGATCTCACATGCCTGATGCAGCGATAGCCGAGCAGGCTGATTACTGGCCCCTCTGCGCTGCACCCGGTCAGGACTGCATTACTAGAAAAGCTGCTGAAAGGACTGCTGCGCCCCAGAGAGCAGCAGTAGTGATATCTACGGGGGGTCACTCAGCCCCCTAAAACATAAATACACAAAGAAAATGAGAGATCACGTCTGCGCTCATCAAAGGTTACAATACTTAAGAGGTAAAGATAAATAATATATGGTATCTGGTAAATAGTTCTCAAAGTTGACTGAGGTAATATGTCACGTAATGTCAATAAACCGTTATGGAACCTGTCCTTGTGTATCTTTAATTCTCCAAGCTTGAATGTGTCTATTCACTTGATCGTGCTTCGGACTAGGGTGTGTTTCCTCCTTAGCGGTGTCTCTAATATTGATTCTCTGGGTTTTCTCCTGTGTTTCCTTCCAAGGTATTGGGGTAGTTCTTATCCTCAATGGTTGGAGACAGAAAGACAAAAAAATGGCCGCTGATAGTGTGGTAGGCGTATTACAAGTAGTGGAAGGTTATTATAGAAAAAATCTTTAAAAAGGTGGTGGCTGTTAAATGCGTACTGTAATTTCTCCTTTTCCTGCAGACAGAATCTTTTGTAGTTCTTATCCTCGGAAGTAAAAAGAGGAGATGGAGCAGATGATAGTGTAGTAGGTTATATAATTGAATGAATGAAAGGTATTGTACCCTTCTAAATTTATGGTTTATATTAGGGGAGTGCGTACCGTACTCACATCCATAAGGGGGGGTGAAAAACACATAAAGGTATCTTTTAGATCGATGTACTGTCGTACACGGTCACACTCATGCAGATAAACCGAATAAAAGAAGAATGGGCGTACCCAACTCACACTTTGCAATGTGGAAACTTGTGTATAAAGGTATCTTTATAGAAATTCCGCTGATTCTGGAAGCTCCTTATTCCAAAATCCGTCCCTCTCGTTTTATGCATAAAGAGAAACGAAGCATAGTGTCATGGAGTGACACACAAGAATTTTATTGTCTAAAATAACATTTAAAACTGCAGAAGGGCTCCAGGTAAGAGCGGGGGGTATACACGGGTGAAAAAGATGTTAATGTCCGGATTGTTCTCACCTTAGTGGATACCGTCCCAATCAGTCCCTGGTAGTCCTGGCCCTCACACCAACGCGTTTCGACTGAAGAAGTCTTTTTCAAGGTGTGTTATGAGGGTACTGGTACCACTATTTATGTCCCCTAACAGGAAGTCATGTGATGGGGGTGTGGTTGCAGAGTATCAATTATAACAACAGATATTGATACATATTAATACACTATGCACTTAACAAGGTGCTGAGGAAACAATTTAGATGATAAAAATACATAAAATATGGTTAAAACAGTGAAAATACCATTTATGCAGGAAAAATATGTTTAAAAGGTGCCCGTTACGTCACTTCCGGTGTTTGGAACGCATTGTACTTCCGGAAGTGGCGCAGGTAAACGGGACCCAAATAGTGATAAATTTATCAAATGAAAGTAAAGGGAGGGAGGTAGCGGTGACCATGAGCAACTGAAAGTTGCTGACATGGTGTGGAGATATCCAAATGTAATGCGCCGCTGTGCAGAGCGGTGGAACGCATGTACCGGAAGTGACGGTCATGCGTTCCACCTGATGGGGAAAGGTGCACTTCCGGTAAACGGAGTGCTGAAGATGACAGATATGTCTCAGATGTTTGTAGTGGAACGCACGCGATCCCGGAAGTGACGGGAGGGTGTGTTCCACCTGGGGGAAGGAGCACAGTCATATGAATTGAAGTGTCATGGAACGTCCAAAAGCTCATAATAATCATTATAGCTATTGGATCAAAACGGATGATAATAGTAATTAATTATGAAAAGTGCACAGTTTTAAAACTCTAATAAAAGTAATTACAGTAATCAACATTAGAAAATAAAAAATAAAAAATATGATATAAAAAAATATATGAAAAAGTCACCTGGTACAGTTATATTCTATTTGATGAGAAAAGTGCCAGGTGATAAATAGTGAAATGACTATCTCCATTTAAAACTGACTAACAAGATGTTTTAATGCCGGTTAAAGAGCTGGATAATGAATGTGGTATCGCGACTGGATTAAGAAGTACAATTAGGAGGAAGAGTTCTCTGGTAATATAGCTAGCATAAAGTGGGACTTTAAATTGGGCCGGGGCAGAGTTTTAATACTTTATGAGGATGGTCCGTGGATTCTAAAGAAACCATTTGGTTTCAAATTCCAAATTGAGGCCCTTAGGTTTCAAAGTACCTAAATTGAAGATGCTACGCATTTCGGTTTGAGCAAGTCTTTCCTCGATATTTCCTTTTCTCCAATTTCCTGCCACAGCCTGGATGCCGCAAAAAAATGTTATCTCAGAGGGTTTGCAGTCGTGTTCCTCTTTGAAATGGGCTGAAATTCCATGAGTGAGGAGACCTTTCTTTATGTTTCTAAGGTGCTCGCTCATCCTTTCCTTTAACTTCCTGGTTGTTCTTCCTACGTATTGTTTATTGCATTTGCATTGTACTAAGTATACAACGTTTTTGCTGTCGCACGTTATGCATTACTGACCGGACGACTGGGTTAATCAAGGGTGCCACTGCCACCGGCTTTCAAACTCCCGGCTCCACCTCCATGTACAAAAACAGCGTGATGTGATTATGTCATGTTGCTCACACGCCCACCCGCCACATGCCCAACTCTCTTCTTCTATGCTATGCCAACGCCAGCCATTGATGAGGATCAGCATGCAGCCAGCATTCCTCATAGGAAGACAAATTCAATACTGGCGGCCGGCAGCAGCACTGACACGTCACTCGTTTTTCCATCAGCAGCAGTACTAGTCTGCAACTGTCAGTGTCAGTGAGTGACTGACTTGTAAGTAAGCTGCTGCAGCTTGCAGGGGAAAGAGAGGGGGAGCCAGACCAGGCTGAGGAGGAGCAGTGTAATTGTAGTGAGTGCCATCAGGGGTGTTTGTTTGGTGCACCCCATAACATCTGACAATGTATCTGCTTTATTAGGATTGGTACAAGGGTGGATATTTTATATTGCGTTGACCGCCAATAGATGGTGCTAGACACGCCCAAAAGGCGGTGGTAGACACACCCTTCCGACGGTGCACCCCCTAATAAAATGTGCTGCGCATGCTACATTGCCTATGGGTGGGCACCATTGTTCCATAGACCTGCGCATGCACAATGGACTTTGGCACAATGCCAGAGTCTACTGTGGTAACAACAGTAATGCCAAGAACCCGGCATCATTCAGTTTGTGTCCCAATTGTATGGCTTCAACACAGGTGACTTAATTAGTACTTCAGTTATTTTGATTTAACCATCTGTGCTGAAGCCTGGATATCACTAAAACCTGCAGTGTTGGTGTGCCTTGAGGACCGTGGTTGGAAATGCCTGACTTAGAGGCACGATACAGTGTGCGCTCTCTGCCGTTAAGGGGAAAACCCAAATCATCACGCTGTTACTCCTACTGGGGTGGTAATAAAACAGAGGCCATACCGTAAACCGGAGGCAAAGCAGACATAGGTCAAATGAGAAGTGGAGTAGATGCTGCGCCTAGGGCTCATAGAGGAATCAAATAGCGAAAAGGAATAATCCCATTGTTTTTGTACCTAAGCCTTCGGGTGCTTTAAGATTCTGCATGGATTTTTGTAGGTTAAATAAAGTTTTGCAGTTTGATTCCTACCCTATGCCCCGGGTGGATGAGCTGGTGGAGAACCTAGCAAACAGCCAATATCTCACCACTTTGAATTTGACAAAACGGTATTGGCAGATTCCTTTGACTGATGCTGCTAAGGCCAAAATAGCCTTCTCTACCCCAGAGGGCTTAAATACGTTTGACCAGCAGACGGGATGCTGGCTGTCACTATACCGACAGCGGCATCCCTTCTGTCGAAATCCCGGCAGTGAGGCAGCAAGTCCCCTCGCCATTCTTCAGGCCCAGTGGCTGGCTTCGCTCTTCACAGGTTAGATTCCAACTCAGTTGGTGGCGTGGACCCACCAACCGACTGGGTTTACCCCGCGTTTGTCAGGATTCCGTCCGGCTGCATTTCACTGGCTGTCAAGATTCCAGCATTGGTCTCCTAAACACCGGGATCCCGACAGCCGGTATATATACTGCATCCCGCTTATTTCAGTACAAAGTGCTGCTGTTTGGTTTGCATGGAGCTCCAGCAACTTTCCAGAGAGCTATGAAAAAGTTGCTGCAACCTCGCAGAGAATTTGCAGCTGCATATCTAGACGACATAGTCTTCTTTAGTTCTGACTGGGAGTCACACTTTCCAAGGGTTGAGGCAGTGGTTCAGTCTTTACGGGCACACAGGTTTACTGCTAATCCCGAGAAGTGTGCCATTGGAATGGCAGAGGCAAAGTACTTGGGGTATATTGTAGGCAGAGGGCAGGTAAAACCTCAGCCCAGTAAGGTGGAGGGGTCCTCACTTGGCCTAAACCCAAGTGTAAATCCCAGTTTAGAACATTCCTTCGTCTGGTGGGTTACTACCGCAGATTAATTTGTGATTTTGCCACTAGGGCAGTACCACTTAGTGCCTAAAAAAACAATCCCCAGACAAAATAATATCATCTAGACCACAGGTTTTCAAACTCAGTCCTCAGGACCCCACACAGTGCATGTTTGTTCTCACAGAATCACAAGTGAAATAATTAGCTCCACCTGTGGACCTTTTTAAATTGTGTCAGTGAGCAATTAATACACCTGTGCAAATGCTGGGTTACCTGCAAAACATGCACTATGTGCACGGTCCTGAGGACCAAGTTTGAGATCCTATGGTCTCTAGACCAGTGGTTCTCAAACTCAGTCCTCAGGACCCCACACAGTGCATCTTTTGCAGGTAACCCAGCAAGTGCACAGGTGTATTAATTACTCACTGACACATTTTAAAAGGTCCATAGGTGGAGCTAATTA
This sequence comes from Pseudophryne corroboree, assembly GCF_028390025.1. NCBI lineage: Eukaryota > Metazoa > Chordata > Amphibia > Anura > Myobatrachidae > Pseudophryne > Pseudophryne corroboree. Next base: position 105,327,961 of record NC_086445.1, on the reverse strand, counting down.
TTTCACTTGTGATTCTGTGAGGTGACCTGCAAAACATGCACTGTGTGGGGTCCTGAGGACCAAGTTTGAGAACCTGTGGTCTAGACCAGCAGAGACTGCATAGCATGATTTAAGGCATACCTTGTGTGCAGAGCCTATTTTGCAGGCTTCTGATTTCAAGAAGCAATTTACAGTATATTGCAGACAGATTCAGGTATAGGATTGGGGGCAGTCCTTTCCCAAGTGGTGGAAGAGGAAGAGAAAAACATCCTCTACCTGAGTCAGAAATTGCTGCCCAGGGATCTTCAGTACGCAACTGTAAAGCAAGAGTGCTTGGCAATAAAAGTGGGCAGTAGACTCATTAAAATATTATTTGTTGGGGCGGGAGTTCTTATTGGCACCAGATAATGTCCCTTTACAGTAGATGCACATGAACAAAGAAGTGAATGCTGTGTGACCCGCTGGTTTTTGTCCTTGCAACCATTTAAATTTGAGGTGCAGCATCGTCCGGGGAAATAGGACCTCAATGCTGATAACCTTTACGGAAAGTTTGTGGGTCCTGCCTCCAAGCAACCCTATGGTGAAGCTAGAGGAGTAGGAGGAGGAAGAGGGGGAAGATGGTGAACTGTAGACAATTGTAGAGGGTTTGTACCTGAATGGATGGCACAAATATATGTAGGCGAGACAGGTAGCTCGCCTGAAAAGTTATTAGCTTCACCAGGGTGGTTGAAGCTAAGGGAGGAGGAGTGTGACAGGGACAGCATAGTTCCACATGGAGTTAATGTGGGATATCAGGATTTCCCAGAGTTAGCATAGCAGCAGCAGCAGGACTGAAGGGTCCAGTTCAGCTGTTGCTTCAATCAGTTGTCAGCCAGAAAGTAGGCTAATTAATTAAAATGCACCTCTAATCTGCCATTAAGTATGTGTTCAGGGCACAGACACTTGGCTTCTGATAGTGACTAGCATCCAGAAAGGGGGGGGGGTGATTGTCAGGGCCATAGAACTATACTGAGGTAATCCTGTGCTGCTATGAAGTATGCTGATGTGATCCTGTACTGCTGTAACCATATGCTGTTTAGAGAACTGCCTGATAACTGCAAGCCTGGTGTATGAAGCATAGTTGCCGACTTCTGGGCTGCTCTCTCCGGGAGAGAGCAGCCCATCGGCTCAGCAGGGGGGGGGCGGGCAGTGAGGTGACGTGACAGGGGGGCGGGCCAGAGGCGGAACAGGGCATGGCTTCTGGACCGCGTCATTTAAGCCACGCCCCCTGTGTAATGCCGCGATTACCGGCATTATACAGCAGGGGGCGTGGTTACGATGACGCGATTCAACAAGAATCGCGTCATCGCCTGCCCGGACCGCCCACTTTACTCGTTAAGTGGGCGGCGGGCAGGGGGTGACCCGAGGATATCGGAAGACTTGCCTGCTCTTCCGGGGGGCCAGGAGGGTCACCCGTTTTTCGGGAGCCTCCCGGCCATTCCAGGAGGGTAGGCAAGTATGGTATGAAGCTACAACCTGCCTGTGCTGATAATAAAGTGTGTTTGACTTTTTGCCGGTACATATGATTTCTTGTCACAATATGTTCCACAACGATGAGCTAGCACTCCCATGCATTCTACAATAATAATAATTGCAATCCAAGTCCCTCCGTATTAATTTTTCATATATATATATATATATATATATATGTATATATATATACATATATATATATATATATATATACATACTGTATATATATATACTGTATATATATATATATATATATATATATTTATATATATATTAGTGATGTGCACCGGACATTTTTCGGGTTTTGTGTTTTGGTTTTGGATTCGGTTCCACGGCCGTGTTTTGGATTCGGACGTGTTTTGGCAAAAACTCCCTGAAAATTTTTTGTCGGATTCGGGTGTTTTTTTTTACAAAAAACCCTCAAAAATAGCTTAAATCATAGAATTTGGGGGTCATTTTGATCCCATAGTATTATTAACCTCAATAACCATAATTTCCACTCATTTCCAGTCTATTCTGAACACCTCACACCTCACAATATTATTTTTAGTCCTAAAATTTGCACCGAGGTCGCTGGATGACTAAGCTAAGCGACCCAAGTGGCCGACACAAACACCTGGCCCATCTAGGAGTGGCACTGCAGTGTCAGACAGGATGGCAGATTTAAAAAATAGTCCCCAAACAGCACATGATGCAAAGAAAAATGAAAGAAAAAAGAGATGCAAGATGGAATTGTCCTTGGGCCCTCCCACCCACCCTTATGTTGTATAAACAGGACATGCACACTTTAACAAACCCATCATTTCAGCGACAGGGTCTGCCACACGACTGTGGCTGAAATGACTGGTTGGTTTGGGCCCCCACCAAAAAAGAAGCAATCAATCTCTCCTTGCACAAACTGGCTCTACAGAGGCAAGATGTCCACCTCCTCCTCATCATCCGATTCCTCACCCCTTTCACTGTGTACATCCCCCTCCTCACAGATTATTAATTCGTCCCCACTGGAATCCACCATCTCAGGTCCCTGTATACTTTCTGGAGGCAATTGCTGGTGAATGTCTCCACGGAGGAATTGATTATAATTCATTTTGATGAACATCATCTTCTCCACATTTTCTGGAAGTAACCTCGTACGCCGATTGCTGACAAGGTGAGTGGCTGCACTAAACACTCCTTTGGAGTACACACAGGAGGGGGGGCAACTTAGGTAGAATAAAGCCAGTTTCTGCAAGGGCCTCCAAATTGCCTCTTTTTCCTGCCAGTACACGTACGGACTGTCTGACGTGCCTACTTGGATGCTGTCACTCATATAATCCTCCACCATTCCTTCAATGGTGACAGAATCATATGCAGTGACAGTAGACGACATGTCAGTAATCATTGGCAGGTCCTTCAGTCAGGACCAGATGTCAGCACTCGCTCCAGACTGCCCTGCATCACCGCCAGCGGATGGGCTCGGAATTCTTAGCCTTTTCCTCGCAGCCCCATTTGCGGGTGAATGTGAAGGAGGAGCTGTTGACGGGTCACGTTCCGCTTGACTTGACAAGTGTCTCACCAGCAGGTCTCTGAACCTCTGCAGACTTGTGTCTGCCGGAAAGAGAGATCCAACGTAGGCTTTAAACCTAGGATCGAACACGGTGGCCAAAATGTAGTGCTCTGATTTCAACAGATTGACCACCCGTGAATCCTGGTTAAGCGAATTAAGGGCTCCATCCACAAGTCCCACATGCCTAGCGGAATCGCTCCATTTAAGCTTCTCCTTCAATCCCTCCAGCTTCTTCTGCAAAAGCCTGATGAGGAGAATGACCTGACTCAGGCTGGCAGTGTCTGAACTGACTTCACGTGTGGCAAGTTCAAAGGGTTGCAGAACCTTGCACAACGTTGAAATCATTCTCCACTGCGCTTGAGTCAGGTGCATTCCCACTCCTTTGCCTATATCGTAGGTAGCTATATAGGCTTGAATGGCCTTTTGCTGCTCCTCCATCCTCTGAAGCATATAGAGGGTTGAATTCCACCTCGTTACCACCTCTTGCTTCAGATGATGGCAGGGCAGGTTCAGGAGTGTTTGCTGGTGCTCCAGTCTTCGGCACGCGGTGACTGAATGCCGAAAGTGGCCCGCAATTCTTCGGGCCACCGACAGCATCTCTTGCATGCCCATGTCGTTTTTTTAAATAATTCTGCACCACCAAATTCAATGTATGTGCAAAACATGGGATGTGCTGGAATTTGCCCACATGTAATGCACGCACAATATTGGTGGCGTTGTCCGATGTCACAAATCCCCAGGAGAGTCCAATTGGGGTAAGCCATTCTGCGATGATGTTCCTCAGTTTCTGTAAGAGGTTGTCAGCTGTGTGCCTCTTATGGAAAGCGGTGATACAAAGCGTAGCCTGCCTAGGAACGAGTTGGCGTTTGCGAGATGCTGCTACTGGTGCCGCCGCTGCTGTTCTTGCTGCGGGAGGCAATACATTTACCCAGTGGGCTGTCACAGTCATATAGTCCTGAGTCTGCCCTGCTCCACTTGTCCACATGTCCGTGGTTAAGTGGACATTGGGTACAACTGCATTTTTTAGGACACTGGTGACTCTTTTTCTGAGGTCTGTGTACATTCTCGGTATCGCCTGCCTAGAGAAGTAGATCCTAGATGGTATTTGGTACCGGGGACACAGTACCTCAAGCAATACTCTAGTTCCCTGTGAATTAACGGTGGATACCGGAAACACGTTTAACACCGCCAAGGCTGCCAAGGCCTGAGTTATCCGCTTTGCAGCAGGATGACTGCTGTGATATTTCATCTTCCTCGCAAAGGACTGTTGGACAGTCAATTGCTTACTGGAAGTAGTACCAGTGGTCTTCCGACTTCCCCTCTGGGATGACGATCGACTTCCGTTACACTCAAGGATGCATCGGAGGAATCCCAGGCAGGAGAGGACTCGTCAGACTTGCCAGTGACATGGCCTGCAGGACTATTGGCTTTCCTGGGTAAGGAGGAAATTGACACTGAGGGAGTTGGTGGTGTGGTTTGCAGGAGCTTGGTTACAAGAGGAAGGGATTTAGTTGTCAGTGGACTGCTTCCGCTGTCACCCAAAGTTTTTGAACTTGTCAATGACTTCTGATGAATGCGCTCCAGGTTATGTATAAGGGAGGATGTTCCTAGGTGGTTAACGTCCTTACCCCTACTTATTACATCTTGACAAAGGCAACACACGGCTTGACAAATGTTGTCCGCATTTCTGTTAAAATAATTCCACACCATCGAGGTGATTTTTTTTGTAATTTGACCAGGCATGTCAATGGCCATATTCGTCCCACGGACAACAGGTGTCTCCCCGGGGGCCTGACTTAAACAAACTGTTAGGTTCCAGGTGCTCAGAACAAGGGAGATGTTGCGTAGTGAGTCCAGAGCACCAGAACGTGACGCTGAAATAAGGGGTGGTACGGGAATAGCCCCTAGCACCCTACCTCCATTGTTTTACCCGTGTGGTCAGTTCATGCCTTAGTGACTATGGTTTCTTGGGCCCACGGCAGCTGCGTTTGAAGGGCGGATTAGGTCTGCCCAACTCTGATGCCCCCAGGTCTTAGAGTGAGACAAGGCTAGAACCGAGACAGGATAATAACAAGGGGACCTCTAACTAAAGCAAACAGAAAGCTAGGGGCTACTAACTACCCTAAAACTAAATATATGTGCGGCACGCCGCCAAAGGAAAAGAACAACAAAAGATACCACTGTCCACTCCCCCACACTGCACCGCCGAGTTCCGGGGAGGACAGTGAAAAGCGGAAACCTCCGCATAAACCACCAATATAAAATTAACACAAGGACTAAGCGGCCTAGACCGCAACACGCGGCAGAAGCCGCTACTCACGAAACTGGGAGAGAACCCGAACAAGCGAGAACCCCCAGATGACTGCAACAGGTTCACTTGGACAGGAAGGATTCCCAGGACCGACTTCAGAACTCCAGAACTCAGGAGCACAGGGAGCAGGATCGACCAGATACAGCTGACCAGGAACAGACGTTGCAAGGCAGGAACAGCATACAGGAAGCTATCACCGGCGAGGCTGCAGTGTGCTGGCTCCCATAAAAAGACCCTGCTGGCCAATGACAGGAGGGCCAGCAAGACCAGCCCCCAGACCCTAATTACTAGTTGCCGTGCAGCTGCCCTGCTGCATGAGCAACTAATCAATCCTATCTGGCAACGGGGAACGCGGTCCGCCAATGGCGTCCCCGTTGCTATGGACCCAGCGGCTGAGGACGCCCGGCGTCCTGGCGTTGCCAGGGACCCGGCAGCTACAGTACGCACGGCGTCCTGGCGTTGCTAGGCGCCGGGCGGGCAGGGAGGGAGGTGCGGCGGCCGTGAGCGTCGCTCGGAAGCAGACCGAGCGGCGCTGCGGACCGTGGCACCTAACACAAACCACCTCACCATCAGAATCCTCCTTGTCAATTTCCTCCTCAGCGCCAGCAACTCCTCATCCTGGTGTACTTCAACAGTGGCATCTTCAATTTGACTATCAGGAACTGTACTGCGGGTGCTCCTTCCAGCACTTGCAGGGGGCGTGCAAATGGTGGAAGGCGCCACCTCTTCCCGTCCAGTGTTGGGAAGGTCAGGCATCACAACCGACACAATTGGACTCTCCTTGGGGATTTGTGATTTAGAAGAACGCACAATTCTTTGCTGTGCTTTTGCCAGCTTAAGTCTTTTCATTTTTCTAGTGGGAGGATGAGTGCTTTCATCTTCATGTGAAGCTGACCCACTAGTCATGAAGAACATAGGAGAGGGCCTCAGCCGTTCCTTGCCACTCCGTGTTGTAAAAGGCATATTGGCAAGTTTACGCTTCTCCTCAGATGCTTTTAATTTAGATTTTTGGGTCATTTTACTGAACTTTTGTTTTTTGGATTTTACATGCTCTCTACTATGACATTGGGCATCGACCTTGGCAGACGATGTTGATGGTATTTTATCGTCTCGGCCATGACTAGTGGCAGCAGCTTCAGCACGAGGTGGAAGTGGATCTTGATCTTTCCCTATTTTACCCTCCACATTTTTGTTCTCCATTTTTTAATGTGTGGATTTATATGCCAGTAATATATCAATAGCAATGGCCTACTGTACCGTACTGCTATATATTATATACTGGTGGTCAGCAAAATTATGCACTGTCCTCCTACTATGTACACTGCGCACAACAACTAAAATGCACCACAGGTATGGATGGATAGTATACTTGACGACACAGAGGTAGGTAGAGCAGTGGCCTACTGTACCGTACTGCTATATATTATATACTGGTGGTCAGCAAAATTATTCACTGTCCTCCTACTATATATACTGCGCACAACAACTAAAATGCACCACAGGTATGGATGGATAGTATACTTGATGACACAGAGGTAGGTAGAGCAGTGGCCTACTGTACTGTACTGCTATATATTATATACTGGTAGTCAGCAAAATTATGCACTGTCCTCCTATTATATATACTGCGCACAACAACTAAAATGCACCACAGGTATGGATGGATAGTATACTTGACGACACAGAGGTAGGTAGAGCAGTGGCCTACTGTACCGTACTGCTATATATTATATACTGGTGGTCAGCAAAATTATGCACTGTCCTACTATATATAGTGCGCACAACAACTAAAATGCACCACAGGTATGGATGGATAGTATACTTGATGACACAGAGGTAGGTAGAGCAGTGGCCTACTGTACCGTACTGCTATATATTATACACTGGTGGTCAGCAAAATTATGCACTGTCCTCCTACTATATATACTGCGCACAACAACTAAAATGCACCACAGGTATGGATGGATAGTATACTTGACGACACAGAGGTAGGTAGAGCAGTGGCCTACTGTACCGTACTGCTGTATATTATATACTGGTGGTCAGCAAAATTATGCACTGTCCTCCTACTATATATACTGCGCACAACAACTAAAATGCACCACAGGTATGGATGGATAGTATACTTGATGACACAGAGGTAGGTAGAGCAGTGGCCTACTGTACCGTACTGCTATATATTATACACTGGTGGTCAGCAAAATTATGCACTGTCCTCCTACTATATATACTGCGCACAACAACTAAAATGCACCACAGGTATGGATGGATAGTATACTTGACGACACAGAGGTAGGTAGAGCAGTGGCCTACTGTACCGTACTGCTATATATTATATACTGGTGGTCAGCAAAACTATGCACTGTCCTCCTACTATATATACTGCGCACAACAACTAAAATGCACCACAGGTATGGATGGATAGTATACTTGACGACACAGAGGTAGGTAGAGCAGTGGCCTACTGTACCGTACTGCTGTATATTATATACTGGTGGTCAGCAAAATTATGCACTGTCCTCATACTATATATACTGTGCACAAAAACTAAAATGCACCACAGGTATGGATAGATAGTATACTTGACGACACAGATGTAGGTAGAGCAGTGGCCTACTGTACCGTACTGCTATATATTATATACTGGTGGTCAGCAAAATTATGCACTGTCCTCCTACTATATATACTGCGCACAACAACTAAAATGCACCACAGGTATGGATGGAAAGTATACTTGACGACACAGAGGTAGGTAGAGCAGTGGACTACTGTACCGTACTGATATAATACTGGTGGTCACTGGTCAGCAAAATTCTGCACTGTCCTCCTACTATATACTACAATGCAGCACAGATATGGAGCGTTTTTCAGGCAGAGAACGTATAATACTGGTGGTCACTGGTCACTGGTCAGCAAAACTTTGCACTGTCCTCCTACTATAATACTGGTGGTCCCCAGTCCCCACAATAAAGCACACTGAGCACAGATATTTGCAGCACACTGAACACAGATATGGAGCATTTTTCAGGCAGAGAACGTAGATATTTTCAGCACACTGAGCACAGATATTTGCAAGCACACTGAGCACAGATATTTGCAGCACAAAGAGCACAGATATTTGCAGCACACTGAACACAACTGAGAGAACGTTGCACACGTTCTCTCCCTATAATCTCCAATGCACGAGTGAAAATGGCGGCGACGCGCGGCTCCTTATATAGAATACGAATCTCGTGAGAATCCGACAGCTGTTAGGCGCCGGGGTCCGCTTGTCTGCACGGCCCGGCGCCTAGCAACTAGAGACGCTGTGCGCGTACAGCCGCCGGCTCCCTAGCAACGCTAGACGCCGGGCGCGCTGAGCCGCACGGACCCTAGCAACGGGGACGCCACTGGCGGTCCGCGTTCCCCGTTGCTAGGCTTTAGGAAATTAAGATATTCACCTGCTCTCTGGCCGTGCAGCAAGGCAGCTGCACGGCATTTATTCTAATCAGCCTTTAGCAGCTGATTGGAGGACTCCTTGTTAAATACACTCCCAGGGCTTCTCACAGACGCCGGTAATAGCTTCCTGCATGCTGCCTTTGTTTGCTGAGAGTCTGTTTCCAGTCCTGCTGTATCCGGTCATTCCAGTCCTCAGAAGTCCGGTATTCGGGAGTTGTCATCTCATCCCAAGAGGTCGTTTGGTTCCCTGGAGTCCTGACTGATCACCATTTTATATCCAGTGGTGTTCGTGAGTTGCGGCTCTGCCGTGTCTTGCGGCTCAGCTGCTTTACCTTTTATATTTTGTGTTTGGAGCATTTGCGGAGGGTTCCGCTTCCACAAGTCCTCTCTGGTACTCGGCGGTGCCGGGTAGGAGAATTGGACACGTGGATATTTTGGTTGTCCTTTTCCCTGGCGATTTCTCCGCACATATTATAGTTTTGAGTTTGCTTAGCCCCTGGCCTGGTTGTTTAGTTAGAGGGCCTCTTGTTATCACCCTGTCTTGGGTTTCCCTTTGTCTCTCATTAAGACCGGGGGGCATCGAAGTTGGGCAGACATAATCCGCCCTTCAAACGCGGCTGCCAAGGGCTCAAGAAACCATAGTCTCGCAGGGGATTTCTGACAACACGGGTGAGACAACAGAGTTAGGGCGCCAGGGGCTATTTTCCTGTCCTGCTCCCTTCCCCAGCATTCCGTTCCAGTGCTCCGGTCCTTGCCATAAGATCTCCTCTGACCAGAGTGCTGGAATCATAACATTATTACCGGCCATACCAAAACTTAAAATTAAACGGGGTTTAATTTTTTCTCATTCAGTTTTGTGAGAGTTTATCGGCATCATGAATCCAACAGGTTTAGGGCCAAATCCTGGTCAGCTCTTAGTCAGCCAGATTCAAGAACTTACTCAGATGGTTCAGGATCTTTCTCTTCGGGTGAAGTCGCAGGAAGATCTTTTGCGAGCTTCCCCAAGGGTAGTCCCTGAACCAAAGATGCATTTGCCTGACCGTTTTTCTGGTGATAGAAAAGAGTTTTTTAATTTTAAAGAATCCTGTAAACTTTATTTTCGTTTAAGACCGACTTCCTCGGGTACTGAATCTCAGCGGGTCGGGATTATTATTTCTTTGCTCCAGGGGGATCCTCAGACCTGGGCATTTGGTTTAAGAGCAGAGGATCCGGCATTGTTGTCAGTTGACGCTTTTTTTGAGTCTTTAGGGCTCTTGTATGATGACCCTGATAGAGAGGCGTCTGCTGAAAGTCAGTTGCGCGCTCTCAGACAGGGTAGAAATCCTGCGGAGGTTTATTGTACGGAGTTCCGCCGTTGGTCGAACGACTGTGGCTGGAATGACCCAGCCCTGCGCTTTCGCCTCGGCTTATCAGAGTCTATAAAAGACAGTCTCCTTCAGTACCCCGCTCCTGAGACTCTCGATAAACTCATGGAGCTTTCTATTAAGATTGATCGTCGTCTCAGAGAGCGGAGGGCTGAAAAAGGAGCACCTGTAAGGTCAAGTCCGTGTGTATATTCATTCCTGAAGATGTAGAGGAGGGTCTCTCCCGGCTGTCTCCTGAAGAAAGAGCCAGAAGGCAAAATTCTGGTCTTTGTCTGTCCTGTGGGGGTAAGGGACATTTCGCTCGTAATTGTCCGAACAAGTCGGGAAACGCTTTGACCAGGTGAATTGTGAGGGGGTTCACCTAGGTCTGCAGCTTATCTCCTCGAATAACTCCCTTTTAGTCCCAGTTAAAGTTTCCTTTGGCAGCCTCAGTTCTTCGGTGTCGGCTTTTGTTGACAGTGGAGCTGCAGGAAACTTTATGGATTTAACTTGGGCTAAGGCCTTAGGCATTCCTCAGTTACCTTTGGGTAGGTGTGTCACCATGCATGGCTTAGATGGGAGTCTGCTGTCTAATGGGATTATTTCTCTCCATACACCCCCTGTACTACTTACAGTAGGAGCTCTACATTCCGAGAAAATCGAGTTCTTTCTTACACATTGCCCAGCAGTTCCAGTTGTTCTGGGTCACCCTTGGCTGGCCTTTCATAATCCCACCATTGATTGGCGGTCGGGGGAGATTTCACAATGGGGTACTTTTTGTGATAAGGAATGTATCACGTTTCCAGTCAGAGTAGCAGCTATCATTCCTGAACTCATTCCGGTGGAATACCAGGAGTTTGCTGATGTTTTCTCCAAAGGCAATGCGGACATTCTGCCTCCCCATCGGCCTTATGATTGTGCTATTGAGTTAATTCCTGGTGCCGCATTGCCAAAGGGAAGATTATATGCATTATCCGGGCCAGAAACTGCGGCTATGAATGATTATGTAAAGGAGAGCCTTGAGAAAGGATTTATTAGACCATCAAAATCTCCTTTAAGTGCAGGCTTCTTCTTTGTGGAGAAAAAGGATGGCTCGCTTAGACCTTGCATTGATTTTAGAGCCCTGAATAAGATCTCAGTTAAAAACACCTATCCTTTGCCGTTGATTTCTGTACTCTTTGATCAGTTACGTTCTGCTGTGATTTTTTCTAAAATTGACCTTAGAGGAGCGTACAACCTCATCCGAATTAAATCTGGAGATGAGTGGAAAACGGCCTTCAGTACTCAGTCGGGTCACTACGAATACCTGGTGATGCCGTTCGGCCTGTCCAATGCTCCGGCAGTTTTTCAAGACCTCATTAACGATGTGCTCCGTGACTTCCTAGGGAAATTCGTGGTCGTTTACTTAGACGACATCCTGATTTTTTCTGAATCAATGGAACAACATGTTACCCAGGTGCGTCTGGTTCTTCAAAAGTTACGTGAGAATCATTTATATGCCAAGCTGGAGAAGTGTGAGTTTCATGTCACGGAAGTATCTTTTTTAGGGTACATAATTTCCCCTCAGGGATTTTCCATGGAACCAAAGAAACTCCAGGCCATCCTTAGTTGGGCGCAACCCACCAATTTAAAAGCAATTCAGCGCTTTTTAGGGCTTGCAAATTATTATAGGAGGTTCATTCATTCTTTTTCTGACCTGGTTGCTCCCATTGTAGCTCTGACAAAGAAAGGAGCGGATCCTACCAACTGGTCGCGTGAAGCTGAGTTGTCCTTCCGGGCCTTGAAACAAGCCTTTGTCTCGGCTCCAGTCCTCAGACATCCTAATCCGGAATTGCCCTTTGTGGTGGAGGTTGATGCCTCGGAGGTTGGAGTGGGGGCTATCCTTTCTCAAAAGGATCCGGAGTCTCTGGAGTTACATCCTTGTGCCTTTATGTCCAGGAAATTCTCCTCCGCTGAATCCAACTATGACGTTGGTAATCGGGAGTTACTGGCTGTAAAGTGGGCTTTCGAGGAGTGGAGGCATTGGCTGGAGGGAGCAAAACATACTATTTCGGTATTGACTGAACCTGCAATACATTGAATCGGCTAAGCGGCTTAATGCCCGGCAGGCACGTTGGGCATTATTTTTTACGCGTTTCAAATTTATAATCACTTTCAGGCCTGGTTCCAAGAATACTAAGGCTGATGCCCTGTCACGTAGCTTTCTTCCGGTTCACAATAACAATCCTGTTACCCCCATACTTCCATCTTCGGTCATCTGGGCGGGCCTCACACAAGATTTATTTACCCAGTTAAAACAGCTTCAACACCAAGCTCCTAGAATTACTCCTGCTGGTCGTCTTTACGTCCCTGAGTTTTTGAGAGCTACTGTTTTAACGGAATTCCATGATAACAAAGTTTCAGGGCATCCAGGAGTCTCTAAGACATTGGAGTTAGTATCTCGCTCAGTATGGTGGCCTGGTCTTTCTAAAGACGTCAAGGAATTTGTTTATTCATGTCAGGTTTGTGCACAGCATAAGGTTCCCCGTTCTTTGCCCATCGGGCAACTTATGCCCTTAAATGTTCCTCTCAGGCCGTGGTCTCATATTTCCATGGATTTTGTGGTTGACCTTCCCCTTTCAGCCGGATTCCGAGTCATATGGGTGGTAGTGGACCGTTTTAGTAAAATGTCTCATTTTATTGCTCTTCCCCGATTGCCTTCTGCCCAAGGGTTGGCAGTTTTGTTTCTCCGCCATGTATTCAGGCTTCATGGGTTGCCTACTGATATTGTTTCTGATCGGGGTCCACAATTCATCGCACAATTCTGGAAATGTTTTTGTGCCTCATTGAAGATGAAATTGTCGTTAACATCCGGTTACCACCCACAATCCAACGGGCAAACCGAACGAGTTAACCAATCATTGAAACAATATTTGCGCTTGTATTCAGCCAAACTCCAGAATGATTGGTCCGAGTTTCTTCCGTTGGCTGAATTTGCTTACAATAATTCTTGTCATTCCTCCACTAAAGAGTCTCCATTCTTTTCAGTTTTTGGTTTTCACCCCAGAGCTAATTCTTTTTTTCATCATTCCTCAGTCTCCTCGCTAACCTTAACCTCCCATCTCAGAGCCATTTGGAAAAAGGTGCACCTTGCTCTCAGAAAAGCGGCCTTTCGAGAGAAGACATTTTCTGACAGGCTCCGACGTCCTTGCACTTTTAAGGTGGGAGATAGGGTGTGGTTGTCGACTCGCAACATCAGGCTTCGACAATCCTCGGCTAGACTGGGACCCAAATTTATTGGGCCATTTCTTATTATTAAAAGAGTCAACCCAGTTGCCTTTCGGTTACGTTTACCAAGATCTCTCAGGATTGGAAATACGTTTCATTGTTCCCTGTTGAAACAATACGTTTCTTCCAGTAGATTTCCTCGGAAGATCTCTCAGGGTAGATCTCCAGTGGATGTACAGGGACAACAGGAGTTCTTGGTAGAGAAGGTTCTCGATTCCAAATTGTCCCGGGGTCGGCTGTATTTTCTAGTTCACTGGAAAGGCTATGGTCCAGAGGAAAGGTCTTGGGTCCTGGATAAGGATCTTCATGCCCCGAGGCTCAAGAGGGCATTTTTTCGGGAATTTCCTCAGAAAGCTGGCTTTAGGGGTTCCTTGACCCCTCCTCAAGGGGGGGGGGGTACTGTTAGGCGCCGGGGTCCGCTTGTCTGCGCGGCCCGGCGCCTAGCAACTAGAGACGCCGTGCGCGTACAGCCGCCGGCTCCCTAGCAACGCTAGACGCCGGGCGCGCTGAGCCGCACGGACCCTAGCAACGGGGACGCCACTGGCGGACCGCGTTCCCCGTTGCTAGGCTTTAGGAAATTAAGATATTCACCTGCTCTCTGGCCGTGCAGCAAGGCAGCTGCACGGCATTTATTCTAATCAGCCTTTAGCAGCTGATTGGAGGACTCCTTGTTAAATACACTCCCAGGGCTTCTCACAGACGCCGGTAATAGCTTCCTGCATGCTGCCTTTGTTTGCTGAGAGTCTGTTTCCAGTCCTGCTGTATCCGGTCATTCCAGTCCTCAGAAGTCCGGTATTCGGGAGTTGTCATCTCATCCCAAGAGGTCGTTTGGTTCCCTGGAGTCCTGACTGATCACCGTTTTATATCCAGTGGTGTTCGTGAGTTGCGGCTCTGCCGTGTCTTGCGGCTCAGCTGCTTTACCTTTTATATTTTGTGTTTGGAGCATTTGCGGAGGGTTCCGCTTCCACAAGTCCTCTCTGGTACTCGACGGTGCCGGGTAGGAGAATTGGACAAGTGGATATTTTGGTTGTCCTTTTCCCTGGCGGTTTCTCCACACATATTATAGTTTTGAGTTTGCTTAGCCCCTGGCCTGGTTGTTTAGTTAGAGGGCCTCTTGTTATCACCCTGTCTTGGGTTTCCCTTTGTCTCTCATTAAGACCGGGGGGCATCGAAGTTGGGCAGACATAATCCGCCCTTCAAACGCGGCTGCCAAGGGCTCAAGAAACCATAGTCTCGCAGGGGATTTCTGACAACACGGGTGAGACAACAGAGTTAGGGCATCAGGGGCTATTTTCCTGTCCTGCTCCCTTCCCCAGCATTCCGTTCCAGTGCTCCGGTCCTTGCCATAAGATCTCCTCTGACCAGAGTGCTGGAATCATAACAACAGCAGGATGATGACGTTCGGGCGCGCTCGGGTTAACCGAGCAAGGCGGGAGGATCCGAGTCTGCCTCGGACTCGTGTAAAATGGGTGAAGTTCGGGGGGGTTCGGATTCCGAGGAACCGAACCCGCTCCTCACTAATATATATATATATATATATATATATATATATATAATATTAAGCAATTTTGGCACAAAGGCAGTGGCATTCTCAATCAAATATTATGATAAATATAGTGAATGTACAATTTCTGTGTATCCCATATGGGAAATAAATATAAAGATAGTGTCCTTATTAATAATCCAAAAGAATCTGTGCTTGGTGCCTAAGAAAATCCATGCATTGTTGTTAAGCACACCAACTACTATTATCTGAAAAATAACAAAGAACAAGGGCGCCTCCTAGTGCAGCAATGAAGAAAACAATACCACAAGTGTGAAATAGGGCTATAGGTGAACACGTACCATGTATAAAAGATATATCGGCTTACTGTATCTCATGTCTTTGTGGAGATCCTCTCAAGGTCACTGTCAGACAGTGTTTTTTTTGCACAGGTTTTTAATGAAATATAGAGTACATAAATACATAAAAATAGATGCACATAGAATATCGGGCATATTAAATGCGAATGTGGGCCAGCTGTGTGGCACACTGTACAGCAAGTGATGTCTACTGAATATACAATATGCAGCATATGTGATATATATGGAACATATACTGTACAGTATATATATATATATATATATATATATACACACACACACGCACAAACTGTACAGCAAGTAGTATATGTAGACTATCAATTGTACAGTATGGGAGATATATATAAATATACAGTGTACAGCATGTGATATATCTACATAATATACACTGTACATGACATGAGAATATGTAAATGATGTGAGATATATAGAATTTCTGTACAGCACATGTGACATATATACAGAACACACATTGTGACATCATCCTACATCACAGCAGCACACCTAGCTGGACACTGTACAGACACGTCACACAGCGCAGCCGCAAGGAAGCACTCACCCTTCCCATCCTGCCGGTGCGGCAACGGTCTCCGCCGCTCTGTTCCAGGCTCTGGAACCCTGACCCGGCCGTCTTCAAGACACTGCCCACATCTTGGAAGGAGACGCCCCCTGGTTTTGGCGGAGCTGGTTGCCGTGGAAACCATCTCTCTCAGAAGCCTCCTGATTTGTCGTCATCGATCCCTGCTATCGTGGCACGGAGTCTCCTGATTGGCTGCTGTGAGGAGGCGGTGCCAGAGTGTCAGCATCAGAAGCCGGGAGACCTGGCTGCAGCTGATCGTCATTACCTGGCAACCGCCTGAGGCATTAGCATCCATCTCCTGTCACTACCCATGTGGTGTATATATTCTTATCCTTTATCACCTGGCACGGGGTCTATGTATACCTGACAGCCCCAGGGGTTATATATCTAACTTCCATGACACCTGATGGCAGGTAGGGCCACATTTTACACCTAAGGCAGACAGAGATCCTTTTTACACCTAAGGCAGGCACAGTCCCCTTTTTACACATTAGGCAGGCAAAGTCCCCCTTTTTGCACATAAGGCAGGCAGAGTCTCCCTTTTTACACATTGGGCAGGCAGTCTGAGAGAGAGTATTCTACTTACATGTGACCAACTGGCAGGCCTCTCCTCTTCTCCTTTCTGCCCTACGCTGTACTCATCGCAGCGCAGGGCATTGTGGGAGGGCTGGGAGAGACGTCATCTCTCCTAGCACACGGGTGGGAGGGAGCTGCAGTGCTGTCCGGCTACCTATGTGAGAGGTAGCCAGGCAATGCAGCTGGGCGCCGGTGGTGTTGGCGGGGGGACGCAGGCCGGACATGTCCCATGCAGCAGCGGCCCAGGAGACAGGCGGCGGCGGGAGTGAGTAGTGAGATAGCGGGCGTGCGGCTGGGGGTGTGCTGCCAGATAGTTCGACCTCAGTGCATTTGCGCCGTGGGCAAGACACCATTGGCACACACCTAGTTACGGCCCTGCCTGACAGCCCCAGGGATTATACTTTATATCTTACCTCCATGTCACCTGACAGAGTCTATATACCTGACAGCCTTAGTGGGTATGTATCCTACCTCCATATTACCTGACAGCCCCAGGGGGTATGCATCTTACCTCCGTGCAAGGTTGTAGCTACCATAGGTGTAGAAAGTGCAGCTGCTATGGGGTCCAGCGGGTATGCATCTTACCTCCATGCAAGGGTGTAGCTACCATAGGTGCAGAAAGTGCAGCTGCTATGGGGCCCAGAGCAGAGAGGGGCCCTTGTTCCCTGTCAAAGTTATGTGTTATATACATTTTTCACCATTGGGTGATAAAAAACATTTGCCTTGGGACCTACAATGTATCTAGTTATGCAACTGGACCTGCTCATTGTAATGTGGTATAAAATGAACTGGATTATAATGTATGAAAAAATGAATGTATTTTAAAATTAATGTATTATAATGTTATGTAATATGAACTGGGGAACTATAGTGTGGTAAAATAGGAACTGGGAACACTATGTGTTCATGTGAATTGGTGATACTGTGTTGCATAATGTGTACTGGCAGCCCTACAATGTGATATAATGTGAACTAGGGCACTACTATGGTTCAGAAAATGAGCAAGGGCACTATTATGGGGCATAAAATTAACAACTCCTGTGGTCTCTCTCGAATTATTGGGGCAGGGGCCCCTTCAAAATGTTGGTATGGGGCCCATGAAGTTCTGGCTACGCTCCTGCCTCCATGTCACCTGACAGCCCCAGCGGGTGTCTATCCTACCTCCATATTACCTGACTGCCGCAGGGGTACGTATCCTACCTCTATGTCACCTGACAGCCCCAGGGGTATGTATCCTACCTCCATGTCACCTGACAGCCCCAGGGGTATGTATCCTACCTCCATATCACCTGACAGCCCCAAGGGTAGGTATCTTACCTCCATGTCACCTGACAGCACCGGGGGGTATGTAGCCTACCTCCATGTCACCTGACAGCCTCAGGGGTATGTATCCCACCTCCATATCACCTGACAGCACCGGAGGGGGGGTAGCCTACCTCCATATTACCTGACAGCCCCAGGGGGTTTGTATCCTTCCTCAGGTATTCTCCTATCTACGCGATGCGTCTGGTAAAGGGTAAGTTAGTGTCAGACTAGGCCCTGGGGTGAAATGACCCTGGGGTGTGTGTGACCAGGAACTGGAGGGGGCATTGTCAGCCCACAAAGGATTTATATGATAAAATTATGATAGAAAGTGACAGACTTTAGGGCCCTGGATCAGTAGAGTCCGCATAGCGTCTTGTTGTGCCACCCGCATGTGAGAGGGGTCCAGACTCTATGTTACATAGAATAACAGAATTCATGCAGCGCACAATCTGGCTTTGGTATTATGTATAGAAGTGAAATGATGGTCAATCTCCTATACAGGTTGAGTATCCCATATCCAAATATTCCGAAATACGGAATATTCCGAAATACGGACTTTTTTGAGTGAGAGTGAGATAGTGAAACCTTTGTTTTTTGATGGCTCAATGTACACAAACTTTGTTTAATACACAAAGTTATTAAAAATATTGTAGTAAATGACCTTCAGGCTGTGTGTATAAGGTGTATATGAAACATAAATGAATTGTGTGAATGTACACACACTTTGTTTAATGCACAAAGTTATAAAAAATATTGGCTAAAATGACCTTCAGGCTGTGTGTATAAGGTGTATATGTAACATAAATGCATTCTGTGCTTAGATTTAGGTCCCATCACCATGATATCTCATTATGGTATGCAATTATTCCAAAATACGGAAAAATCCCATATCCAAAATACCTCTGGTCCCAAGCATTTTGGATAAGGGAGACTCAACCTGTATAATAGCCCAGATCTGTGACTTTGTGACTCATTTGCTAACGCTGGGCGGAGTCACAACACTGGGCGGAGTTAGTTAAATGAGTCACAGATCTGGGCAAATCTATAGGAGACTAGGAGCAGAAGCAGATGGTATGGGCATGGCACAGGCAGGGGTACATACCTCCCAGCATTCTTCAGGCAGGAGGGACACACATGCGGCGAAAAGGGGGCGTGGCCAACGAAAGGGGGCGTGGCTTCACCAGAGGGCCCCCATTTTCGTCAGTGAGGGGGCATGCCCAGCGCTCTGTGAGCTGCTGGCATGCCCCCAGGGGCGGATTATGAGTCCGGGGGGCCCAGGGCACTTGAGACAGGGGGGCCCTATCTCATTGCTGTGCCTGCTGTGGGTTTGGGGGCGTGGCCTAATCGTGGCTGCATGACCACGCCCCCTTATGCAAATTCCGGAGATGTTTTTTTTTCCATGGGATTTTGGCCCCTCAGCTAGGGGTAAATCCAGAGGGGGTGGTCGCCCTACACACCCGCACAGGCAGAAGAAAGCAGGGAGGCTGCTGCCTCCCTGCAACACCACAGACCTGCCAACACGCAGCAGCGTGCGCTGGCTGTAACACAATGCTGCTGCTGTTGCTGGCAGGACGGGGAGCTTAAGAGCTGGGACAGAGCTACTCCAGCCAGGGAGGCCCCTAAAACTGTGGGGCCCACGGTACGTACCCCCTGGCCCTCCCCCCTTAATCCGGCTCTGCTGCCGGAACCCCCGCTTAATCCGTACCCCCTGATGCCCCCTCTCCTCCTGTCTCCACTAAATGGACGCTGTGCGCATCTATTCACCGCTGTTCTGAGTTCAGGAGCTTCCCAACTGACCCCCCTTCACCGAGGGCCACTGCGGGCCACGGGTGGGACAGCGGGACAGACCCAAAAAAATGGGACTGTCCCGCGAAAATCGGGACAGTGGGGAGGTACGGGGGTGTGTGAGGGGGTATGCCGTACAGACAGACGGGCACCGGCTCACTGTGTGCTTGACCCCCCACATCAGCAAACTCAGCAGGGGCTCTCTGGCGCGGAGGAGCGTCACTTTCTGGCACACTCCACGCTTCTTAGCTGCAGTTTTGTGGGGCACCTGCCGCTGTGCAGGTTCCATAGTGCCTCTGTTATCTCCAGCCCCGGCAACCCCACCGCTAGCTGCAGCGCTGTCGCCCGCAGTGAGGTACGCCCAGCTCCTTCACACACTTTAGCCGGCGGGTAGCGCTGCAGAAGTCCGCGCTGATTGCAGGCTCCGACCCCCTCCTCCCTCCAGCCGCAGCATCTCCTGGGAGCTAACCAGTCACTCCCAGTCTCCC
This sequence comes from Pseudophryne corroboree, assembly GCF_028390025.1. Taxonomy (NCBI): domain Eukaryota; kingdom Metazoa; phylum Chordata; class Amphibia; order Anura; family Myobatrachidae; genus Pseudophryne; species Pseudophryne corroboree. Next base: position 105,307,968 of record NC_086445.1, on the reverse strand, counting down.
CCTTCTACAGTGCCCGGCAGCCGCGATGCCCGCGTCGCGTGCAAGCAATGACTCCCCCCTCCCTCCAGCCGCAGCGTCTCCTGGGGGCTAACCAGTCACTCCCAGTCTCCCCTTACCACAGTGCCTGGCAGCCGCGAGGTCCACGCCGCGTGCATGTTATATGACCCCCTCCTTCCCCCAGCCGCAGCATCTCCCGGGGACTAACCAGTCACTCCCAGTCTCCCCTTACCACAGTGCCTGCCAGCTGTGTGAGGTCTGCGGTGTGTGACTGAGGAGGGGGGGAGGGATGCGGACGGGCAGAGGAAGCAGGACTCCAGCCTGTGAGAGTCAGCCATGCCAAGTCTCCACCAGCAGCAGATCCCAACAGGTTGGAGTGGAACAGCAGCAGCCAGCAGCAGTGACTCCGGTAAGACACATCTGTCTCTCACCACTGTTCTGTCCCTAATACCAATCTCTCCCGTGCCCTGTGTTCTGTCATGTCCCTGTCACCCCTGGCCTTGCCCTGTCACCCCTGGCCTTGCTCTGTCATCCCTGGCCTTGCCCTGTCACCCTTATCCTGGCCCTTTCACCCGTATCCTGGCCATTTCACCCTTATCCTGGCCCTTATTCTGGCCATTTCACCCTTATCCTGGCCCTGTCACCCTTATGCTGGCCCTGTTACCCCTATCCTGGCCCTGTCACCCCTGTGCTTACCCTGTCAACCCTATAATGGCCCTGTCACCCCTGTCCTGGTCCTGCCGCCCCTACCCTGGCCATGTCACCCCTATCCTGTCCCTGTCATTTCTGTCCTGGCCCCGTTGCCCCTGTCCTGGCCCCATCACCCCTGTACTGGCCCCGTCACCCCTGGCCTGGCCCCGTCACCCCTGTTTTGGCCCTGTCACCCCTGTCCTGGCCCTGTTACTGCATACCCTCCAACTACCTTTTTGGCAGGTACAGTCCCGCAGCGCCTCCAGACCTCTCCCCAATGCACCACACCTCCGCACCTTCCCCTCCACCACATGCGGCACCCCACCCCTCCCCCATACGCAGTGCCTCCAGACCCCCTACACCACCCACGGCTCCCACTCCCCCGCCCCTCCACCACCCACAGCACCTCCAGGCCCCCTCCACCATCCACCCCCCATATATGTCTCCCCCCACACCTGCCCCCCCTCCACCCACAGCATCTGCAGGCACCCTCCTCAATCCGTGGTTTCCCCCCCACTCCTCCCCCACCCACGGCACCCCTACACCTGCCCCTACACCACCTGCAGCGCTTCGAGACCCCGTTCCCCATCTGCCGCACCACCTGTACCTGCTCCTCCCCCACCCATGGTGTCTCCAGACCCCCTACCCCACCCCCGCCACTTCCCATCCCACAGCACCTCTGGAACCCTTCACCCATCCGCAACATCCCCGCACCTGCCCCTCTCCCACCCATGGCACCCCTGCCCCTCTCCCACCTGCAGTGCCTCTGGACCCCTCCCCCATCTGCAGCCCCCACTCCTCTGCCCCTCCCCCATCCATAGCACCTCCCAACCCTTCCCCATCCGGGCCCCCCCACGCATCCGCCCCCTCCTTCACCCGCAGCATCTACAGACACCCTCCCCCATCCGCAGTCCCCCCCGCACCCGCTACATTCTGTACATCATGCCCTGCAGGTGCTGTTCACGCCGTCGCAAGGTGCTGCGCCTCCTTCACCAATGCACGCCCTTTCATTGTTCAATATTTAACCACTAACAAAGGAATGCAGGTAATACTCCATATAATACAAATACTGAACCCGAGAAAGGCATGCAAGGGTTAAGGGGGTGTAGCCCCTTGCGACGGTGTGAAGAGCGCCCCTAGGGCGCGATGAAGCACCTAGTAAATAATATGTATCCAGGTGTAACAGATTCTTATACAAAGGGAATATCAAACAGCGAATGTCAGCTATAGCAAAATATGTCTATTAGTCCTATACAAATAGCATCTTATGTTACACACTAGAATCCAATGTGGTGATTACGCCCCAGTCTGTATACCAGGGACGTGCAGTCAGGGGAGGCAGGGGGAGGCAGTGCCTCCCCTGTCATTAATGACTAAAATAATTCAAAGAAGATACTTATAACACATATAAGTATCTTCTTTAGCCTTTATATTATTTTAATCCTTTTTATTGTGTCCAAGTTTTTAATGTGTTTCGGAGGCACCGCTCTTGGTGCCTCCTGCTGTTGGTGTGAAAGGGCCGGAAGCGGGGGGTGGGGCCAAGCATCGGGCTGTAAAAGCCCATTAAAAAAAGCCCTATAAGCGGCACCTGCTGGAAGTGCCTCTATGACAGGGGCGTGCTTTCAGCCCATATGAAAGCACGCTCCTGTCACTGAGTTTGATGTAATTGGACAGTGGGCAGGGCTGGAGTGGCTACCCGTCCCCAAACCACCTTGCTTCCCAGAGCCGGCTACCGCGAGCACCTCTCCCTCCCACCCCACCCCTGTCGAGCTTACACTAATGACAGCCGATAATTCCCCCCTTCTGCCACGAGCGTTAGCCACCCCCACCCACCCGAGCTTACACACATGGCGGCCGACAGTGTCCGCCGACCCACACTGAACTGAAGTATACAGCGGCAGGATCAAGTGTTCTTAGGCCGCGTCATATGCAGGGCTCCAGCTGAGATCCCCCCACTCCCGGGGCTGCCCACCGCCGACTGTCACACATTGACAGCCGCGGTCTGGGGAATGTCTGTGGGCTGCAGCTAGCCTATACTGCAAGCATTGGCCAGTACAGCTTGTGCGGAAGTGCGGTGCCCCCCCCCCCCTGCGCAAACCGATCGCCCCCCCCGCAAACTGACCCTCACCCCGCAAACTGATCCCCCCCTTCCCCCCGCAAACCGATCACAGGCCGCATCCACTCTTGTGTGTCAGCCACGCTGGACTGTGCAGGAAAGAGATGGGTGTGACTGTGAGCTGCCGGAGGAGCATGACACACCACTTTCACTCTGGCTGTCCAACTGTATGTCCTGTGTGAGCTGTAAAGAGGTGAGATCCTTCATTTTATTCTAAATTATACTTGCTGAGTCCACTACTTCCATCCTGACCACTACTCCCATCCTGCCCACTTCTTCTCACCACTACTCCCATCCTGACCACTTCTTCCCAACGCTACTCCCATCCTGCCCACTTCTTCCCACCGCTACTCTCATCCTGCCCACTTCTTCCCACCGCTACTCCCATCCTGCCCACTTCTCCCCACCGCTACTCCCATCCTGCCCACTTCTCCCCACCGCTACTCCCATCCTGCCCACTTCTTCCCACCACTACTCCCATCCTGCCCACTTCTTCCCACCACTACTCCCATCCTGCCCACTTCTTCCCACCGCTACTCCCATCCTGCCCACTTCTCCCCACCGCTACTCCCATCCTGCCCACTTCTCCCCACCGCTACTCCCATCCTGCCCACTTCTTACCACCACTACTCCCATCCTGCCCACTTCTCCCCACCGCTACTCCCATCCTGCCCACTTCTTCCCACCACTACTCCCATCCTGCCCACTTCTTCCCACCGCTACTCCCATCCTGCCCACTTCTTCCCACCACTACTCCCATCCTGCCCACTTCTCCCCACCGCTACTCCCATCCTGCCCACTTCTCCCCACCGCTACTCCCATCCTGCCCACTTCTCCCCACCGCTACTCCCATCCTGCCCACTTCTCTCCACCGCTACTCCCATCCTGCCCACTACTTCCCACCACTACTCCCATCCTGCCCACTTCTTCCCACCACTACTCCCATCCTGCTCACTTCTTCCCACCACTACTCCCATCCTGCCCACTTCTTCCCACCACTACTCCCATCCTGCCCACTTCTCCCCACCGCTACTCCCATCCTGCCCACTTCTTCCCACCACTACTCCCATCCTGCCCACTTCTTCCCACCACTACTCCCATCCTGCCACCCCTTCTATTACTTCCTGCTTGCCCCCTACTCTGCACAGGATACAGTAAAGTTCCCGATGAACAGTCGATATACTGACGCCGGAATCCTGAAGGAACCACAAGCCCGGCGTCAAAATACAGACAGCCGGATTCCCGAATGCCCTTTTAGTGGGACGCGCCGGCACGTCCTGCCGCAGGGGTGATCAGGTTTAGGCATGAGAAGGGGGGTTAGACATAGGGTGCAGGGACGGGAAGGTTAGGGTTAGGTTCCAGGGATGGAGGGTTTGATTTAGGTAGCGGGAAGGGAGGATTAGGGTTAGGCATCGCCCAGGAGAGTTAGGTTTAGGCACCCACAAGACAGGGTTTGGGTAGGTGGCATGGGATGGTTAGGGTACTGTACAGGGGCCTGTCAGCATCCCATCAGTCAGTAAATCATACTAAACCCCTCTGCACTAGTATTACTCACTGCCTTCCCCCCTACTCTGCACTACTATTACTTTCATCCTGTCCCCCTGCTCCCCACTACTATTCCCAGTCTGCCCCCTGCTCTCTACCACGAATACTCCCATCCTACCCCATGCTCTCTCTACCATCTCCTCATATTTCTCATTTCTCCCATCTCCCCATATTCCTCCTCTCTCTTTCCTATACATTTTTAAAAATGTACAATATATTAGCCTCCTGCTCTTTACATGTTTGATGAGCAGGCAGACTGTGGGCATTGGCAGCGGAATTGGACTGAGTTGAGGACCGGGTGGTAGATGGCGGCGATTTTGTAGGCCATTGGCGGAGGCGTTGGCAGTATCGGGCATTGGCTCAGCGGTGATAGGCGTAATTGGCGGGACTCGGAGGACATTATGACTGCAGTGCCTCACCAGCCCCTGACCTCACCGCACGCCACTGCTGTATATGCTCCTTCTCACCCACTGTATCCAGCCAGACTATATATTAATGGAGAAATACTTATCCACCAATCTTGAATCTTAAATTTTTTTTAAATATATAAATATACATGCATATATGAGAAATAATAACTTTGAACATCAAGTCCTCTTAGTGGTAATAGAATCACTCACACTGTATATAGTATATGGGTATTCTGTACATGGTAATGTCCACAGTATGCAATGCTCCATGTCTCACGCTTCTTACACAGAACCTCGTTTTAATGGGAACCGATCAGTTCTCACAGACACTATTTGGCAGGTAAGTGGAAGGTGAGTTGCACATTACAGTACTTACCAGTGTTACTACCTCTGCTCCTCCATGGGCTGTGGTGTGAGTGGGTATCTGTGGTTGGTATGTTATGTGTATGATATATAATAAAAATCACTTGTGTGCTTCATCTAAAATGTATTTTTTCTGTATTACCATCATACAATTAACCATCTCTAAATGAAGTAAAATAGGGGTGTAGTACGGGTGAAGTAAAATAGGGGTGTAGTACACCTTACCGACGCTGGGATCCCGGCAGCATACGGACGCTGGGATCCCGGCGGGGAGGGGCGAGTGCAGCAAGCCCCTTGCGGGCTCGCTGCGCTCGCCGCGCTGCGGGCTCGGTGGCGACCTGCGGTCGCCACGGGTTCTATTCCCACTCTATGGGTGTCGTGGACACCCACGAGTGGAAATAGTCCCTGTTGGTCGGCATGCCGACCATCGGGATAGTGAGCCGTCGGGCTCACGGAGGAGGTCATGTGACTGTCGGTCAGCCGAACGGCGGTCACATGACTACCACCCGAACCCTGCATCCAGGAAGAAGAAGATGTGGAGGTCAATCCAGGACATAGTACATGGAGAGAGATCCTGCTGGCGGTTCATGAAAAATGTAAATAAAAAGTTTGGGGATATCAAGAAGGTCCTCAAACAGAAGATGGCTGAGTAGCGCTGAGAGGGTCGCAGGACGTGGGGGGACGGGGATGTGCAGCACTGGTCCACTACACTGCCTTTGAGGAGGAGTTTAAACAAATTACTCCCCCAGAGGTTCTTTCAGGAATGCGTGTAGTGGACACAGACCGTCCAGTGTACCCCAGTCATCCTTGTGTGTAAACAAACAAATGTCCCCTTTTAACTGTTACAACCTAAATCAGTGTCAAGTGTTCATTTTTTAACCTCTTTAGAGACAAATAAGTGTTACATATCATTACTTGTAATTTAAAATTATAATTTTTTTCCTGAAACCACATTTTTATATATATTCAAACTGCCCATGTTGTTTCAAATTTTTAATAAAAACAAAAATATTAATGAATTTAAAATGCAAACTCTTTTATTTTTTAAAAATATTAGTTTGTATTCCTGAAGAGATTAAATGTTTGTGTATGTAAATCCTGTAAATATTATCTTCAGTAACATATGACTGTGTGACACCCTAGCAGAGTAAGTAAGGGAGGGTCACTTGGTACTGTGCGCCTAATTCAGATCTGATTGCAGCAGCAAATTTGTTAGCTAATGGGCAAAACCATGGGGAGGGTGGGTAATTCAGACCTGATCGCTAGGCTGCGTTTTCTCACAGCCTGTGATCAGGTCCAAACTGCGCATGCGTAAGCATCGCAATGCGCAGGCACAATGGATGGCAACAACGGGGATCGCCGCCCTGCGATGAAATTCTGCGAGGAATCCGATTGCACAGGTGTACGCAAGGAGATTGACAAGAAGGTGTTTCTGGGTGGCAACTGACCGTTTTCGGGGAGTGGTTGGAAAAACGCAGGCGTGTCAAAACATTTGCAGGGTCTACAGAGACCGGAGTCTGCAGTGAATTGGCAGGGCACCAGCTGCCCTGTGTGACAACGGGCGGTGGGTCAGGGTCAGACTGACGAGATTCAGCCATCTGCAGCATGCAGAATCCGCGTCCACTGGTGGGTGCCATCTCACAGTCCAGCGGCAGCGGCGGGTGCACCATCACTTGCTGCAGCACCGGCTGAGCGCTACCAGGCAGGGACCATCATGTCTCCAATTGCAGGTGTTAGCAGGGCTCCTGGAACAGAGCAGATTAACTCTGCAGCAGCAGAGGGTACGCCGCAGAGCTCCTTTGGAAGAGCAGCGGTCACACTTATATCCCATTGTGAACCAAGCAGGTGCTGCTGTACATGCAGGTGCCTCTTCAGAGCTTGGAGCCCGGAGGCAGGTGTCTCCAATGACTCTGAGAGTTACACCCCTAATGCTGATTATTCTGCATACACAGAAAACAGAATTATATCTCAGTCCTAAGAGCACAAATATCTCAAGTACTCTATCAATTACATTTTAAGCCCTGATTCAGAGGTGGACACAATGCTGATGGTTGCACAGTTGATCTATATTTTGCTACTACATATGCAAGATAAGTCCAGAAAACACCTATGGCACATGTGTTCCCCTGACTGTATGCAGGTGTTGCTGTTGCGTATGGACTTGCTTGTAATAGAACTTGTGATGGATAGCAATGGGTGCTCCTTGGTGGTGACTGGGAGGTAGCCTGAAGTGTTTTCTGTCTCACGTGTGTGTTATGGGTGTGTCAAGGGAATGTTGCTGAGGAAGACATTTCCCGCCAATTATGGCAAAGTACAGAGAATGTAATGGTGGATTCCAGTGGGGATGAGTTAATACTGTGTGGTGATGATGATTATGATGAATTAACACAGATGAGAATGACCTCTTCCAACTGTAAAGAGGATTACCAACACTTTTAGCTGCCTTAAGCCCATTGGTAGCTTGCTTTGTGGGAGCCCAAACAAACCAAACCTTTCAGCCACAAAAGTGGCAGTCCCTGTTGCTGAAGTGCTACTACAAGTCCGGTGGTGCGTGGTTTTTGCATTTTTTTTAATTTTTAACACATGGAATGAAGAGGACCGATCTACACTGGATTAGGTGAATTTTTATTTTATTTTCAGGTGACCTATGTATTTCTACAGGGACAAGTGGACGTGAATGGATGTGTGAGTGTTTGTATGTACGTGAGTGTGAGCGTGCAAGGGTGTATTAGTAAACTTTTACTTTCTACGATGTGTGTACTGTCGTTATTGTAATATTTTTTATACAGTACTCGTGGAACTACAAGCACCAGCAAACACTTTAATGCCCTGCATACTGATACTTGTGGTTCTCCAAGTACCAGCATGTGAGGGAGGCTTGCTGGAACCTGTATTCCCACAAGTAAAGCACAATAATCTTATTTTTACTCCTTGATTGCTATCAACTCACCATCCACCACCATGGGATGGTAAGGATAGCCCCGGGCTTCAGCCCTGGTCCTTGGGGGACCTGAAGGAGGGGGGCCTTTATTGGGGGGGGGGGGGGGGGGGCACTCCCCCAGGGAATCCCAGCCAGGGCTGACTAGTTGAGTTACTAATGTTACAACCACAGGGACCTTTATAAATATGTCCCCCGGCTGTGGCATTATCTTCTTGACTAGTGGAGCCCAATGCTGGTTTCAAAGCTACGGAGGACCCCAATGTCCTTTTTCCCCATATTTTTGGAAGGCTTGTTATGCATAGGAGGGGGGACCCCACGCAATGTTTTTTTATTTTTATTTATCACAATGAAGCCCTACATGGATCTCACTAGTCCTGCTGGGTTTCATGCCATCATGTTCGGCAGTGATTGACAAAACTACATAAAACACTACTCTGGATTACGAATGACATTGACATTGGAAACCACGAATGATAGAAACATGGGAGCTTAGCAAATTACCGGGTATGTTTGTGGAAAAATAGACATGAAAATGGCCAATGCCAACCGAGTTTGATTTTGGATGACATCGACTGAAACACGGGAGCTTAGTAAATTTACCTATTCAGTGTCTCTACGGCAGTCAGGTTCTATAGTCTCCTACTTCTTTGTGCTTACCAGTATTTGACTGTGGAAATATGGAGTTCTAATATAATGGAACGTACTCCAATATACTGTACATGGGAGATGGACTAATATTATCTAATTGTACTGTATCGAATTGTTGTATGAGGAGGTTATTTCTGTTTGTCAATATATTTTTTGGATTACGGTACTCACTATTTCCGGGTTGAGGGTGATTTTAGGGATATGTAAGAGGCATATGGGAGGCACTGCACCAAACCAACTCAAAATGCATTGGATGGATTTTGGACTGCTGTGCCTGGCAGCTATTGGTTAAAAAAACCATTCCTAAACCTATCCACTGACTGGGGATCTAAAGATAGAGGTGTCTAGGACTTCTATGCTTTTATAACATTGCTGCAGGGTGAAGCAGTCCGGGTACGGTTCTAATGCCTACTATTTTTTATGCTTCAATTGCTTTATACAATAAAACTGCTTTTGGACTTGCTGTTTGATCTCTTTACCTTTTTAAGGCTAATAGCAAACAAGCACCTTATGTTTTATTATATCCTATTGCAGTTTTCTGAGAAGTATTAAACTATCTGCTGTTTTTGTTTCTGTTTCCTTTTTGTTTTCTGGTCGACATTTGAAGACGATCATCTCTTACATCTGAGAGGATTTGGCTGTATGGAAGTGTTTGGGACTTCTCTCTATTAGGACTGCATGTTGGCAAAAAGGGAAGTAGTTATTCTATGTTTTGCATTTAGAGCGCCTTGAGAGCTTCCACTTTTTTGCTGTATTTTTCATTTGAGTTGTTTATTGGGTACAACTACTGTAGGTCTCACACAGGCTGCACTATTATTAGTGCCAGAATGAACTCACACATTATATATTTTGTTCTAATGGCATAGTGATGTTAACATAGAGACTGGTGACATTGTTGCAGTTAACCTCCTGTACCCAACCCAACAAGGTACTATTGCTTTTGACACATAGTTACGTCTATCCATATTAGGCTGAACTTTATATCATTTTTGGCATTTCTTAATATTTCTGTGGGCCAAATATAATAGGGTCCGAGTATGGTGTGTGGGAAAAACTCATTAACGGACATTATAATGTTTGCAACGTTTTCTGGCAACTCGCTCAGTGTAATTGGGTCTGTATTTTCAGGCACAAACGTAACTCTCATGCGACTTATCGTGAGAATACACACCAGGAAACATCTGTATTTAGACCAACAGGACTCCGAATGTCACTATTGTGAGTAGAGAAGTGCGGCGAGCATTTTTCGTGTTTTGTGTTTTGGTTCTAATTCCACTTTCGTGTTTTGGTTTTGGCTTGGTTTTGCCAAAACCACCCTTTCGTGTTTTGGTTTTGGTTTTGGATCTGGATGATGTTTGATAAAAACATAAAAACAGCGAAAATCACAGAATTTGGGGATAATTTTGCTCCTACAGTATTATTAACCTCAATAACATTCATTTCCACTCATTTCCAGTCTATTCTGAACACCTCACAATATTGTTTTTAGGCCAAAAGGTTGCACAAGGTTGCTGGATGACTAAGCTAAGCGACACAAGTGGACAACACAAACACCTGGCCCATCTAGGAGTGGCACTGCAGTGTCAGACAGGAGGGCAGATATTAAAAAAAGGCCCCAAACAGCACATGATGCAAAGAAGAAGAAAAAGAATTGCAATGAGTTAGTTGTATGACTAAGCCAAGCGACACAAACAATTGGCTCATCTAGGAGTGGCACTGCAGGGTCAGACAGGAGGGAAGATATAAAAAAAAGGCCCTTAACAGCACATGATGCAAAGAAGAAAAAATGGTGCACCGTGGTTGCTGTAGGCCTAAGCTAAGCGACACAACCACCTGGCCCATCTAGTGGTGTCACGCAGTGACTGAATGTCGAGAGTGGGACTCCATTGTTTGGTCCACTGACAGCATCTCCAGCACGCTCCAGTCACTAAAAAAAATCTGCAATTGGTGGACTTATACGGCAGTACCCCAGGACTAATACAGCAGTACCCCTGGACTCATACGGCAGTGTCACACAGGATGGCACTTTTCAAAAACTAGGCCCCAAACAGCACCTCATGCAAAGATGTCGAAGAGGTGCAATGAGGTAGCTGTATGACTAAGCCAAGCGACACAAACAATTTCAACTGGAATTATACGTCCAAATCACTGGAATTAATTGGCAAGATCACTGTAATTAATAATTATAAATCACTGAAATTAATTGGCAAAATCACTGAAATTATACGTCCAAATCACTGGAATTAAATGGCAAGATCACTGTAATTAATAATTATAAATCACTGTAATTAAATGGCAAGATCACTGTAATTAATAATTATAAATCACTGAAATTAATTGGCAAAATCACTGTAATTATACGTCCAAATCACTGGAATTAAATGGCAAAATCTCGCTATCGCCTGCCTAGTGAAATGGAATCTAGATGGGATTTGTTACCGGGGACACAATACCTCCATCAATTGTCTAAATCCCACTGCACTAATGGAGGATACCGGACGCACGTCTAATACCAACATAAGTGTCAAGGCCTCAGCTATGAGGGCTTCCATCGTCATGTGAAGCTGAACCACCAGTCATGAACATAGGCCAGGGCCTCAGTCGTTCCTTGCCACTCCATGTCGTAAATGGCATAATGGCAAGTTTACGTTTCTCCTCAGACAATTTAAATTTCTTTTTTTGGTTCTTTTTACTGAACTTTGGCTTTTTGGATTTTACATGCCCTCTACTATCACATTGGGCATCGGACTTGACAGACGACGTTGATGGCATTTCATCGTCTATGTCATGGCTAGTGGCAGCGGCTTCAGCACTAGGAGGAAGTGGTTCTTCTTGATCTTTCCCTATTTTATTCTCAAAATTTTTGTTCTCCATTATTTTTTGGGAGTTATATGAGACAATTGGACTGGAATAACTGATGAGACAGGACACTACCACTGGTCTGATGCAGCACAACACAACAACACTGTAAGAGACTTGTGGTTGTTGTTGTTATAATTATTATACTGTAGCAGTGGACATATAGCAGCAGCGTATCTCGTCACTGGAATGACTGATGAGACAGGACACTACCACTGGTCTGATGCAGCACAACAGGTTGTTATAATTATTATACTGCAGCAGTGGACATATAGCAGCAGCGTATATCGTCACTGGAATAACTGATGAGACAGGACACTACCATTGGTCTGATGCAGCACAACACAACAATACTGTAAGAGACTTGTGGTTGTTGTTATAATTATTATACGGCAGCAGTGGACATATAGCAGCAGCGTATCTCGTCACTGGAATGACTGATGAGACAGGACACTACCACTGGTCTGATGCAGCACAACAGGTTGTTGTTATAATTATTATACTGCAGCAGTGGACATATCGCAGCAGCGTTAATCGTCACTGGTATGACTGATGAGACAGGACACTACCACTGGTTTGCACAACACAGCACCACTTTATACAGCTACACTGGATATATGGCAGCAGAAAACACCAACACTGTGACTGGCTGGACTGATGCAGCACAATACACTGACTACACTGGACTGGTCTGCACAACACAGCACCACTTTATACAGCTACACTGGATATATGGCAGCAGAGAACACCAACACTGTGACTGGCTGGACTGATGCAGCACAATACACTGAGTGACTACACTGGACTGGACTGAGCAGCACAACACTTGCCACCCTACTATCCCGCCCCAACACACAGACACTGAACACTGAGTACACGTCCTCTATACATTCTCTGAGACTGGAGTGAAAATGGCCGCGACGCACGGCTCCTTACAAGGAATCCAAATCCCGCGAGAATCTGACAGCGGGATGATGACGTTTTGCCGCGTTCGGGTTTTCGAGTCAGGCGGGAAAACCTGAGCCTGACTCGGATCAGGGCTCGAGACATGAAGTTCGGTAGGGTTCGGTTCTCTGAGAACTTAACCCGCTCATCTCTAATTGTGAGTTGCACAGATTAATAGAAAGTCACCCACTGGCTTGGTTACAAGAGGAAGGGATTTAGTTGTCAGTGGACTGCTTCCGCTGTCACCCAAAGTTTTTGAACTTGTCAATGACTTCTGATGAATGCGCTCCAGGTGACGTATAAGGGAGGATGTTCCTAGGTGGTTAACGTCCTTACCCCTACTTATTACAGCTTGACAAAGGCAACACACGGCTTGACACCTGTTGTCCGTATTTGTGTTAAAATAATTCCACACCGAAGAGGTGATTTTTTTGTAATTTGACCAGGCATGTCAATTGCCATATTCGTCCCACGAACAGCAGGTGTCTCCCCGGGTGCCTGATTTAAACAAACCACCTCACCATCAGAATCCTCCTTGTCAATTTCCTCCTCAGCGCCAGCAACGCCCATATCCTCATCCTGATGTACTTCAACAGTGACATCTTCAATTTGACTATCAGGAACTGGACTGCGGGTGCTCCTTCCAGCACTTGCAGGGGGCGTGCAAATGGTGGAAGGCGCCACCTCTTCCCGTCCAGTGTTGGGAAGGTCAGGCATCGCAACCGACACAATTGGACTCTCCTTGGGGATTTATGATTTAGAAGAATGTACAGTTCTTTGCTGTGCTTTTGACAGCTTAAGTCTTTTCATTTTTCTAGTGGGAGGATGAGCGCTTCCATCCTCATGTGAAGCTGAACCACTAGCCATGAACATAGGACAGGGCCTCAGCCGTTCCTTGCCACTCCGTGTCGTAAATGGCATATTGGCAAGTTTACGCTTCTCATCAGATGCTTTTAATTTGGATTTTTGGGTCAATTTACTGAACTTTTGTTTTTTTAATTTTACATGCTCTCTACTATGACATTGTGCATCAGCCTTGGCAGACGACGTTGATGGCATTTCATCGTCTCGGCCATGACTAGTGGCAGCAGCTTCAGCATGAGGTGGAAGTGGATCTTGATCTTTCCTTATTTTACCCTACACATTTTTGTTCTCCATTTTTTAATGTGTGGAATTATATGCCAGTAATATATATCAATAGCCATGGTCTACTGTACCGTACTGCTATATATATACTGGTGGTCAGCAAAATTCTACACTGTCCTCCTACTATATACTGCGCACAACTAAAATGCAGCACAGGTATGGATGGATAGTATATTTGACGACATAGAGGTAGAGAAGTGGACTACTGTACCGTACTGCTATATATATACTGGTGGTCACAGCAAAATTCTGCACTTTTGTCCTCCTACTATATACTGCGCACAACTTAAATGCAGCACAGGTATGGATGGATAGTATACTTAACGACACAGAGGTAGAGCAGTGGACTACTGTACCGTACTGCTATATATATACTGGTGGTCAGCAAAATTCTGCACTGTCCTCCTACTATATACTGCGTACAACTAAAATGCAGCACAGGTATGGATGGATAGTATACTTGATGACACAGAGGTAGAGCAGTGGACTACTGTACCGTACTGCTATATATATACTGGTGGTCAGCAAAATTCTGCACTGTCCTCCTACTATATACTGCGCACAACTAAAATACAGCACAGGTATGGATGGATAGTATACTTGACGACATAGAGGTAGAGCAGTGGACTACTGTACCGTACTGCTATATATATACTGTTGGTCAGCAAAATTCTGCACTGTCCTTCTACTATATACTGCGCACAACTAAAATGCAGCACAGGTATGGATGGATAGTATACTTGACGACACAGAAGTAGAGCAGTGGACTACTGTGCCGTACTGCTATATATATACTGGTGGTCAGCAAAATTCTGCACTGTCCTCCTACTATATACTGTGCACAACTAAAATGCAGCACAGGTATGGATGGATAGTGTACTTGACGACACAGAGATAGAGCAGTGGACTACTGTACCGTACTGCTATATATATACTGGTGGTCAGCAAAATTCTGCACTGTCCTCCTACTAAATACTGCGCACAACTAAAATGCAGCACAGGTATGGATGGATAGTATACTTGACGACACAGAGGTAGAGCAGTGGACTACTGTACCATACTAATATATATATACTGGTGGTCAGCAAAATTCTGCACTGTCTTCCTACTATATACTGCGCACAACTAAAATGCAGCACAGGTATGGATGGATAGTATACTTAACGGCACAGAGGTAGAGCAGTGGACTACTGTACCGTACAGCTATATATATATATATATATATAAATACTGGTGGTCAGCAACATTCTGCACTGTCCTCCTACTATATACTGCGCACAACTAAAATGCAGCACAGGTATGGATGGATAGTATACTTGACGACACAGAGGTAGAGCAGTGGACTACTGTACCGTACTGCTATATATATATATACTGGTGGTCAGCAAAATTCTGCACTGTTCTCCTACAATATACTGCGCACAACTAAAATGCAGCACAGGTATGGATGGATAGTATACTTGACGACACAGAAGTAGAGCAGTGGACTACTGTACCGTACTGCTATATATATATTGGTGGTCAGCAAAATTCTACACTGTCCTCTTACTATATACTGCGCACAACTAAAATGCAGCACAGGTATGGATGGATAGTATACTTGACGACACAGAGGTAGAGCAGTGGACTACTGTACCGTACTGCTATATATATACTGGTGGTCAACAAAATTCTACACTGTCCTCTTACTATATACTGCGCACAACTAAAATGCAGCACAGGTATGGATGGATAGTATACTTGACGACACAGAGGTAGAGCAGTGGACTGCTGTACCGTACTGCTATATATATACTGGTGGTCAGCAAAATTCTGCACTGTACTTCTACTATATACTGCGCACAACTAAAATGCAGCAGATGTATGGATGGATAGTATACTTGACGACACAGAAGTAGAGCAGTGGACTACTGTACCGTACTGCTATATATATACTGGTGGTCAGCAAAATTCTGCACTGTACTCCTACTATATACTGCGCACAACTAAAATGCAGCACAGGTATGGATGGATAGTGTACTTGACGACACAGAGGTAGAGCAGTGGACTACTGTACCGTACTGCTATATATATACTGGTGGTCATCAAAATTCTGCACTGTCCTCCTACTATATACTGCGCACTACTAAAATGCAGCACAGGTATGGATGGATAGTATACTTGACGGCACAGAGGTAGAGCAGTGGACTACTGTACCGTACTGCTTTATATATACTGGTGGTCAGCAAAATTCTGCACTGTCCTTCTACTATATACTGCGAACAACTTAAATGCAGCACAGGTATGGATGGATAGTATACTTGACGACACAGAGGTAGAGCAGTGGACTACTGTACCATACTGCTGTATATATACTGGTGGTCAGCAAAAGTCTGCACTGTCCTTCTAATATATACTGCGAACAACCAAAATGCAGCACAGGTATGGATGGATAGTATACTTGACGACACAGAGGTAGAGCAGTGGACTACTGTACCGTACAGCTATATATATACTGGAGGTCAGCAAAATTCTGCACTGTCCTTCTACTATATACTGCGCACAACTAAAATGCAGCACAGGTATGGATGGATAGTATACTTGACGACACAGAAGTAGAGCAGTGGACTACTGTACCGTACTGCTATATATATACTGGTGGTCAGCAAAATTCTGCACTGTCCTCCTACTATATTCTGCGCACAAATAAAATGCAGCACAGGTATGGATGGGTAATATACTTGACTACACAGAGGTAGAGCAGTGGACTACTGTACCGTACTGCTATATATATACTGGTGGTCAACAAAATTCTACACTGTCCTCTTACTATATACTGCGCACAACTAAAATGCAGCACAGGTATGGATGGATAGTATACTTGACGACACAGAGGTAGAGCAGTGGACTGCTGTACCGTACTGCTATATATATACTGGTGGTCAGCAAAATTCTGCACTGTACTTCTACTATATACTGCGCACAACTAAAATGCAGCAGAGGTATGGATGGATAGTATACTTGACGACACAGAAGTAGAGCAGTGGACTACTGTACCGTACTGCTATATATATACTGGTGGTCAGCAAAATTCTGCACTGTACTCCTACTATATACTGCGCACAACTAAAATGCAGCACAGGTATGGATGGATAGTGTACTTGACGACACAGAGGTAGAGCAGTGGACTGCTGTACCGTACTGCTATATATATACTGGTGGTCAGCAAAATTCTGCACTGTACTTCTACTATATACTGCGCACAACTAAAATGCAGCAGAGGTATGGATGGATAGTATACTTGACGACACAGAAGTAGAGCAGTGGACTACTGTACCGTACTGCTATATATATACTGGTGGTCAGCAAAATTCTGCACTGTACTCCTACTATATACTGCGCACAACTAAAATGCAGCACAGGTATGGATGGATAGTGTACTTGACGACACAGAGGTAGAGCAGTGGACTACTGTACCGTACTGCTATATATATACTGGTGGTCATCAAAATTCTACACTGTCCTCCTACTATATACTGCGCACTACTAAAATGCAGCACAGGTATGGATGGATAGTATACTTGACGGCACAGAGGTAGAGCAGTGGACTACTGTACCGTACTGCTTTATATATACTGGTGGTCAGCAAAATTCTGCACTGTCCTTCTACTATATACTGCGAACAACTTAAATGCAGCACAGGTATGGATGGATAGTATACTTGACGACACAGAGGTAGAGCAGTGGAATACTGTACCATACTGCTGTATATATACTGGTGGTCAGCAAAAGTCTGCACTGTCCTTCTAATATATACTGCGAACAACTAAAATGCAGCACAGGTATGGATGGATAGTATACTTGACGACACAGAGGTAGAGCAGTGGACTACTGTACCGTACAGCTATATATATACTGGAGGTCACAGCAAAATTCTGCACTGTCCTCCTACTATATACTGCGCAAAACTTAAATGCAGCACAGGTATGGATAAATAGTATACTTGGCGACACAGAGGTAGAGCAGTGGACTACTGTACCGTACTGCTATATATATACTGGTGGTCAGGAAAATTCTGCACTGTCCTCCTACTATATACTGCGCACAACTAAAATGCAGCACAGGTATGGATGGATAGTATACTTGACGACACAGAGGTAGAGCAGTGGACTACTGTACCGTACTGCTATATATATACTGGTGGTCAGCAAAATTCTGCACTGTCCTTCTACTATATACTGCGCACAACTAAAATGCAGCACAGGTATGGATGGATAGTATACTTGACGACACAGAAGTAGAGCAGTGGACTACTGTACCGTACTGCTATATATATACTGGTGGTCAGCAAAATTCTGCACTGTCCTCCTACTATATACTGCGCACAACTAAAATGCAGCACAGGTATGGATGGATAGTGTACTTGACGACACAGAGGTAGAGCAGTGGACTACTGTACCGTACTGCTATATATATACTGGTGGTCAGCAAAATTCTGCACTGCCCTCCTACTATATACTGCGCACAACTAAAATGCAGCACAGGTATGGATGGATAGTATACTTGACGGCACAGAGGTAGAGCAGTGGACTACTGTACCGTACTGCTATATATATACTGGTGGTCAGCAAAATTCTGCACTGTCCTTCTACTATATACTGCGCACAACTAAAATGCAGCACAGGTATGGATGGATAGTATACTTGACGACACAGAGGTAGAGCAGTGGACTACTGTACCGTACTGCTATATATATACTGGTGGTCACAGCAAAATTCTGCACTTTTGTCCTCCTACTATATACTGCGCACAACTTAAATGCAGCACAGGTATGGATGGATAGTTTACTTGACGACACAGAGGTAGAGCAGTGGACTACTGTACCGTACTGCTATATATATACTGGTGGTCAGCAAAATTCTGCACTGTCCTCCTACTATATACTGCGTACAAATAAAATGCAGCACAGGTATGGATGGATAGTATACTTGACGACACAGAGGTAGAGCAGTGGACTACTGTACCATACTGCTATATATATACTGGTGGTCACAGCAAAATTATGCACTGTCCTCCTACTATATACTGCGCACAACTAAAATGCAGCACAGGTATGGATGGATAGTATACTTGACGACACAGAAGTAGAGCAGTGGACTACTGTACCGTACTGCTATATATATACTGGTGGTCAGCAAAATTCTGCATTGTCCTCCTACTATACACTGCGCACAACTAAAATGCAGCACAGGTATGGATGGATAGTGTACTTGACGACACAGAGGTAGAGCAGTGGACTACTGTACCGTACTGCTATATATATACTGGTGGTCAGGAAAATTCTGCACTGTCCTCCTACTATATACTGCGCACAACTAAAATGCAGCACAGGTATGGATGGATAGTATACTTGACGGCACAGAGGTAGAGCAGTGGACTACTGTACCGTACTGCTATATATAATATATATAGCAGTACGGTACAGTAGTCCACTGCTCTACCTCTGTGCCGTCAAGTATACTATCCATCCATACCTGTGCTGTATTTTAGTTGTGCGCAGTATATAGTAGAAGGACAGTGCAGAATTTTGCTGACCACCAGTATATATATTATATATACTGGTGGTCAGCAAAATTCTGCACTGTCCTTCTACTATATACTGCGCACAACTAAAATGCAGCACAGTTATGGATGGATAGTGTACTTGACGACACAGAGGTAGAGCAGTGGACTACTGTACCGTACTGCTGTATATATACTGGTGGTCAGCAAAATTCTGCACTGTCCTTCTACTATATACTGCGCACAACTAAAATGCAGCACAGGTATGGATGGATAGTATACTTGACGACACAGAGGTAGAGCAGTGGACTACTGTACCGTACTGCTATATATATACTGGTGGTCAGCAAAATTCTGCACTGTCCTCCTACTATATACTGCGCACAACTAAAATACAGCACAGGTATGGATGGATAGTGTACTTGACGACATAGAGGTAGAGCAGTGGACTACTGTACCGTACTGCTATATATATACTGTTGGTCAGCAAAATTCTGCACTGTGCTTCTACTATATACTGCGCACAACTAAAATGCAGCACAGGTATGGATGGATAGTATACTTGACGACACAGAAGTAGAGCAGTGGACTACTGTACCGTACTGCTATATATATACTGGTGGTCAGCAAAATTCTGCACTGTCCTCCTACTATATACTGCGAGCAACTAAAATGCAGCACAGGTATGGATGGATAGTGTACTTGACGACACAGAGATAGAGCAGTGGACTACTGTACCGTACTGCTATATATATACTGGTGGTCAGCAAAATTCTGCACTGCCCTCCTACTATATACTGCGCACAACTAAAATGCAGCACAGGTATGGATGGATAGTATACTTGACTACACAGAGGTAGAGCAGTGGACTAATGTACCATACTAATATATATATACTGGTGGTCAGCAAAATTCTGCACTGTCTTCCTACTATATACTGCGCACAACTAAAATGCAGCACAGGTATGAATGGATAGTATACTTGACGACACAGAGGTAGAGCAGTGGACTACTGTACCATACTGCTGTATATATACTGGTGGTCAGCAAAATTCTGCACTGTCCTCCTACTATATACTGCGCACAACTAAAATTCAGCACAGGTATGGATGGATAGTATACTTGACGACACAGAGGTAGAGCAGTGGACTAATGTACCATACTAATATATATATACTGGTGGTCAGCAAAATTCTGCACTGTCTTCCTACTATATACTGCGCACAACTAAAATGCAGCACAGGTATGGATGGATAGTATACTTGACGGCACAGAGGTAGAGCAGTGGACTACTGTACCGTACTGCTATATATATATATATATATATATATATATATGTATATATATATAAATACTGGTGGTCAGCAAAATTCTGCACTGTCCTCCTACTATATACTGCGCACAACTAAAATGCAGCACAGGTATGGATGGATAATATACTTGACGACACAGAGGTAGAGCAGTGGACTACTGTACCGTACTGCTATATATATATATACTGGTGGTCAGCAAAATTCTGCACTGTTCTCCTACTATATACTGCGCACAACTAAAATGCAGCACAGGTATGGATGGGTAATATACTTGACGACACAGAGGTAGAGCAGTGTACTACTGTACCGTACTGCTATATATATACTGGTGGTCAACAAAATTCTACACTGTCCTCTTACTATATACTGCGCACTACTAAAATGCAGCACAGGTATGGATGGAAAGTATTCTTGACGACACAGAGGTAGAGCAGTGGACTGCTGTACCGTACTGCTATATATATACTGGTGGTCAGCAAAATTCTGCACTGTACTCCTACTATATACTGCGCACAACTAAAATGCAGCACAGGTATGGATGGATAGTGTACTTGACGACACAGAGGTAGAGCAGTGGACTACTGTACCGTACTGCTATATATATACTGGTGGTCAGCAAAATTCTGCACTGTCCTCCTACTATATACTGCGCACAACTAAAATGCAGCACAGGTATGGATGGATAGTATACTTGACGGCACAGAGGTAGAGCAGTGGACTACTGTACCGTACTGCTTTATATATACTGGTGGTCAGCAAAATTCTGCACTGTCCTTCTACTATATACTGCGAACAACTTAAATGCAGCACAGGTATGGATGGATAGTATACTTGACAGCACAGAGGTAGAGCAGTGGACTACTGTACCATACTGCTATATATATATATACTGGTGGTCAGCAAAATTCTGCACTGTCCTTCTACTATATACTGCGCACAACTAAAATGCAGCACAGTTATGGATGGATAGTGTACTTGACGACACAGAGGTAGAGCAGTGGACTACTGTACCGTACTGCTATATATATACTGGTGGTCATCAAAATTCTACACTGTCCTCCTACTATATACTGCGCACTACTAAAATGCAGCACAGGTATGGATGGATAGTATACTTGACGGCACAGAGGTAGAGCAGTGGACTACTGTACCGTACTGCTTTATATATACTGGTGGTCAGCAAAATTCTGCACTGTCCTTCTACTATATACTGCGAACAACTTAAATGCAGCACAGGTATGGATGGATAGTATACTTGACGACACAGAGGTAGAGCAGTGGAATACTGTACCATACTGCTGTATATATACTGGTGGTCAGCAAAAGTCTGCACTGTCCTTCTAATATATACTGCGAACAACTAAAATGCAGCACAGGTATGGATGGATAGTATACTTGACGACACAGAGGTAGAGCAGTGGACTACTGTACCGTACAGCTATATATATACTGGAGGTCACAGCAAAATTCTGCACTGTCCTCCTACTATATACTGCGCAAAACTTAAATGCAGCACAGGTATGGATAAATAGTATACTTGGCGACACAGAGGTAGAGCAGTGGACTACTGTACCGTACTGCTATATATATACTGGTGGTCAGGAAAATTCTGCACTGTCCTCCTACTATATACTGCGCACAACTAAAATGCAGCACAGGTATGGATGGATAGTATACTTGACGACACAGAGGTAGAGCAGTGGACTACTGTACCGTACTGCTATATATATACTGGTGGTCAGCAAAATTCTGCACTGTCCTTCTACTATATACTGCGCACAACTAAAATGCAGCACAGGTATGGATGGATAGTATACTTGACGACACAGAAGTAGAGCAGTGGACTACTGTACCGTACTGCTATATATATACTGGTGGTCAGCAAAATTCTGCACTGTCCTCCTACTATATACTGCGCACAACTAAAATGCAGCACAGGTATGGATGGATAGTGTACTTGACGACACAGAGGTAGAGCAGTGGACTACTGTACCGTACTGCTATATATATACTGGTGGTCAGCAAAATTCTGCACTGCCCTCCTACTATATACTGCGCACAACTAAAATGCAGCACAGGTATGGATGGATAGTATACTTGACGGCACAGAGGTAGAGCAGTGGACTACTGTACCGTACTGCTATATATATACTGGTGGTCAGCAAAATTCTGCACTGTCCTTCTACTATATACTGCGCACAACTAAAATGCAGCACAGGTATGGATGGATAGTATACTTGACGACACAGAGGTAGAGCAGTGGACTACTGTACCGTACTGCTATATATATACTGGTGGTCACAGCAAAATTCTGCACTTTTGTCCTCCTACTATATACTGCGCACAACTTAAATGCAGCACAGGTATGGATGGATAGTTTACTTGACGACACAGAGGTAGAGCAGTGGACTACTGTACCGTACTGCTATATATATACTGGTGGTCAGCAAAATTCTGCACTGTCCTCCTACTATATACTGCGTACAAATAAAATGCAGCACAGGTATGGATGGATAGTATACTTGACGACACAGAGGTAGAGCAGTGGACTACTGTACCATACTGCTATATATATACTGGTGGTCACAGCAAAATTATGCACTGTCCTCCTACTATATACTGCGCACAACTAAAATGCAGCACAGGTATGGATGGATAGTATACTTGACGACACAGAAGTAGAGCAGTGGACTACTGTACCGTACTGCTATATATATACTGGTGGTCAGCAAAATTCTGCATTGTCCTCCTACTATACACTGCGCACAACTAAAATGCAGCACAGGTATGGATGGATAGTGTACTTGACGACACAGAGGTAGAGCAGTGGACTACTGTACCGTACTGCTATATATATACTGGTGGTCAGGAAAATTCTGCACTGTCCTCCTACTATATACTGCGCACAACTAAAATGCAGCACAGGTATGGATGGATAGTATACTTGACGGCACAGAGGTAGAGCAGTGGACTACTGTACCGTACTGCTATATATAATATATATAGCAGTACGGTACAGTAGTCCACTGCTCTACCTCTGTGCCGTCAAGTATACTATCCATCCATACCTGTGCTGTATTTTAGTTGTGCGCAGTATATAGTAGAAGGACAGTGCAGAATTTTGCTGACCACCAGTATATATATTATATATACTGGTGGTCAGCAAAATTCTGCACTGTCCTTCTACTATATACTGCGCACAACTAAAATGCAGCACAGTTATGGATGGATAGTGTACTTGACGACACAGAGGTAGAGCAGTGGACTACTGTACCGTACTGCTGTATATATACTGGTGGTCAGCAAAATTCTGCACTGTCCTTCTACTATATACTGCGCACAACTAAAATGCAGCACAGGTATGGATGGATAGTATACTTGACGACACAGAGGTAGAGCAGTGGACTACTGTACCGTACTGCTATATATATACTGGTGGTCAGCAAAATTCTGCACTGTCCTCCTACTATATACTGCGCACAACTAAAATACAGCACAGGTATGGATGGATAGTGTACTTGACGACATAGAGGTAGAGCAGTGGACTACTGTACCGTACTGCTATATATATACTGTTGGTCAGCAAAATTCTGCACTGTGCTTCTACTATATACTGCGCACAACTAAAATGCAGCACAGGTATGGATGGATAGTATACTTGACGACACAGAAGTAGAGCAGTGGACTACTGTACCGTACTGCTATATATATACTGGTGGTCAGCAAAATTCTGCACTGTCCTCCTACTATATACTGCGAGCAACTAAAATGCAGCACAGGTATGGATGGATAGTGTACTTGACGACACAGAGATAGAGCAGTGGACTACTGTACCGTACTGCTATATATATACTGGTGGTCAGCAAAATTCTGCACTGCCCTCCTACTATATACTGCGCACAACTAAAATGCAGCACAGGTATGGATGGATAGTATACTTGACTACACAGAGGTAGAGCAGTGGACTAATGTACCATACTAATATATATATACTGGTGGTCAGCAAAATTCTGCACTGTCTTCCTACTATATACTGCGCACAACTAAAATGCAGCACAGGTATGGATGGATAGTATACTTGACGACACAGAGGTAGAGCAGTGGACTACTGTACCATACTGCTGTATATATACTGGTGGTCAGCAAAATTCTGCACTGTCCTCCTACTATATACTGCGCACAACTAAAATTCAGCACAGGTATGGATGGATAGTATACTTGACGACACAGAGGTAGAGCAGTGGACTAATGTACCATACTAATATATATATACTGGTGGTCAGCAAAATTCTGCACTGTCTTCCTACTATATACTGCGCACAACTAAAATGCAGCACAGGTATGGATGGATAGTATACTTGACGGCACAGAGGTAGAGCAGTGGACTACTGTACCGTACTGCTATATATATATATATATATATATATATATATGTATATATATATAAATACTGGTGGTCAGCAAAATTCTGCACTGTCCTCCTACTATATACTGCGCACAACTAAAATGCAGCACAGGTATGGATGGATAATATACTTGACGACACAGAGGTAGAGCAGTGGACTACTGTACCGTACTGCTATATATATATATACTGGTGGTCAGCAAAATTCTGCACTGTTCTCCTACTATATACTGCGCACAACTAAAATGCAGCACAGGTATGGATGGGTAATATACTTGACGACACAGAGGTAGAGCAGTGTACTACTGTACCGTACTGCTATATATATACTGGTGGTCAACAAAATTCTACACTGTCCTCTTACTATATACTGCGCACTACTAAAATGCAGCACAGGTATGGATGGAAAGTATTCTTGACGACACAGAGGTAGAGCAGTGGACTGCTGTACCGTACTGCTATACATATACTGGTGGTCAGCAAAATTCTGCACTGTACTCCTACTATATACTGCGCACAACTAAAATGCAGCACAGGTATGGATGGATAGTGTACTTGACGACACAGAGGTAGAGCAGTGGACTACTGTACCGTACTGCTATATATATACTGGTGGTCAGCAAAATTCTGCACTGTCCTCCTACTATATACTGCGCACAACTAAAATGCAGCACAGGTATGGATGGATAGTATACTTGACGGCACAGAGGTAGAGCAGTGGACTACTGTACCGTACTGCTTTATATATACTGGTGGTCAGCAAAATTCTGCACTGTCCTTCTACTATATACTGCGAACAACTTAAATGCAGCACAGGTATGGATGGATAGTATACTTGACAGCACAGAGGTAGAGCAGTGGACTACTGTACCATACTGCTATATATATATACTGGTGGTCAGCAAAATTCTGCACTGTCCTTCTACTATATACTGCGCACAACTAAAATGCAGCACAGTTATGGATGGATAGTGTACTTGACGACACAGAGGTAGAGCAGTGGACTACTGTACCGTACTGCTGTATATATACTGGTGGTCAGCAAAATTCTGCACTGTCCTTCTACTATATACTGCGCACAACTAAAATGCAGCACAGGTATGGATGGATAGTATACTTGACGACACAGAGGTAGAGCAGTGGACTACTGTACCGTACTGCTATATATATATATACTGGTGGTCAGCAAAATTCTGCACTGTTCTCCTACTATATACTGCGCACAACTAAAATGCAGCACAGGTATGGATGGATAGTATACTTGACGACACAGAAGTAGAGCAGTGGACTACTGTACCGAACTGCTATATATATATTGTGGTCAGCAAAATTCTGCACTGTCCTCCTACTATATACTGCGCACAACTAAAATGCAGCACAGGTATGGATGGATAGTATACTTGACGGCACAGAGGTAGAGCAGTGGACTACTGTACCGTACTGCTTTATATATACTGGTGGTCAGCAAAATTCTGCACTGTCCTTCTACTATATACTGCGAACAACTTAAATGCAGCACAGGTATGGATGGATAGTATACTTGACGACACAGAGGTAGAGCAGTGGACTACTGTACCATACTGCTGTATATATACTGGTGGTCAGCAAAATTCTGCACTGTCCTTCTACTATATACTGCGCACAACTAAAATGCAGCAGAGGTATGGATGGATAGTATACTTGACGACACAGAAGTAAAGCAGTGGACTACTGTACCGTACTGCTATATATATACTGGTGGTCAGCAAAATTCTGCACTGTACTCCTACTATATACTGCGCACAACTAAAATGCAGCACAGGTATGGATGGATAGTGTACTTGACGACACAGAGGTAGAGCAGTGGACTACTGTATCGTACTGCTATATATATACTGGTGGTCAGCAAAATTCTGCACTGTCCTCCTACTATATACTGCGCACAACTAAAATGCAGCACAGGTATGGATGGATAGTATACTTGACGGCACAGAGGTAGAGCAGTGGACTACTGTACCGTACTGCTTTATATATACTGGTGGTCAGCAAAATTCTGCACTGTCCTTCTACTATATACTGCGAACAACTTAAATGCAGCACAGGTATGGATGGATAGTATACTTGACGACACAGAGGTAGAGCAGTGGACTACTGTACCATACTGCTGTATATATACTGGTGGTCAGCAAAATTCTGCACTGTCCTTCTACTATTTACTGCGCACAACTAAAATGCAGCATAGGTATGGATGGATAGTATACTTGACGACACAGAGGTAGAGCAGTGGACTACTGTACCGTACAGCTATATATATACTGGAGGTCACAGCAAACTTCTGCACTGTCCTCCTACTATATACTGCGCACAACTAAAATACAGCACAGGTATGGATGGATAGTATACTTGACGACACAGAGGTAGAGCAGTGGACTACTGTACCGTACTGCTATATATATACTGGTGGTCAGCAAAATTCTGCACTGTCCTTCTACTATATACTGCGCACAACTAAAATGCAGCACAGGTATGGATGGATAGTATACTTGACGACACAGAAGTAGAGCAGTGGACTACTGTACCGTACTGCTATATATATACTGGTGGTCAGCAAAATTCTGCACTGTCATCCTACTATATACTGCGCACAACTAAAATGCAGCACAGGTATGGATGGATAGTGTACTTGACGACACAGAGGTAGATCAGTGGACTACTGTACCGTACTGCTATATATATACTGGTGGTCAGCAAAATTCTGCACTGCCCTCCTACTATATACTGCGCACAACTAAAATGCAGCACAGGTATGGATGGATAGTATACTTGACGGCACAGAGGTAGAGCAGTGGACTACTGTACCGTACTGCTATATATATACTGGTGGTTAGCAAAATTCTGCACTGTCCTTCTACTATATACTGTGCACAACTAAAATGCAGCACAGGTATGGATGGATAGTGTGCTTGATGACACAGAGGTAGAGCAGTGGACTACCTTACCGTAATGCTGTATATATACTGGTGGTCAGCAAAATTCTGCACTGTCCTTCTACTATATACTGCGCACAACTAAAATGAAGCACAGGTATGGATGGATAGTATACTTGACGACACAGAGGTAGAGCAGTGGACTACTGTACCGTACTGCTATATATATACTGGTGGTCACAGCAAAATTCAACACTTTTGTCCTCCTACTATATACTGCGCACAACTTAAATGCAGCACAGGTATGGATGGATAGTATACTTGACGACACAGAGGTAGAGCAGTGGACTACTGTACCGTACTGCTATATATATACTGGTGGTCAGCAAAATTCTGCACTGTCCTCCTACTATATACTGCGTACAACTAAAATGCAGCACAGGTATGGATGGATAGTATACTTGACGACACAGAGGTAGAGCAGTGGACTACTGTACCATACTGCTATATATATACTGGTGGTCACAGCAAAATTATGCACTGTCCTCCTACTATATACTGCGCACAACTAAAATGCAGCACAGGTATGGATGGATAGTATACTTGACGACACAGAAGTGGAGAAGTGGACTACTGTACCGTACTGCTATATATATACTGGTGGTCATCAAAATTCTGCACTGTCCTCCTACTAGACACTGCGCACAATTAAAATGCAGCACAGGTATGGATGGATAGTGTACTTGACGACACAGAGGTAGAGCAGTGGACTACTGTACCGTACTGCTATATATATACTTGTGGTCACAGCAAAATTCTGCACTGTCCTCCTACTATATACTGTGCACAACTAAAATGCAGCACAGGTATGGATGGATAGTATACTTGACGACATAGAGGTAGAGCAGTGGACTACTGTACCGTACTGCTATATATATACTGGTGGTCAGCAAAATTCTGCACTGTCCTCCTACTATATACTGCGTACAACTAAAATGCAGCACAGGTATGGATGGATAGTATACTTGACGACACAGAGGTAGAGCAGTGGACTACTGTACCGTACTGCTATATATATACTGGTGGTCAGCAAAATACTGCACTGTCATCCTACTATAAACTGCGCACAACAAAAAAGCAGCACAGGTATGGATGGATAGTATACTTGACGACACAAAGGTAGAGCAGTGGACTACTGTACCGTACTGCTATATATATACTGGTGGTCAGCAAAATTCTGCACTGTCCTCCTACTATATACTGCGCACAACTAAAATGCAGCACAGGTATGGATGGATAGTGTACTCGACGACACAGAGGTAGAGCAGTGGACTACTGTACCGTACTGCTATATACATATATACTGGTGGTCAGCAAAATTCAGCACTGTCCTCCTACTATATACTGCGCACAACTAAAATGCAGCACAGGTATGGATGGATAGTATACTTGACGGCACAGAGGTAGAGCAGTGGACTACTGTACCGTACTGCTATATATATACTGGTGGTCAGCAAAATTCTGCACTGTCCTTCTACTATATACTGCGCACAACTAAAATGCAGCACAGGTATGGATGGATAGTATTCTTGACGACACAGAGGTAGAGCAGTGGACTACTGTACCGTACTGCTGTATATATACTGGTGGTCAGCAAAATTCTGCACTGTCCTTCTACAATATACTGCGCACAACTAAAATGCAGCTCAGGTATGGATGGATAGTATACTTGACGACACAGAGGTAGAGCAGTGGACTACTGTACCGTACTGCTATATATATACTGGTGGTCAGCAAAATTCTGCACTGTCCTCCTACTATATACTGCGTACAACTAAAATGCAGCACAGGTATGGATGGATAGTGTACTTGACGACACAGAGGTAGAGAAGTGGACTACTGTACCATACTGCTTTATATATACTGGTGGTCAGCAAAATTCTGCACTGTCCTCCTACTATATACTGCGCACAACTAAAATGCAGCACAGATATGGATGGATAGTATACTTGACGACACAGAGGTAGAGCAGTGGACTACTGTACCGTACTGCTGTATATATACTGGTGGTCAGCAAAATACTGCACTGTCCTTCTACTATATACTGCGCACAACTAAAATGCAGCACAGGTATGGATGGATAGTATACTTGACGGCACAGATGTAGAGCAGTGGACTACTGTACCGTACTGCTATATATATACTGGTGGTCAGCAAAATTCTGCACTGTCCTCCTACTATATACTGCGCACAACTAAAATGCAGCACAGGTATGGATGGATAGTGTACTTGACGACACAGAGGTAGATCAGTGGACTACTGTACCGTACTGCTATATATATACTGGTGGTCAGCAAAATTCTGCACTGCCCTCCTACTATATACTGCGCACAACTAAAATGCAGCACAGGTATGGATGGATAGTATACTTGACGGCACAGAGGTAGAGCAGTGGACTACTGTACCGTACTGCTATATATATACTGGTGGTTAGCAAAATTCTGCACTGTCCTTCTACTATATACTGTGCACAACTAAAATGCAGCACAGGTATGGATGGATAGTGTGCTTGATGACACAGAGGTAGAGCAGTGGACTACCTTACCGTAATGCTGTATATATACTGGTGGTCAGCAAAATTCTGCACTGTCCTTCTACTATATACTGCGCACAACTAAAATGAAGCACAGGTATGGATGGATAGTATACTTGACGACACAGAGGTAGAGCAGTGGACTACTGTACCGTACTGCTATATATATACTGGTGGTCACAGCAAAATTCTACACTTTTGTCCTCCTACTATATACTGCGCACAACTTAAATGCAGCACAGGTATGGATGGATAGTATACTTGACGACACAGAGGTAGAGCAGTGGACTACTGTACCGTACTGCTATATATATACTGGTGGTCAGCAAAATTCTGCACTGTCCTCCTACTATATACTGCGTACAACTAAAATGCAGCACAGGTATGGATGGATAGTATACTTGACGACACAGAGGTAGAGCAGTGGACTACTGTACCATACTGCTATATATATACTGGTGGTCACAGCAAAATTATGCACTGTCCTCCTACTATATACTGCGCACAACTAAAATGCAGCACAGGTATGGATGGATAGTATACTTGACGACACAGAAGTAGAGAAGTGGACTACTGTACCGTACTGCTATATATATACTGGTGGTCAGCAAAATTCTGCACTGTCCTCCTACTAGACACTGCGCACAATTAAAATGCAGCACAGGTATGGATGGATAGTGTACTTGACGACACAGAGGTAGAGCAGTGGACTACTGTACCGTACTGCTATATATATACTTGTGGTCACAGCAAAATTATGCACTGTCCTCCTACTATATACTGCGCACAACTAAAATGCAGCACAGGTATGGATGGATAGTATACTTGACGACATAGAGGTAGAGCAGTGGACTACTGTACCGTACTGCTATATATATACTGGTGGTCAGCAAAATTCTGCACTGTCCTCCTACTATATACTGCGTACAACTAAAATGCAGCACAGGTATGGATGGATAGTATACTTGACGACACAGAGGTAGAGCAGTGGACTACTGTACCGTACTGCTATATATATACTGGTGGTCAGCAAAATACTGCACTGTCATCCTACTATAAACTGCGCACAACAAAAAA